>NC_090938.1:822779497-823979497 GCF_040938575.1 Ambystoma mexicanum
TGAAAGCTTGGGGGAGGGGAGGGCGTGTGAGCTGGGTGCACTACCCTGCTGATCTCTGCTCCCCAGCAGACAGCCACCCTCTGCGGGCGCTGCCCCGCCTCGATGGCACCCTGGCACACTGCAACCTTCCCCTGGAGGCTGGAGGGCCCGCAGTGACTGCAGATGTTCGCTGCCAGGGAAGCTGCAGGGCAGATGCCAGTCTAGCCAGAGGCTGCAGGGCCCGTGTTCTCCCTCCGATGAGTTGCTTTCATCATTGTGCCTCGCGCTGCCAGATGTTGCATGATCCTTCCCCACAGGCTATGGTCGCTAGGGCTGATGGGAGATGAAGTCCAAAACACCTGGAAGGTCACCTAATCAGTAACACCGTTTCTTCCTTTTAATTTTTTGTGCTGGCAAGGAAAGTGAATAATACCAACAAAAAAAAAACATTGAAATAAACCCTAACTAGTAAAACTAGTGAAACAAGAATTTGGTCATATATTATCATTGTGGTTTGTTTTTTCATTCTTATTGGCCAGGATGGATTTTCTGAATTTCAGCTTTTCTGTCTCTGTGTCTTCATAATGTCTTTCCTTGTTGTTCCTTGATGTCAGATCCGTCAGAATCCGTACAATGGAGCGAAGCTTGGACCCATATGCAACATATGAGACAATAACAACAAGCACTGACCAGAGTAGAACAAATCTCCCAGGGTGCTCTGATCAGAAAAGGGAAGAGGAAAAGCACTGACCAGAGTAGAACAAGTCTACCAGGGTGCTCTGATCAGAAAAGGGAAGAGGAAAAGCACTGACCAGAGTAGAACAAGTCTACCAGGATGCTCTGATCAGAAAAGGGAAGAGGGCAGGACGGGATCAAGATGTGATCTATGAAAACAGAATAAATGACATCAAGCTGGGAAAGGGCCCAAGATCACAGAAGATGAAAGAATAGCGGAGACTAAGCACATTTTCCTGATGATGTCTCTGTACCAACTTGACACCCAGTGAACTACTGCCTAAAACCAACGGCACAAGGACGCCTAATCGAAATGAGGCAGTCTCTGGTCTAAGTCCTATCCCGCCAGCACGAGGATGCCTAACGACTTTGTTATGATGCTTTCCCTATTGACAGATGGCCTAGATATGCACTGTGTTCTATGTGATGTCATAGAACTGTGATAGCTGTGTTATTGTTTGGTTTCTATTTTATGTCAGTTGGAGGAGTTACAAGGAGGAAGGGAGCCTTTGCATTGCTGGGGGTCTTTTCCTTATCAATTATCTCAATAAACCTTATAATTGATCTTACCTGTCTTCCCCGGCGTCTTCATAACAATGGCGACGAGGATGGGATGGTGCTGAGGACATGGAAGACAGGAGACCCCCAGCAACATCGTCGTTGGCCCGCTCTGCTTTGCCCCGGCGTTGAAGCATTGGCCCGAGCTGAGAAAAGCGGCCCCACCGCAGCTAGTACAGCTGCCCCTGTGCCGACCTCTGCGGGCTGCTCCGCCACTGCCTGACGTCGAGCAGCCTGAAAAACGAAACTGCAGGGTGAGCGGCGATCCTCACCTGTGCCTTCGCAGGCTGCTCCGCCTCATCCCGGCGTCGAGCGGCCTGCTGTGAGGAAGTTTCCACTCCGGTACCATGGACTACGCGGCGAGCCTGATCCATCGTTCAGCAGGCTGCTCCGCTTTCTCACAGAGTCGAGCGGCCGTTGGATCATCTTTGAAGCCATCTGCATCTCTCAAGTAAGTGTGTGCCCGCGCCCCAGCCAGGTTCATCCGCAGTCGCATAAGTGTGTCCTGTTTGAAAGACAAAGTGAATCGATCAATATTGGCCTGTATCCGTGAAAGCGAAGAGGAGCCGGGCGACGCCACTCACCAGTTACCGCAAACCTTCCTATAGAGGCGCAAGGTGAACGAAGAATAGAGGACGGCGTGCTTTGTAGAGCCCGCTTCCTGAAAAGCTGGGCCAATATCAAACGCCCGTGGGATACACATTTGTGGGGGCACAAACTGAAGCAAATGACTGTACCGTATAGATGGTAATAGAGGAGCAGGATGAACATGGAGAGATGCGCCTAATTTAGTGGGGAATTCACTAATAAGCACGGGACATATTCTGGTGATTTGCATTTTAGGAATAAAACGTGAACTCTCTGTCCAAGGCATCAGTCCTACCTCTACTGTATCATACACACAGCAAGAATGGCAGCCTTACCGGGCATAGCGGGCCCACCTATATTCATGCCAACTCCAGGTGCTGCAAAGATAGCTTGGCCCTAATGGCGCAAGGGGTTTATGCACTATATGAAGGCTGCCGGAGGAACATCGTATTCCAGTGGGAGAAAGGTGGCATTACTTTTGCACTTTCTGGGGTACGAAGGTCAGAGAATCTTTGAAACTCTTCCTCAGATGACTGGAGATGGTGCTGGCGATGACATGAACGAATTTGAGTTAGCTTTATTGAAGCTTGACAAGCACTTTAATCCCAAGACCAGTACCATCCTGGAACGATATAATTTTCGCATGCGAATGCAGGGCCAAGGGGAATCTGTTGAAGACTATGTGACGGCACTCCGGCATCTGGCCCTGACATGTAAGTTCCAAGGAGCTTTCGATGAACACATCCGCAACCAGTTCATGACCCACTGCCGGTCCAACAAAATACGAGAGGAACTTTGGCTAAGAGATGAGCCGAACCTGGATGAAGTGTTGGATCTGGCCAAGCGGGTACAACATTCTCTGGCATGTGTGGCCAAACTTGCAAAGACGGAGAGCGGAGAGGCCAAGGAAAATAAACCAGAGATACTGAATGTGGGTGAGGTGAAAAACAAAAGGAGAGGAAGAAACAAACAAATGAGTCGAAACAACGCTGAAGAGAAGATGAGCCAAGAACCAACGCAGAAAAATGAGAAGAGAGACGATAGAAAAGATGAGAGACTTTGCTATCGGTGTGCCAGTGCAACACATTTTGCATCTTCCGTGATATGTCCAGGTCGGAAAGCTGTGTGCACGAAGTGCAAGAGAAGAGGACACTTTGCGACATGCTGTAGGAACTTCCAATTTGGCCAGGCAGGGCAAAGAAAGGTTCTCTATGTAAATGAGGAAGAAGACGGAAGATCATCTGAGGACGATATAGTGATGCCATTGCAGAATGTTATCGTCAATACTGTAAATGTGGTTGAAAATGGTGGGAAGTCAGATGATTGTGAACCTCCACATGCCGTGTTAACAGTGAATGGTTGTAAAGTAACTATGATGGCTGATTCTGGATCAAAAATCACTCTGCTGTCTAGGGGTGCGTTTGAGACTGAGATGAAAGGTGTGGTATCTACATTGTCGAAACCAGACATCAATCCCGGTGGTTATAACCAAGATAAGATTGAGTTACTGGGGTATGTGTGGAGTACCTTTGAGTTTAAAGGCCGCAGATGTGAGGGCAAGCTGTATGTTACTAAGAAGGGCCAATCATTATTGGGATGGAGAGAACAAAAGAATCTTGGCATCAGACTTGATCCCAATCACCCAGAACAGGTGTTGCAAGTGTCGGAGGCGTCCCCATTTTCCAGAAAATATACTTTAGGGTATGGAGCGGTGTTTGATAAAAAGTTGGGGAAGGTGAAGGGTTTTCAACATCAAATAATCCTAAGAAGGGGGAGTATGCCTGTGGTGGCAAAGCTCAGACCGGTACCTTTTGCCCTGCGAGATAGTGTGAAGAAAGAGTTGGAGAAGCTATTGAGGTCGGGTGTGATCGAGAGAGCGGGGGGGGGGTTGAGTGGGTTTCCCCTGTTGTGATTGTCAAGAAGAGTTCTGGAGATTTGAGACTATATGTAGACATGCGTGAGTTAAACAAGTGTGTTTTAGTGGACAGGCACCCGCTACCCAACATGGGCGAAATGTTAACCATGGTGGGTGGGGGAAAATACTTTTCGAAGCTTGATATGATATCCGCTTATCACCAGGTGGAATTGGAGGAGGCATGTAGGAAGGTCACAGCTTTTGTGACGCATGAAGGAGTGTTTCAATTTAAAAGGATGCCTTTTAGTTTGGCGTCAGCCTCATCAGTATTTCAGAAAATTATGGATCGTCTTCTGAGGGGTTTGAAGGGTGTGTTCTGTTTTCAAGATGATGTGTTGATAAGTGGAGCGACGTTGGAAGAGCATGACAGGAATCTGGGCAGGGTGCTGAAGATATTTGAAGAGAGGGGCATTACTTTGAGATAAGAGAAGTGCAAGTTTGCCGTAACAGGAGTGGATTATCTAGGTCATGAGGTATCGGGTGATGGTACCAGACCCAAGGAGGACATGATGAATTCTATAAAGAACATTGAGAAATTGAGCAGTAAGAGTGAACTTCGTTCCTTTCTTGGTATGATTGAATTTTACCAAACGTTTGTAGAGAATTATGCGGACAAAGTGCAGGAGATGAGAAACATTTTGAGGAAAGGTGCCGATTTTGCATGGAATCGGAAGTGCGACCTGAAATTTACCAGAATAAAGGAAGAGATTAATATGGCTCATCGTTTAGGGTGTTTTGGAAACCATCAATCATTACAGTTGACGCTAGTGAAAGTGGACTAGGTGCTGTATTGTCCCAAAAGCAGGAGGACGGATCAGAGGAGGTAATAGCTCATGCCTCAAGAGGTCTTAAGGGAGCAGAGTTGAGATATTCTGTTATAGAAAAGGAAGCTCTGGCATGTTTTTGGGCTGTCAAGCGTTTCAGGAATTTTGTGTGGGGTGCAGAGTTTGTGATCCGAACAGATCACAAACCCCTGAAAGCTATTTTTGAAAATAAGGGCCTGGACAAAGTTTCACGTAGAGTAGCTGGCTGGGTCACCAGGATGCAGACACATTGTTTTAGGATGGATGTTATACCTGGAAAGGACAATGTACTGGCTGGTAGTTTATCCAGGGTGAGAGTAATTGCTCCAGATGTTGTAGATGATGAAGAGATGGAATTAGTGTTCGTGAATACCGATGGAATTGTCTCCAAGCAAGAGTGGCTGGATGAGATAAAAAGAGATGAAGCAATCAACAGAGTAATTCCGTATGTGGTGTCCACATCTTGGCCTAGCAAGTTGGAACTGACAGAAGGGGTGAAGCCATATTGGGAGGTGAAAGACAAATTATCTGTTGCAAATGACATTTTGTTCAGGTGGGGAAGGGCAGTTGTGCCTATTGGCTTACGGAAAAAAGTGATACATTTAGCACATGAAGGCCACATTGGGATTACCAAGACCAAGGGAGTGTTGAGGGCAGATTACTGGTTGCTGGGTTTTGATAAGGAAATTGAAAAATGTTTAGCTGATTGTCAGTTGTGTATCAAGAGTGGGAAGGGAATTGTAGCTAAGAAACAGCCGTTGGTGGATGTTGGTCTCCCATCGAGAATATGGTGTGATCTAGCCATGGACATATTAGGTCCGGTAGATTTAGGATATGGGCGGGGGAAGTTCATAGTTTTGGTTGTGGATTTGTTCTCCAGGTGGGTGGATTTTAAGATCGTGAGGGATATCACGGGAGAAAGTATGATTAAAGTATTGCAAGAAATATTTGCGAATGAGGGTCTGCCTGAAAGCGTGTTAACAGATAACGGTCCCCAGTTTGTAGGAGGATGTTTTGCAAACTATTTGAGGAAATGTGGTATGGGTCACAAAAGAACCTCCTTATACCATCCAGAGACCAACGGGGTGGTTGAAAGGATGAATAGATGTGTGATGGAAAGCATTCGCATGGGGGAAGAGTGTGGTTTTGATAAGCTAGCCACTATACAAAGTAGGGAGTGGGCTCTGAGGATGGCGCCACATTCCATGACAGGATTGTGTCCTTTTGAATTTATGAGGGGCCGAAAGCCATATTCCTTGGCATGTCCGCCATGGCTCGGCAGGAGCAGAGAGACGGATGTGATTATTGATGAAGTAAGAAAGTCACTAGTGGAAAAGAAGACTGAGTGGGTAATGCGTGAAAACAGGAAGAGAGGAAGGAAAGAATTGCATGTGGAGTGTGGGGATTGGGTCAGGATAAAGAAAGGGGTGGTGAAGCAGAAGGGTGATTCCCTTTACTCTGATCCGGTCAGAGTCGTTGCTGTCATGAAAGGAGCTGTGCGTGTGACTGGAGGGCAAGTATGGAATAAAGATAGGATTGCCACAGTGAGGAGGGGTCATGAGTGAGGTGTTTGTGTAAATGACTCTGTTATGTAAATAAATTGGTGAATTGATTTTTAAAAAAAAGGGAAGATTTGTTATGAGGCTTTCCCTATTGACAGATGGCCTAGATATGCACTGTTTTCTATGTGATGTCATAGAACTGTGATAGCTGTGTTATTGTTTGTGTTCTATTTTATGTCAGTTGGAGGAGTTACAAGGAGGAAGGGAGCCTCTGCATTGCTGGGGGTCTTTTCCTTATCAATTATCTCAATAAACCTTATAATTGATCTTACCTGTCTTCCCCGGCGTCTTCATAACAGACTTCAGCGCAGATTGTGGCAGTCTCAAGTTCAGCGCTTTTCTTCTTATACACTAGGGTGTATGTTGGTAAATTCCCAATCTCGGATACCGCGGAATTGTAATCCGATTGGTGGAGATGCATTCCTTACCAAGGTAATCCAGAAAGGTAGGCAAGCACGTTGTCGTACAGCAGACCAGGATCGATGCACAGTGAAGCAGGCTATCCAAATCGGCAGGCAGGCGTGTTGTCGTACAGCAGACCAGGTTCGATGCACAGTGAATCAGGCAATCCAAATCGGCAGGAAGGCGCGTTGTCGTACAGCAGACCGGGTTCGATGCACGGTGAATCAAGCAATCCAAATCAGCAGGCAAGGGAAGGTCGGTAAGCGGTCCGGGTCAGAAAGCTCACAGGGTTGTAGGTTAAGGGACAGAGGCAAGGAAGAACACAGGATAGAAGATACCAAACAAGACAAAATTTGTGGCTGATTCAAAATCAGAAGCGAGGCAAAGAACAACCCGCAAGTGTTAAATAGGTTACCATGGAAACTCACGCCCTCAACGTAACACACTGTGAAGAGGGCGTGATGAACGCCAGAGTCGCCATGGCAACCCGTATCCATGTAACCTATGGAATTGGGTATTGGCGAAGGCGTTCTTTTATGTTCTCGAGTTTATTTCCATTAGAAAGGGAACAAAATGACATAGGACCAGGGCGAAACCTGACAGTTTATCTGCAGTTTCACAGAGTACCAGAAGCCTTCCCCTCCCCCACAGTAGAGCGCCAGAGGTCCACTCCGATGGTGATAGTGCACCATACAATTATCCTTTAACATTAACCATAGGTTCATGCCAGGCGCCAGCCGCTTGCTAGAGGTTGCACGCTTTCCTGTGATTGGCTAGAACCAGGCCTTTGTTTCGATGTATCTGCTGCTCTGATGAACTGGATACTGGATTGAGTCATATCACCAGTGAGACTTACCTGGAAATTACATGTTTTTGTGCACATTGGAAAAACAAAAACAGTACTGCACTTACATTTCTAATGACAGGGGGGCATTAGCTTGCTGCACCCATGGGGTAATGATCGGGCAGCCCCCTGTGCTTTCATGGTATGCGAAATCGAGGAGCGCTCTGGAAAGGGGTGTGGCCACATTGTATGGGCGTGGCCTAAAAAGAGAGCATGGCTTAAGCACGGACCACCGTCCCCAAACAAACAATACATCATGAGACCCTCCAAACGTATGTTGGTCACTCAGGACTGTCTCAGGTGGTCTTCTTTGAAAATGTGAATAAATCTCCTTCTAGAACTAAAGGCAGTGCCAGTGCAAATGTGCTTTTGCCCCCAAGGTGTTGACGTATCGCAGATCGCGCTTGTCCTGCATTCAGCTCTTCCATGAGATGTTCGGGGACTACTGAAGTGTACGGTGGGGCTCATGTTATGCCTGTCTATGATACACACAGATAACCCACCGATTGGACTGTGTGTGAGGAAGCATCTCCATGTGAACCAATGCACCACACAGCTGGTTTGGGTGACGGATGGGTGGGCACCAGAAGCCCCCACGAGTCCCCATCCATCTTCATCCGGCATCATCCATGAAAGCACCCCTGAGAAAGGATGGGTGGACAAAGAGCACCAATGCAAAGAGCATTTAAGAAACAGAAGAAGGATGCAAATAATCACTCTTAATCTGGGTGTGCCTTCCTTTTCTGCCCCCTGTTTCCCTACTTTAACAGCTGAAATATCTTCTCACACCACTTTTGTAGTTTTATATGTTTATTTGAGTACAGGATTAATAACCCACCGGTCACATCATAAACAGATTCATAACTGATGCTTTCCTGTGCATCATTCCTACAACCAATACATTCTAGTATCCTCGCTTCCCAGTACTTTGTACATTCCATGCCCATAGCCCATCTGTACATATGAATAACAATGTAAAACAGAACACCATTGAATTACTAATGACTTACACAATAAAATACTACACACCTCCCTTCTTTACAGTGACTCACAATGATAAATGTAACATATGTACAGCAAAATATACATTTGATGTTGAAGTATTCAGATTACTTACCAAGTTGAAAGCAACTTGGATATTGTCAAGACTTGATGGTCGTGTAGCCGATGAAACCTCCGTCCCCAAGTACCACTCGAGCAAACAAGAAATTACTGCCCGAGCGGTCCTTGAGGCCACAGGTGGTGAATTTCGTCAGCCGGAACCAGGAATGCCGGAAGATGCCCCCTATGACCACTGTAAGGCAAACACGAAGTTAGGTCATAAACACAGAACCCTATACTTGTAGATGAATATGTAAGAAGTCTACAATAAGGCTTACCCTTAGGACTTGGTCGGGACCCAATATTGGTGTAATGAAGTTATCGGAGGCAGCCGGCAAGGGTGACGACAAGATGACAGTTTGGTAATGCACTTAGTAGGATGAAATCACCACCTGACGTAGAAGAAGCCAGAAGTTGTGAGTCAATCAGTTGAAAGGTACGTGATCCAAGAACAAAGTTCATAACAAAAGGGCAATCCAATAGCAGTCCGGGGACGAAAACGTGATCGAGTCCAGGAGAGAACAGTTCCAGCAGGGTATAGCAAAGGAGTAAGTTCCAGGCAAAGGTACCGTGAAGGAAGAAGCCAAATCAGAGTCCAAGATCAATCCGAGGTCAGTGGTAGTCTGTAATCCGTAATCCGTAATGCGCCCAACAGGATTACCTGTGAAGCGCTGGAGGGCAGTCAGCGCGTCGCTTTTGAACGCTGACTAATGATCACGTGACTCTCATCATCCGTCACGTGATCGAACATACTGAAGGAGGAGCTCCCAGGTGCCGGTAACGGAGACGTTGTAAAATGCCTGTGGCGCGTCTCCATGGCAACTGCCAACGCCGGGATGGGAAATGAGGCAAAAACCGGCGTCGCTGACCTTGTCCCACCCTTTGCCGGCAGGCCTGCAGGGGAGAGTATGTCCTGGCATGTATTTTGGTGGTGATAGTGGGGGCTGGATTATGGGATGTTTCCACGGAACGCGTGGATGAAGATGGGGGCGTGACAGAGCCCCCCCTCAAAGGCCCACGACCCCGTGGGCTGGAAGGGTGTTCCTTATGGAACCGAGCCACCAACAACGGGGCATGGACATCAGAAGATGGAACCCAGGACCTCTCCTCAGGACCATAACCCAACCAGTCCACCAAGTATTGCAACCTCCCTCTCACAGCCCGGGACCCCTGAATAGCGCTAACCTCATACTCCTCTTGGGAAACCACAGGGACAGGACCAGGAGCGGGAGCAATATGTGTAGCATCAGGACAAGGCTTGAGGAGAGATGTGTGAAAAACGGGGTGTAATTTCCATGAAGCGGGGACGTTGAGTCGATATACCACTGGGTTCAGGACCTTGGAGACCCTATACAGGCCGACAAAACGGGGCAGCAGTTTACGACAACCCGGTATATGGAGGTGTCGTTTAGACAACCATACCCGGTCGCCTTGCTTGTATGACGGGGCATCTTTCCTTTTTTTGTTAGCGGCGGTACTCATAGACACCTGGGCCTCCTGGAGATGGACAAGGGTTTGGGCATGGATGGATGCAAGATCTCTGGCACAATCATTTGCCGCAGGGGTACTGGTACACAATACAGGGGCAATGGCAAGATCCGAATCAGAAAAGGGCAGAGTACGTGGATGTTGGCCATAGAGCGAGAAAAAAGGGGAAAAACCAGTGGACGAGTGCAAGGCGTTGTTATATGCAAATTCCACAAAATGAAGAGAATCAAGCCAGGTATTCTGGAATTGCAAAGTTAGACACCTTAAGTACTGTTCCAAGACCTGGTTTACTCTCTCAGTTTGGCCGTCGCTTTCTGGATGGTAAGTTGAAGAGAAGCGGGCATCTATACCTAGTAGTTTGGTAAGAGCCAACCAGAAACATGGCGTGAACTGAGACCCCCTATCTGACACAATGACACTCGGCAAACCTGTTAAGACGGATTTCTGAACTCTGTCCTGGTGGCGCAGAGGTTCAGAAGGCCAACCTAATTACTTGGAACAGGGTAACCTCTGGACAAGCCAGACCAATCAAGGTAGCGATCGCGGCGGTCAAGACTAGGTCTCAAGAGGGGTGAGGGTGACTGAAAGCCCACAGTGAGCACACTGAGCAAGAGCGCTTACAAACTACTCCAAACAGTTGTTTATATCAAAAATAGATACACATTTATTATAAGGCCTTGAAACTAATAACTACAGTAAAAGCAGCAATATACAACGATATTAAACCAACACATACACTATCCACCCAATATATATACAGAATACACAGTTTCACAGCATTAGCAGCACGAAATATGTTATCCACCTGCAGGGGAAGGAAAACAGGCAGTGCGAACCAATGTGTGTGATATGTCCGCCTTCGGAGGCCCCTAACTAGATGGTAGTCCAATCCCTACGAAGAGTGGAGCCTAGCGCTCAAAAGTACCTGCACACGCCGGTGCCAATGGGCAGAAGGTGAAGCTCTTCGGAGGACGTTGGACAGCTCTGTAGGGCGCCCTAATGAAGGAGAACACGGTCCGCGACTCTAGCGCAGCCTCCACTGTGAGGCAGAAGCAGGGCGCGAGTACGGACAAGGGGTGCTGTATTTACAGCGGGGAAAAGCAAGAGGCACTGCAGGAGGGCGACCAGATCCTAGCTAATCTACTCACCGGTCCCCGAAGCAAGCAGGCCCGAGCTCCTCCTCGATAGATGCAGCTTCTGGCAGGTTCTGAAGAGCAGGGAACGTCTCGTCGTCGTGCAGAGTAAAAAGACGTCCCGATCGAAGAAACAAGCACAGTTTTGTCGCCTCAGCAGGGCAACGGAACGGCCGGGTGTATTCAAGCCAAACGAGCACTGCTCACCTCTAGCTTAGGACTGCTAAGCAAACGAAGCGTGTGAGCATGCCCCGGACTCAGAATACCACCCAACCTGTCGGCGATTACAGAGCAGGCCTCCTTAGTAAGCTGGTCAGTCAACTGGATGGCCCAGAGACACTTCCGAAGGCTTACGGCAGGAGTTGATGAAGGTGCCGGGAATAGCTGGTCCTGCTATTCCAATAGGTCGAAGCGCCAGTACAGGCCTTCTTGTTCGATCTTAGGTGGAAAGGGCTTCACCGGACGACAGCAATGAGGAGCAGAAGTTCTTCAGGGGGTCACCAGTGATTCCTCGGTCCAGCCTCGTGTTCGCAGGATACTTGGCTCCTGTATCCCTGGGTTCGTAAGAACTCAGGAGATCGACATGGTAGTGGTGTTTCCAGCTCCCTCTTATCCACGGTTCCCTTCGCGCCAAAACGGAGGGGAGCCAATGGGAGATCCGCACATCAACACACATACCATACGTGGACCAATCACGGACCACGGTGGTCCCAGGCATTCACACCACCCTAGACTCTCTGGCACCCAGGATGTGTATTGGGACCAGACAGCCCATCCCACATCCTGGGGGCACTCAAACGACATGTAGAAGCCCGCGAAAGCAACCGTGTTTCGCGGGAAACTACATGCCCAAATAAGGAAGGCCCCGGGTCGCCTGACCTGGGGGAAGGTAAAGGGAGCAAGACGGACAGTGGACGAGACAAAGGAGCCTCGTGGTCCGGCCATTTTGTGTAGCCGGGCCACCCTTTTGTGTTCGCGGCAAAAAGGTGCTCAGAACGGCAAAAGGAGCTCAAAATAAACCAAATGATCGCTGCCACCAGCCCAGTCCCTGAATGACTTGCACCGATCCAAAAACCATCCTATAAGAGTGTCTAGGGTCTGTAGACGGCTAGAGACCCAAGAGAGCTGTAACTTAGCTTACAGTGCCCTCTTGTGTCGTGTTGCACTAAAATGGCGACACGATAAAAGAAACTACGGGAAACAGCGTTCCCCGGTACTGACTGTCTTAAGGGCATGTCAGTTTCCCCGTAAGAAAGGAGCGAAAGCCCAGAGGAGTACAGCAGAAGGCTGCACTTCTCTGGCAAAGTCAAGAAAACAGGTTGAAAACAATAGCAAAAAGTTTAGGGGTTGCCACATGGAAGGAAAGTTCCCTACAATAACGAAATCTTTCCTAACAAAACCGAACAGACAGAAAACAGATTCAAAGAACATTCGAGCCAATGAGGGAGCAGTAGGAATGCCTTTGCGTGGTAAAAAACTGGCCATTTTTGTGTACGAGTCTACTACCACCCAAATCGTGTCGTAGCCTTGTATACGTGGTAGATCGGTTATCAGGTCCATGGACACCGTATGCCATGGTTTCGGGGGTATGGGCAATGGTTGTAGTAGTCCCAGCGGATGACCCTTCCGAGTCTTGCATTGTGCGCATGTAGAGCAGGTGTTAACATATGTCTCCACGTCTCGCCGCATCGATGGCCACCAGCACCAGCGTTTTAACAACTCCAGAGTACGTCGCTGACCTGGATGGCTATTGATAGGAGCATTGTGGGACCACTCTAAAGCCTGGTTGCGAGAGTCACTGGTGGGGAGGAACAGTTTTCCTTGAACAAAAGGCAACCCATCCTGCATAACGGTATCCCAATCATCCAATACCTGGGGATGTTGTATAACCCATTGGCGTATAGCCGTTAACATAGGCGGAGATGGAGTACAGGTACAAACAACATGGCCTTTACCCAGGAGAGTTTCGGGATATGATGGGAGAGGAACCCCCCCAGGCGAACGGGACAGGGCATCCGCTTTACCATGGGACAACCCCGGTCTGTGTTTGACGAGGAAGTCGTATGCGGCAACAAAAGGTGCCACCGAACTTGTCTACTATTGGCGCATTTCAGAGACTCTAGGTCCTGTAAGTTTTTATGGTCTGTGTAGACGATGGTCTGATGTTTTGCCCCCAAAAGATGGTGTCTCCAGACCAAGAAAGCGTCTCTGATGGCCAGGAGCTCTTTTTCAGTGACCGTATAGTGAGTTTCGGTCGGTGTGAATTTCCTGGAATGGTAGGCCACCGGGTGTAGTGCTCCGGAGGTAGGACAAGGCTGAGACAGGACGGCCCCTAAGGCAAAGGAAGAAGCATCTGCTTCTACAATATACGGGAGCTCTGGATCAGGATGCTGCAGGACTGGGGCCGTGGTGAACGAGGTTTTAAGGGAGTCGAAGGCTGCTTGATGTGCAGCGGTCCATATAAATGATACTGCAGGACTGGTCAATGCGGTTAATGGTGCCGCAATGGAGGAAAAATTCACGATGAACCTCCGGTAAAAATTTGCGAACCCTAGAAAGGATTGTAATTGTTTCAATGTAACAGGTACCGGCCAATCTGTGATAGCCTGGACTTTGGATCGGTTCATTGTTAGCCCCCCAGGTGAAATATGGAAACCCAGGAATTCAACTTCAGCTGTATGAAACAGACATTTCTCAGGTTTAGCGTATAGCGAGTTCTTCCCGAGTCTTGTGAGTACCTCTCTGACATGAAGGACGTGTTCGGCCAATGTTTGGGAGAATATCAGTATGTCGTCCAGATACGCTACGACATAAACATCCAGAATATCACTAAATATATTGTTTACCAACTGTTGGAAAATGGCAGGGGCATTACAGAGGCCAAAAGGCATCACCATGTATTCATACAATCCTTGGCGAGAGCAGAAGGTAGTCTTCCACTCATCACCAGGTCGCATGCGGACTAAATTGTATGCCCCCCGGAGAACCAGCTTGGTATAGATGGAAGCATTGGTCAACTTGTCTAACAGGGTAGAGATGAGTGGGATAGGGTAACGGTTCTTTATGGTGTTCGCATTCAGGCGTCTGTAATCTACACAGGGGTGGAGATCTCCCTCTTTTTTCGGGACAAAAAAATGGGACTGGCCACGGGTGAAGAAGAAGGCCTGATATGACCTAAGTGGAAGGCGTGGCGGATGTATTCTTTAAGGGACGTTTCTTCAGATGGTGATAGTGAATATATGCGTCCTTTGGGAAGCGATGCCCCATCAATCAGATCAATAGAACAATCATACGGTCTGTGAGGGGGCAGTATCTCGGCAGATGTTTTATCAAAAACTGAATGGAAATCATGGTATTCTGGGGGTACTCCTGACAAAGTGGCTCCCACCGTGTGGGTTGTTTCGTGTGGGTTGATCCCCTACAGGGACTAAGTGTATGCCCCCAAGTGCCCTCGCAGGGTTGTTGAAATCTTCTTCCAGTAAACAAAAATGTTGGCAAATGTCTGATTCAAAAGAAACCTGACCCGTACCCCAGTCGATGAGTGGGTTATGCCTTTTTAACCAGGGAAGGCCTAGGATTATCCCGAACTGTGGTGTAGATATCAGATGAAAGGACAGTTGTTCTTTATGGTTACCCTGAATAATCACGTCCATCTGGGCGGTCTGTTGTTTGATCGGACCAGAAATGAGAGAGGACCCGTCCACAGTTTGGACTGGTTCGGGATGTGTCTTGGTCACTAGTGGAAGGTTCAATGCTTTGGCCAGAGATATATCAATAAAGCAACCAGTAGCCCCTGAATCAATAACTATATGTACTGTGTGTGAACACTCCCTATCAGGATGAAGCACTGTCTGAACGACCACTGGTCTTACTGGGCCGAAGGTAGGAACCCTGGGGTTGTGAATCAAGCTCGTCTTGTCCCCCATACTCAAGGACAAGCTTTCTGAAAACCCGAGGACTTGTTCTTCGGGCGTCGTGGGCACTCTTTGACGAAATGACCACTGAGTCCACAATAGAAGCATGCCTTGTCGGTTCTCCGACGCTCTCTTTCGGTCTGAGTGATGGGACTTCGTAGACCTCCTATTTGCATGGGTTCACTTGCGCGATCCGGCGGAGAGGGCAAGGGTTTACCTGAAAAACCAGATTCCGCCCAACGTTCGGTCTTCCGAGCGTCTACATGGAGAGTTAGGTCTACTAGTTCGGGATATGCGTCAGGAAGGGAAGGGATGACAGAAAGAGTGTCCTTCATAGCGTTAGACAGACCTTTGTAAAATACCACAGCTTTCTTGTATTCGGGCCATGAAGTCTCAGCTGACAATTGGTTGAAGCGTGTGATGTATTCTATTGAGGTTTGTCTGCCTTGGGATAGTTCTAGGAGCTCTAGATCCCGGGACTGGGCTTTGTACCTGGTATCGAATACTTTGGCCAACTCGCTCACCAGGAGATCAAAATCATAAAGGGCTGGGTGGTTGTTCTCAAGAAAAGGATTAGCCCAGGTATCTGAAACCCCGGTCAAGTGGGATAGCAAAAAGGCACCTTTTGTGGTGGAATCATGGAACACCAGTGGTCGGCAAAGAAAGTGAAGTTTACACTGATTAATAAAGGTGCAATATTTTCTGGGATCTCCCTGGAACTTCTCAGGGGGTAGAAAAATATATAAGGGGCGCCTGCTTTTGAGTCTGTGGTCTATCAGGCAAAGCGATAAGACTAATGAAAATTAGACCATCCAGACCAGAGATGACAGCTGATCACTCTTTCAATTTGTAATCGTTAACTATTTATTTTGCAACAACCCATATGTCACATTACACAATGAAAAATATATTCATATAAAATATGGCTCTTTGAACTTAGAAAACAAACACATCCCTCCAAACAAACTTCATTCACAACTTCTTCATGCATTCATCACATTCACAAACAATAGAAAAAATGATATTTTGTTCATATCACAATAACAATGGCAATTAAACCGTTTCTTGGTTTCACACTCGATTAATTTACAATGTGTCCATCTGTCAACATTCAGAGGATAGAAAAACTGTTTGTCGACATGTTTCGGTTGAGTTCTTAAAGTGGGCAATGACTTCCCTTTGTGTATTATGTTCAACCTTCTTCAGGACAAGAGACGATCGCCAAATCCGCGTGGTCTCATAGAATAGTGGGGGTGTGGGTAAGGCAAAGAGGCCAAGGTCTATAAAATAAGAAAAAATATGTAAGGTGTCATCTCTGTTTCATAAAAACCCATTTCTTGAGTAACAGCTAGCTACTAAAGCTGTGTGTGAACCGGCTCACCTCCTCTGATTTATTCAGTGGCTGGCGTGTCGGTTCGGTGGAGTAAATCCCAGCGCGAGAGATCTCTAATAAAGAGTTTCACGTCGTACGTCCTACAGAATAAAGGACATGTAAACTCGTAAGTATATAGGAGGGTTTTAACATACTATTAAAGAAGAACATTAATGAATCGGTACTCACTCGGTTGGCGTAATGGAGCTCGCAAAATTGTCCGGGCTGTCGGTTCAGTCAGACTGTAGGGGGGAGACAAATTGTAAATGCTTACGAATTATCGCGTAACTATTATCACAATATATAGCCTGCTTTAAGAATTCTAATGGATGTCAGCTCTATAGAATAGAAACATTGTGTGCTGGGCCCACAATAGGGAGCCTTGAGCCTATACATCTACACATCAGAATGTCTAAGTCCCTGTGGTGGACTCTAAACCACTCGTAGAATTTGAGAAATTGACTAAGTCCCTGTGGTGAACTCTAAACCACTCGTAGAATTTGAGAAAATGAAGCTTACTTCTTAGGTTCTCTGTAATGGATCCCTTGGAAGAGAGTACCCGTAGCTGGTCAATCGCAGATCAAAGAGTCACAAAACTGTAACAACAGTGCATGGTTTCAGATATGGATCCGAGCGAGCACAAACTGGCATAGACTATGTCTACTGCTTTCTACTTACTCGGTGTTTACCTCGGCTGTATCCGTCCGTGTATGAATCTGTTGGCGCTCCTCCGCTAGTGATTGCGGCGATCCGGCGTACGTTCCAAATAGCACCAGTGGACGCACAACCGCTCAGAATTGTGGGTGGTGTGCGGCCGCTCGGCATTCTGGACATCGTAGTTCCCGAACACCGGCGGAAACGTAGATTGTCTCCACACGAATGTACGTCTAGTAACCAAACAACGGTGAATGTGCCGCTGTGCGCACTTACTGAACGTGAAAGGGAGTCTAGTTTTCCAGTGCCCGGTTGGTAAATCTGAGCACTATGGGATATGTCAAATGTCAAGAGGCCTCATTTGTTGTTGTTTACCTTAATTCATGAAACTTCTCACAGGGCTATGAAAAAAGGTAACAAATGAAATAAAGATCTAGTACTCATCTTCGGCCACCATAGTGTTATGTACTATTCAAGGCGTTCCATTCCACCGAAATATTTAACCCATGGCGGACCGTGTCTAGAGAATAGATCCACTTCTGTTCCAGGCGGTGTAGGGCACTGGCCATATCCCCGCCTCTAGATTTAGGGCATATGGTTTGTAATACAAACCACTTGATGTCTGTATCTTTATGGTGGAGTCTGTCAAAATGGTCCACCAGAGGTTTGTCAGCTGTATGGTTTCTAATACACGAGCGGTGTTCCCCAATACGTATTTTAACCTCTCTTGTGGTTTTTCCAATGTATAGTAAATTGCACGAACATGATGACATAAATTGCATTTTTTGTATGGCAGTTGGTGTGATTCTTCATCGTCCATGTATTGGTCCCGTATTGGAAAGTATTTTTGGTCTCGGTAAAGGGACATACGCTGCAGTTCCCGCATTTGTAGTGTCCAATAATGGGTGGAAGTCCCCATTAGTTCAGAATTGAGATCTCTTTGGGTTTTTCATGATACGTGTGCACCACCTTTTGTCGCAAGTTGCAATTTCGTTTGAATGCAAACATGGGTTTCTTAGATAATGTACCCGGGTCCTTGATTAGATCCCAATTCTTATTGATGATCTTCTTGATGGCATTGCTAATAGGGTTGTACGTTGTGACACAGACCAATCTCTCGTGGATCTTTTTTTCTTGACTCTGTAGGATAAGAGCCCTGTTGGTTTTGGCTGCTCTCTTCATGTTCCTTTTTACCAGTTGTTTCGGGTAACCCCGTGTGTCCAGTCTTTCTTTGAGTTGTGTGGCGTGTATTTGATAATCGACCCTATCTGTGCAATTGCGTCGAATCCTCAGAAATTGTCCATATGGCAGATTAAATTTCAGACTCTCCGGGTGAAAACTTGAGTAATGTAATAAGGTATTCTTGTCTGTGGGTTTCCTATAAAGTGAGGTGACCAACGCATTCCCTTGTTTTTTAATCAGTAGATGTAAGAAACTGACTTGATCGTTGTTCCATTAGATGGTAAATTTTATATTGGAATCACACGTGTTGAGCCACTTGTGGAAGGTGAGTAAAGATGTATTGTCACCCCGCCATATGAGGAATACGTTGTCTATATAGCGGCGTCACATCTTCAGCTGTCCATGCGGTTGTGTTCGTAGGATATCATCAATGTTTCTTGATTCGAAGTTGGCCATATATAAATTGGCCACATGTGGGGCAAAGGTGGCACCCATACTTACCCCTTTTTGTTGTTTAAAGAGCTGTTTTTTGAAGAGAAAGAAGTTCTCTGTCATTGCTAGTCTCGAACACTCTAGTATAAACCCTGTTGGAGGTTTATGTGGTTTGCTACGTGTGTCGAGTACTTCGGCTAATACTTCTAGACATGCCATTTGGGGAATAGACGTGTATAATGATTCCACGTCCATTGTGACCAGCAGATCTCCTGTTTCAATTGCGACATCTTGAAGAATTCGAATCATGTCCGTAGTGTCCTTAATGTATGAAGGCATTGCCAGGACAAAAGGTTTCAGGAAGAATTCGCTGTAGATGGACAGTGGTTCCAATAAAGAATCTATCGCTGATACGATTGACCTCCCTGGTGGACTCTCAAGGCTCTTGTGCACCTTGGGAAGAATGTAAAAAGCCGCTTTTTTGGGGAATTTTTTGTTCAGAAATTTAGCCTCATCTGAGCAGATCCATTCTTCTGTCAGGGCGTGTGTTGTAAGGCTTCTAATCTCTTCCTGTAGTCGAGCAGTAGGATCTTGGTCCAATTCTTTATATGATCTCGTATCATTGAGCAGTCTCAGGCATTCTTTATCATAGTTGAGGCTGTCCATGAGGACTATCCCTCCGCCTTTATCGGCCGATTTTATGGTTATATTTTCTTGGCTGCTTAGATTTCTGAGACTCACTCTTTCGTCTTTTGTCAGATTATCGGTACGGTAGTTTTTCTTCTTCAGACTCGAGAGCACTTGTTGTGTCACTCAGTTCTCGAACGTGATAATTTCCGGCGGACAAGTATGTGCCGGTGGATTAAAATTTGACTTCATCTTCAGCCCAGTGATGTTAATATCTGCTGGGTCTTGGTCCTTATCCCCCATATTGGTTTGATTTTGACTGGGTAAATATATTTCGAAGAAGTGTTTGAGTCTAATATTACGGAAAAACCTCTGTAATTCTAATTCAATGCTGAAAGGATCAGCTTTGGTCACAGGGACATAAGATAATCATAAGATAATCACGTTTGAGAACCGAGTGACACAACAAGTGCCTGAGACTGCTCAATGATACGAGATCATATAAAAAATTGGACCAAGATCCTACTGCTCGACTACAGGAAGAGATTAAAAGCCTTGCAACACACGCCCTGACAGAAGAATGGATCTGCTCAGATGAGGCTAAATTTCTGAACAAAAAATTCCCCCAAAAAGCATCTTTTTACATTCTCCCCAAGGTGCACCAGGGAGGCCAATCGTATCAGCGATAGATTCTTTATTGGAACCACTGTCCATCTACAGCGAATTCTTCCTGAAACCTTTTGTCCTGGCAATGCCTTCATACATTAAGGTCACTACGGACATGATTCGAATTCTTCAAGATGTCGCAATTGAAACAGGAGATCTGCTGGTCACAATGGACGTGGAAGCATTATACACGTCTATTCCCCAAATGGCATGTCTAGAGGTATTAGCCGAAGTACTCGACACACGTAGCAAAACAACTAAATCCTCCAACCGGGTTTATACTAGAGTGTTCGAGACTAGCAATGACAGAGAACTTCTTTCTCTTCAAAAAACAGCTCTTTAAACAACAAAAAGGGGTAAGTATGGGTGCCACCTTTGCCCCACATGTGGCCAATTTATATATGGCCAACTTCGAATCAAGAAACATCGATGATATCCTACGAACACAACCGCATTGACAGCTGAAGATGTGGCGCCGCTATATAGATGACGTATTCCTCATATGGCGGGGTGACAATACATCTTTACTCACCTTCCACAAGTGGCTCAACACGTGTGATTCCAATATAAAATTTACCATCGAATGGAACAACGATCAAGTCAGTTTCTTAGATCTACTGATTAGAAAACAAGGGAATGCGTTGGTCACCTCACTTTATAGGAAACCCACAGACAAGAATACCTTATTACATTACTCAAGTTTTCACCCGGAGAGTCTGAAATTTAATCTGCCATATGGAAAATTTCTGAGGATTCGACGCAATTGCACAGATAGGGTCGATTATCAAATACACGCCACACAACTCAAAGAAAGACTGGACACACGGGGTTACCCGAAACAACTGGTAAAAAGGAACATGAAGAGAGCAGCCAATACCAACAGGGCTCTTATCCTACAGAGTCAAGAAAAAAAGATCGACGAGAGATTGGTCTGTGTCACAACGTACAACCCTATTAGCAATACCATCAAGAAGATCATCAATAAGAATTGGGATCTAATCAAGAACCCGGGTACATTATCTAAGAAACCCATGTTTGCATTGAAACGAAATTGCAACTTGCGAAAAAAGTTGGTGCACACGTATCATGAAAAACCCAAAGAGAACTCAATTCTGAACCAATGGGGACTTCCACCCATTATTGGACACTACAAATGCGGGAACTGCAGTGTATGTCCCTTTACCGAGACCAAACATACTTTCCAATACGGGACCAATACATGGACGATGAAGAATCACACCAACTGCCATACAAAAAATGCAATTTATGTCATCTCATGTCCGTGCAATTTACTATACATTGGAAAAACCACAAGAGAGGTTAAAATACGTATTGGGGAACACCGCTCGTGTATTAGAAACTGTACAGCTGACAAACCTCTGGTGGACCATTTTGACAGACTCCACCATAAAGATACAGAAATCAAGTGGTTTGTATTACAAACCATATGCCCTAAATCAAGAGGCGGGGATATGGCCAGTGCCCTACACCTCCTAGAACAGAAGTGGATCTATTCTCTAGACACGGTCCGCCATGGGTTAAATATTTCGGTGGAATGGAACGCCTTGAATAGTACATAACACTATGGTGGCCGAAGATGAGTACTAGATCTTTATTTCATTTGTTACCTTTTTTCATAGCCCTGTGAGAAGTTTCATGAATTAAGCTAAACAACAACAAATGAGGCCTCTTGACATTTGACATATCCCATAGTGCTCAGCTTTACCAACCGGGCACTGGAAAACTGGACTCCCTTTCACGTTCAGTAAGTGCGCACAGCGGCACATTCACCGTTGTTTGGTTACTAGACGTACATTCGTGTGGAGACATTCTACGTTTCCGCCAGTGTTCAGGAACTACGATGCCCAGAATGCCGAGCGGCCGCACACCACCCAGAATTCTGAGCGGTTGTGCGTCCACTGGTGCTATTTGGAACGTACGCCGGATCGCCGAGATCACTAGCGGAGGAGCGCCAACAGATTCATACACGGACGGATAGAGCCGAGGTAAACACCGAGTAAGTAGAAAGCAGTAGACATAGTCTATGCCAGTTTGTGCTCGCTCTGATCCATATCTGAAACCATGCACTGTTGTCACAGTTTCGTGACTCTTTGATCTGCGATTGACCAGCTACGGGTACTCTCTTCCAAGGGATCCATTACAGAGAACCTAAGAAGTAAGCTTCATTTTCTCAAATTCTACGAGTGGTTTAGAGTTCACCACAGGGACTTAGTCAATTTCTCAAATTCTACGAGTGGTTTAGAGTTCACCACAGGGACTTAGACATTCTGATGTGTAAATGTATAGGCTCATGGCTCCCTATTGTGGGCCCAGCACACAATGTTTCTATTCTATGGAGCTGACATCCATTAGAATTCTTAAAGCAGGCTATATATTGTGATAATAGTTACGCGATAATTTGTAAGCATTTACACTTTGTCTCCCCCCTGCAGTCTGACTGAACCGACAGCCCGGACAATTTTGCGAGCTCCATTACGCCAACCGAGTGAGTACCGATTCATTAATGTTCTTCTTTAATAGTATGTTAAAACCCTCCTATATACTTACGAGTTTACATGTCCTTTATTCTGTAGGACGTACGACGTGAAACTCATTATTAGAGATCTCTCGCGCCGGGATTTACTCCACCGAACCGACACGCCAGCCACTGAATAAATCAGAGGAGGTGAGCCGGTTCACACACAGCTTTAGTAGCTAGCTGTTACTCAAGAAATGGGTTTTTATGAAACAGAGATGACACCTTACATATTTTTTCTTATTTTATAGACCTAGGCCTCTTTGCCTTACCCACACCCCCACTCTTCTATGAGACCACGCGGATTTGGCGATCGTCTCTTGTCCTGAAGAAGGTTGAACATAATACACAAAGGGAAGTCATTGCCCACTTTAAGAACTGAACCGAAACATGTCGACAAACAGTTTTTCTATCCTCTGAATGTTGACAGATGGACACATTGTAAATTAATCAAGTGTGAAACCAAGAAACGGTTTAATTGCCATTGTTATTGTGATATGAACAAAATATCATTTTTTCAATCGTTTGTGAATGTGATGAATGCATGAAGAAGTTGTGAATGAAGTTTGTTTGGAGGGATGTGTTTGTTTTCTAAGTTCAAAGAGCCATATTTTATATGAATATAATTTTCATTGTGTAATGTGACATATGGGTTGTTGCAAAATAAATAGTTAACGATTACAAATTGAAAGAGTAATCAGCTGTCATCTCTGGTCTGGATGGTCTAATTTTCATTAGTCTTATCGCTTTGCCTGATAGACCACAGACTCAAAAGCAGGCGCCCCTTATATATGTTTCTATTTAAGTACAGCCCACGGCTGAAAGGGCTAATTAGTTTTCGGAAGGTTTCACAAAGAAATGGATAATGTGCACCTTTTTTCTTTTACAGATGATCACTATAAAAAACTTTTACAGACACCCGCATGGCTAACAAAAGAAAAGATAGCCGAGACAACAACAGGTGGTGAACAAAACAAAAGTGAAATAATTTTACAAAAAAAGAAAAAGATCACCCGTGCTGAACTACATGGAAAACTAATGCTTGAATACCTCAGGGCTGGAATTATTCCAGAAGGTCTCCAAGTACGAAACATACCGTGTATTTTCACTGATAACCCTACATTTCAAAAGAACTTTAGTGGTGTCGGTAATCGCTGCTCTCGGGACTGGATCATATTAATAATCGAGACTGCAGAGGAGGAAACAAAAAAACAGGGAGACGAGCTAGCAATCCTGGAAAAAGAATTCTTGGATAATAAAAATATACAAGACGCGAAAAAGATACTGGAAAATCTAGAAATTGAGATCAAGACATTCAAACAACTGAATCTAGATCGTAAAGTATTTAAATTGCAAAAAGATATTGCTGGCTATAAGGAAGATAAAAACTATCCGTATCTCAAAGAAGGATTCTTTACTAATCCACCTCAGAACCCGAATCAGAATCCGAGACGTAATAGGAAAGTAACTTTCTCCAATTCGCCTGGTTCGTCTAGCGGATCGGACCCCTCTTCAGCAGGCCCATCCGGGGCACCCCAAAGAGGACAGGGTTTCTTCCCACAACAACAAGGGGTTTTTTCCAGAGGGGGCCCAAGAGGAAGACCACGATGACCTCAACAACAGGGGGTACGTACCCGGCAATGGTATTCGAATCAGTGAATCCTGATACCTTGCCGATCTTTAATCTCTCTTCATACATTTTGAGTCCTGCAGAAAAAAGCCTCCTAGCAAGAGGATAATCTTATGTCACTATGACCAAAGCTGATCCTTTCAGCATTGAATTAGAATTACAGAGGTTTTTCCGTAATATTAGACTCAAACACTTCTTCGAAATATATTTACCCAGTCAAAATCAAACCAATATGGGGGATAAGGTCCAAGACCCAGCAGATATTAACATCACTGGGCTGAAGATGAAGTCAAATTTTAATCCACCGGCACATACTTGTCCGCCGGAAATTATCACGTTCGAGAACCGAGTGACACAACAAGTGCTCTCGAGTCTGAAGAAGAAAAACTACCGTACCAATAATCCGACAAAAGACGAAAGAGTGAGTCTCAGAAATCTAAGCAGCCAAGAAAATATAACCATAAAATCGGCCGATAAAGGTGGAGGGATAGTCCTCATGGACAGCCTCAACTATGATAAAGAATGCCTGAGACTGCTCAATGATACGAGATCATATAAAAAATTGGACCAAGATCCTACTGCTCGACTACAGGAAGAGATTAGAAGCCTTACAGCATACGCCCTGACAGAAGAATGGATCTGCTCAGATGAGGCTAAATTTCTGAACAAAAAATTCCCCAAAAAAGCGGCTTTTTACATTCTCCCCAAGGTGCACAAGAGCCTCGAGAATCCACCAGGGAGGCCAATCGTATCAGTGATAGATTCTTTATTGGAAACACTGTCCATCTACAGCGAATTCTTCCTGAAACCTTTTGTCCTGGCAATGCCTTCATACATTAAGGACAGTACGGACATGATTCGAATTCTTCAAGATGTCGCAAATGAAACAGGAGATCTGCTGGTCACAATGGACGTGGAAGCATTATACACGTCTATTCCCCAAATGGCATGTCTAGAGGTATTAGCCGAAGTACTCGACACACGTAGCAAAACAACTAAAACCTCCAACCGGGTTTATACTAGAGTGTTCGAGACTAGCAATGACAGAGAACTTCTTTCTCTTCAAAAAACAGCTCTTTAAACAACAAAAAGGGGTAAGTATGGGTGCCACCTTTGCCCCACATGTGGCCAATTTATATATGGCCAACTTCGAATCAAGAAACATCGATGATATCCTACGAACACAACCTCATGGACAGCTGAAGATGTGGCGCCGCTATATAGATGACGTATTCCTCATATGGCGGGGTGACAATACATCTTTACTCACCTTCCACAAGTGGCTCAACACGTGTGATTCCAATATAAAATTTACCATCGAATGGAACAACGATCACGTCAGTTTCTTAGATCTACTGATTAGAAAACAAGGGAATGCGTTGGTCACCTCACTTTATAGGAAACCCACAGACAAGAATACCTTATTACATTACTCAAGTTTTCACCCGGAGAGTCTGAAATTTAATCTGCCATATGGAAAATTTCTGAGGATTCGACGCAATTGCACAGATAGGGTCGATTATCAAATACACGCCACACAACTCAAAGAAAGACTGGACACACGGGGTTACCCGAAACAACTGGTAAAAAGGAACATGAAGAGAGCAGCCAATACCAACAGGGCTCTTATCCTACAGAGTCAAGAAAAAAAGATCCACGAGAGATTGGTCTGTGTCACAACGTACAACCCTATTAGCAATGCCATCAAGAAGATCATCAATAAGAATTGGGATCTAATCAAGAACCCGGGTACATTATCTAAGAAACCCATGTTTGCATTGAAACGAAATTGCAACTTGCGAAAAAAGTTGGTGCACACGTATCATGAAAAACCCAAAGAGAACTCAATTCTGAACCAATGGGGACTTCCACCCATTATTGGACACTACAAATGCGGGAACTGCAGTGTATGTCCCTTTACCGAGACCAAACATACTTTCCAATACGGGACCAATACATGGACGATGAAGAATCACACCAACTGCAATACAAAAAATGCAATTTATGTCATCTCATGTCCGTGCAATTTACTATACATTGGAAAAACCACAAGAGAGGTTAAAATACGTATTGGGGAACACCGCTCGTGTATTAGAAACCGTACAGCTGACAAACCTCTGGTGGACCATTTTGACAGACTCCACCATAAAGATACAGACATCAAGTGGTTTGTATTACAAACCATATGCCCTAAATCAAGAGGCGGGGATATGGCCAGTGCCCTACACCTCCTAGAACAGAAGTGGATCTATTCTCTAGACACGGTCCGCCATGGGTTAAATATTTCGGTGGAATGGAACGCCTTGAATAGTACATAACACTATGGTGGCCGAAGATGAGTACTAGATGTTTATTTCATTTGTTACCTTTTTTCATAGCCCTGTGAGAAGTTTCATGAATTAAGCTAAACAACAACAAATGAGGCCTCTTGACATTTGACATATCCCATAGTGCTCAGCTTTACCAACCGGGCACTGGAAAACTGGACTCCCTTTCACGTTCAGTAAGTGCGCACAGCGGCACATTCACCGTTGTTTGGTTACTAGACGTACATTCGTGTGGAGACATTCTACGTTTCCGCCAGTTTTCAGGAACTACGATGCCCAGAATGCCGAGCGGCCGCACACCACCCAGAATTCTGAGCGGTTGTGCGTCCACTGGTGCTATTTGGAACGTACGCCGGATCGCCGCGATCACTAGCGGAGGAGCGCCAACAGATTCATACACGGACGGATAGAACCGAGGTAAACACTGAGTAAGTAGAAAGCAGTAGACATAGTCTATGCCAGTTTGTGCTCGCTCGGATCCATATCTGAAACCATGCACTGTTGTTACAGTTTCGTGACTCTTTGATCTGCGATTGACCAGCTACGGGTACTCTCTTCCAAGGGATCCATATCAGAGAACCTAAGAAGTAAGCTTCATTTTCTCAAATTCTACGAGTGGTTTAGAGTTCACCACAGGGACTTAGTCAATTTCTCAAATTCAACGAGTGGTTTAGAGTTCACCACAGGGACTTAGACATTCTGATGTGTAGATGTATAGGCTCATGGCTCCCTATTGTGGGCCCAGCACACAATGTTTCTATTCTATAGAGCTGACATCCATTAGAATTCTTAAAGCAGGCTATATATTGTGATAATAGTTACGCGATAATTCGTAAGCATTTACAATTTGTCTCCCCCCCTGCAGTCTGACTGAACCGAAAGCCCGGACAATTTTGCGAGCTCCATTACGCCAACCGAGTGAGTACCGATTCATTAATGTTCTTCTTTAATAGTATGCTATACCCCTCCTATATACTTACGAGTTTAAATGTCCTTTATTCTGTAGGACGTACAACGTGAAACTCATTATTAGAGATCTCTCGCGCCGGGATTTACTCCACCGAACCGACACGCCAGCCACTGAATAAATCAGAGGAGGTGAGCCAGTTCACACACAGCTTTACTAGCTAGCTGTTACTCAAGAAATGGGTTTTTATGAAACAGAGATGACACCTTACATATTTTTTCTTATTTTACAGACCTAGGCCTCTTTGCCTTACCCACACCCCCACTCTTCTATGAGACCACGCGGATTTGGCGATCATCTCTTGTCCTGAAGAAGGTTGAACATAATACACAAAGGGAAGTCATTGCCCACTTTAAGAACTCAACCGAAACATGTCGACAAACAGTTTTTCTATCCTCTGAATGTTGACAGATGGACACATTGTAAATTAATCGAGTGTGAAACCAAGAAACGGTTTAATTGCCATTGTTATTGTGATATGAACAAAATATCATTTTTTCAATCGTTTGTGAATGTGATGAATGCATGAAGAAGTTGTGAATGAAGTTTGTTTGGAGGGATGTTTTTGTTTTCTAAGTTCAAAGAGCCATATTTTATATGAATATAATTTTCATTGTGTAATGTGACATATGGGTTGTTGCAAAATAAATAGTTAACGATTACAAATTGAAAGAGTAATCAGCTGTCATCTCTGGTCTGGATGGTCTAATTTTCATTAGTCTTATCGCTTTGCCTGATAGACCACAGACTCAAAAGCAGGCGCCCCTTATATATTTTCTATTTAAGTACAGCCCACGGCTGAAAGGGCTAATTAGTTTTCGGAAGGTTTCACAAAGAAATGGATAATGTGCACCTTTTTTCTTTTACAGATGATCACTATAAAAAACTTTTACAGACACCCGCATGGCTAACAAAAGAAAAGATAGCCGAAACAACAACAGGTGGTGAACAAAACAAAAGTGAAATAATTTTACAAAAAAAGAAAAAGATCACCCGTACTGAACTACATGGAAAACTAATGCTTGAATACCTTAGGGCTGGAATTATTCCAGAAGGTCTCCAAGTAAGAAACATACCGTGTATTTTCACTGATAACCCTAAATTTCAAAAGAACTTTAGTGGTGTTGGTAATCGCTGCTCTCGGGACTGGATTATATTAATAATCGAGACTGCAGAGGAGGAAACAAAAAAACAGGGAGACGAGCTAGCAATCCTGGAAAAAGAATTCTTGGATAATAAAAATATACAAGACGCGAAAAAGATACTGGAAAATCTAGAAATTGAGATCAAGACATTCAAACAACTGAATCTAGATCGTAAAGTATTTAAATTGCAAAAAGATATTGCTGGCTATAAGGAAGATAAAACCTATCCGTATCTCAAAGAAGGATTCTTTACTAATCCACCTCAGAACCCGAATCAGAATCCGAGACGTAATAGGAAAGTAACTTTCTCCAATTCGTCTGGTTCGTCTAGCGGATCGGACCCCTCTTCAGCAGGCCCATCTGGGGCACCCCAAAGAGGACAGGTTTTCTTCCCACAACAATAAGGGGGTTTTTCCAGAGGGGGCCCAAGAGGAAGACCACGACGACCTCAACAACAGGGGGTACGTACCCGGCAATGGTATTCGAATCAGTGAATCCTGATACCTTGCCGATCTTTAATCTCTCTTCATACATTTTGAGTCCTGCAGAAAAAAGCCTCCTAGCGAGAGGATTATCTTATGTCCCTGTGACCAAAGCTGATCCTTTCAGCATTGAATTAGAATTACAGAGGTTTTTCTGTAATATTAGACTCAAACACTTCTTCGAAATATATTTACCCAGTCAAAATCAAACCAATATGGGGGATAAGGACCAAGACCCAGCAGATATTAACATCACTGGGCTGAAGATGAAGTCAAATTTTAATCCACCGGCACATACTTGTCCGCCGGAAATTATCACGTTCGAGAACTGAGTGACACAACAAGTGCTCTCGAGTCTGAAGAAGAAAAACTACCGTACCAATAATCCGACAAAAGACGAAAGAGTGAGACTCAGAAATCTAAGCAGCCAAGAAAATATAACCATAAAATCGGCCGATAAAGGTGGAGGGATAGTCCTCATGGACAGCCTCAACTATGATAAAGAATGCCTGAGACTGCTCAATGATACGAGATCATATAAAAAATTGGACCAAGATCCTACTGCTCGACTACAGGAAGAGATTAGAAGCCTTACAGCATACGCCCTGACAGAAGAATGGATCTGCTCAGATGAGGCTAAATTTCTGAACAAAAAATTCCCCAAAAAAGCGGCTTTTTACATTCTCCCCAAGGTGCACAAGAGCCTCGAGAATCCACCAGGGAGGCCAATCGTATCAGTGATAGATTCTTTATTGGAAACACTGTCCATCTCCAGCAAATTCTTCCTGAAACCCTTTGTCCTGGCAATGTCTTCATACATTAAGGACACTACGGACATGATTCGAATTCTTCAAGATGTCGCAATTGAAACAGAAAATCTGCTGGTCACAATGGACGTGGAAGCATTATACACGTCTATTCCCCAAATGGCATGTCTAGAAGTATTAGCTGAAGTACTCGACACACGTAGCAAACCACATAAACCTCCAACAGGCTTTATAGTAGAGTGTTCGAGACTAGCAATGACAGAGAACTTCTTTCTCTTCAAAAAACAGCTCTTTAAACAACAGAAAGGGGTAAGTATGGTTGCCACCTTTGCCCCACATGTGGCCAATTTATATATGGCCAACTTCGAATCAAGAAACATCGATGATATCCTACGAACACAACCGCATGGACAGCTGAAGATGTGGCGCCGCTATATAGACGACGTATTCCTCATATAGCGGGGTGACAATACATCTTTACTCACCTTCCACAAGTGGCTCAACACGTGTGATTCCAATATAAAATTTACCATCGAATGGAACAACGATCAAGTCAGTTTCTTAGATCTACTGATTAGAAAACAAGGGAATGCGTTGGTCACCTCACTTTATAGGAAACCCACAGACAAGAATACCTTATTACATTACTCAAGTTTTCACCCGGAGAGTCTGAAATTTAATCTGCCATATGGACAATTTCTGAGGATTCGATGCAATTGCACAGATAGGGTCGATTATCAAATACACGCCACACAACTCAAAGAAAGACTGGACACACGGGGTTACCCGAAACAACTGGTAGAAAGGAACATGAAGAGAGCAGCCAATACCAACAGGGCTCTTATCCTACAGAGTCAAGAAAAAAAGATCCACGAGAGATTGGTCTGTGTCACAACGTACAACCCTATTAGCAATGCCATCAAGAAGATCATCAATAAGAATTGGGATCTAATCAAGAACCCGGGTACATTATCTAAGAAAGCCATGTTTGCATTCAAACGAAATTGCAACTTGCGACAAACGTTGGTGCACACGTATCATGAAAAACCCAAAGAGAACTCAATTCTGAACCAATGGGGACTTCCACCCATTATTGGACACTACAAATGCGGGAACTGCAGCGTATGTCCCTTTACCGAGACCAAACATACTTTCCAATATGGGACCAATACATGGACGATGAAGAATCACACCAACTGCCATACAAAAAATGCAATTTATGTCATCTCATGCCCGTGCAATTTACTATACATTGGAAAAACCACAAGAGAGGTTAAAATACGTATTGGGGAACACCGCTCGTGTATTAGAAACCATACAGCTGACAAACCTCTGGTGGACCATTTTGACAGACTCCACCATAAAGATACAGACATCAAGTGGTTTGTATTAAAAACCATATGCCCTAAATCAAGACGCGGGGATATGGACAGTGCCCTACACCGCCTGGAACAGAAGTGGATCTATTCTCTAGACATGGTCCGCCATTGGTTAAATATTTCGGTGGAATGGAACGCCTTGAATAGTACATAACACTATGGAGGCCGAAGATGAGTAATAGATCTTTATTTCATGTGTTACCTTTTTTCATAGCCCTGTGAGAAGTTTCATGAATTAAGCTAAACAACAACAAATGAGGCCTCTTGACATTTGACATATCCCATAGTGCTCAGCTTTACCAACCGGGCACTGGAAAACTGGACTCCCTTTCACGTTCAGTAAGTGCACACAGCGGCACATTCACCGTTGTTTGGTTACTAGACGTACATTCGTGTGGAGACATTCTACGTTTCCGTCGGTGTTCGGGAACTACGATGTCCAGAATGCCGAGCGGCCGCACACCACCCAGAATTCTGAGCGGTTGTGCGTCCACTGGTGCTATTTGGAACATACGCCGGATCGCCGAGATCACTAGCGGAGGAGCGCCAACAGATTCATACACGGACGGATAGAGCCGAGGTAAACACCGAGTAAGTAGAAAGCAGTAGACATAGTCTATGCCAGTTTGTGCTCGCTCGGATCCATATCTGAAACCATGCACTGTTGTCACAGTTTCGTGACTCTTTGATCTGCGATTGACCAGCTACGGGTACTCTCTTCCAAGGGATCCATTACAGAGAACCTAAGAAGTAAGCTTCATTTTCTCAAATTCTACGAGTGGTTTAGAGTTCACCACAGGGACTTAGTCAATTTCTCAAATTCTACGAGTGGTTTAGAGTTCACCACAGGGACTTATACATTCTGATGTGTAAATGTATAGGCTCATGGCTCCCTATTGTGGGCCCAGCACACAATGTTTCTATTCTATAGAGCTGACATCCATTAGAATTCTTAAAGCAGGCTATATATTGTGATAATAGTTACGCGATAATTTGTAAGCATTTACACTTTGTCTCCCCCCTGCAGTCTGACTGAACCGACAGCCCGGACAATTTTGCGAGCTCCATTACGCCAACCGAGTGAGTACCGATTCATTAATGTTCTTCTTTAATAGTATGTTAAAACCCTCCTATATACTTACGAGTTTACATGTCCTTTATTCTGTAGGACGTACGACGTGAAACTCATTATTAGAGATCTCTCGCGCCGGGATTTACTCCACCGAACCGACACGCCAGCCACTGAATAAATCAGAGGAGGTGAGCCGGTTCACACACAGCTTTAGTAGCTAGCTGTTACTCAAGAAATGGGTTTTTATGAAACAGAGATGACACCTTACATATTTTTTCTTATTTTATAGACCTAGGCCTCTTTGCCTTACCCACACCCCCACTCTTCTATGAGACCACGCGGATTTGGCGATCGTCTCTTGTCCTGAAGAAGGTTGAACATAATACACAAAGGGAAGTCATTGCCCACTTTAAGAACTGAACCGAAACATGTCGACAAACAGTTTTTCTATCCTCTGAATGTTGACAGATGGACACATTGTAAATTAATCAAGTGTGAAACCAAGAAACGGTTTAATTGCCATTGTTATTGTGATATGAACAAAATATCATTTTTTCAATCGTTTGTGAATGTGATGAATGCATGAAGAAGTTGTGAATGAAGTTTGTTTGGAGGGATGTGTTTGTTTTCTAAGTTCAAAGAGCCATATTTTATATGAATATAATTTTCATTGTGTAATGTGACATATGGGTTGTTGCAAAATAAATAGTTAACGATTACAAATTGAAAGAGTAATCAGCTGTCATCTCTGGTCTGGATGGTCTAATTTTCATTAGTCTTATCGCTTTGCCTGATAGACCACAGACTCAAAAGCAGGCGCCCCTTATATATGTTTCTATTTAAGTACAGCCCATGGCTGAAAGGGCTAATTAGTTTTCGGAAGGTTTCACAAAGAAATGGATAATGTGCACCTTTTTTCTTTTACAGATGATCACTATAAAAAACTTTTACAGACACCCGCATGGCTAACAAAAGAAAAGATAGCCGAGACAACAACAGGTGGTGAACAAAACAAAAGTGAAATAATTTTACAAAAAAAGAAAAAGATCACCCGTACTGAACTACATGGAAAACTAATGCTTGAATACCTCAGGGCTGGAATTATTCCAGAAGGTCTCCAAGTAAGAAACATACGGTGTATTTTCACTGATAACCCAAAATTTCAAAAGAACTTTAGTGGTGTCGGTAATCGCTGCTCTCGGGACTGGATCATATTAATAATCGAGACTGCAGAGGAGGAAACAAAAAAACAGGGTGACGAGCTAGCAATCCTGGAAAAAGAATTCTTGGATAATAAAAATATACAAGACGCGAAAAAGATACTGCAAAATCTAGAAATTGAGATCAAGACATTCAAACAACTGAATCTAGATCGTAAAGTATTTAAATTGCAAAAAGATATTGCTGGCTATAAGGAAGATAAAACCTATCCGTATCTCAAAGAAGGATTCTTTACTAATCCACCTCAGAACCCGAATCAGAATCCGAGACGTAATAGGAAAGTAACTTTCTCCAATTCGTCTGGTTCGTCTAGTGGATCGGACCCCTCTTCAGCAGGCCCATCCGGGGCACCCCAAAGAGGACAGGTTTTCTTCCCACAACAATAAGGGGGTTTTTCCAGAGGGGGCTCAAGAGGAAGACCACGACGACCTCAACAACAGGGGGTACGTACCCGGCAATGGTATTCGAATCAGTGAATCCTGATACCTTGCCGATCTTTAATCTCTCTTCATACATTTTGAGTCCTGCAGAAAAAAGCCTCCTAGCGAGAGGATTATCTTATGTCCCTGTGACCAAAGCTGATCCTTTCAGCATTGAATTAGAATTACAGAGGTTTTTCTGTAATATTAGACTCAAACACTTCTTCGAAATATATTTACCCAGTCAAAATCAAACCAATATGGGGGATAAGGACCAAGACCCAGCAGATATTAACATCACTGGGCTGAAGATGAAGTCAAATTTTAATCCACCGGCACATACTTGTCCGCCGGAAATTATCACGTTCGAGAACTGAGTGACACAACAAGTGCTCTCGAGTCTGAAGAAGAAAAACTACCGTACCGATAATCTGACAAAAGACGAAAGAGTGAGTCTCAGAAATCTAAGCAGCCAAGAAAATATAACCATAAAATCGGCCGATAAAGGTGGAGGGATAGTCCTCATGGACAGCCTCAACTATGATAAAGAATGCCTGAGACTGCTCAATGATACGAGATCATATAAAGAATTGGACCAAGATCCTACTGCTCGACTACAGGAAGAGATTAGAAGCCTTACAGCATACGCCCTGACAGAAGAATGGATCTGCTCAGATGAGGCTAAATTTCTGAACAAAAAATTCCCCAAAAAAGCGGCTTTTTACATTCTCCCCAAGGTGCACAAGAGCCTCGAGAATCCACCAGGGAGGCCAATCGTATCAGTGATAGATTCTTTATTGGAAACACTGTCCATCTACAGCAAATTCTTCCTGAAACCCTTTGTCCTGGCAATGTCTTCATACATTAAGGACACTACGGACATGATTCGAATTCTTCAAGATGTCGCAATTGAAACAGAAGATCTGCTGGTCACAATGGACGTGGAAGCATTATACACGTCTATTCCCCAAATGGCATGTCTAGAAGTATTAGCCGAAGTACTCGACACACGTAGCAAACCACATAAACCTCCAACAGGGTTTATAGTAGAGTGTTCGAGACTAGCAATGACAGAGAACTTCTTTCTCTTCAAAAAACAGCTCTTTAAACAACAAAAAGGGGTAAGTATGGTTGCCACCTTTGCCCCACAAATGGCCAATTTATATATGGCCAACTTCGAATCAAGAAACATCGATGATATCCTACGAACACAACCGCATGGACAGCTGAAGATGTGGCGCCGCTATATAGACGACGTATTCCTCATATAGCGGGGTGACAATACATCTTTACTCACCTTCCACAAGTGGCTCAACACGTGTGATTCCAATATAAAATTTACCATCGAATGGAACAACGATCAAGTCAGTTTCTTAGATCTACTGATTAGAAAACAAGGGAATGCGTTGGTCACCTCACTTTATAGGAAACCCACAGACAAGAATACCTTATTACATTACTCAAGTTTTCACCCGGAGAGTCTGAAATTTAATCTGCCATATGGACAATTTCTGAGGATTCGATGCAATTGCACAGATAGGGTCGATTATCAAATACACACCACACAACTCAAAGAAAGACTGGACACACGGGGTTACCCGAAACAACTGGTAGAAAGGAACATGAAGAGAGCAGCCAATACCAACAGGGCTCTTATCCTACAGAGTCAAGAAAAAAAGATCCACGAGAGATTGGTCTGTGTCACAACGTACAACCCTATTAGCAATGCCATCAAGAAGATCATCAATAAGAATTGGGATCTAATCAAGAACCCGGGTACATTATCTAAGAAAGCCATGTTTGCATTCAAACGAAATTGCAACTTGCGACAAAAGTTGGTGCACACGTATCATGAAAAACCCAAAGAGAACTCAATTCTGAACCAATGGGGACTTCCACCCATTATTGGACACTACAAATGCGGGAACTGCAGCGTATGTCCCTTTACCGAGACCAAACATACTTTCCAATATGGGACAAATACAAGGACGATGAAGAATCACACCAACTGCCATACAAAAAATGCAATTTATGTCATCTCATGCCCGTGCAATTTACTATACATTGGAAAAACCACAAGAGAGGTTAAAATACGTATTGGGGAACACCGCTCGTGTATTAGAAACCATACAGCTGACAAACCTCTGGTGGACCATTTTGACAGACTCCACCATAAAGATACAGACATCAAGTGGTTTGTATTAAAAACCATATGCCCTAAATCAAGACGCGGGGATATGGCCAGTGCCCTACACCGCCTGGAACAGAAGTGGATCTATTCTCTAGACATGGTCCGCCATTGGTTAAATATTTCGGTGGAATGGAACGCCTTGAATAGTACATAACACTATGGAGGCCGAAGATGAGTAATAGATCTTTATTTCATTTGTTACCTTTTTTCATAGCCCTGTGAGAAGTTTCATGAATTAAGCTAAACAACAACAAATGAGGCCTCTTGACATTTGACATATCCCATAGTGCTCAGCTTTACCAACCGGGCACTGGAAAACTGGACTCCCTTTCACGTTCAGTAAGTGCACACAGCGGCACATTCACCGTTGTTTGGTTACTAGACGTACATTCGTGTGGAGACATTCTACGTTTCCGTCGGTGTTCGGGAACTACGATGTCCAGAATGCTGAGCGGCCGCACACCACCCAGAATTCTGAGCGGTTGTGCGTCCACTGGTGCTATTTGGAACGTACGCCAGATCGCCGAGATCACTAGCGGAGGAGCGCCAACAGATTCATACACGGACGGATAGAGCCGAGGTAAACACCGAGTAAGTAGAAAGCAGTAGACATAGTCTATGCCAGTTTGTGCTCGCTCGGATCCATATCTGAAACCATGCACTGTTGTCACAGTTTCGTGACTCTTTGATCTGCGATTGACCAGCTACGGGTACTCTCTTCCAAGGGATCCATTACAGAGAACCTAAGAAGTAAGCTTCATTTTCTCAAATTCTACGAGTGGTTTAGAGTTCACCACAGGGACTTAGTCAATTTCTCAAATTCTACGAGTGGTTTAGAGTTCACCACAGGGACTTAGACATTCTGATGTGTAAATGTATAGGCTCATGGCTCCCTATTGTGGGCCCAGCACACAATGTTTCTATTCTATAGAGCTGACATCCATTAGAATTCTTAAAGAGGCTATATATTGTGATAATAGTTACGCGATAATTTGTAAGCATTTACACTTTGTCTCCCCCCTGCAGTCTGACTGAACCGACAGCCCGGACAATTTTGCAAGCTCCATTACGCCAACCGAGTGAGTACCGATTCATTAATGTTCTTCTTTAATAGTATGTTATACCCCTCCTATATACTTACGAGTTTACATGTCCTTTATTCTGTAGGACGTACGACGTGAAACTCATTATTAGAGATCTCTCGCGCCGGGATTTACTCCACCGAACCGACACGCCAGCCACTGAATAAATCAGAGGAGGTGAGCCGGTTCACACACAGCTTTAGTAGCTAGCTGTTACTCAAGAAATGGGTTTTTATGAAACAGAGATGACACCTTACATATTTTTTCTTATTTTATAGACCTAGGCCTCTTTGCCTTACCCACACCCCCACTCTTCTATGAGACCACGCGGATTTGGCGATCGTCTCTTTTCCTGAAGAAGGTTGAACATAATACACAAAGGGAAGTCATTGCCCACTTTAAGAACTGAACCGAAACATGTCGACAAACAGTTTTTCTATCCTCTGAATGTTGACAGATGGACACATTGTAAATTAATCAAGTGTGAAACCAAGAAACGGTTTAATTGCCATTGTTATTGTGATATGAACAAAATATCATTTTTTCAATCGTTTGTGAATGTGATGAATGCATGAAGAAGTTGTGAATGAAGTTTGTTTGGAGGGATGTGTTTGTTTTCTAAGTTCAAAGAGCCATATTTTATATGAATATAATTTTCATTGTGTAATGTGACATATGGGTTGTTGCAAAATAAATAGTTAACGATTACAAATTGAAAGAGTAATCAGCTGTCATCTCTGGTCTGGATGGTCTAATTTTCATTAGTCTTATCGCTTTGCCTGATAGACCACAGATTCAAAAGCAGGCGCCCCTTATATATTTTTTTATTTAAGTACAGCCCACGGCTGAAAGGGCTAATTAGTTTTCGGAGGGTTTCACAAAGAAATGGATAATGTGCCCCTTTTTTCTTTTACAGATGATCACTATAAAAAACTTTTAGAGACACCCGCATGGCTAACAAAAGAAAAGATAGCCGAGACAACAACAGGTGGTGAACAAAACAAAAGTGAAATAATTTTACAAAAAAAGAAAAAGATCACCCGTGCTGAACTACATGGAAAACTAATGCTTGAATACCTCAGGGCTGGAATTATTCCAGAAGGTCTCCAAGTAAGAAACATACCGTGTATTTTCACTGATAACCCAAAATTTCAAAAGAACTTTAGTGGTGTTGGTAATCGCTGCTCTCGGGACTGGATTATATTAATAATCGAGACTGCAGAGGAGGAAACAAAAAAACAGGGAGACGAGCTAGCAATCCTGGAAAAAGAATTCTTGGATAATAAAAATATACAAGACGCGAAAAAGATACTGGAAAATCTAGAAATTGAGATCAAGACATTCAAACAACTGAATCTAGATCGTAAAGTATTTAAATTGCAAAAAGATATTGCTGGCTATAAGGAAGATAAAACCTATCCGTATCTCAAAGAAGGATTCTTTACTAATCCACCTCAGAACCCGAATCAGAATCCGAGATGTAATAGGAAAGTAACTTTCTCCAATTCGTCTGGTTCGTCTAGCGGATCGGACCCCTCTTCAGCAGGCCCATCCGGGGCACCCCAAAGAGGACAGGGTTTCTTCCCACAACAACAAGGGGGTTTTTCCAGAGGGGGCCCAAGAGGAAGACCACGATGACCTCAACAACAGGGGGTACGTACCCGGCAATGGTATTCGAATCAGTGAATCCTGATACCTTGCCGATCTTTAATCTCTCTTCATACATTTTGAGTCCTGCAGAAAAAAGCCCCCTAGCGAGAGGATAATCTTTTGTCACTATGACCAAAGCTGATCCTTTCAGCATTGAATTAGAATTACAGAGGTTTTTCCGTAATATTAGACTCAAACACTTCTTCGAAATATATTTACCCAGTCAAAATCAAACCAATATGGGGGATAAGGACCAAGACCCAGCAGATATTAACATCACTGGGCCGAAGATGAAGTCAAATTTTAATCCACCGGCACATACTTGTCCGCCGGAAATTATCACGTTCGAGAACCGAGTGACACAACAAGTGCTCTCGAGTCTGAAGAAGAAAAACTACCGTACCGATAATCTGACAAAAGACGAAAGAGTGAGTCTCAGAAATCTAAGCAGCCAAGAAAATATAACCATAAAATCGGCCGATAAAGGTGGAGGGATAGTCCTCATGGACAGCCTCAACTATGATAAAGAATGCCTGAGACTGCTCAATGATACGAGATCATATAAAGAATTGGACCAAGATCCTACTGCTCGACTACAGGAAGAGATTAAAAGCCTTACAACACACGCCCTGACAGAAGAATGGATCTGCTCAGATGAGGCTAAATTTCTGAACAAAAAATTCCCCAAAAAAGCGGCTTTTTACATTCTCCCCAAGGTGCACAAGAGCCTCGAGAATCCACCAGGGAGGCCAATCGTATCAACGATAGATTCTTTATTGGAACCACTGTCCATCTACAGCGAATTCTTCCTGAAACCTTTTGTCCTGGCAATGCCTTCATACATTAAGGACACTACGGACATGATTCGAATTCTTCAAGATGTCGCAAATGAAACAGGAGATCTGCTGGTCACAATGGACGTGGAAGCATTATACACGTCTATTCCCCAAAAGGCATGTCTAGAAGTATTAGCCAAAGTACTCGACAAACGTAGCAAAACAACTAAAACCTCCAACCGGGTTTATACTAGAGTGTTCGAGACTAGCAATGACAGAGAACTTCTTTCTCTTCAAAAAACAGCTCTTTAAACAACAGAAAGGGGTAAGTATGGGTGCCACCTTTGCCCCACATGTGGCCAATTTATATATGGCCAACTTCGAATCAAGAAACATCGATGATATCCTACGAACACAACCTCATGGACAGCTGAAGATGTGGCGCCGCTATATAGATGACGTATTCCTCATATGGCGGGGTGACAATACATCTTTACTCACCTTCCACAAGTGGCTCAACACGTGTGATTCCAATATAAAATTTACCATCGAATGGAACAACGATCACGTCAGTTTCCTAGATCTACTGATTAGAAAACAAGGGAATGCGTTGGTCACCTCACTTTATAGGAAACCCACAGACAAGAATACCTTATTACATTACTCAAGTTTTCACCCGGAGAGTCTGAAATTTAATCTGCCATATGGACAATTTCTGAGGATTCGACGCAATTGCACAGATAGGGTTGATTATCAAATACACGCCACACAACTCAAAGAAAGACTGGACACACGGGGTTACCCGAAACAACTGGTAAAAAGGAACATGAAGAGAGCAGCCAATACCAACAGGGCTCTTATCCTACAGAGTCAAGAAAAAACGATCCACGAGAGATTGGTCTGTGTCACAACGTACAACCCTATTAGCAATGCCATCAAGAAGATCATCAATAAGAATTGGGATCTAATCAAGAACCCGGGTACATTATCTAAGAAACCCATATTTGCATTCAAACGAAATTGCAACTTGCGACAAAAGTTGGTGCACACGTATCATGAAAAACCCAAAGAGAACTCAATTCTGAACCAATGGGGACTTCCACCAATTATTGGACACTACAAATGCGGGAACTGCAGCGTATGTCCCTTTACCGAGACCAAACATACTTTCCAATACGGGACCAATACATGGACGATGAAGAATCACACCAACTGCCATACAAAAAATGCAATTTATGTCATCTCATGTCCGTGCAATTTACTATACATTGGAAAAACCACAAGAGAGGTTAAAATACGTATTGGGGAACACCGCTCGTGTATTAGAAACTGACAAACCTCTGGTGGACCATATTGACAGACTCCACCATAAAGATACAGACATCAAGTGGTTTGTATTACAAACCATATGCCCTAAATCAAGAGGCGGGGATATGGCCAGTGCCCTACACCGCCTGGAACAGAAGTGGATCTATTCTCTAGACACGGTCCGCCATGGGTTAAATATTTCGGTGGAATGGAACGCCTTGGATAGTACATAACACTATGGTGGCCGAAGATGAGTACTCGATCTTTATTTCATTTTTTAACTTTTTTCATAGCCCTGTGAGAAGTTTCATGAATTAAGCTAAACAACAACAAATGAGGCCTCTTGACATTTGACATATCCCATAATGCTCAGCTTTACCAACCGGGCACTGGAAAACTGGACTCCCTTTCACGTTCAGTAAGTGCGCACAGCGGCACATTCATCGTTGTTTGGTTACTAGACGTACATTCGTGTGGAGACATTCTACATTTCCGCCAGTGTTCGGGAACTACGATGTTCAGAATGCCAAGCGGCCGCGCACCACCCAGAATTCTGAGCGGTTGTGCGTCCACTGGTGCTGTTTGGAACGTATGCCGGATCGCCGCGATCACTAGCGGAAGAGCGCCAACAGATTCATACACGGACGGATAGAGCCGAGGTAAACACCGAGTAAGTAGAAAGCAGTAGACATAGTCTATGTCAGTTTGTGCTCGCTCGGATCCATATCTGAAACCATGCACTGTTGTTACAGTTTCGTGACTCTTTGATCTGCGATTGACCAGCTATGGGTACTCTCTTCCAAGGGATCCATTACCGAGAACCTAAGAAGTAAGCTTCATTTTCTCAAATTCTACGAGTGGTTTAGAGTTCACCACAGGGACTTAGTCAATTTCTCAAATTCTACGAGTGGTTTAGAGTTCACCACAGGGACTTAGACATTCTGATGTGTAGATGTATAGGCTCATGGCTCCCTATTGTGGGCCCAGCACACAATGTTTCTATTCTATAGAGCTGACATCCATTAGAATTCTTAAAGCAGGCTATATATTGTGATAATAGTTACGCGATAATTCGTAAGCATTTAAACTTTGTCTCCCCCCCTGCAGTCTGACTGAACCGACAGCCCGGACAATTTTGCGAGCTCCATTACGCCAACCGAGTGAGTACCGATTCATTAATGTTCTTCTTTAATAGTATGCTATACCCCTCCTATATACTTACGAGTTTACATGTCCTTTATTCTGTAGGACGTACGACATGAAACTCATTATTAGAGATCTCTCGCGCCAGGATTTACTCCACCGAACCAACATGCCAGCCACTGAATAAATCAGAGGAGGTGAGCCGGTTCACACACAGCTTTAGTAGCTAGCTGTTACTCAAGAAATGGGTTTTTATGAAACAGAGATGACACCTTACATATTTCTTCTTATTTTATAGACCTAGGCCTCTTTGCCTTACCCACTCCCCCACTCTTCTATGAGACCACGCGGATTTGGCGATCGTCTCTTGTCCTGAAGAAGGTTGAACATAATACACAAAGGGAAGTCATTGCCCACTTTAAGAACTGAACCGAAACATGTCGACAAACAGTTTTTCTATCCTCTGAATGTTGACAGATGGACACATTGTAAATTAATCGAGTGTGAAACCAAGAAACGGTTTAATTGCCATTGTTATTGTGATATGAACAAAATATCATTTTTTCTATCGTTTGTGAATGTGATGAATGAATGAAGAAGTTGTGAATGAAGTTTGTTTGGAGGGATGTGTATTTTATATGAATATAATTTTCATTGTGTAATGTGACATATGGGTTGTTGCAAAATAAATAGTTAACGATTACAAATTGAAAGAGTAATCAGCTGTCATCTCTGGTCTGGATGGTCTAATTTTCATTAGACTTCTCAGGGGGTGCCAATGGAAACTGGGTAGGTAACACCACGGGAGTAGGTGGTGTAGGGGGTACAGAGGGACCCGATGTTGGTGTTGCCTGATCGCCAAATTCGGCATCAGCTGGTAACGGGTTGCGGGTACTTTGGATATTATCTAAGCGATGATGTATCGCGGTTGTGGCAGCCGCCACTTCGGTTCTAAGGGATGCAACAGCTTGCATTAGAGCAGCCACAGGGTCCCCGGCAGCGGGTTCCATCGTCTGGACGACCAAAAAAATGGCTTCACAGTCTGTCAAGACTTGATGGTCGTGTAGCCGATGAAACCTCCGTTCCCAAGTACCACTCGAGCAAACAAGAAATTACTTCCCGAGCGGTCCTTGAGGCCACAGGTGGTGAATTTCGTCAGCCGGAACCAGGAATGCTGGAAGATGCCCCCTATGACCACTGTAAGGCAAACACAAAGTTAGGTCATAAACACAGAACCCTATACTTGTAGATGAATATGTAAGAAGTCTACAATAAGGCTTACCCTTAGGAGTTGGTCAGGACCCAATATTGGTGTAATGAAGTTATCAGAGGCAGCCGGCAAACGTGACGACAAGATGACAGTTTGGTAATGCACTTAGTAGGATGAAATCACCACCTGATGTAGAAGAAGCCAGAAGTTGTGAGTCAATCAGTTGAAAGGAGCGTGATCGAAGAACAAAGTTCATAACAAAAGGGCAATCCAATAGCAGTCCGGGGACGAAAACGTGGTCGAGTCCAGGAGAGAACAGTTCCAGCAGGGTATAGCAAAGGAGTAAGTTCCAGGCAAAGGTACCGTGAAGGAAGAAGCCAAATCAGAGTCCAAGATCAATCTGAGGTCAGTGGTAGTCTGTAATCCGTAATCTGTAATGCGCCCAAAAGGATCAGCTGTGAAGCGCTGGAGGGCAGTCAGCGCGTCGCTTTTGAACGCTGACTAATGATCACGTGACTCTCATCATCCGTCACGTGATCGAACGTGCTGAAGGAGGAGCTCCCAGGTGCCATTGTAAAATGCCTGTGGCGCATCTCCATGGCAACTGCCAACGCCGGGATGGGAAATGAGGCAAAAAACCGGCGTCGCTGACCTTGTCCCACCCTTTGCCGGCAGGCCTGCAGGGGAGAGTATGTCCTGGCATGTATTTTGGTGGTGATAGTGGGGGCTGGATTATGGGGTGCGTCCACGGAACGCGTGGATGAAGATGGGGGCGTGACAGATATACAATGCAGTACCTGACAGAGATGTACAGAATAACATGAGATACAATTTCAACTTACATAATCTTTCAGATACAACGGTCTTGTACATATACGTTTATTGCGATCACTCTTACAAACAAGAATGTCTCTGTTTTGTTCCACTTCCTTTCTAACCTTGACTTGTCTTTGCCCATCATTCTCTTGATTTGAGCATTTGCATACTCTATTGAGATTCCACACTCTCCCATCTGATACCTTTATGGCACCATTACATCTTTTAACTGTTTGAATGGTATCAGACCATTTGGGAGTTTTATTCACACCCAATCACCAACTTTAATTTGGGACTCCCTAACTGCATTTCTCACATCATACCACCATTTATTATATTTCTGCCCCTGCAACACTTTTCTGCTCACTTCTTCACAATCAACATTCTTAACACATGCTCTGCCCAACCATGCTGGACACAACCTGGTAGTGGGTTTCATATCCCTTAATATCTCAAATGGTGAAATCTCCATAGTAGAATGTGGTGTAAATCTATGAGCAACACTTAATGCACACATAATGCTGTTCTTAATAACCGTATTGAATCTTTCTACGATGCCATTAGTCTGGGGATGATATATAGAGGTTGTCCTGTGTTCAACTCCATTCTCCTTAAGAAACAAACTCATCTCTTGTGACACCAATTGTGCACCGTTGTCAGTGATAATCATGGTTGGATATCCCCCACATTTGAACATTTTATCCAAAAACGATATCACATCTTTCGTGCAAATGTTTTGCACCCACTCAATTTCTGCCCACCTGGACAACATGTCTATGAGTACCATGAAATATTTCAAATTGCCCTGACTTCTTACAGGACCTGCAATATCTAATCCAACACGATCCCACGGCATAGTGGGAATTGAGCTTATAGTCATCGGAATCTGCCTGGTTACATAACCCTTAACTGAGTCTTCACAGGTACAACAATCACAAATTAGTCTTTCTGTCAAAATGTGCTCATTAGGGTTAACAGAGAGATTGCGTCAGATCAACATCTTGAACTGGGTCTTTTGATAATTCAGGCTGTTGGGCCTGTGTACAGGAACCCGGAACCCTAGAACATATGTTATGGGATTGCACTCGTTTTAGAGGATTTTGGACAGAATATGATAACATCTGTACAAAGGTTATAGGTGTGAGACTACAGTATGATTTTAAAACTCTGATAATGGGTAGTGATTTGATGTTAGAAGACCTAACTACAAGTCAGAAAAAATGGATTTTCAGAAGTGCAATGATAGGCAAAAAAACAATCTTGAAAGGGTGGAAGACTGCAGAAACTGTTGACATTGCACTGTGGCTTGCAGAGATGCATAATCTGGCGGGGATTGAAAGAGTTCTTTACCACAGAGAAAAGAAAATTACACTGTTTGAGAAGATTTGGGGTACATTTCTTACTTTATATTAGCTGTTGGGAGACAAATGTGAACTTTAAGTATTGGGGGAGATGGTTAGGAGTTAATTATATTGTATTATGATTATACATTGTATTGAATGTATATGTTTGTTTAATGTATGGCACTTTGTATATAGTTCAAAATAAAATAAAAAGTCTTTCCACTTCCAGATGAACAGCAGGCCACCAAAATTCCTGTCTAACTCTCTGCTTAGTTTTGGTCGTCCCTTGATGTCCCTCATGAGCTATTGTAATATCTTCTTCCTCACTCCTTCAGGAGGAAATAGAGTTCCATTCCTTAACACCAAATCATCATGTAAATGTAACTCATCAAATACATGTCTCACTGCATCCGGCAATACACCTTTCCTGATCTCACTACCCTTCATACCACTTTTCAGTAATTCCCTCACTTTAGTGAGAGTTGCATCTAGATTCATTGCTGTCAGTCATTTCTCCTCAGAAACAATATATTGGCATATACTCAAAAATGTTTCCGCATCATTACTCTGCTGCTCATCATCCACACTTTCAACCACATTGGTCGACAGACAATCAGCTGATTTGTTTTTTACTCCTTGCACAAATTCAACATCAAAATTGTATTCTTGTAGACTTGCTACCCATTTCCTAATTCTGGATGACGTCTTGTTAAGTCCCCTAGTAGTGAGAATTTCCCTAAGGGGTTTGTGGTCAGACCTAACCACAAACTTAGTTCCCCATATAAATGATCTACATTTTTCAACAGCCCATCTTACAGCTAGGAACTCCTTTTCAATTGTGGAATAGTTTGTCTCAGCTTGTTTTAGAACTCTTGACGCAAACGCAATGGGAAACTCACTTCTACCATCCATTTGCGACAAAACAGCACCAAGACCATGATTACTGGCATCAGTTGTAATAATAGTAGTATTGTTTGGATTAAAAGCTTTTGAGTGGGTGGAGCATTCAAATCTAACTTGATATTGTTGAACTCATTTTCACATAAAACATTCCAATCAAATCTCACATTTTTGTTTACTAACTTCCTCATTTGAAATGTCTTACTGGCTATTTCAGGAATAACCTTTGCGTAATAGTCAGACATCCCTAAACATGAAATAAGTTTCTCTTTGTTTTCTGGACTAGGAAAATTCAGGATGTTATTAACTAAATCCTCTTTAGGTCTCATTCATTTTTCTGATATTTCATGACCCAAATAAGATATGGTAGATCTATTGAACTTAAATGTATCTTTACTCAAGGTAAGTCCAGCATCTTTAAATATATCTAATACCTTGTATAATCTATCATCATGTTCCATTTGATCTTTACCATAAATCAGAACATCATTCTGAAGACACAAAATTCCTTGCATTTGATTAAACAGATTATACATCACACGTTGGAACACTGATGCCGCAGATACAAGAACAAAAGGCATCCTTTTGCACCGAAACAAACCTTCATTGGTAATGAATGCCGTAATATCTCTTGACATAGGATGTAACATTATTTGGTGGTAAGCTGACCTTAGATCTAACATACTCATAATCTTAGCATTTACAATGATACCTAACATTTCAGCTATATTGCTATATTTGGTAATGGGTGCCTATCAGGAATCACACATTTATTGACACATCTAAGGTCTATGCACAATCTCAATTTTCCATTTGGTTTGTACACTATCACCAAAGGTGACACCCATTCTGAAGAGTCTATTCTCTCAATCACACCATCACTAAGCAATCGTTTAAGTTCTTCCTTTACAGCTGACTTTACATTCAATGGAACTGGTCTCATTTTTTGTACTACAGGTATTGCATCATGCTTCAATCTAATTTTGTGAGAAAAATCTTTTAACACACCCAGTTGTTCTCTAAATAGTATATGATCATCAAAAGTCTTTAAATGTGCTGCTACTAGTGCCTGATCCACCGCATAAACAGATTCTCTGCAGCCGCATCCAACTTAGGGGCTGATTCATGGAATTTGCGCGCCGAAAAACGGGGATTTGTGCGCCATTCTGCCATGCAAATCCCTGTTTAACAAATGGGGATTTGCGGGCAGAATGGCGCACAAATCCCCGTTTTCGGCGCACAAATTCCATGAATCAGCTTAGTAGTGGTTGCATTCCTTTCACTGTAACATATACTTTTCCTTTTGCTGACCTGTCCTTAAATATCATTTGTGCCCAAAACCACCCAATAGATCAATTCGCTTTCCTCCATAAGCCACTGGGTTAATGTCAATCACATTTAGGTTTACACTGGTTCCAAATATTTTCTCAAACATATAGTTGGGCAATAGGGTATATTTTGCACCAGAATCAATTACCATTTCCAGTTTTTTACTATTCAATTATATCATAGCCATGGGCCTTTCCTTGTCAGCATCCTCATCATTCTTGTTCTCACAATGAACAACCTCTTTCACTGAAAAAGTACATTCTTCAGAAAGTTCACATAGTTCTTCCAAACAATTTATGTTTTCCTTTTTAGTTTTACAAAACTTAGTGAGATGCCCTCTCCTATTGCATCCCTTGCATAACTCCTTTATGGCTCGGCATTTATCACGTGAAGCTAAATGAAACAGGCTATTGCACCTGTAACATTGACGTTTGTCATGTTCTTCTCCTTTGTCTTTATGTCATGCCGCCGAGTTCCTGGCGTCTATGGAGCCGCTGGCGATGCGGAACTTAGTCCTGTCTGCCAGCAGCTTTCTGTCATGCCCCCTATTTCCTGGTTTTCACTTTCCTTCTGTTCTCATTGGATGAGCGCTCCGCGGCCCGGTGTTTTAACCAGCCACTCCGGGTCACGGACGCGTCACAACGCTTCCGGTTTCGTCCCGTTAGCCCTGAGTTGCTTGCTTGCTGTTACTCTCTACCTTGGTTACTCGTTTTCCGCTGGTTGGGTCCTCGCGCCCAGTCGGGCTCCCTTTCTGCTCATCCTTCGTTCCTCCGCTGTTTCTGCCTGCCCTTCTTCCGCTCCCTTTGCTTTGCTTCTCTCGCCCGCCTCCTCAGCCCTCCTTCCAACTTGCTTACCCTCCCTCGTTCCCATCTTCACTTACCGCTTTTCTTCCTCTTGACTGTTCCGCTTGCTCCGTCCTGCTGTATCCTTCTTCCTCTCGCTCTGCTCCATCTCTTCCGTGTGCCAGTTCCCTGCTTTGTCCATTGGATTTGCTCTCGCCTACCACTCGGATAAGTTTGCTGTGACCTTCCCGTGCACCAGTCTCCTGCCTGTTCCCCCGGACTGCCTTTGCTTACTGTTTTGTTACCTCCACTTCTAGCCTCCCGTGTACCAGTTCCTCGGACTGCTTACTGGACTGCCTGTGTCCTTGGGGGGTTCACTCCAACGTGTTGCCTCCAGACACTTTATACCAGCACTCACCCTACAAGGATTCCTGGTTCCACTCCTCCAAAGCACCCGGCGATAGCACAGGTTTTTTTTGTGCCTAAGGGCTTTTTCCCCTTCTGGTCGTTCCCGGGGGAGGGGCCCCTTGGTCTCCCTTCTTGGCGGGCACGGTGGCTTCCTCCCGGGGTCGTCCTTAACTACATAAAAAAAGGTGCGATCACGAAGAAAGGAAAAGAAGGGTTCTTGGAAGGAAGAAGAAGGTGAGGAGTCGGGGGAGGGGGAGATCTCGGAATCTACACTGTCGGACGAAGATATCACCGACCCCGGTGACACTTTAGTCTATATATATATTTCTTCTTCACATTCATTATTTCTTTCTTGATTAAACCTTTTTTCTTTGTATAGTCATTCCCTCTATAGCCAATACTTCTGGAATCTGTGCCATGTTCTCTTTCTTATTATCATCATCATTTCTTATTTCAAGTTCTTTCAGACACTTATTGATATGCCCCACCTCTTTTGCAAGTCTAATTACTTTTTCTAAAAAAAGAATTTCCTTTTGCCCAAAGAGCTTCTCTTATTTTGCTATCTTTGCATTCTAACATGAGCTGATCATGAAGTCTTTCATTAAGTGTAAGCCCAAAACCACAGGATGTGGCCAAACCTCGCAAAGCAGTGATATATTGCCCAACAGTTTCATTCTTTTCTTGCTTTCTCTTGCCAAAATGATATCTTTCTAGAATGATGCTGACTGTTTTGTCATAATGGCGATCTAATATTTTGATAATATTTTCATATTCAGTGTTAGGCAGAATCACATGCAGTACCCTTTAGGAACACCACACTGAATTAAGACTACAAGTGACAGTACACATTCACCTTTGGTACAAGCCTGTACTACACAGTAAAGTGGTAGCGATGGCTGAGCAGCCAGACTTAACTCAAGAGTAAAGTGAGCAGTATCAGAAGTTACACAAAGGACAGCAATTGCTATGGTTCAAATAAACACTGACTCAAGGTTTCTGAGTAAAAGAATAAAGAATATACATTTATTTACACAATCATTTGTAAAACAGTTCACTAAGTAAAGCAGCAGAAAAATCACAATCTTAATATATTACACAACACCAAATGAATTCTGGACAAATTAAGCTCAAAATGAAGTGTGAGCAAAATGGCACTCCAGCAATTTAAAAAGGGAGATAAAGACAAGGTTATGCAAAATTAAGCAGCACCAACAAGTAAGTAGGCAGGGAAATCTAGAAAGGGCTTGCTTCAATGAGGAATCAAATCAATAGGCCTGGGCCAAAGTAAATGGTTCAGAGTCTTTGCAGAGGATCACACAGTTCAGAGTAGTTTGCGGTTAAGTCTTTTCCAAGAGTTTGAAACGAAGTTGGTCAGAAGAAAATTTACTTAAAAGAGTAGAGAAGGACAAGCCCTCAGATTGGCGAAAGATTTAACACACTTTCACTGCAGTTGGACGGAACTAACAACTGGGTTTGAACAGTAACTTAGAAGAAGAAGAATGCTGTAGCATAGGCAGAAGTTCCTGGCAGATCCTGCAGGCTCACGGTTCCTGAAGCGACTGTCAGACTGACATGAAGGAGGAAGACTGGAGGGTCCTGTACTGCCCAGGGAAGAAACCAGCAGCAGAGCAAAGCATCGAATAAAAAGTGCGCTCCTTAAAACCCAAACAGGGTCCGGACTTCCTGGCTATCCGGTTCACTGCAGCGGTGCACAGCAAATTCAACCAGGGGAGGGAGGCCTTGCTTGGTGTTTGGCAAACTGGTTGGTCCGACCAGGTCAAGGGAAGAAGATTCCTTGCAGATCTTCTCTGTCTTCGAAGTTTAGGAGCTTCGGACCCGCAGCAGGGCTTCCCCGGGAGGTTCAGTCGTGGTAGTGGTACTCTTCCTTCAGCTTCTCTTCGGTTCTTTCGATCCAGTGGCGACTCTGCCTTCCCAGTCCCAGAGACCTGCTTTTTATGCAGTTTTCCCCCATTCACACAGCCTGGCTGTCAATCATACAGCAGGGTGGCTGTCCTGGCAGGACAGTCACCTAGCCAATCAAACAAGAGTGCAACTTGGGTCTCCAAGGAGACCCTGTGCAGGGGGCTTAAAACCGCTCCCTCACATCCTGTCTACCTAGACTGTCAGGCACCTAAGGAGGGCTTCTGTGTGCTGAAGCCCTCCAAAGGGCGGCGAGCAAAGGAACCAAACCTGGTTTGGCGTGCAGAGTAAAATACGAGAAAGACCTTTACAAAAAGAAATGGTGAATAAACCCAGCCAGAACCAAATAAAAGTAAATGGGTTCCAGCGGATTAAAGTTTGACGCTACTAACATAGCCTTAAACAGTACCAAGGCTATTTTCATAGACCGCGGTAGGACACATATGGTAGATAGCACTGCCACCAGCAAAATCTTAAAGAAAGGGGAACAAAATAATGTTCCATGAGAGACAGACAAAAAGGGATAACTATTAACCCTTTTCAGTACTCTATGTAAGATAGTTTGTATTGGGTCTGTGAATTTAAAAATACTAATAAAGTCAATGGCAACTTTACATGTTCTGGGAGACAGAAGTCAGTCCCAGAAAATGGAGTTTAAAGTGGGCAGTCTGAAAAAGACAACCCTGTGTCGCTGCACTAAAGGTGCTATCTATGGAGTACGTGAGGCTCCGCAATCTATGAACACAAAAATGTTAAACACACAGCAAAACACATGTAAGAGTGGGAAAAAAGGCTCCCACTCTTACCAGGTGACAAAATAAATCCCAGAAATCCAGCAAAGCTGCTGAGGGAGTCAGTAGGTGAGGGAAATCAGCCATTTATGAGCATTCTCCCTAACATTCAGTAAGTCCAACGGCATCTTCTTCAGAACGTGCTAGTTATTTCTCAAATTGTTCTTGCCCGTAATTACCCAATCAATGTATCAATAGACATTGTTTTCTTTCATTAGGAAAGTCCAATCCATCCCTCAGCAAGAACATAATGATCGGATTTCTTTTTCCATCGCTTCACCCTTTGTATTCATGAAATACTCGGGAGGTGGTATACCTTGCATAGTGACCAGTTATGTTTCTCTACTTGGAAGAATTCTTTTTCAGTGCATATATCTCGATGTTTGCTATTTATGGCTTACTCCTTATACCTTTATGTATATTATGTCCAATTCTTTCAGCAGTTCTGATTTAAACTTGTTCACTTTGTTATTGTGATTGTTGTTTCCTTACCACCTTTATTACTTGTAGAAGGTGTTAATCTGCATATGTTCCTTTTATTCTTGCATTGTAATTATCTCGGATACAGCAAATTTTAAATGTCATTTTTCATTTGCAGCATATTTTTCAATCCATACATTTGTTGCGAGTTCTGTTTGCTGCTAATGAATTGTACAGCTGTTCGATGTATCACTTATTTAGGAAGCTCTTTGAATAATGCGTATCGTGTGTTTCAAATAATGCAACTTCAGCTATATGGTCTGTAATGGTGCCGTATGTGGTTTTTGTTCACAATTAAAACATCTTTAATATTGGCCCATACGCAGTACTTCCTCCAATGGCACACATTTATTTTCTTCTGAAAACTTAAAAGGCTTGTTTGGTACTTTTGCATTTACTCCAGTTAAGTAACATTAAACTCACATGAGAGATCCTTTAAGATTGAAAACTCGCAACTCCAGTAGAGATATTAAATACAGTCACGGCTCAGTCTCATGCCTATTCTATGTTTAAATCACACACACTCTGGATATCTTAATCCAATGGGGATACTTGTTCACTGCAAAGTGCCTGACTTACTTGTTCTCAGTGAAGCTTCTCTTTCTCCAGATGTGCCTCTTTGCCAAGTCCAAATTCCTCCATAAACAAATGAAGCAGTCTAGTTACAGAAAAGTCTTCCCACGTTTCCAAGACACTTCTTTCTTCATTAAAATGCTTAATCTTCCTGATAATGTACTATAAGCAACGGCTACTCGGTGGGTTGCTGTTTTTTAAGTATCCCATCCTCATCGCCACTGAAATATCTTCTCACACCACTTTTGTAGTTTTATATGTTTATTTGAGTACAGGATTAATAACCCACCGGTCACATCACAAACAGCTTCATAACTGATGCTTTCCTGTGCATCATTCCTACAACCAATACATTATAACATTTTAGTATCCTGGCTTCCCAGTACATTCTACATTCCATACCTATAGCCCATATGTACATATGAATAACAATGTAAAACAGAACACCATTGAATTACTAATGACTTAATGACTTACACAATACAATACCACAACAGTCCTCCAGCCTCTTTTCCTTTGCAGTTGGTGAGCAGGTGCAACTGGATTTAGGTCACGTGGCATAAGCCCCACCTACTTTAATAGCCCAGCCTCTTTCCTTTTGTTATTAACTCTTAGATCAAGGGTGTCTCTTACCTGGGCGTCTAAAGTGAAGGGCAGACAAAGAAAAGGGCAATTCCTGTTTGGACATGTTAGGACAGAGAGGACCAAGGACCCAAACTCCGGCTCAGACAAAAGATAAGCACGCGCCAACATGTGTTTTCCCCCTCTGTCCCAAAAGGCCATTCCCACCATTACCAGACAAGGCTGATGACAGCACCCCTCCTCTAAGGCATGGACTCTGCAATGCAGCAACCCAACCTGCATCAGCCTCAAGCACATCAGCACCACCTCACCACCCACAATAAGGACGTTGATGCTCGCCAGCATCCACTCAGCTATCACCTATGTGGCAGACATCGCCAACCTCATCACTACACACAACCTCAATGTCATCTTCATCACCGGGACCTGGCTGACTCCCACCTCTACCCACATCCTAGACGTCTTTATCCCCAACAACGACACAATCCAACACAGAGACTGGCCGAGCAAGACAGGCAAAGACCTCACAGTCATCCACAAGACCTTGTGGCTCTGCACCAGACTTGACATCAACAACATCAGCAATGCCAAAGTCCACTCCTGCCGCTTCACGCTATCCCCGATGGACACAGCTACCTTCCATCTCATCTACAGACCGCCCAAACCCAACACTGCCTTCATGAAAAACTTCACTGCCCTGGTCACCACCATGTCCTTCATGGACGCCAACTACATCTTCCGACGTGACTTCAATATCCCAGGCAACAAGGCCACCAAACGGATGAAGGAAACTCTCCACGGCCTTCTCAACAACCTCAGCATCACACAGAACACAAAAGACCCAATGCACAAGAAAGGTAACACCCTTGATCTAACCTTCACCACACTGCCTTCCCTCCACTACAGCTCTCCCCTCCTATTGGTCTGACCACCTTGCTGTGTCTTTCAACATCCTGCACACCACATCAGTCAAGGACTCCCACCAGAACCCCATCAGACAAACCTTCAGGTCTTTCAAGTACTTCCCAGTGAAAGCCCTCATGGAAGATCTTGCCAACCTTCATCTCACATAGACCGAACCCCAACTGAATTGTGACTCTCTACTGGAAGCACTCAATGCCACCCTTTCAGCCTCCATCAACGAACACGTGCCTCTGAAACAACGCACCTTCAAACCTAAACCATCAGCACCCTGGTGCATGCAAGACTCAACCTCAGCAAAAGAGTCATCAGGAAACAAGAGAAAACTTGGCACCGCTCCAGGACCACATCTGACCTGGCGCTCCTCAAGGAACCCACATCAACCCCCCGAAAACTAATCAACCCAGCCATGGCATCCTACTATCAGAACGCCATAGGAGAAGCCAACAACAAAAGCCAAGCCCTCTTCAAAGCGGTCAAGCACTGCGTCAACCCGCTACCCAATCCTGCCATACTACATTCGATCAAATAATCCACCGCCATCAACAGGGATGTTGCTAGGTCTGGAAAAGACCTGGGGCTACTCTGATGTCAGAACTGTTGAGACTCTGGGCTAGCTAGCCTTTTGGCTGTAGCTCCTGAGATTCTATCCGGAGCTACAACCAAAAGACCAGGGGCTATAGCCCCCTTAGGGCCCCCTAGCAACGCATCTGCCCGTCAACACCTTCTTCATCAACAAAATCTGCAATATATGCCAACATGTAGACACCAGCCCTGCTTCCACAGACCCACCCCACGTCCCTCCTCATGAAATCTCCACACCCTGGACAGCATTCAAGACACTCTCTACAGAGGACCTGGTAGAAACCATGGCCACCCTCAAAGCCACATCATACTCAGATGACATGCTCCCAGCATTGATCCTCAAGACCCACCCGCAGAAGCTCTCCTTCCCTACCTGGAGATCATCAACAGCTCCCTAAATCACGGCACCTTCCTGTGTACTCTAAAGGCAGGACAAATCCTTCCTCTACTAAAGAAACCCACTCTGTATCCTGACAGCCTAGGTTACTATTGTCCGCATTACCCATTTTCCATTATTAGGTAAGATCATCGACAAAGCAGTAGCTGCACAACTGCAGCAACACATTGACAACAAAAATCTCTTCCAGGCCTACCAATCTGGGTCAGTCCGAGATGCAGCACGGAGACGGCAACCATACAGGTCGTCGACAATGCCCTCAACATCCTTGACAATGGCCACTCCTGCCTCCTGGCCGCTTTCAACACAGTAGACCACCAGGCACTTGCGGACACCCTACATCGGTGCATAGGGATCATCCACCTTGTCCTTCGCTGGTCCTACCTCGCCAACCGCTAGCGGTTTGTTCAGATGAACTCCTCTAGATCGTGAATGCTACTCATCACCTGTGGAGTCCCACAGGGTTCCATCCCCTCCCCAGTGATCTTCAATATATTCATGGAGCTGCTGGGAGCCCACCTTGCAAAACACAACATCGACATCCACCAATATGCTGACGACCCACAGCTATAGCCCAAGATCGAATCCATCAAGGACATCCACAGGCTTTTTTATAACGCCTTCCAGTAAAGTGACGCCAAATAGGAGACACATATCCACATTTGGAGAGAGTTAGGCTTTGGGAGTCAGGTGCTGGCTAACCTGCTTTAGCAGGTAGACAGCTTCCCTGCACAGGTTGTTTCAATTGATTCAAATTGGGGCTTAGATAGTAGAGAAGGAATGCAACGGGTCAATGCTCAGTACAAATTTATTATAACATATATTCTTTATTTTCATAAAAAGATATATTTTTAAATGTCATAAACAATCCATTATTCATAATAAAATGATTCAACAGTGTGCACATTTGCCTCATTGCTATGTTGTGCAAAAATGTGCAAAGCATACATGTGCAAATCCGCATATATAAAAAAAGATTTAATTTGTCATTAATCCGAACCATTGGTCTGAGAGAATGGATTTTTTTAGCATTATGACAATATATGTAAACTTGTCTATTTAAGAATTGCAACTAAAAAACATATTGAAATGTTTATCACAGTTATAGCATATTTCAAGCATTCGTCGATGGGGGTCGTGTAACTAGGAATCCTCACCCGGCCCGGACACGGACAGGATTGACAGATTGAAGCTCTTTCTAGATTCTGTGGGTGGTGGTGCATGGCCGTTCTTACTTGGTGGAGCGATTTGTCCGGTTAATTCAGATAACGAACTAGACTCCCCCATGCTAACCATTTACGCAAATATGTTTTTTAGTTACAATTCTTAAAGGGACACCGTTTACATGTATTGGCATAATGTTATAAAAATACATGGCCGAGATTGTCTCAGACCAATGGTCTGGATGAATTACGAATTAGATTTCTTTTTACACATGCTGATTTGAACATGTACACTTTGCACAATATAGAATGAGGTGAATTTGCACACTGTTGAATAACTTTTTTTTAATGAATAATGGATTGTTTATGACATTTTAAAAAAACTCTTTTTTTTAAAATAAAGACTATATGTCATAATGAATTGGCACTGAGCACTGACCCGTTGCATTCCTTCACTACTATCGGAGCCACAATATGAATGAATTGAACCCATTTCAGTCCCGGGAGGCATCAATACTTGTAGTTTATTCCTGGTGCTCCCCCGATGCCTACGATGAAGGGGCTACCCATGCATTGGTTCTGATCTCTCTGTCCCTACCACGAGTCATCTGTGCACGCTCACAGCCCTCACATCAAGGGGTTACTCATGGGCCCTAAAGGAGCCCCGGCAGATCCCTGGCTCAGGGATGGTTTTTGGGAACCTACAGGGCTCTGCCCCACTGAGAGCCACTGAAGCCCCCTACCACTCAAAGGCTTTTCAATGACACTGGCAGAGGTTGTTAGTTTAATTTTCTTTTATTACACCGCAAAGCCGAGGCCACACTCACGCATGTGAGATGGCGTAAATTCATATATTTTCAGGCAACCAAGTGCAACTGTAAATAAAGCTAAAATGTAGTGGAATGATATATGTCTTTTTACGATTATTCTTTTACATTTAGAAAGTACATGTAAAGGAGTAGATTTAACAGTGTACAGGGGGCACACGTACACATTGAGCGAGTGATGCAGTAGGCCCCGCCTGGAGTGCCACATGTCAGGGAGCAGGCCGCTGCGCAGAGAAATATACACGCAGGGATATAGAAGTTATGTGTAGTAGCTGGGTAGAGGAGCCTGACTGCAGCGGGAAATGACGCATGCGTAGTAAAAGCTATATCTATAGGCTTTCCTTATTTTTGTTTCTATCTCTACAGCGCACCTATGCGCACTCATGGGGGGGATGCAAAGCGGACCTTTTCTATTTGCTTTCCCTCCTAATAGTATTGGTGGAGCATAGTTGTTGCTTTGAGGTATTATTTTGCCTCTTAAAACGCATGATGATGAACACATGTACAGGATTGTATGGAGACAGGCAGGAGAAGTGTGTCTGCAGTTGATGATTAGGTATAAAGAGTGAACAAGACATTGGCTATGTTTGGTAGGCCCAAAGAAAACATTCTAGAAGGGATTATATTTTAGTTAAAAGACCACAGCTCACAGTAAAATTGAATTTCTGCTGAAATGTGCAGAAGCACTAGTTAAGCTGCCAAGGGCGAGGTCCAATTAACTGCTGCAAGGGAGACATTTTTCATGGGGAGGAGGTCCCCGGCGAGACGGCAGGTATGGTATGTTTCAAGGGCTCTGGCAGCTAATATAATAGTCACCTAGAATTAAATATGAGAAATACTAATTCACCAACGGTGATGCATAACTTTTTGTCCAAGCAGAGTTGGCACGATGCACGGAGGGAGTTGGTGAGATGACAGTTTCAGGGGGCAAAGGATATGGGGAACCTATCAGGGAGCTGGGATGTGGTGTTTCAGAGATTGTAACAAATGCCTTTGACCTCAGTGCTGTTATGCTGTGCTTCGCGCTATCTCCAAACACAGGACTGTGCCAGCCAATCATAGCAGAGAGTTTTTCTGCTGGTCAATTTAGTGATGTGATTCAGGGACAGAATATTTTAATATTATGATGCCATAAAAGGGTGTTCTGGATTTTGTTTCAGGGAATGTTTTGTCCAATAGAGGTGCCCCAATGTATGGAGCAATATAGGGGCCTGATAATGTTTTACCAAACATTTCTTTTGTTCTTCCCCAAAATGTAACTAATGTGGATTATGCTAATGTGTGTAGTTGTATAAATATTGTCGCCTGTCAAGGGCGGAGTTGAGAACTTTTCAACCCGTTCAGCTTGCAGGACTGCCTCAATTGTTGTCTCCCAGCTCTGGGGGGTGGGGAGGGCAATACATGTTTTTTCTTGAATAGTGTTTATTCTTCTCTGAGTACCTTTGTACCTTTTTTGGATTAAGTATGTAAAATAGTCCCACTTTACAGACCTAACAATGATATTATATTATCTATAGATGTGCTGCCACTTTCTCTGAAAGGCTCTATTTTCCATAATAAACAAACTGACACATAATTAGGAAAAGAATATATCTCAGATGAAAGGAATGATTATATGATAACAATTTGGTTTGATGAAATAGAAAGAGGCATTGAGACATCAATTGTCCCAAAATACACAAACCCAATACAAAATGTAATGTTTTAGTGTAAAATTTGCTCAGAGCAAACGTGTGTGTGCTTGTATGGATGGGATGTATGATGTGAAAACCTAGCTGGAAAGCAGCAGTGCACTGTACAAAGGGGGCACACCCAGGGGTTTACAAGTGGAATGAAAGGAAAGCACAACAGGCCGGGGTGCAGGTGCAAGCAGCCAACTCCAGAGGGGGAGAAATAGGCTTGAGTAAAGCCGTCAGCGATAAGTGATACATTCTTTGTAGAGTAGTGTCTTTAGGTCCTGCCTGAAGTGTAGGGTGGAGGGTACAACGTCCTTTTATCGCAGGATTTTTTTTGCGGGTTTTTTTACGCCGCACATTTTTGTAACAAAAAAAAACAATAGAATTTTTTTGGGGGGTTTAGAAAAATGTATATGCGGGTGTTTGAGAATAGATTAAAACTAAAAGGGAATGGGTGTTGGGTGAGCAACCACACAAAAATAAATTTTAAATACATTCGATGGGTTTTTTCATTAAGAAATTCGTGGTAAAAACAGATACCGCAATGAAATGACATAGAACCGGGTGGAGGGGGGGTGGCTTAAAAAGTATAACAATTTAAAAGGATTGGAGGGTCTCAGAGGATCAGAAAAAAGAAACTGAAGGAAAGAAAATGAAAAGTTGAAGGAATTATGAAGTTTACTCTTCGATACCTCCAAGGCACCTACGTTACTTCCAGATGGAAATCAAGAATGGGGGAGGGGTCTGAACGCATCTCTGACAGTTTAAGACCATATGCAGGGCCTTATGGGGCATAGATAGCTGTAGTGCTGGCTCTGGTGCGATGCAGATGCTCATTACCTACTTCTTTTTCACCAAGTTTGTATTGAGAGCCAGTTCGGAGCGTGGAAGAACTCACTTACTGCTGGCCTCTTTCCATATTTAAATGAAAGTTTGCTGTGCTACGTGTTGTAGCATTGTACCTGTTTTTAAACCTATCCAAGTTCTTGTCTCCTCTTGTGCTTCTCTTCACCCATCTAGTGCATACATCTTCTGTCAGAGTCTTTCCTCCTTGTCTATTAGTCTACCCTATCATTATATCTCCTGCCTGTGCAGCGCTCTGTTGCTTCACAGCTAAGCACATCCCATATAGAAACGAACACAGTTGCAACTTGTATGGTCTGTGATACATTCAGTTAAGATTTACATATCTAAGCAGGGATTTGCAAAACTCTCATTTATGTGGATTTTTATGAAATGTCAATATGTTGTTGACACACAATAAATGCATAGCAATTGTCAATGCATGAATAAGCTAAAATGTCAACATCTGTTTGTTAAACTTCAGTCTTGATGGGTTCCTCAGACTTCCCGCACTTGGTCTTCAACTCCCCTGGACGGTCATCCCTCGTACGCTTCATGACTTGTGACCTCAAGATGAAATGGACCTCTTCATCTGGTGTCCACCGCAGCTGGAAGTCCTCCTCTGGGAACTGGGAGGAGAGGAGGTTGCAGAACTGCGGGAAGAACCAAACAAACCAAAAGAAATATGTCAGATGAGAAATCAGGGGAGTTGAAGACCAAGTGCGGGAAGACTCTAGGGAGCCCCACTTCCACTCCCCCAGACACCACACACATGAACCACAGGTTCATTATCTCCTTGAAACAGAATAACCCAGAATTACATCCCACAAAGAAACACAAGGATCCCACACTTCTCATTCTCCTTAACACAAAGGGAACCCGAGCATCGCCATCTCATAGAATCACAAGGAACACCAAAGTTTCTCTGTCTTATAGATGCACTCGCTTAAGTAACCTGTTTCTCCTGGGCTGTCCATTCTCAGATTTCTTTTCATATTCCACCGAAAAAAATGAACACATATTGTTATTTGCCACAAAGGAAAAACGTGATACATGTTAATGTCACTAATTAATTGAACACTACATTTTTATTTCTATCTGATTTAAATTCTGACATGAATATCATATTTGCATGCTTTTCTGATTATTTGCAGTGTTGATAGCAGTGGTGGCCATTTTCGCTGCTAAACACACACTGCAAATAATCAGAGGTAAGCATACACATGTGATATTCATGTGAGAATTTAAATTGGAGGTAAACAAAAATGTGGTGTTCAATTAATTAGTGAAATTAACATGTATCGAGTTTATTGCAAAAAAATGAATAAAACGAAAGACATACTAACTCTTTCTTAGAAAATTTTTGGAAACAAAAATAATGCAAGGCCAGTTTAGCACAGACTATGCGATGATGAGCCTAGATGGCGAGTGGAACACCACAAAATGTAATGCAGGAAAACAAAAAGAAGTTAATTATCTTGGGAACGGGATGACCTATCGAGCTAGAAATAGTTGCATTAATTCAGCAATTAAATAAAGAATTTTCCATGCAAAATTCATGACATCAGACCTCACCGTTAATGAGGATTCATGTACCCAATATCAATGCCATATGCAAACCCACAAACAAACACAACTTTGTTTTATATATATATAGATAAGGGACTCAAGCTTCTCCACCTCCAAGGTTCTCCAGAAACCCAAACTTCTCCATCTCAAAGAGATACACAGGGAACCCAAGCTTGTACATCTCCTAGACACACAAGGAACCCAAGCTTCCTCATCTCCTAGACACACAAGGAACCCATGCTTCTATATCACGGAGACACACAAGGAACTCAAGCATTTCCATCTCCTAGATACACAAGGAACCCAAACTTCTCCATCCCCTAGACACACAAATAACTCACTCATTTCCATCTCCTAGACACACAAGGAGCCCAAGCTTCTCCATCTCCTAGACACACAAGGAACCCAAACTTCTCCATCCCCTAGACAAACAAATAACTCACTCATTTCCATCTCCTAGACACACAAGGAACCCAAGCTTCCTCATCTCCTAGACACACAAGGAACCCAAACTTCTCCATCCCCTAGACACACACATAACTCACTCATTTCCATCTCCTGGACACACAAGGAGCCCATGCTTCTACATCTCCTAGGCACAAAAGTAACTCAAGCTTTTTCATCCCCTAGACACACAAATAACTCATGCATTTCCATCTCCTAGACACACAAGGAGCCCAAGCATCTACATCTCCTAGACACACAAGTAACTCGAGCATTTCCATTTCCTAGACACACAGAGAACCCAAGTTTCTAACTCTCCTAGACACACAGGTAACTCAAGGATTTCCATCTCCTAGACACACAAGGAACCCAAGATTCTACATCTGCTAGACACACAAGTAACTAGAGCCTTTCCAACTCCTAGACACACAATTAACCCAAGCTTCCACATCTCTCAGACACACAAGTAACTTAAGCATTTCCGTCTCTAGACACACAAGGAACCCAAGCTTCTACATCTCCTAGACACACAAGTAACTCAAGCATTTCCATCTCCTAGATACACAAGGAACCCAAGCTTCTCTATCTCCTAGACACACAAGGAACCCAAGCCTCTACATCTTCTAGACACACAAGGAACCCAAGCTTCTCCATCTCCTATACACACAAGGAACCCAAGCTTCTAACTCTCCTAGACACACAAGTAACCCAAGCCTTTCAATCTCCCAAAGATACACAAATAACCTGCATTGTTCTGTCTAACGGAGATAAACAGGGAACCAAATATTCTTAATCTCACAGTAATACACACAGAACCTGAGCTGCTCCATCTTGCAGGGATAACATGGGACCTGACTTGCTCCATCTTGCAAGGATAACATGGGACCTGAGTGTCTCCATCTTTCAAGGATAAAATGGGACCTGAGCTTCTCCATCTTTCAGAGATACACAAGGGACCTGAATGTCTCCATCTTCTAGGCAAACGAGAAGCCCCAGATTATCCATCTCTCAGGACCCCAAAAAGGAAACCAAGCTTCTATCTAGTAGGGATAAACCAGGATGCCAACTTTCTCCATCTCATAGAAATACACAAGGAGCCCAAGCTTCTCCATCTCCTAGACACACAAGGAACCCAAGCTTCTTCATCTCATAGACACGCAAGGAAGCCAAGCTTCCTCATCCCATAGACACACAAGGAGGCCAAGCTTCTCCATCTCCGAGACACACAATGAACCCAAACTTCTCTATCTCCTAGACACAGAAGGAAGCCAAGCTTCTTCATCTCATAGACACACAAGGAAGCCAAGCTCCTTCATCTCCTAGACACACAGGAAACCAAGCTTCTAATCTAGTAGAGATACACAAGGAAGGAAACTTTCTTCATCTCACAGAAATACCCAGGGAACCCAAGCTGCCCCATCCCACAGGGATACACAAGGAACCCAGGCTTCTCCATCTCCTAGACACACAAGGAACCCAGGCTTCTCCATCTCCTAGACACACAAGGAAGCCAAGCTTTTTCATCTCATAGACACCAGGAACCCAGGCTTCTCCATCTCCTAGAAACACAAGGAACCCAGGCTTCTCCATCTCCTAGACACACAAGGAAGCCAAGCTTCTCCCTCTCCTAGACACACACGGACGCCAAGCTTCTTCATCTCCTAGACACACAAGGAAGCCAAGCTTTTTCATCTCATAGACACAAGGCACCCAAGCTTCTCCATCTCCAAGACACACAAGCAACTCAAGCATTTCCATCTCCTTGACACACAAGAAACCCAAGCTTCTCCATCTCCTAGACACACAAGAACCCAAGATTCCTAACTCCTAGACATACAAGGAAGCCAAGCTTCTTCATCTCCTAGACACACAAGGAAACCAAGCTTCTCCATCTCCTAGACACACAAGGAAGCCAAGCTTCACCATCTACTAGACACACAAGAAGCCCAGGCTTCTCCATCTCCTAGACACAGAAGGAAGCCAATCTTCTACATATCCTAGACAAAAAAGGAAACCAAGCTTCTCCATCTCCTAGACACACAAGGAAACCAAGCTTCTATCTAATAGAGATACACAAGGAAGGCAACTTTCTCCATCTCACAGAAATACACAGGGATCGCGAGCTTCCACATCCTCAGAGATACACAAATAACCTGAACTTCTCCATTTCACACAGAAATACACAAGAAACCCAATCTTCTCTACTTTGCAGAGATAGAAAAGGACCCTGAGTTTCTCCATGTCAGAGAGATGCACATTGTACAGAAACACGAGTAACGCAAGCATCTCCATCCTGCTGAAATTCTCAAGAAATATGTGTCTCCTCCGAACAGAGATGAAAGTTCATTGGGGTTTGTAAACCAAATGAATATCAGAGATGACATCATTTAACCCAGTCTAAAAAGGTGGGGATGAAATTATTGTTTGACCTCATCTATGGCTCTGCTCCCCGTAATGACGTCTGCTCCCTGGTTCTGGCGAGCACCAAGGTGGTGACGCAGGTGCCAACCCGAGCCAGTGGATGTTGGGCATTGAGGCAAAAAGACTGTTTAAGTGGCATCTAAGGGAGGAGTTTTGTTTGGTAAAAAGTGTTGTAAATTCTGCCAATTAAAGAATATTTATTTAGTAACATTCACCAAAACGTCTAGCAAGTAGAATTAGCTCTTCAAATTGGCCCACCTTGTCCAAAGCAACTGGCCCACATCTGGTATGGTATGGTATTGATTATTTATAAAGCCCCTATACACAGGCAAGTGTTTCAAAGCGCTCAAGGAGGGTCGGAACAGGGGGAAAAAGCAACAGTCACGCAGAGCCCTTGAAATTCTGAGACGATACTAGTCTGCGCAGGTAGAGTAAGTGCCTAGAATACATGTAACAGATTAGACACAGAAAATAGGCCTGACAGCGATTCTGCAGATTATACCAGCGCAAGTAAGGGGTGAAGACAAAGGAGAACAGACAGACGATCTCCAGTCATGAAGCGTGCGGATTGTGGAAGTGCACAGACGGTCGCGGGGGGGGGGTCCAAGTGTACCCGTTCAGTGGAGACTGGGGTAAGTGCAGAGAGGGACCCTCTCTTAGGTTATTTCTCAAGTGCAGTGGGTGTGGGTGCGGTGTAGGGCCCTGAGGCAAGTGCAAGGGAGCAATGGCGGGGGATGCCGGGGCCCTGTGAGACTCTGAGGTACACCCAGCGGCCAGTCGGCAAAGCTCTAGGGAAGAGGTGGGACAGAGGGAAAGAGCAGAGAGATGGGTTAGCAGGGTAGAGGGAGAGAGAGGAAGAGGACCTAGCACATTGGGCCTGCTTTTTGGGCCTCGCCCTGCTGCACCGAAGCCCAGTCTGAACCTGCCTCTAGAGGCCCCAGCAGTCTCCATTTTGTTTGCTTGAACTCGATTCTAATTCCGCCATTTAGCGCCTGTCCGTTGCATTCAGTGCTGTGACCTGTCATCTCTGTTAGGGAGTGAAGGCACCTGCACAAGAGAGTGGGCTTTTGTGGCTTTTGTGCATGAGTCCCACAGGAGCTGGAAGTGAAAGGCAGCTGAGAAGCAGTCTGCTGTGAACGGATTTGGAAACTAGCGTAAGGAGGAGAGGAGTAGTTGGTTGTACCCTGTAAGTCAGACTGGATCACTTGCGCATGGTAAGGAGCAGGGAAAGCACTGTCACAGTGGCTTTAAGTGAGCACTGTGGGCATCCAGAGGCGGTCCATGCAGTAGCCCACCGTGCTGAGTTTCTGACTGGTGGTGGCTAGGCATGTCCTTGCCGTGGACCACAAAGCTAAGAGTCATGCGCTCCAGTCAGATGTGGCTACCGAGGCGTGTTCATATGCCATTGTGGTCTGTGGGTGGCAGACCCATACTCACACCCTCCTGACCCATGAGTATGTGGGCATCGACTGCAACAGAACCAGTGCTTGACACCAGAACCTTCTATGCAGAAAGCGTGGATGTGATTTCTGGTTCCTGCTATGACCCGGCTAGCTTCTGAACTATTTCTGCATTTCCTTGGGTTTGGAGTTCATAGCCTCTCTCTCTTCCTTCCCTGCAGTTTTTGAAGTATTTCGACCTATCCTCTGAAATACCTGGGTTTATTCTTCTGACTCAGAACTAGACTTGGAGCTGATCATTTTGTAATATTCTCCATCCTTGTGCCATTATATTCAGTAGTTTGTGCACATGCCGGTGTGGCCATTAGAGTCTGTGGTTTGTGCACATGCCGGTGTGGCCATTAGAGTCTGTGATTGGTGCACATGCCGGTGTGGCCATTAGAGTCTGTTGTTTGGACACATGCCGGTGTGGCCATTATATTCAGTAGTTTGTGCACATGCAGGTGTGGCCATTAGAGTCTGTGGTTTGTACACGTGCCGGTGTGGCCATTATATATGGTAGTTTGTGCACATGCCGGTGTGGCCATTAAAGTCTGTGGTTTGTACACGTGCCGGTGTGGCCATTATATTCAGTAGTTTGTGCACATACCGGTGTGGCCATTAGAGTCTGTGGTTTGTACACGTGCCGGTGTGGCCATTATATTCAGTAGTTTGTGCACATGCCGGTGTGGCCATTAGAGTCTGTGTTTTGTACACGTGCCGGTGTGGCCATTATATTCAGTAGTTTGTGCACATGCCGGTGTGACCATTAGAGTCTGTGGTTTGTACATGTGCCGGTGTGGCCATTATATTCGGTAGTTTGTGCACATGCCGGTGTGGCCATTAGAGTCTGTGGTTTGTACATGTGCCGGTGTGGCCATTATATTCAGTAGTTTGTGCACATACCGGTGTGGCCATTAGAGTCTGTGGTTTGTACACGTGCCGGTGTGGCCATTATATTCAGTAGTTTGTGCACATACCGGTGTGGCCATTAGAGTCTGTGGTTTGTACACGTGCCGGTGTGGCCATTATTTCAGTAGTTTGTGCACATGCTGCATAGCCATTAGAGCCTGTGGTTTGTGCATATATTGGTGCTGTCTTTAGAGTCAATGGTTTGTCCAGATGCTGGCATGGCCATTGGCTTTAGTAAGTTCCCCCCATTCTGGCATTGCCGTTGGATACAGTGATTGCCCACCTTACAATGTGGCCATGGAATTCGCTGCTTTGTCCACACCCTGGTGGAGTCACTGGATGAAGTAGTTTGTGTGCATGCCGAAATCACCATTGGATCGCGGGCCTGATTCTGAGCCTGTGATAAAAGTAAGGAAGAAAGCAGACATCCTCCCCTTTAGTTTCCAGCACCACCATCCTTACCTGGGTGGGAGAATTGGAGGCGATGTCGTGCAATAGCTGATCATATCAATTCTTCTGATGGAAACATGTGTGCTCCAGTGGCAGTGCGAGCATTTCTCATAAGATTGCCACTTTTCTTATTTGAGAAATGTTTCTTAAGCTTTTAGTGAGCTAGAAAAGTGGTCCTACAGTCTCGGAAATGCTATTTTTATAAAAGTAAACTTGTGTAGTAGATGTTAACGCACCTCACAGATGCCACATTTGAACTCCTTTCTTGTACTTGTAAAACCAGGGCTTCTGGAAGGAGAATCGCCTGGCAGTGCCAGCCCTGCAGTCCAGATGTTTGCTAAGGCTTTTGTCAAACCGTAAATCAGAAAAATGCAAAAGTCGTGCCTTTGATGCCAGACCCCCACATCATCACTTTAACAAAATATGGTGATATTAAGGAAAGTGTTCATCCTTCACAGAGGAACACATTCCTATTGTGCATGCACCTCCGAATCGAGCCCTCGGTGTTGTAGCTGCCTGCTAGTGCCACCACTGGACTCAGTGTTTTGTGTCCATGTTCTGTCAGATACATTGGAGTCAGTCGTCCGAGAAGGGGCTGGTGGGGCCAATGGATTCAGTGGTCTGAGGACAGGCTGGTGGGGCCGTTGGATTCAGTGGTCTGAGAAGGGGCTGGTGGGGCCGTTGGATTCATTCGTCTGTGAAGGTGCTGGTGGGGCGTTGAATTCAGTGGTCTGAGAAGGGGCTGGTGGGTCCATTGGATTCAGTGGTCTGAGGAGGGGCTGGTGGGGCCGTTGGATTCATTCGTCTGAGAAGGGGCTGGTGGGGCCATTGGATTCAGTGGTCTGAGAAGGTGCTGGTGGGGCCGTTGGATTCAGTGGTCTGAGAAGGGGCTTGTGGGGCAGTTGGATAAGTGCTCTGAGAAGGGGATGGTGGGGCAGTTGGATTCAGTGGTCTGAGAAGGTGCTGGTGGGGCCGTTGGATTCAGTGGTCTGAGAAGGGGCTGGTGGGGCCGTTGGATTCATTTGTCTGAGTAGGGGCTGTTGGGGCCGTTGATTTCAGTGGTCTGCAAAGGTGCTGGTGGGGCCGTTGGATTCATTTGTCTGAGTAGGGGCTGGTGGGGCCGTTGGATTCAGTGGTCTGAGAAGGTGCTGGTGGGGCCGTTGGATTCATTCGTCTGAGAAGGGGCTGGTGGGGCCGTTGGATTCATTCGTCTGAGAAGGGGCTGGTGGGGCCGTTGGATTCAGTGGTCTGAGAAGGTGCTGGTGGGGCCGTTGGATTCAGTGGTCTGAGAAGGGGCTGGTGGGGCCGTTGGATTCATTCGTCTGAGAAGGTGCTGGTGGGGCCGTTGGATTCATTCGTCTGAGAAGGGGCTGGTGGGGCCGTTGGATTCAGTGGTCTGAGAAGGGGCTGGTGGGGCCGTTGGATTCATTCGTCTGAGAAGGGGCTGGTGGGGCCGTTGGATTCAGTGGTCTGAGAAGGGGCTGGTGGGGCCGTTGGATTCAGTGGTCTAACAAGGGGCTGGTGGGGCCATTGGATTCATTCGTCTGAGAAGGGGCTGGTGGGGCCCTTGGATTCAGTGGTCTGAGAAGGGGCTGGTGGGGCCGTTGGATTCATTTGTCTGAGTAGGGGCTGGTGGGGCCATTGGATTCAGTGGTCTGAGAAGGGGCTGGTGGGGCCGTTGGATTCAGTGGTGTGAGAAGGTGCTGGTGGGGCCGTTGGATTCAGTGGTCTGAGAAGGGGCTGGTGGGGCCGTTGGATTCATTTGTCTGAGTAGGGGCTGGTGGGGCCGTTGGATTCAGTGGTCTGAGAAGGGGCTGGTGGGGCCATTGGATTCAGTGGTCTGAGAAGGTGCTGGTGGGGCCGTTGGATTCATTTGTCTGAGTAGGGGCTGGTGGGGCCGTTGGATTCAGTGGTCTGAGAAGGGGCTGGTGGGGCCGTTGGATTCAGTGGTCTGAGAAGGTGCTGGTGGGGCCCTTGGATTCATTTGTCTGAGTAGGGGCTGGTGGGGCCGTTGGATTCATTCGTCTGAGAAGGTGCTGGTGGGGCCGTTGGATTCATTCGTCTGAGAAGGTGCTGGTGGGGCTGTTGGATTCAGTGGTCTGAGAAGGGGCTGGTGGGGCCATTGTATTCATTCATCTGAGAAGGGGCTGGTGGGGCCAGTGTATTCATTCATCTGAGAAGGGGCTGGTGGGGCTGTTGGATTCAGTGGTCTGAGAAGGTGCTGGTGGGGCCGTTGGATTCAGTGGTCTGAGAAGGGGCTGGTGGGTCCATTGGATTCATTCATCTGAGAAGGGGCTGGTGGGGCCGTTGGATTCATTTGTCTGAGTAGGGGCTGGTGGGTCCGTTGGATTCAGTGGTCTGAGAAGGTGCTGGTGGGGCCGTTGGATTCAGTGGTCTGAGAAGGGGCTGGTGGGTCCATTGGATTCATTCATCTGAGAAGGGGCTGGTGGGGCCGTTGGAATCATTTGTCTGAGTAGGGGCTGGTGGGGCCGTTGGATTCAGTGGTCTGCAAAGGTGCTGGTGGGGCCGTTGGATTCATTTGTCTGAGTAGGGGCTGGTGGGGCCGTTGGATTCAGTGGTCTGCAAAGGTGCTGGTGGGGCCGTTGGATTCAGTGGTCTGAGAAGGGGCTTGTGGGGCAGTTGGATTAAGTGCTCTGAGAAGGGGCTGGTGGGGCAGTTGGATTCAGTGGTCTGAGAAGGTGCTGGTGGAGCCGTTGGATTCAGTGGTCTGAGAAGGGGCTGGTGGGGCCGTTGGATTCATTTGTCTGAGTAGGGGCTGGTGGGGCCGTTGGATTCAGTGGTCTGCAAAGGTGCTGGTGGGGCCGTTGGATTCAGTGGTCTGAGAAGGGGCTGGTGGGGCCGTTGGATTCAGTGGTCTGAGAACGGGCTGGTGGGGCCGTTGGATTCAGTGGTCTGAGAAGGTGCTGGTGGGGCCGTTGGATTCATTTGTCTGAGTAGGGGCTGGTGGGGCCGTTGGATTCATTCGTCTGAGAAGGTGCTGGTGGGGCCGTTGGATTCATTCGTCTGAGAAGGTGCTGGTGGGGCCATTGGATTCAGTGGTCTGAGAACGGGCTGGTGGGGCCATTGTATTCATTCATCTGAGAAGGGGCTGGTGGGGCCATTGTATTCATTCATCTGAGAAGGGGCTGGTGGGGCCGTTGGATTCAGTGGTCTGAGAAGGTGCTGGTGGGGCCGTTGGATTCAGTGGTCTGAGAAGGGGCTGGTGGGTCCATTGGAATCATTCATCTGAGAAGGGGCTGGTGGGGCCGTTGGATTCATTTGTCTGAGTAGGGGCTGGTGGGGCCGTTGGATTCAGTGGTCTGAGAAGGTGCTGGTGGGGCCGTTGGATTCAGTGGTCTGAGAAGGGGCTGGTGGGTCCATTGGATTCATTCATCTGAGAAGGGGCTGGTGGGGCCGTTGGATTCATTTGTCTGAGTAGGGGCTGGTGGGGCCGTTGGATTCAGTGGTCTGCAAAGGTGCTGGTGGGGCCGTTGGATTCATTTGTCTGAGTAGGGGCTGGTGGGGCCGTTGGATTCAGTGGTCTGCAAAGGTGCTGGTGGGGCCGTTGGATTCAGTGGTCTGAGAAGGGGCTTGTGGGGCAGTTGGATTAAGTGCTCTGAGAAGGTGCTGGTGGGGCGTTGGATTCAGTGGTCTGAGAAGGGGCTGGTGGGGCCGTTGGATTCAGTGGTCTGAGAAGGGGCTGGTGGGGCCGTTGGATTCATTTGTCTGAGTAGGGGCTGGTGGGGCCGTTGGATTCAGTGGTCTGCAAAGGTGCTGGTGGGGCCGTTGGATTCATTTGTCTGAGTAGGGGCTGGTGGGGCCGTTGGATTCATTTGTCTGAGTAGGGGCTGGTGGGGCCGTTGGATTCAGTGGTCTGCAAAGGTGCTGGTGGGGCCGTTGGATTTATTTGTTTGAGTAGGGGCTGGTGGGGCCGTTGGATTCATTTGTCTGAGTAGGGGCTGGTGGGGCCGTTGGATTCAGTGGTCCGCAAAGGTGCTGGTGGGGCCGTTGGATTCAGTGCTCCGCAAAGGTGCTGGTGGGGCCGTTGGATTCAGTGGTCTGAGAAGGGGCTGGTGGGGCCGTTGGATTCATTTGTCTGAGTAGGGGCTGGTGGGGCCGTTGGATTCAGTGGTCTGCAAAGGTGCTGGTGGAGCCGTTGGATTCAGTGGTCTGAGAAGGGGCTGGTGGGGCCGTTGGATTCATTTGTCTGAGTAGGGGCTGGTGGGGCCGTTGGATTCAGTGGTCTGCAAAGGTGCTGGTGGGGCCGTTGGATTCATGATCTGAGAAGGGGCTTGTGGGGCAGTTGGATTAAGTGCTCTGAGAAGGTGCTGGTGGGGTCGTTGGATTCAGTGGTCTGAGAAGGGGCTGGTGGGGCCGTTGGATTCATTCATCTGAGAAGGGGCTGGTGGGGCCGTTGGATTCATTTGTCTGAGTAGGGGCTGGTGGGGCCGTTGGATTCAGTGGTCTGAGAAGGTGCTGGTGGGGCCGTTGGATTCAGTGGTCTGAGAAGGGGCTGGTGGGTCCATTGGATTCATTCATCTGAGAAGGGGCTGGTGGGGCCGTTGGATTCATTTGTCTGAGTAGGGGCTGGTGGGGCCGTTGGATTCAGTGGTCTGCAAAGGTGCTGCTGGGGCCGTTGGATTCATTTGTCTGAGTAGGGGCTGGTGGGGCCGTTGGATTCAGTGGTCTGCAAAGGTGCTGGTGGGGCCGTTGGATTCAGTGCTCTGAGAAGGGGCTTGTGGGGCAGTTGGATTAAGTGCTCTGAGAAGGTGCTGGTGGGGCCGTTGGATTCAGTGGTCTGAGAAGGGGCTGGTGGGGCCGTTGGATTCAGTGGTCTGTGAAGGGGCTGGTGGGGCTGTTGGATTCATTTGTCTGAGTAGGGGCTGGTGGGGCCGTTGGGTTCAGTGGTCTGCAAAGGTGCTGGTGGGGCCGTTGGATTCATTTGTCTGAGTAGGGGCTGGTGGGGCCGTTGGATTCATTTGTCTGAGTAGGGGCTGGTGGGGCCGTTGGATTCAGTGGTCTGCAAAGGTGCTGGTGGGGCCGTTGGATTCATTTGTCTGAGATGGGGCTGGTGGGGCCGTTGGATTCATTTGTCTGAGTAGGGGCTGGTGGGGCCGTTGGATTCAGTGGTCCGCAAAGGTGCTGGTGGGGCCGTTGGATTCAGTGGTCTGAGAAGGGGCTGGTGGGTCCATTGGATTCATTCATCTGAGAAGGGGCTGGTGGGGCCGTTGGATTCATTTGTCTGAGTAGGGGCTGGTGGGGCCGTTGGATTCAGTGGTCTGAGAAGGTGCTGGTGGGGCCGTTGGATTCAGTGGTCTGAGAAGGGGCTGGTGGGTCCATTGGATTCATTCACCTGAGAAGGGGCTGGTGGGGCCGTTGGATTCATTTGTCTGAGTAGGGGCTGGTTGGGCCGTTGGATTCAGTGGTCTGCAAAGATGCTGGTGGGTCAGTTGGATTCATTTGTCTGAGTAGGGACTTGTGGGGCCGTTGGATTCAGTGGTCTGCAAAGGTGCTTGTGGGGCCGTTGGATTCAGTGGTCCGCAAAGGTGCTGGTGGGGCCGTTGGATTCAGTGGTCCGCAAAGGTGCTTGTGGGGCCGTTGGATTCAGTGGTCCGCAAAGGTGCTGGTGGGGCCGTTGGATTCAGTGGTCTGAGAAGGGGCTGGTGGGGCCGTTGGATTCATTTGTCTGAGTAGGGGCTGGTGGGGCCGTTGGATTCAGTGGTCTGCAAAGGTGCTGGTGGGGCCGTTGGATTCATGGTCTGAGAAGGGGCTTGTGGGGCAGTTGGATTAAGTGCTCTGAGAAGGTGCTGGTGGGGCCGTTGGATTCAGTGGTCCGCAAAGGTGCTGGTGGGGCCGTTGGATTCAGTGGTCTGAGAAGGGGCTGGTGGGGCCGTTGGATTCATTTGTCTGAGTAGGGGCTGGTGGGGCCATTGGATTCAGTGGTCTGCAAAGGTGCTGGTGGGGCCGTTAGATTCATTTGTCTGAGTAGGGGCTGGTGGGGCCGTTGGATTCATTTGTCTGAGTAGGGGCTGGTGGGGCCGTTGGATTCAGTGGTCTGCAAAGGTGCTGGTGGGGCCGTTGGATTCATTTGTCTGAGTAGGGGCTGGTGGGGCCGTTGGATTCATTTGTCTGAGTAGGGGCTGGTGGGGCCGTTGGATTCAGTGGTCCGCAAAGGTGCTGGTGGGGCCGTTGGATTCAGTGGTCCGCAAAGGTGCTGGTGGGGCTGTTGGATTCAGTGGTCTGAGAAGGGGCTGGTGGGGCCGTTGGATTCATTTGTCTGAGTAGGGGCTGGTGGGGCTGTTGGATTCAGTGGTCTGCAAAGGTGCTGGTGGGGCCGTTGGATTCAGTGGTCTGAGAAGGGGCTGGTGGGGCCGTTGGATTCATTTGTCTGAGTAGGGGCTGGTGGGGCCGTTGGATTCAGTGGTCTGCAAAGGTGCTGGTGGGGCCGTTGGATTCATGGTCTGAGAAGGGGCTTGTGGGGCAGTTGGATTAAGTGCTCTGAGAAGGTGCTGGTGGGGCCGTTGGATTCAGTGGTCTGAGAAGGGGCTGGTGGGGCCGTTGGATTCATTTGTCTGAGTAGGGGCTGGTGGGGCCGTTGGATTAAGTGCTCTGAGAAGGTGCTGGTGGGGCCGTTGGATTCAGTGGTCTGAGAAGGGGCTGGTGGGGCCGTTGGATTCATTTGTCTGAGTAGGGGCTGGTGGGGCCGTTGGATTCAGTGGTCTGAGAAGGTGCTGGTGGGGCCGTTGGATTCAGTGGTCTGAGAAGGGGCTGGTGGGTCCATTGGATTCATTCATCTGAGAAGGGGCTGGTGGGGCCGTTGGATTCATTTGTCTGAGTAGGGGCTGGTGGGGCCATTGGATTCAGTGGTCTGAGAAGGTGCTGGTAGGGCCGTTGGATTCAGTGGTCTGAGAAGGGGCTGGTGGGTCCATTGGATTCATTCATCTGAGAAGGGGCTGGTGGGGCCGTTGGATTCATTTGTCTGAGTAGGGGCTGGTGGGGCCGTTGGATTCAGTGGTCTGCAAAGGTGCTGGTGGGGCCGTTGGATTCATTTGTCTGAGTAGGGGCTGGTGGGGCCGTTGGATTCAGTGGTCTGCAAAGGTGCTGGTGGGGCCGTTGGATTCAGTGGTCTGAGAAGGGGCTTGTGGGGCAGTTGGATTAAGTGCTCTGAGAAGGTGCTGGTGGGGCCGTTGGATTCATTTGTCTGAGAAGGGGCTGGTGGGGCCGTTGGATTCATTTGTCTGAGTAGGGGCTGGTGGGGCCGTTGGATTCAGTGGTCTGAGAAGGGGCTGGTGGGGCTGTTGGATTCATTTGTCTGAGTAGGGGCTGGTGGGGCCGTTGGATTAAGTGGTCTGAGAAGGGGCTTGTGGGGCAGTTGGATTCAGTGGTCTGAGAAGGTGCTGGTGGGGCCGTTGGATTCAGTAGTCTGAGAAGGGGCTGGTGTGGCCGTTGGATTCATTTGTCTGAGTAGGGGCTGGTGGGGCCGTTGAATTAAGTTATCTGAGAAGGGGCTGGTGGGGCCGTTGGATTCAGTGGTCTGAGAAGGGGCTGGAGGGGCCGTTGGATTCATTTGTCTGAGTAGGGGCTGGTGGGGCCGTTGGATTCAGTGGTCTGAGAAGGGGCTGGTGGGGCCGTTGGATTCATTCATCTGAGAAGGGGCTGGTGGGGCCGTTGGATTAATTTGTCTGAGTAGGGGCTGGTGGGGCCGTTGGATTCATTCATCTGAGAAGGGGCTGGTGGGGCTGTTGGATTTATTTGTCTGAGAAGGGGCTGGTGGGGCCGTTGGATTCATTTGTCTGAGAAGGTGCTGGTGGGGCCGTTTGATTCAGTGGTCTGAGAAGGGGCTGGTGGGGCCGTTGGATTCAGTGGTCTGAGAAGGGGCTGGTGGGGCTGTTGGATTCAGTGGTCTGAGTAGGGGCTGGTGGGTCCATTGGATTCAGTGGTCTGAGAAGGGGCTGGCTACCCCTCAGGGCCCACCATACCCTTGTACCAATTGATTTACACCCCCAGATAGAGGCGTTTCCCTTGCATAACCCAGGCTTGTCCTGGATTTTATGCACTGCGCGTGGGCCATGTTTGCATAATCCTCCCTGCCTCAGGTGATACTAAGCACGGAAGTGTCGTCACACACCCCACACAACCGCCTGCTCCGTGCTGGCATGCTTCACTTATCGGCTCGCACGAGGAGCTCCCGCTGGCCCTACACCGGGTGATCACCTCGTCCTCTGCCGAGGGTAATAGGTGCTGGGACCAGCCTTCCTATCCGGGGGTACTTTGGCTACCCTTGTCTATGTGACGTCACTGAACTATGACAGCTGATGGCTAGTGCAATCACCCAGGTCTTTCCAGAGTAAAAGGTCTCGGGGGAGGGGGTTGGGGCAGTATGCAAATATTGATGGTGGTGTGTGAGCTGATGGCAGAAACACTTGAGTGTTTCTGTTTAACTGAACTCCTAGGTTGTGGCTAGGGGGAAGGGGGTATAGGGTTGGGTGGCACGGAGATGGAGTATATCATGGGCCCTCATTCCAAGTTGGGCACAAAGGGATACCGGCCACCATTAAGGACATTGGTGCCGGTAATCCCTTTGCGCCCTATTCCGAGGTCCCTTAGCGGGTCCCTTCCTTAACGCCTGGTTTTACCAGACGTTATGAACGGGGCCTGTTAAGGGGCTTCAGAGCTAATAACGGTACCACAATTTGCGGTACCGTTATTAGCGCCTTCCCATTGAGCCCTATGGGGCTGAAATGGGAATGGGGAATGGCTTTTTCAATGGGGATTTACTGGTCCCGCAAAGGTCGGAATAGACCGGTAAGTCCCCATTGAATCAGGGCTGACTCGGTAGCGGTATTGGAGGTAGTCATGGCGGAAATAGCGCCATGATTACCTCCAAACTTGGAATGAGGGTCATGGGGCCTCATTACGAGGTGGGCGCACAGGGATACCGGGCACCGTTAAGGACATCGGTGCCGGTAATCCCTTTGCGCCCTATTCCGAGGTCCCTTAGTGGGTCCCTTCCTTAATGCCTGGTTTTACCAGGCGTTATGGACGGGGCCCGCTAAGGGACTTCAGAGCTAATAACGGTACCGCAATTTGCGGTACCGTTATTAGCGCCTTCCCATTGAGCCCTATGGGGGCTGAAATGGGAATGGGGAATGGCTTTTCAATGGGGACTTACCGGTTCGCAAAGGTTGGAATAGACCGGTAAGTCCCCATTGAACGAGGGTGGACTCGGTACCGATATTGGAGGTAGTCATGGCGCTAATAGCGCCATGACTACCTCCAACCTCGGAATGAGGCCCATCGTGTTTATGCTCTAAATGAGACATTTCAAGCGCACGTGGACCCCCTGCAACAGTCAGATAAGAGACAAGCACATAGGGCCTCATTACGAGGCTTGCGCTCACGGAATGAAGTGGGCCGGTACGGGATTGGCCCCCTTCATTCCGTCAGGGCTGATTACAAGGTTCCCTTCGTGGGACCCAAATCGGACGCCTGGTAAAACCAGGCGTCCTTTCTGGGTCCTGCGAGGGTAAGAGGGAGGTAACAATGGGACACTTATAAAGTGCCCGTTGTTACCTCCATCCCCATTCCCATTGAGCCCTATGGGGGCTCAAATGGGATAGGGAATGGTTCCTGCAAGAAGGATTTATCGGGTCCTCCTATGTCGGAATGACCCGGTAAGTCCCCATTGCAGGAACCCGGTAATGGGGCCCGGTTTGGTGGCAGCCATTGAGCTAATAGCACCATGGCTACCTCCAAACTCGTAATGAGGGCCATAGAGTCTATTAGAGAGAGCCTGTAAGGGGCCCTGGCCCGAGTTACAGGTCTGAGCAAAGCGGGTGCTCTAACGTTGGCCAGAGGCCCTCACCTGACCAGAAATGCCTGTCCTCAGAGGTATTTATACCTATTAGACCCCCCGGCACGCTTCCAGGGTGCTAATAGGTTGTTTAACGTTCAGAAACAGCGCTGTTGCCATTTCGCAACTATATCCTGCCCCCCCCTCACAAAACAAAATGCCACCAGGGTTGTGAGGAGAAGGGAACTGCACCTTCCCAGTTTCCATGGGGGGCTTTGCAGCAGTGGGGAAGGAGAGAGACAGTGGGATTTCTGATCCAACAGTGGCTTCAGGTAAGTGGACCTGGGGTTGGTATGATGTGGGAGTGGGTGAGGGGGTGGGGAAGCGGGTGGGGGAATCGCCCAGACGAAACAATGGTGGCCCCCCACTTATCAGGGGCTTGGGAGGTGGGATATACCATGAGGTAAAGCCGGCTCTCCAAGCTTTCTGATTGACTGGGAGATGTCATCACAACCCCCTCGCCCCCGCCCTCCATGTGCTAATTAATGATACTTAAAAACAAAAGGGGGGGGGTGAGGCGCGCACTCCAAGTCCTGGTGAATATACTACCTGAAAAAAGAAAAGGAATAACTGGGTTAAATCCCAAAGTGTCCAATTCACTGGGTTAGATCCCAAATGTTGCAAAAAATGTTCACAGGGTTGGATCCCTTCTGCTGTATTTGTGCTGCTGTTCTTCTCCTCCTAGCGCTTTCGTGTCCCAACTCTCTTCAGGGAGGCTGTGTTGACTTTCTTGTCAGGTGGATTCAATTAAGTTGCTAATACAGTCTCTGAGCATTATGGGGTGCGCTCCTCACCCCTCTTTTTTTACATGTATTTTGTGGAGATCCGGACTCCAGAGGCTGCAGCACCGGGGACATTTTTCCCTACAGTGGAGAATCATAGTTATGGTTTTCCCCCCTCTCCCTGCTAAGGGTAAGATGTGTGCTCCTGGAGGGGAGTCTTTCCTTGGTCACATGAAATGAAGTAATGATTTCACTACAGCTCCCATAATTCTTAGAGCTTAGAGACTGCTTTGCAATTTAATTGGATTCACCTGAAGTGAAAGGCAACACAACCTCCCTGAAGAGTGTTGGGACACGAAAGTCCTAGGAGGAGGAGAACAACAGCCCAAATGCAGCATAAGGGATCCAACCCTGTGAATATTTGAAGGAGGATAACAGCAGTACCAATGCAGCATAAGGGATCCAACCCTGTGAATATTTGAAGGAGGATAACAGCAGTACCAATGCAGCATAAGGGATCCAACCCTGTGAATATTTGAAGGAGGAGAACAGCAGTACCAATGCAGCATAAGGGATCCAACGCTGTGAATATTTGAAGGAGGAGAACAGCAGTACCAATGCAGCATAAGGGATCCAACGCTGTGAATATTTGAAGGAGGAGAACAGCAGTACCAATGCAGCATAAGGGATCCAACCCTGTGAATATTTGAAGGAGGAGAACAGCAGTACCAATGCAGCATAAGGGATCCAACGCTGTGAATATTTGAAGGAGGAGAACAGCAGTACCAATGCAGCATAAGGGATCTAACGCTGTGAATATTTTTGCAACAATGGGATCTAACCCAGTGAATTGGACACTTTGGAATTCACCCCATTTATTCTTTTTCTTTTTTCAGGTAGTATATTGGCCAGGAATTGGAGTGCGTGCCTTACCCCTCTCTTTTCTTGTTTTACATCTAATTAATGATAGGCCTTATCACTTTGAGGCAGCACTATGTTAGCATTCCCTCTCATCATTCTTCACAACTATCAAGACAGGGTAGCTCCAAAATAACAGGAAAGCCTTTTCCTGAAATCCTAGAACAAGCAAAACTAAAAGAAAATACTCTTGAGTTCCTACGAAGAGAGAGCCTCAAGCAGCCCCTTTACTTGGGTTCCCACAAGAAACCAGCCAAAGGAAAGTCCTTCCCCTTGACTTTCAAGCCCCTCTCCTTCTTCCTGCTCAGAATCCCATAGAGACTGTCTTCTCCTCTGCCTCTTCCTCTGGAGGGGGTCCTAATCTGGGGCTTCACATTGATGATGTCGAGGTCTGGGTCTCACTGGAAGAAGGTTGGAGGAGGGTCACCAAACTCAGGCCCCAAGCCCTCCGGCTGGTCTCTGGCTGGCTGGAGGGTTGGAAGGAGATCCCGTGGCTTTGGCTAATGATGTGTCACTGGTGCCCTACCTTTTGTGGTGACTCGTCTCCTGCCTCTGCCCCAGTCTCGACCCTTGGAGAACCTGCCTGGTTCCACTATCTTCTCCACACTGGCCCTCACTCTGTGCTCCTATCACTGCCTCACTTCTTCTCCACGTTTCTACCTCCTTCCTTCCGCAGACTGCTTCAGCAGCCACGAACATCACCTGGGGTACCTCCACTCTGCGCCTCAGCTTTCTCCTCTCTCTTTGCTCCACAAATGTCTCTTTCACCTCTTGGTCTGCCAGGACCTCATTCTCCCCCTAATTATTCCACTGCAATGGGTGTGTACCCTATGGTTGTGATGGTGGCAGGAAATAGTCCAGAGAACAGCAACTATTCAAATTGATGTGTAGTCTTGCTTGCATCAAAAGCTCCAGACGTTCGTTTTACCCCCCGGCGACTTGTGTGAGGAGTGGCATAATCAGCCCTACACCTTGCCTCGTGACTACTGGCGTTTGAATGCTTTGTCCAAGGTCACAGCATCTTTGACAGCTGGGCTCATCATGTTGGGTCAGGCGGCTTTACCTTATCTGGGCGGCTGCCTGACCCCACTATGGCCACTTTCCCCTGGGTCTGCATCATACTCTGCGCTGTATCCCGCAGCCTCCAATGGCTGCGCCAGGGTCTGCCCAGGTAGGCTGGCCGCCGCTTGTGCCATGCCAATCGCATACCCCTGTGCTGCCACTCCTTTCTCCCCATAGTTGGTTTAGTTCAGGTGTCACCTCTGGGTGGCTGCTTATCTCATCCCTTCAGCAGAATTCTCTGTGAAGCGTTGTTTCTTGGATCCAGGTGGATTCACCCCAGTCTGGGGTCCAGTAGTCAGGATTTCAGGCACTATGAAACTCTATTTTTAATTTTTTTATTTAATTGTATTTCTATTTGGTTTTAAAAAAATTACTTTACAAAATCAATATAGTACATCTATTTATACATTTACACCAAATAGGACAAAATCAAGATTAAGATAAACGCAAGACAATCTCAGAGCAATACATCACCACATCTTCATGACATCTTCAATATCTTAAAAAAAACAACATCACACTTATTTAAAAGACATTAATTCATCAAATTCAAGTAATCAAATTCATAATCTTAACGAAGCAGGTTATAGCAGATACCAATTCATCAAATTCATAGTCTTAATAAAACCGGCCAACGCTAAGCAGTCTTCAATAGAGTTAATATTAAGTCGTGCATTCCAGATATAATCACAGTTCAGTGAATCTGATTTATAGACCCAATCAGAAATAGTAGGGAAATATTTCATCCTACTTATAGTTAAAGCTTTGCACTCTAAGACCAGATGTTGCATAGTTTCAGTGGGGCCCTGGTCACAAAATCTGCAGTTAGACTCTAACTCAGTGATTCTTCTTAACAGAATCTCTTTAGTTAGGAAAATATTCCATCTTAGTCTCAGTATAATTATTATATAATAGTTGTTTGGGAACTAACAGAGAATCGTAGATGAGAACCCCTGCCTTCTACGATCAAACACCAAGTCGTGCAGGGATGGGAACGAGTGGAATGAGTCGGTGGTACAGACCCAATCGTGGTCATATAGAGCTTTCTTAAATCTGTCGATGTTAGCCAATAAAATAGAGCTGTCCATCGCCAGATTTTCCAGGATCGCTAAATACCTTACTTCCAACTGAGGAAGGACGTCCCTATTGTTTTTCATGTACTAGAGTTGTTTCCCTAACAGCCTGAGAAGGGAGTGAGGAACAGGGTCAATTAGTTTTGAAAATAAGGCAAGTATCTGCCACTGTACATGTGCCCTCATAGAGACAATCCCCAACTCAGATCTAATTGCAGGAAGCGGTATAGCATTTGGCACTTACAGTGTTTTAAGCCAAATTTTCACTTCAATAATGTCAAGAACCATAAAGAAAAATTCTTCAGCCAGTTCCAGGCCATAGGTTAGTTTCAGAACAATCTTACCATCGTAAAAGGTAAGAGCTGGTTTAATTGAAAAGCGTCCAGAGTTCCTATCCATTTTCAGCATCTGATTAGCGAGGACCTTCCCTTTGTTTAATAGGCTCTCTCTGATGTTGGAGCACCCTGGCCGAGCACGTATCTGAGAGCCTAAATAAACCAGAGAATCCACCATTCCAATCACCTTATTCTCCAACGACCAGACTCTTCCTTTCGATTTTTTTCCCGGCGAGATGGCCAAAATCTTGGTCTTACTAGGATTCACCACAACACCATTATCTTTAGCAAATAAGGGGAATTTTGCCACAAGACGTTGAAGGCCAGTCCAGGAGTTATCAAATAGCAGAAAATCATCACCATAAGCCAACCATTCCACTCTCATCGAGCCTATCCTAGGCGCAATCAGTCCTGCCCCCACCAGGTAATTTACTACATTACATCAAATACGTAAAGGTTAAACAGGCATGGTGCCAGGTTACATCCCTGGCGCAAAGCCAAGAAGGTTTTAATGCGTTCCAACAGGGCACCATCCTTGTTCAATCTGACGCAGATACCAGAATCCTCGTAGAGGCCCATGAAGAGCCTCAACAATCCACCCGTGGGAACTCAACAAGCAAGTTTGCTCCACATTTTGTTCCTAGATATCTTATCAAAGGCCATTAACAGGTCAATGGATGCCAAGTAAGGAAATCCATTCCCTTTATTTCATGCCGAAGCTTAAAGGGCCTTCACCACCAAACCATTTAAATTTGCAGAGTGTCCTTTACGGAATCCCGCCTGAAAAGGGCTAAGTCTACCAGTTAGCTGCACCCATTCTTCTACATGGCCTAGAAGGAGTAAGGAGAACATTTTACAGTCTGCATCGATTAATGAAATAGGTCGATAATTCTTTGGTTCAGACCTTGAGCCTCTCTTAAAGATGGAAACAGCATTAGCAGTGCGCCATGACACAGGGAGAGTGCACAAGTCCATTATACTTCCAAACAGGATGTACAACACCATAGACCAGTTTACAGGGTCCAATTTGAAGGTGTAATTCATAAAACCATTGGGCCTAGGGGCACACAGCTTCCTACACCCCTTTATTTGGCCACCAATTTCCTCACACTCAATATGGATGACCCATGGTGACCCAGTCATGTATTTACTGATGCCTGGGTCTAGTTCAGTATTTATTGACACACCCCACAAATATCTCCCAAATAATCCAACATTGGGTTTCTGTAACTACATTCAATTCAATAGCCTGAAACGAAGGATCCAGATTGTTGACTAAAACCCAGAATGCACGCAAATCATGTTTGATTAAAGTGCGGAGCAGACATTCTGCATCCAACTGTAAAAAAGGTGCTTATTTTGATTTACAGAAGTTTCTGTATTTTTGTTTTAACTTCTTCAATTCTGACCCAAAATGAATGCTTCCCTTTCTACCATGCTTCAGAGCCCTAATGTCTTTATGCAGTTTCCTCTTCGCTTCTACACCTGTAAACCTGAGTGGGATTCCCCCTAACCTTATTTGAGAATTTACAATTCTTTTTACTCGTTCGTTCAGTTCCCCCATGAAATTATCAAAACACAGAGGGTTAAATACCCTCAACTTCCATTGTAAAGGGGTGCATCTAATGACACCGTCCAACTCTTCATTCAAAATCGCAATATTCCGGTCTGACCACCGAATAGCATTGCCTGCACAGGTAGATTCTACATTCTCCATAGACGGACGTGACCGCGTTTTCGTCTGGAAATTAAATTTATCAATAAAGATTGTGTAGTCACTCCATTGATTATGTAGGACTAAGAAACTGACATAGCAGATAATTAAGAACTCATCAGCGAAAATATAATTCCAAATTGAGGAGTGTTCCCCTCACTGCCAAGTAGGAGTATTTGTTCCCTCCCCCATTGACATGGAGTTAATTAGGCTCAAACCCAACGCCTCCATGGTTGACCACCACATCCAACCATTTGGGACTTTGGGCTTGTAAGGTAAGCTCTCCCCAATCACATCCCACTTTCATCCAGTATTTCTGGAGTGATACAATTTGAATTAATGTCTCCTCCCACAAGAATTCTTCCATCTGGATAAGAGTTAGCCCGTGGATGAATACAATCAGACATGACCTGGAGGAAATCTTGCAAATCTGCGACTCTACAGTGCCAACAGATATGTATAGTCAGCATATTCCTTAATCCTTCAGAAGAAGATAATGCCAATTCCATCACCCCAAATGGAAGATTGGGGATCAGAGAGGCCTTCAATCCTAAGGTAGAGCCCACTGCAATCAGCAGGCCCCCGAGTCCCTCCACCCGTTACTGGGCCTGGCCAATTGAGTAATCACCTGATAGCCACCCAGAACTGGAATTTGGAAAAACCATGTCTCTGAATTAATATAATATTACCCAGTATCAGGATTTGCTACGGAGGGGTACGAGACAGGGATGTCCTTTATCCCCCCTGATAATTGTTTTGGCCATGGAACCATTGGCGATTGCCTTACGGAGTGAAGCGGGGATACAGGGTCTGAGTTTTCATGGTGCTAACCAAAGGTTGTGGTTTTATGTGATGACCTACTTTTGTTGTTATGGAATTTAACGGTGTCCCTTCCGGCCTTGCTAGATATTTTGGATAGATTTCATGCAGTGTCTGGATTTAAGGTTAACTGGTCTACATCTGAGGTGTTGCCAATTTCAGGATATTGTGACAAGAACTTGATTACTGGGATAGGATTTCAATGGTGTGAAAGGAAACTACAGTACCTGGGTATATGGCTAACCCCACTGGTGGATGAGATGGTTGTGGTAAACATGAATGAGGTATGTACTGATTTGAAAATGAGCATCCTGAGGTGGTCTTTGCTTCATTTGTCCCTATGGGGCAAGGTGAACGCTATCAAAATGAATGCAGCCCCAAAGATTAATTATGTTCTGGGTATGCTTCCGATGAAAATTGGTCAACATTACTGGAAAAAAATGGATGGTTTGTTACAGTCATTCCTATGGGATAATAAGCCGCCTAGGCTTAAATTGTGGAAACTTCAGTTGCCAGTAGAAAAAGGTGGTCTGGGTGTACCGAACTTCAGGGCATATCACTTAGCCTTTTCAAGTCATTTTATTGTGCCTTTTTTGATGGATTTGCCTGATCAATGGGTAATTGCAGAGGCAAGTATGTTGGGTCCACTCCCTCCAAGGGCAATTCTCACAGCGACCAACAAGTCATGTAATAAATCACCTTTGACGGTTTTTCTGAGGGAGACGTGGAAACAGGTGCATGAATTGTTAGGCTTGGTTGCTTCAAGGACCATTCACTCATCCATCTGGTTGAATCCATTGATTACTATCGGGGTCAGGTCTTTATTTTGGCCGGATTGGTTTCTAGGCGGGGTGCTTTGGATTGATGATGTTCTGGTGGATGGAGGGTGGATTGGGGAATGTGAGTTTCGAGCAAAGTTTCACATTGATAATTTCAGAACTGAAGACTTCAGGAAATTGAAAAGATGTATCGGTGATGTGGCGGAGGTAGGAAGTTCGATGGTGAATCTCTATCTTATGGAAAGGGAGTCAGGTGGTTGTTCCATTGCTAGTAGGATATATAATTGTATTGTGTCTGCTTATAAGGAAAATTCTGATTTGAGAGATGAATGGGGAAGGAGGTTGGGGTGTGAGATTTCGTCTGAGATGTGGTTGGATATGTGTGCGAATGTTAAACTCTGTGCAATTGATTTGGTGGAGCGGTCAAGACAGATAAAGATCCTCAATAGAGTGTTTTGGAGTCCGGACCGAATGTTTAAGAGGGGGCTGATGGACTCGGATGAATGCTGGTGTTGTGGGAATGGACAGGGAAGTCTGGAACATCTGTTGTGGGAATGTGTGCGTGTACGGGGACTTTGGCACGATGTTTGTGGTGCCTGTCTGCGTGTTTTGAATTTGGATGTTGAATTGGATATTATGACGATGATTTTGGGAGGTGGAGATTTGCTGGATGATCTCTCTGTGTCACGGAAAAGGTTTTTACTCCGTGGAGCTTGTCTGGGTAAAAAGTTGGTCCTCAGGGGCTGGAAGTCACGGAATGCACCTTCTCTTGATGATTGGGTGGAGGGCATGTCTGCCCTTGCATCCATGGAAAGGGTGGTTTACAAGCGGCAAGGGAAGTTGAGGTTGTACGGGAAGGTGTGGGATGACTTTCTGAGTATTTACTGATTTATTGCAAGTTATGTACATATAATATTCTGTTATTCTGTGTATTTTTGCTGAGTATTTATTGTTCTGATTGTTTGATTGTTTATTAATGTATAAACTTTATAAATAAAGAAATAAAAAAAAAAAAGGATTTGCATAGCTTCTATATTGCTATAACTTTCAAACCCAACTGCTGGATACACCTAATTCTATCTTTCGAGTCGCTATGGTCCCAATCTTTTCCACAAAGCGGATGTGACTAGAGCCCAATTGTGGTCGTCCACATCCTCTTGTGTTCTGACCAGTTTGGCAGATATTAAGCCATGAGAAGCAGGATTAAATGAGACTTTGAGAGCCCCGCCCCCTATCAAAATAGTTCCATCCAGCTTCGTAGCTCTTTCAGGTTGTAGGAAAGCTCAATTCTTTCAATTTGCTTGCTTCTGATCGTACCAATTCTTTCACCAGGTTTGATCCAAAATAGAGATGTCAATGTTAAGTGTCAGCATGGTCGGGAAATTCTACACAAACACTATTAGTTCATGAAACCAAACTTAAGGTTGGAATTTCTGCAAAAATGATGAGTACACTCCCCCTATTTAGGCAGACCTGCACCTCTGGGCCCAAAGCACAGGTCAAACCTAATTTGAACTCGCTGCTCAATTTCTTCTTTCTGATTCTTTAGTCAAAACCCTAGCTGGTGTAGTCTGCATCTCCTTAGTGCCCATCATTCTCCACTGGCCATCACCCTACTTAGCCTGTCTTAATACACCGCACGCTCTACGGCATGGTTTCCGATAGTCTTTATAGAATGGTTGATAAATGCCATGGCTTTAGTTGGAGAAGAGTCTTGGGGGACCATTTGGTTCCTCAGACCATTCTGCATTTTAGCACAAGTGCTGAGTTTCAATTAACCCACTATCGTTAATCCCAATCATTATTGGTTCCCCAAATGGCGGGGATGATAGAGGGGGGATGTGCAAAAATACAAGATGTGGAAAGTGTGCAATAAATATGTTGATCTTATTAAATAAAGAATTTCAGACGGAATAATGGAAGGGGGATGCGGAAAGATGCAAGTTGTGCAACATTTGCAAAATGTGCAACAAGCTTAAAAACAAGTTCCCAAAATAAAGCCAAGACGAGGTTAAAACAGGTTAAAATGCACACACTTTGATACCAGAGAAAAGATCACAATTAAAAAAAAACCACAATATTTGATACCTCCAATAAACCAGGGTAAAAAAGCAAAAGAAATCACCATTTGATGCAAACCATAGCACAATATATCAAATATAAAAACAGACTATTTGATGCTGGAGGCACATCTACATTGAAAGGAGCAAACCCTGGTGAAAACCGTGCAGCACTCAAAGGAAAAACAGACTATTCATATTTATCAGTTGCGGGAAGTGTCCTTAAAACATAAGAAGACGGACAATGCTGGATAAAGGGCGGCCGGGCTGTAGCGTCCCCTGCTACACTCCGGTCCCATTCCTATTCCGGAGCAACACAAAATGCAGCAAAAGTCACTAAAGGCAGCCAGGCTATGGCGTTGCTCTACGTGGTGGTTTGGAACGTCACACTCCCGCAATAATATGAAGTAGAAAACAGCCCGGCAATGTCACGCAGTTGTCCGTTGAAACCAATTTACTTAATTTACCGACCCCATATCGATAGAACGGGGATCCGGCTATGATAACAGACGTTTACCTTCAGGCAGGGCTTTAAGTGGGCTGGGGCAGAGCCCTGGCAGTCTTCAAAAAGGGCACCTGAGCCAGGGCTCTTCCGGCTCCCCCGATCTAGCTCCAGAGGCCAAAACGTCTCAAGCAGCCCTTTCACTCAACAGAGACGCATAGTTAAAGGGCTGCCTGTGGAGCTTATGATTGCTTCTGACTAGGAAAGCCTATTGCTTTTCTGCACCTCTACCATCCGCTCCACTTGCTCTGTGTTTTTCTCTACCCCTTTGAATGAAATCTTTTGATAGAGTAGTGCACCAATGTGGCCACTAGATGGCAATCCTGTAGCATGTAGAAAACAGGGCAGTATTAACAGAGGTTTGAGTGGCCAGTGTTAGCTGGAGCGTGGGGACAAGGCAGGCGGGCGGCGATGGGCAGGGGAAGGAAAGGGTTCTCACATCAGGCCAGTGGTGCAAATGGAGAACATGTGGTGGGGGGGGGAGCCCACAAGGTCAGGGGTGGGGGCGGGGTTTGGGGGCGGGGCCGTGTCCGAGGAGGCGGGGTTAAGACTGGCAGGTGACCTCCGATCAAAGGAAACGTGCAAAATAATAGTTTAAAGCGGCGCTATTTCTTTCACGCCGCTTCTTTATCCAAACTATATATCAATTCCACTTTAAAGCACTTCCATGGCACTGGTGATGCGTTACTTCACTGTGCGGATAATAGTTTTGAGCAGTGTTGCTGAGTAAATATTATTTAAAATACTAAATTTGCATCCCATTTTATTAAAACAAACTCCCTCCTGGGTACTATTCAAACAAGGTGATGTCTGTTCGCCAGAAGCAACGTTTTCTTTTACTAGAACTCCACCCAGCACAGCTCCTGCAGCTCCCCTCTGAACGCAGTTGGGGGGCTGCATCGTGTGGGATAGTTTCAATGTCAATAGGGCTATTTATTTATTCAGGCAATGTTTGTCGGAACATTGCATAATTAAATAAATAATCCGGGTCCATGTATCCGACAAACATTGCGTAAATACATAAATAAATACCGGGTCCTGGCTGAGGCCTGTAACTTCCACTGGTGACCCAGAGGGAGTTACAGTTTGCGTGTCCTGCAGCTGTGACCTGTATCAAAGTCCTGCTGTGTACATGTAGGGGGCGGAGCCAGCAGAGTGCTCATGGCAGCAGTGATCTGCTCCGCCCCCCTACTTCGTGCCGTCACAGGTGTTTTTTTTCTTTCTCGAAGTAACCCAGCACAGAGCATGGGTTTGGGGTTTGCAGAGGCTGACTCGGCCGGATCCTGAGATCCGGCTACACACCTGGTGCCAGATCTCAAAACCCGTGAGAGCCGGTCCAATGACCAGCACTGCATCAGACAACCCAAAATTCTTCTCTTTGGGCTCATTTCAATTCAAAATGTAGAAATGTATTATTTCGGCAGCATTTACGCTAATAGACATCACTTTCTGGATGATTTTGATGACATTTGCAACATAGTCGGGAAATCGGATTTGAAAGTTGAAAAAACAGGAGCAAAATGAAAGTAAACTCGGCAGCTAGTTTGACTGAGTGCAAGGAATGGTTTGAGCCTAAAGTATTTCTCTAGATCTTTTGTTCATTTAACTATTGAGTTTTATGTAAGTCGCTTTTCTGGGTTCCATGTAATAATGTCCCCTCAAAAATATCGCCATGCAAAAATAAATAAATAAATAAATCGCTGAAAAATGGCAGTTTTTTTGCAGTGACATTATTACATGGGACATGTAGGGGACACCCCTGCTACCCCCAAACCTTTTTTTTCTCAAGGGGAGTGGGAGACACCCCCGCAACCCCCGCTAATCCTGTACCTATATATATGGTCACCTATATAATGTTGCCACAACCTGTTCCCGGCGACATTATATACGGCGTCCATATGTATAGGGTTATTATTACCCAATATCCTTTTCTGTTTACTGAGGCGGCGGGCATTTTCTTTATGGGCAATTGGGCTTGCGCAATACACATTGTGCCCATCTCCCAAACCCCCCCCCAAAAACGAGCTGCTCCCCAGACAAACCCCGGGGGGTGAATAGGAGTCACCCCCGCTGACGGGGCCCCTGAGCCCTCGCTGAGGCCCTCGCTGGCGGCCCGGTACTGCCCTGTATGCCTCCCTGAGGGGGGTGATTTCTATAAGGTCCATCCAGTTAATGCACTATCAATCCATGTGCTTGCCATTGGCCGCATGGGAATGGCTTCCCTCTTAAGACATTGCTACAGACGTGTGCAGTCATTTCTATTGTTGGTATAGTGACTTTAGTGTTTTGTAATAAAAACACTGTTATGTTGTAAACACAATCGGATCCTCTGCTACCTTGCATAGAACTTCAAATCAAATAGATGGAATTATGCCAAATATTAATTTGGTTTATTTAGCAAGAATTAATCTGTGAGATACTAGAGCCATGTCACTCAGACATTTCGCTTGTTGTAAGATTCTAATTGATGATTTAGCCGCCTTTGCCCGGGTACAGTGCCAGTAAACTGCTGTTTTAAGCTGGAAAGAGGGACACCCTGCAAAGGGGCCAGTGCAGGGAAGCCAGTACCAAGGGGCTGGTACAGATCAGGCCTCCCTGGGGCCTCTGAGGCAGTGTCCACGGCCAGATTACAGGCGTGCCCCTCCAACTCCATCAGCTGCTAACGTGAACAGATGGGGAGCAAGGAAAGAGGAAGGCGTGGCCTAGTGGGCAGGCTAGGAGGATTGCCATTGGACAGTCTGAGCAGGGCACAGTGTTAGAGGATCAGCTCCGAGTCAAGGATGGATGAGAGAGTGGATTTGAAATAATGGAGTCCCTGCAGACTATGCAGGTTATCCCGAAGAAAGCAAATGCGGGCCCAGTATCCGACACTCTCTCTATCCAAGAGACACTCCTGAGAAGTGATCACAAGTGTCTTAATCACAAGCTCTGGAGAAACAAACCCCAGAGAGTCAGAGAGACTGATCACCAAATAGGAAAACAAGCAGCAAGACCAGAGACAAGGCTGATGCCGTAGCGCGGCACAGCTTTCCGTTCGCCAGAGGGTTGGCTCTGATCTCAGAAACCTCAGGTTTTTATAGGTTTTTCAGAAAGGACCACACAGAAAGTCCTGATTATATATTTAGTCAGTTACATTAACAATGGACTTCCTACAATGCACCGTGGAGGCGTGGCTGTAGCGGAGCATGCCAGCGCGGTGCAGTACTGCTCGGCCACCACAAGGCATAGCCCACCAGCTCTCCGGGAGCCTCCGATTGCACCTAATGGTACAGCATGGCATTTCCATGAGCAGGGCTCCGGTTCTCGAGCAGCTAAACTCGCCTTTGTGCCCCAGGCCCCGTACCGTACAAAGTACGGCACGATGGAGGGCCTGGGGGGTTAGGCGCAGGGTGGGGGACGAAACGGCGCGAAATGCAAGGGGAGGGGCAGCCAGGCGGCGCCCCTACCCATGGTGCTGCCAGGAAACAAGCAACACAACAGGAAAAGGTGCGAAGGAAAAGCAACAGGGTGGCCAGGGGAAGCCCGGCCCCCAAAGGGACAACAAAGGAGCAGGGGAGTATAAGTAACCCCGCAGAAACCAAGAGAAGGACAAACCAGGAAGGAACTCACCTCTGACGGGTAAGCTCCCAGGGCCTGGAAAAGGGGGAGAAGGAAACATTTTGTCTTTTCCCCTTTTCGTTTTTGGACAGTCACTTTCACTCACCTCGTTCGGGTAAGCTGAAGGAACTGGGCGGAAGAAGGAGAAGCGGCCCACTCACCTCGCTCGGGTAAGCTGCGGCCTCGGAGTGAAGACAGGATGGCTGCCAACTCAATCACCCGCCGAGGGCCAGCAGAGGAGGGACGCCGGCAGAGGAGATCCAAGGAAGATGCGCGGCGGAGAGAAGATCCAGGAAGGTCCCACGAAGGCGGAGTGCACCCGAGGGCTCCAGAGCACACTGCCGGGAGCTGCGAGTGCCTTGCCGAGCGGAATCCCAACTCAGAAGCCGGAGGTCTGCGGGCGTAAGAGAAGACGACTGCCGTGCAGGAGAAGTGCCGTGTTAAGTTGAGGCAGCCGGACGGAGCCAGGAAGACCGCTGCAAGGCTGCCGAGAGGGAACGCCAGCCGAGAAAAGAGGACCAACGGTAGCAGCCGAAGAGGTAGCTGAACGAGGCAGCAAGGAGCGCGGAATCAGCGGGCGATCAGAAACGAGTCATCGGCAGCAGAGAGAGAAGCCACAACGAGACCTGCGTGTGGTGAGAAGGGGAAGCGGTTACAAGTGCCGTATGAAGCCGGCGGATAATAGGTAAACAAAACGAAGGAGCGGCGAGGAAGGGGCGTTGCTTGTACGGGGCATATATAATTGGAAGGAGCGGCAAAAGCTCGAAGTACCGGGACACACTGATATCTTAAAGGGGCAGTCACAATTAATGTGGTTGTGTGCTGCAACGGAGGGGAAAGGCCCGGCTGGGAGAAGAACAACGCAACATTTAGGACAAACACACAAGGCAAATCTTGGGGCCAGCAAAGAGCAGGAAAGGCCCGGCTGGGGGAAGAACAGGGCTAAGGACCAAAGAAACACGCACGAGGGGGCAAGGAACTGAAGAGTGTAGCAGAAAAGGAGAGTTGCCTAGTGACACAGAGAAGGCTCTGACTTTTAAAGAGACAACTACACAGCGAAAATTGAAGCACATCGCACCCGGAGAAGAGAAAATAATAAAAGCTACTAGAACTGAAAGGAAGATCTTCGAATTATGGCAGAGGAAAGAGCAAGACGTGCACAGGAGTTCAGTGAATGGGCCAAAAAGGCAGAAAAAGAATATGGGGCACAATGGGTGCTGGATGTTATGCAGAAGGAGGAAAGGGCAAGGGCAATGTCGCCTTTGCTGCTAGAGGATTCCAGCGGCAGCGAAGAGGAGGTTACAATACCGCAAGGCCAGAAGAGGGCGAGAGAGGAGACAAGAGAGTCGCAGGAGCAGCCGGAGGAGCCTAGGAAGAGACAAAGGAAAGAAAACAAAAATAAAAAATAAAAAAGGTACTGTGAAAAGTTATAATAAAATTGGGTCAAAATTGTAAAAATGTTGAAAACATGCATCACGGCTCAGGGTAAGTCGCCCAGAACCCGTGGGGCACAGAAAGCACGGGGTCGAATTAAGGGTGGTGTCATCTGAAACGGAAAGTAGCGAGGACGAAGAGAGGGACCACTTGCAGGCTTGGGTAAAATGGAAGGAGGTAATGAGTAAGGATAAACAGAAAAGGGCAAGGGTAGAAAGTGCAGGTGACGGTCAAGGGGCAGGAGAGCCAGGAGCAGCAGACAACAGGGTCCCCATACCACAGGGGGTGTCACAAGGGATTCCGCCAGGGTCTATTCCCCAGGGGATGAACCCCAGTTTACCGGTGACACCCGCAGGGTTCACCCATGTACCAATACAAGGGACAGTCATAGTCCCAGCAGGGCCACTCACTGGCACAGCAGGATAGGAGGGTGACCCAGTATGGTAGGCCCATGGTTGGTAAGGACACCCAAGGCGGTTCCATGAAGGCACAGGCATGGCACATTAAGGAGAAGTTAAAGGAGAAAATAGGGAGAAAAGAGTTCATAGATATTTTTTGAAGGGCCCGGATAGCTCAGTCGGTAGAGCATCAGACTTGCCCTGCTAGAATGCCAAAAGAGAGGACAGAATGCATCAATAGAGGACCTAAAGGAGGATGAGAAAGGCTTATTAAGGTACCAAAGAGTTTTTTGATGAATGGATGTCGGCTTTTCAAATAATGTCCACTATTATTCTGCAAAAATACCCAGAGGACGGGGTACCGTTGGTGACATACCAGCAGAGAGTATTGAAGGTACAACGCATTTAGGGGGGAAAGTATGGAAAGAGTATGACCACGAATTTAAGAAAGAAATGGTTTGCTTCCCAGATTTAGGTTGGGATGAGGAAAACTTCAACCTGTGCATATTTAAGGTTTTAAAGGAGAAATGGGACACCAGGGAGCAAAGTGCGGGAGGATATCATAGAAAGCAATACTGGTAAAACGATTACAGAAGTGATTACAAATAGAATAACAGGGGTCTCAGAACACCCCAAATAATCTGAAATCCACCTTAGAGAACAAAGTTAGTGGGCATGGGTTTTCATCATCTGAAACAGAGAGCAGCGATAATGAGGAAGGGGATCATTGGAAGGCATGGTATACATGGAAAGGTGTCGTAAACAAGGAGGGGGAGGCAGGGTCGGAACCCAGAGGGACTCCGGCCCCAACACTTCAGGGGGCACCAATAGTGCCAAACTCATGAGGGGTACCGCAAGGTACCAATCCACAGCCAATAGGACCAATAGGAGCAACAGCAGTACCAGTGGCAGGGAACCCACCGCAGGGGGTGGCACCAACAGTGGTAGCAGCTGCAGTTAAAGCAGACAAAGAAAGGGGACCTCTCATGACTAAATACAGCAGACCAACAATGACCCAGAGGGCAGGTCCACGAAGGCAAGGGGATGGTATATAAACAACAAGGTAAAGGGGAAAAAATATTGAGAAAAGAGTTGGTTGACATTTATTCTCTGCGCTAAGAAGAGTGATGAATGGGTCAATAGAAGATATAAAAGAGGACGAGAAAGGCGTACTGAGGAGGGCACCAGTAGTAAAGAGCTTCGACAGTTGGATGACTGCCTTCCAGACAAATGCCCACCATTATATTACAGAAATTCCCAAGGGACGGGATAGCATGGGTAGCATATCAGCAGAGGGCGTTAAAAGTATACAAGGCATGCGGGGGGATGCATGGAATGAAGAGGACCACGAGTTTAGATGAGAAATGGTTTGCATTCCGGATATGGGATGGGACTTTAACCTGACATAGTTAATGTATTAAAAGAAGAGTTGATCAGGAAAAAGGAATCACAGAAATGGCTAGGTATGCAAGGGGAGGAGGAATATTTCAGGGGCAAATGTCTACATATGGGGCGTGCCAGCTCTTGGCATATGGATAGAGGGGAGGTTCAGTCCAGCAAGGGGCAGTCCGCTAAAAGGGAGGAACAAGGCCACCGTGACAGAACTGCAAGTATTAGCTGAAAAACTAAATACGGCGGGAAGGGTCATTGAACAAGGGAAAGTGGTTTTCTAAAGAAGCATTGAGCCAAGGACAAGGGGGCCAGGGTGGGGCTCCACATAGGTAGGATACGAGGAGGAACCAAGGGGAAAAGAGTGTTGCTCACGGGTGCGGCAAGGGAACTTGGCGTCGGCGCAACACTAGGGTGAGAGTGGTGCACGGAGAAATGACCAAAAGCAGGGCAGGAGGCTTCATGAGCTAGGAATAACACGCAGGCGGGAATGGTTTCCTAGCTGAGTAGCATTATGTGCAGCGGGGGAGGAGATGAATAATAAAGAAATAGCGGTGCAGTCGGATAACATGGCAGTGGTGCACGGGTCGAGTAAAGGGGGTGCATCATTCCCAGTGGTATTAAAAGTGTAGCTGTCACCTTGGCACATTTTCAGTGGCGAGAGGTGCAGGGATCCAATGCAGGGTGCCGGAAAGGAGAAAATGCCCACGCCAAAGAAGGCATGGGTCCCATCAAAAACTCTGGAAAGGGAAGAACTGTTGACTATAAGGTTAACTCAAAAAAGTTAACAACAAAAAAAAAATTAGAATAATTTTTCGGCGGAGAAAAGGTGTGAATACTTGGTAAGGGCATTGGCCAAAGCGAAAAGGAAAAGTGGAAATGTCCACGAAAAGCTCTGGAATTATAAGAACGGTTAACTACAAGGTAACGCAAAAAGGAAAAGGAAGACCACAGGGGAGTGCAATGTGGAAAAAAAAAATGGCTGCAGAGAAAGTGTGTGAAGGTTTGGAAGAGGCATTGGTCAAAAGGAAAAAGAAAAGTCCATTAAAAACCTGGAAAGGAAGGTACGGTTGACTACAAAGGTTGACTCAAAAGGGAAAAAGGATACAGGGCGGGTCATAAACAAGCGAGCAAGGAACGCCCTAACGTACAAAACAGGTAAGCAGTACGAGAAGCAGGTAATAAATGCAGTGGTGGAAACAGGAGCGCAGGAGGTGGGTGTAATTTCGGCAAAAAGGGGTGAATGTTGGGAAGAGGCATTGGCCAAATGGAGAAAGAAAAGCTGGGCCGAGGCATACCATGGGGCTTTCAGGGCAGGGGAACGAATAGCCCGTCACACGATAGATGGGGAGGGCCAGGCAAAAAGCGAGGTTAGTATACCAGTCGGGTAGAGGTGAGAGCAATATACCTGAACTGCATCGGAGAGAAGGACCACTACCATAGAGGCAGCAGCGGCAGGTATACTGCGTAGCATGGCACGCAATGGGGGGAAAAACGGAAAGTGTCATGTCAGAATTTATAGCACGGAGAATCATGGGCGCACCTGTCGACTAAGGGAAGGGGGGTTTTGTTATAGCAACATTCTCAGGGCAGATAGGGGCGCTTTTGGGGGGATCTGAGCGGCTGAGGCAACATCCACTCAGGTGTGGCGGCACGTGTCCGGGGTCGGATGCCCAAGGGTAACAAAGACTTGCTGATGAGAAGGCTGGGCATCGCCTCCAACCCTGGACACGATGTGCCCAAAAGCATCTGGTGTGATGTATTCTATTATGTTATGTTTTGGTGTTATTTTTGGTAGAAAATAAATAAGCCTACGGCCTATAAGTTTTCCACACCCGAGTCTGCTTGTCATATTATTCCATAGTCGGGGTACAAGCACAAGAGCGAAGGGGGGCCCACACTACTCAGCTTATGATGCAATGCAGGGTGTGGAGGGACTTGTGCAAGGACCACGGAAGGCGGCTTACTTCACCTCCCACTGCCTTATGGGAATTCAAGTGCTTGCCAACCAATCACTATTGGGTCTGCGCCCCCCCCTGCCATGGCAGTGGATGCAATATGTTTGCCTCCTTTACGTCTGCTTTTCCGCACCATCCAAAGCTCACATACACCAACACCCCCAAAGAGACATGTGACCAGTTTACACAAGACACACGTGCACACACGTACTTCATTCACACGCACAGGAGAGGAAGCCACGCATCTCATTCTCACGGTGGGACTAAGGGGGGGGGCAAACTTCTCATTATTGTAGCAAAGTAGCTCAGTCTCAGAGTGTCAAAGAGGGACAAGTCGTCGTGAACAGAGACACACCCTCTGTGTTCACTGCCTGCCTCACTCACTGCTCACAGAATATCCTGGTTTATTCTCCAACGCCTCCTTTATTTACTGCGCTCCCATCACTCATTCACTGCCTACACTCATTGATTTCTGTCAGCCCGCCTCATTCCCTGCTCACTCTGTCACACAGCCTGCTCACTCTGCGCACACGCTGCTCACTCTGCCCCACACGCTGCTCACTCTGCCCACACGCTGCTCACTCTGCCCCACACGCTGCTCACTCTGCCCCTCACGCTGCTCACTCTGCCCCACACGCTGCTCACTCTGCCCCACACGCTGCTCACTCTGCCCCACACGCTGCACACTCTGCCCCACATGCTGCTCACTCTGCCCCTCACGCTGCTCACTCTGCCCCACACGCTGCTCACTCTGCCCCACACGCTGCTCACTCTGCCCCACACGCTGCACACTCTGCCCCTCACGCTGCTCACTCTGCCCCACACGCTGCTCACTCTGCCCCACACGCTGCTCACTCTGCCCCACACGCTGCACACTCTGCCCCACACGCTGCTCACTCTGCCCCACACGCTGCTCACTCTGCCCCACACGCTGCTCACCCTGCCCCACACGCTGCTCACTCTGCAATGGCGGCTTTCTTTACTGGGTTCCCACACTTCATTCTCTGTTTACACCACTTCCTTCACTTCTCAGCCTGCCTCCTCCATTGCTCACCCTGCCCCACGCGCTGCTCACTCTGACCCACTCACCTGCTCACTCTGCCCTAGATGCTGCTCACTCTGCCCCACACGCTGCTCACTCTGACCCACTCACCTGCTCACTCTGCCCTACATGCTGCTCACTCTGCCCCACACGCTGCTCACTCTGCCCCACACGCTGCTCACTCTGACCCACTCACCTGCTCACTCTGCCCTACATGCTGCTCACTCTGCCCCACACGCTGCTCACTCTGCCCCACATGCTGCTCACTCTTCCCCACACGCTGCTCACTCTGCCCCAAGTGCTGCTCACTCTACACACTGCTCACTCTGTCCCACATGCTGCTCACTCTGCCCCACACGCTGCTCACTCTGTCCCATGCGCTGCTCACTCTGCCCCACACGCTGCTCACTCTGCCCCACAGGCTGCTCACTCTGCCCCACACGCTGCCCACTCTGCCCCACATGCTGCTCACTCTGCCCCTAGTGCTGCTCACTCTGCCCCAAGTGCTGCTCACTCTACACACTGCTCACTCTGTCCCACACGCTGCTCACTCTGCCCCACACGCTGCCCACTCTGCCCCCACATGCTGCTCACTCTACCGCACACGCTGCTCACTCTGCCCCACACGCTGCTCACTCTGCCCCACACACTGCTCACCCTGCCCCACATGCTACTCGCTCTGCGGCACACGCTGCTCACTCTGCCCCACAGGTTGCTCACCCTGCCCTACGCGCTGCTCACTCTGCCCCACGCGCTGCTCACCCTGCCCCACATGCTACTCTCTCTGCGGCACACGCTGCTCACTCTGCCCCACACGTTGCTCACCCTGCCCCACGCGCTGCTCACTCTGTCACACAGCCTGCTCACTCTGCCCCACGCGCTGCTCACTCTACCGCACACGCTGCTCACTCTGCCCCACACGTTGCTCACTCTGCCGCACACACTGCCCACTCTGCCCCACACGCTGCTCACTCTGCCCCACATGCTGCTCACTCTGCCCCACATGCTGCTCACTCTGTCACACAGCCTGCTCACCCAGCAATGGCGGCTTTCCTTACTGGGTTCCCACACTTCATTCTCTGTTTACACCACTTCCTTCACTTCTCAGCCTGCCTCCTCCATTGCTCACCCTGCCCCACGCGCTGCTCACCCTGCCCCACACGCTGCTCACTCTGCCCCACACGCTGCTCACTCTGCCCCACACGCTGCTCACCCTGCCCCACACGCTGCTCACTCTGCAATGGCGGCTTTCTTTACTGGGTTCCCACACTTCATTCTCTGTTTACACCACTTCCTTCACTTCTCAGCCTGCCTCCTCCATTGCTCACCCTGCCCCACGCGCTGCTCACTCTGACCCACTCACCTGCTCACTCTGCCCTAGATGCTGCTCACTCTGCCCCACACGCTGCTCACTCTGACCCACTCACCTGCTCACTCTGCCCTACATGCTGCTCACTCTGCCCCACACGCTGCTCACTCTGCCCCACATGCTGCTCACTCTTCCCCACACGCTGCTCACTCTGCCCCAAGTGCTGCTCACTCTACACACTGCTCACTCTGTCCCACATGCTGCTCACTCTGCCCCACACGCTGCTCACTCTGTCCCATGCGCTGCTCACTCTGCCCCACACGCTGCTCACTCTGCCCCACAGGCTGCTCACTCTACCCCACACGCTGCCCACTCTGCCCCACATGCTGCTCACTCTGCCCCTAGTGCTGCTCACTCTGCCCCAAGTGCTGCTCACTCTACACACTGCTCACTCTGTCCCACACGCTGCTCACTCTGCCCCACACGCTGCCCACTCTGCCCCCACATGCGGCTCACTCTACCGCACACGCTGCTCACTCTGCCCCACACGCTGCTCACTCTGCCCCACACGCTGCTCACCGTGCCCCACATCCTACTCTCTCTGCGGCACACGCTGCTCACTCTGCCCCACACGTTGCTCACCCTGCCCCACGCGCTGCTCACTCTGCCCCACGCGCTGCTCACCCTGCCCCACATGCTACTCTCTCTGCGGCACACGCTGCTCACTCTGCCCCACACGTTGCTCACCCTGCCCCACGCGCTGCTCACTCTGCCCCACGCGCTGCTCACTCTGCCCCACGCGCTGCTCACTCTACCGCACACGCTGCTCACTCTGCCCCACACGTTGCTCACTCTGCCCCACATGCTACTCACTCTGCCGCACACGCTGCTCACTCTGCCCACACGCTGCCCACTCTGCCCCACATGCTGCTCACTCTGCCCCTACTGCTGCTCACTCTGCCCCAAGTGCTGCTCACTCTACACACTGTTCACTCTGTCCCACACGCTGCTCACTCTGCCCCACACGCTGCCCACTCTGCCCCCACATGCTGCTCACTCTGTCCCACGCGCTGCTCACTCTGCCCCACACGCTGCTCAGTCTTCCCCACATCCTGCTCAGTCTGCCCCACACGCTGCTCAGTCTGCCCCACACGCTGCTCAATCTGCCCCACGCGCTGCTCACCCTGCCCCACGTGCTGCTCACTCTGTCCCACGTGCTGCTCACTCTGCCCCACGCGCTGCTCACTCTGCCCCATATGCTGCTTACTCTGCCCCATATGCTGCTTACTCTGCCCACACGCTGCTCACTCTGCCCCACACGCTGCTCACTCTGCCCCACACGTTGCTCACTCTGCCTCACTCACCTGCTCACTTTGCCCTAGATGCTGCTCACTCTGCCCCACACCCTGCTCACTCTGCCCCACACCCTGCTCACTCTGCCCCACACCCTGCTCACTCTGCCCCACACGCTGCTCACACTGCCACACACGCTGCTCACTCTGACCCACACGCTGCTCACTCTGACCCACACGCTGCTCACTCTGACCCACTCACCTGCTCACTCTGCCCTACATGCTGCTCACTCTGCCCCACACGCTGCTCACTCTGCCCCACACCCTGCTCACTCTGCCCCACACCCTGCTCACTCTGCCCCACACGCTGCTCACTATGCCCCACACGCTGCTCACTCTGCCCCACACACTGCTCACTCTGCCCCACACCCTGCTCACTCTGCCCCACACGCTGCTCACTCTGCCCCACACGCTGCTCACTCTGCCCCACAGGCTGCTCACTCTGCCCCACATGCTGCTCACTCTGCCCCACACGCTGCTCACTCTGCCCCACTCACCTGCTCACTCTGCCCTACACGCTGCTCACTCTACCCCACACACTGCTCACTCTGCCCCACACACTGCTCACTCTGCCCCACACACTGCTCACTCTGCCCCACACACTGCTCACTCTGCCCCTCACGCTGCTCACTCTGCCCCACACGCTGCTCACTCTGCCCCACACGCTGCTCACTCTGCCCCACACGCTGCTCACTCTGCCCCACATGCTGCACACTCTGCCCCACACACTGCTCACTCTGCCCCACACCCTGCTCATTCTGCTCACTCTGCCCCACACGTTGCTTACTCTGCCCCACACGCTGCTCACTCTGCCCCACACACTGCTCACTCTGCCCCACTCACCTGCTCACTCTGCCCGACACGCTGCTCACTCTGTCCGACACGCTGCTCACTCTGCCCCACACGCTGCTCACTCTGCCCCACACGCTGCTCACTCTGCCCCACACGCTGCTCACTCTGCCCCACACACTGTTCGCTCTGCCCCACACGCTGCTCACTCTGCCCCACACGCTGCACACTCTGCCCCACACACTGCTCTCTCTGCCCCACACCCTGCTCATTCTGCTCACTCTGCCCCACACGTTGCTTACTCTGCCCCACACGCTGCTCACTCTGCCCCACACGCTGCTCACTCTGCCCCACTCACCTGCTCACTCTGCCCTACACGCTGCTCACTCTGCCCCACACGCTGCTCACTCTGCCCCACACGCTGCTCACTCTGCCCCACATGCTGCTCACTCTGCCCCACATGCTGCTCACTCTGCCCCACACGCTGCTCACTCTGTCCCACAGGCTGCTCACTCTGCCCCACACGCTGCTCACTCTGCCCCACATGCTGCTCACACTGCCCCACACGCTGCTCACACTGCCCCACATGCTGCTCACTCTGCCACACACGCTGCTCACTCTGCCCCACACGCTGCTCACTCTGCCCCACAACATGCTGCTCACTCTGCCCCACATGCTGCTCACACTGCCCCACATGCTGCTCACACTGCCCCACATGTTGCTCACACTGCCCCACATGCTGCTCACACTGCCCCACATGCTGCTCACTCTGCCCCACACGCTGCTCACTCTGCCCCACATGCTGCTCACTCTGCCCCACATGCTGCTCACTCTGCTTGCTTAAACAATGACTTCTTTATTTGACTGGCTCCCCATCTCATTCTCTGCTGGCACTGATTCGTTCACTTCTCAGCCTGCCACGTTCACTGCTCATGGACTCATTCAATAGTCACTCTGTCCCACTCACTGCTCACTCTGTCCCACACGCTGCTCACTCTGCCCCACATGCTGCTCACACTGCCCTACACGCTGCTCACTCTGCTCCACATGCCCGCGTTGCACACTCCTCCCAGTCCCAGTTCCCCTGTTCTTTCACCCGCGGCGGCCCGCGTTGCACACTCCTCCCAGTTCCCCTGTTCTTTCCCCCGCGGCGGCCCGCGTTGCACACTCCTCCCAGTTCCCCTGTTCTTTCCCCCGCGGCGGCCCGCGTTGCTCACTCCTCCCAGTTCCCCTGTTCTTTCCCCCGCGGCGGCCCGCGTTGCACACTCCTCCCAGTTCCCCTGTACTTTCCCCCACGGCGGCCCGCGTTGCTCACTCCTCCCAGTTCCCCTGTTCTTTCCCCCGCGGCGGCCCGCGTTGCACACTCACCCCAGTTCCCCTGTTCTTTCCCCCGCGGCGGCCCGCGTTGCACACTCCTCCCAGTTCCCCTGTACTTTCCCCCGCGGCGGCCCGCGTTGCTCACTCCTCCCAGTTCCCCTGTTCTTTCCCCCGCGGCGGCCCGCGTTGCACACTCCTCCCAGTTCCCCTGTACTTTCCCCCGCGGCGGCCCGCGTTGCTCACTCCTCCCAGTTCCCCTGTTCTTTCACCCGCGGCGGCCCGCGTTGCACACTCCTCCCAGTTCCCCTGTTCTTTCCCCCGCGGCGGCCCGCGTTGCACACTCCTCCCAGTTCCCCTGTTCTTTCCCCCGCGGCGGCCCGCGTTGCTCACTCCTCCCAGTTCCCCTGTTCTTTCCCCCGCGGCGGCCCGCGTTGCACACTCCTCCCAGTTCCCCTGTACTTTCCCCCACGGCGGCCCGCGTTGCTCACTCCTCCCAGTTCCCCTGTTCTTTCCCCCGGGGCGGCCCGCGTTGCACACTCACCCCAGTTCCCCTGTTCTTTCCCCCGCGGCGGCCCGCGTTGCACACTCCTCCCAGTTCCCCTGTACTTTCCCCCGCGGCGGCCCGCGTTGCTCACTCCTCCCAGTTCCCCTGTTCTTTACCCCGCGGCGGCCCGCGTTGCACACTCCTCCCAGTTCCCCTGTACTTTCCCCCGCGGCGGCCCGCGTTGCTCACTCCTCCCAGTTCCCCTGTTCTTTCCCCCGCGGCGGCCCGCGTTGCTCACTCCTCCCAGTTCCCCTGTACTTTCCCCCGCGGCGGCCCGCGTTGCACACTCCTCCCAGTTCCCCTGTACTTTCCCCCGCGGCGGCCCGCGTTGCACACTCCTCCCAGTTCCCCTGTACTTTCCCCCGCGGCGGCTCGCGTTGCTCACTCCTCCCAGTTCCCCTGTTCTTTCCCCCGCGGCGGCCTGCGTTGCACACTCCTCCCAGTTCCCCTGTTCATTACCCCGGGGCGGCCCGCGTTGCACACTCCTCCCAGTTCCCCTGTACTTTCCCCCGCGGCGGCCCGCGTTGCTCACTCCTCCCAGTTCCCCTGTTCTTTCCCCCGCGGCGGCCCGCGTTGCACACTCCTCCCAGTTCCCCTGTACTTTCCCGCACGGCGGCCCGCGTTGCTCACTCCTCCCAGTTCCCCTGTTCTTTCCCCCGCGGCGGCCCGCGTTGCTCACTCCTCCCAGTTCCCCTGTTCTTTCGCCCGCGGCGGCCCGCGTTGCACACTCCTCCCAGTTCCCCTGTACTTTCCCCCGCGGCGGCCCGCGTTGCTCACTCCTCCCAGTTCCCCTGTTCTTTCCCCCGCGGCGGCCCGCGTTGCACACTCCTCCCAGTTCCCCTGTTCTTTCCCCCGCGGCGGCCCGCGTTGCTCACTCCTCCCAGTTCCCCTGTTCTTTCCCCCGCGGCGGCCCGCGTTGCTCACTCCTCCCAGTTCCCCTGTTCTTTCCCCCGCGGCGGCCCGCGTTGCTCACTCCTCCCAGTTCCCCTGTTCTTTCCCCCGCGGCGGCCGCGTTGCACACTCCTCCCAGTTCCCCTGTACTTTCCCCCGCGGCGGCCCGCGTTGCTCACTCCTCCCAGTTCCCCTGTACTTTCCCCCGCGGCGGCCCGCGTTGCTCACTCCTCCCAGTTCCCCTGTACTTTCCCCCGCGGCGGCCCGCGTTGCTCACTCCTCCCAGTTCCCCTGTTCTTTCCCCCGCGGCGGCCCGCGTTGCTCACTCCTCCCAGTTCCCCTGTTCTTTCCCCCGCGGCGGCCCGCGTTGCTCACTCCTCACAGTTCCCCTGTTCTTTCCCCCGCGGCGGCCCGCGTTGCTCACTCCTCCCAGTTCCCCTGTTCTTTCCCCCGCGGCGGCCCGCGTTGCTCACTCCTCCCAGTTCCCCTGTACTTTCCCCCGCGGCGGCCCGCGTTGCTCACTCCTCCCAGTTCCCCTGTTCTTTCCCCCGCGGCGCCCCGCGTTGCTCACTCCTCCCAGTTCCCCTGTTCTTTCCCCCGCGGCGGCCCGCGTTGCTCACTCCTCCCAGTTCCCCTGTTCTTTCCCCCGCGGCGGCCCGCGTTGCTCACTCCTCCCAGTTCCCCTGTACTTTCCCCCGCGGCGGCCCGCGTTGCTCACTCCTCCCAGTTCCCCTGTACTTTCCCCCGCGGCGGCCCGCGTTGCTCACTCCTCCCAGTTCCCCTGTTCTTTCCCCCGCGGCGGCCCGCGTTGCTCACTCCTCCCAGTTCCCCTGTTCTTTCCCCCGCGGCGGCCCGCGTTGCTCACTCCTCCCAGTTCCCCTGTTCTTTCCCCCGCGGCGGCCCGCGTTGCTCACTCCTCCCAGTTCCCCTGTTCTTTCCCCCGCGGCGGCCCGCGTTGCTCACTCCTCCCAGTTCCCCTGTACTTTCCCCCGCGGCGGCCCGCGTTGCTCACTCCTCCCAGTTCCCCTGTTCTTTCCCCCGCGGCGGCCCGCGTTGCTCACTCCTTCCAGTTCCCCTGTTCTTTCCCCCGCGGCGGCCCGCGTTGCTCACTCCTCCCAGTTCCCCTGTTCTTTCCCCCGCGGCGGCCCGCGTTGCTCACTCCTCCCAGTTCCCCTGTTCTTTCCCCCGCGGCGGCCCGCGTTGCTCACTCCTCCCAGTTCCCCTGTTCTTTCCCCCGCGGCGGCCCGCGTTGCTCACTCCTCCCAGTTCCCCTGTTCTTTCCCCCGCGGCGGCCCGCGTTGCTCACTCCTCCCAGTTCCCCTGTTCTTTCCCCCGCGGCGGCCCGCGTTGCTCACTCCTCCCAGTTCCCCTGTTCTTTCCCCCGCGGCGGCCCGCGTTGCTCACTCCTCCCAGTTCCCCTGTACTTTCCCCCGCGGCGGCCCGCGTTGCTCACTCCTCCCAGTTCCCCTGTTCTTTCCCCCGCGGCGGCCCGCGTTGCTCACTCCTCCCAGTTCCCCTGTTCTTTCCCCCGCGGCGGCCCGCGTTGCTCACTCCTCCCAGTTCCCCTGTTCTTTCCCCCGCGGCGGCCCGCGTTGCTCACTCCTCCCAGTTCCCCTGTACTTTCCCCCGCGGCGGCCCGCGTTGCTCACTCCTCCCAGTTCCCCTGTTCTTTCCCCCGCGGCGGCCCGCGTTGCTCACTCCTCCCAGTTCCCCTGTTCTTTCCCCCGCGGCGGCCCGCGTTGCTCACTCCTCCCAGTTCCCCTGTTCTTTCCCCCGCGGCGGCCCGCGTTGCTCACTCCTCCCAGTTCCCCTGTTCTTTCCCCCGCGGCGGCCCGCGTTGCTCACTCCTCCCAGTTCCCCTGTTCTTTCCCCCGCGGCGGCCCGCGTTGCTCACTCCTCCCAGTTCCCCTGTTCTTTCCCCCGCGGCGGCCCGCGTTGCTCACTCCTCCCAGTTCCCCTGTTCTTTCCCCCGCGGCGGCCCGCGTTGCTCACTCCTCCCAGTTCCCCTGTACTTTCCCCCGCGGCGGCCCGCGTTGCTCACTCCTCCCAGTTCCCCTGTTCTTTCCCCCGCGGCGGCCCGCGTTGCTCACTCCTCCCAGTTCCCCTGTTCTTTCCCCCGCGGCGGCCCGCGTTGCTCACTCCTCCCAGTTCCCCTGTTCTTTCCCCCGCGGCGGCCCGCGTTGCTCACTCCTCCCAGTTCCCCTGTTCTTTCCCCCGCGGCGGCCCGCGTTGCTCACTCCTCCCAGTTCCCCTGTTCTTTCCCCCGCGGCGGCCCGCGTTGCTCACTCCTCCCAGTTCCCCTGTTCTTTCCCCCGCGGCGGCCCGCGTTGCTCACTCCTCCCAGTTCCCCTGTACTTTCCCCCGCGGCGGCCCGCGTTGCTCACTCCTCCCAGTTCCCCTGTTCTTTCCCCCGCGGCGGCCCGCGTTGCTCAGTCCTCCCAGTTCCCCTGTACTTTCCCCCGCGGCGGCCCGCGTTGCTCACTCCTCCCAGTTCCCCTGTACTTTCCCCCGCGGCGGCCCGCGTTGCTCACTCCTCCCAGTTCCCCTGTTCTTTCCCCCGCGGCGGCCCGCGTTGCTCACTCCTCCCAGTTCCCCTGTTCTTTCCCCCGCGGCGACCCGCGTTGCTCACTCCTCCCAGTTCCCCTGTACTTTCCCCCGCGGCGGCCCGCGTTGCTCACTCCTCCCAGTTCCCCTGTTCTTTCCCCCGCGGCGGCCCGCGTTGCTCACTCCTCCCAGTTCCCCTGTTCTTTCCCCCGCGGCGGCCCGCGTTGCTCACTCCTCCCAGTTCCCCTGTTCTTTCCCCCGCGGCGGCCCGCGTTGCTCACTCCTCCCAGTTCCCCTGTTCTTTCCCCCGCGGCGGCCCGCGTTGCTCACTCCTCCCAGTTCCCCTGTTCTTTCCCCCGCGGCGGCCCGCGTTGCTCACTCCTCCCAGTTCCCCTGTTCTTTCCCCCGCGGCGGCCCGCGTTGCTCACTCCTCCCAGTTCCCCTGTTCTTTCCCCCGCGGCGGCCCGCGTTGCTCACTCCTCCCAGTTCCCCTGTACTTTCCCCCACGGCGGCCCGCGTTGCTCACTCCTCCCAGTTCCCCTGTTCTTTCCCCCGCGGCGGCCCGCGTTGCTCACTCCTCCCCGTTCCCCTGTTCTTTCCCCCGCGGCGGCCCGCGTTGCTCACTCCTCCCAGTTCCCCTGTTCTTTCCCCCACGGCGGCCCGCGTTGCTCACTCCTCCCAGTTCCCCTGTTCTTTCCCCCGCGGCGGCCCGCGTTGCTCACTCCTCCCAGTTCCCCTGTTCTTTCCCCCGCGGCGGCCCGCGTTGCTCACTCCTCCCAGTTCCCCTGTTCTTTCCCCCGCGGCGGCCCGCGTTGCTCACTCCTCCCAGTTCCCCTGTACTTTCCCCCGCGGCGGCCCGCTTTGCTCACTCCTCCCAGTTCCCCTGTTCTTTCCCCCGCGGCGGCCCGCGTTGCTCACTCCTCCCAGTTCCCCTGTACTTTCCCCCGCGGCGGCCCGCGTTGCTCACTCCTCCCAGTTCCCCTGTACTTTCCCCCGCGGCGGCCCGCGTTGCTCACTCCTCCCAGTTCCCCTGTTCTTTCCCCCGCGGCGGCCCGCGTTGCTCACTCCTCCCAGTTCCCCTGTACTTTCCCCCGCGGCGGCCCGCGTTGCTCACTCCTCCCAGTTCCCCTGTTCTTTCCCCCGCGGCGGCCCGCGTTGCTCACTCCTCCCAGTTCCCCTGCTCTTTCCCCCGCGGCGGCCCGCGTTGCTCACTCCTCCCAGTTCCCCTGCTCTTTCCCCCGCGGCGGCCCGCGTTGCTCACTCCTCCCAGTTCCCCTGCACTTTCCCCCGCGGCGGCCCGCGTTGCACACTCCTCCCAGTTCCCCTGCACTTTCCCCCGCGGCGGCCCGCGTTGCTCACTCCTCCCAGTTCCCCTGCACTTTCCCCCGCGGCGGCCCGCGTTGCTCACTCCTCCCAGTTCCCCTGCTCTTTCCCCCGCGGCGGCCCGCGTTGCTCACTCCTCCCAGTTCCCCTGCACTTTCCCCCGCGGCGGCCCGCGTTGCTCACTCCTCCCAGTTCCCCTGCACTTTCCCCCGCGGCGGCCCGCGTTGCTCACTCCTCCCAGTTCCCCTGTACTTTCCCCCGCGGCGGCCCGCGTTGCTCACTCCTCCCAGTTCCCCTGCTCTTTCCCCCGCGGCGGCCCGCGTTGCTCACTCCTCCCAGTTCCCCTGCACTTTCCCCCGCGGCGGCCCGCGTTGCTCACTCCTCCCAGTTCCCCTGCTCTTTCCCCCGCGGCGGCCCGCGTTGCTCACTCCTCCCAGTTCCCCTGTTCTTTCCCCCGCGGCGGCCCGCGTTGCTCACTCCTCCCAGTTCCCCTGTACTTTCCCCCGCGGCGGCCCGCGTTGCTCACTCCTCCCAGTTCCCCTGTACTTTCCCCCGCGGCGGCCCGCGTTGCTCACTCCTCCCAGTTCCCCTGTTCTTTCCCCCGCGGCGGCCCGCGTTGCTCACTCCTCCCAGTTCCCCTGTTCTTTCCCCCGCGGCGGCCCGCGTTGCTCACTCCTCCCAGTTCCCCTGTTCTTTCCCCCGCGGCGGCCCGCGTTGCTCACTCCTCCCAGTTCCCCTGTTCTTTCCTCCGCGGCGGCCCGCGTTGCTCACTCCTCCCAGTTCCCCTGTACTTTCCCCCGCGGCGGCCCGCGTTGCACACTCCTCCCAGTTCCCCTGTACTTTCCCCCGCGGCGGCCCGCGTTGCTCACTCCTCCCAGTTCCCCTGTTCTTTCCCCCGCGGCGGCCCGCGTTGCACACTCCTCCCAGTTCCCCTGTACTTTCCCCCGCGGCGGCCCGCGTTGCTCACTCCTCCCAGTTCCCCTGTTCCTTCCCCCGCGGCGGCCCGCGTTGCTCACTCCTCCCAGTTCCCCTGTACTTTCCCCCGCGGCGGCCCGCGTTGCTCACTCCTCCCAGTTCCCCTGTTCTTTCCCCCGCGGCGGCCCGCGTTGCTCACTCCTCCCAGTTCCCCTGTTCTTTCCCCCGCGGCGGCCCGCGTTGCTCACTCCTCCCAGTTCCCCTGTTCTTTCCCCCGCGGCGGCCCGCGTTGCTCACTCCTCCCAGTTCCCCTGTACTTTCCCCCGCGGCGGCCCGCGTTGCACACTCCTCCCAGTTCCCCTGTACTTTCCCCCGCGGCGGCCCGCGTTGCTCACTCCTCCCAGTTCCCCTGTACTTTCCCCCGCGGCGGCCCGCGTTGCTCACTCCTCCCAGTTCCCCTGTTCTTTCCCCCGCGGCGGCCCGCGTTGCTCACTCCTCCCAGTTCCCCTGTACTTTCCCCCGCGGCGGCCCGCGTTGCTCACTCCTCCCAGTTCCCCTGTACTTTCCCCCGCGGCGGCCCGCGTTGCACACTCCTCCCAGTTCCCCTGTACTTTCCCCAGCGGCGGCCCGCGTTGCTCACTCCTCCCAGTTCCCCTGTTCTTTCCCCCGCGGCGGCCCGCGTTGCTCACTCCTCCCAGTTCCCCTGTACTTTCCCCCGCGGCGGCCCGCGTTGCACACTCCTCCCAGTTCCCCTGTACTTTCCCCCGCGGCGGCCCGCGTTGCTCAATCCTCCCAGTTCCCCTGTACTTTCCCCCGCGGCGGCCCGCGTTGCACACTCCTCCCAGTTCCCCTGTACTTTCCCGCGCGGCGGCCCGCGTTGCTCACTCCTCCCAGTTCCCCTGTACTTTCCCCCACGGCGGCCCGCTTTCACAGCCTGTCTACCTTCTAATCCGCGGCCGGTACTGCACGGATCCTGGGCTGCCTCGAGTTGCTCCCACGTCGCCTCGCCGGGTACCCGGGTCCTTTCCCTCTTGTCCGGACCATCTCCTTCACCAGCCGTAGTCACGTCGCTACGCCGCTGTGCTCCTCCGCTGCCCCACGACTCCAGAGGCGTCCGCTCTGCGCTGCTGCCTGCTGCGAATCCCCGTTGATTTCCACCGCCAACAGCACTCGTTCCTCTGCGCCACATGGGCTACCCCTCTTCCAGCTGGCTCCTGCCACCGAGGCAAATTGACGAGCAAGCAGACTCGAACTCCAGCAACGACGAAACTCCTTCTAAACGAAATCCCTCTATGGATCTGCGGGCGTCCTTCTGTTTGTAGATTGTACGTTCCCTGCCGTAAGCGCCCGCGTATATGGGGCTTGTCCCGCCCCTTTATTTTCTTGCCCTTTGCAGGCTTTCCATGTGCTTTGGCGTGCTTGGGCTTATCCCTCCCCCTTAGGGGGGGGGACCCTGGCCGGTTATCGGGGTGCCTCCTCCATCTTGCTATTCTTTTCCATCATCACCTTCATTCTCAATGGCTGCCACCCCAGGGTCCCAGCGCTGAGCGGCCGTCCAAGTATGGCACACTCGCTAGCCACTACATAGAGAATGCCAGATTGTTTCAAGTTAAAGCCAGCAGGTGTAGCTTTCAGCAGGTGTCTCCTGTTAGATCGTGCAATGCTCGGGTTGTCTGGCCCTGGTGAGAAGCACTAACAGGCCACTCCATGCAATAGAAGCTTTGCTGCACAGGAACCGAAGGTGCGTGCTTGCTCCAGAGGCTATCACAAACTCCAGTCATGCGCACATCATCAGTTGCCTCCGAGAACAGCTCACAACCCAGCGGCCATTGCGAACCTTGTCAGCGACACTCACTGCTCCCCCTGGGTCATTCACCGCTCGTCCTGCCTCTTGCACTGCTCGTCCTGCCTCATTCCCTGCTCCTCCTGTGCCATTCCCTGCTCGTCCTTCCTCTTGCATTGCTCATCCTGCCTCAGTCCTTGCTCGTCCTGCCTCTTGCACTGCTCATACTGCCTCATTCACTGCTTGTCATGCCTCTTACACTACTCGTCCTGCCTCATTCTTTTCTCGTCCTGCCTCGTGCACACCTTGTCCTGTTCACTGTGCTCAGAGAGGCACAGCTCCACCTCACTGATGAGGCACAACAAGGCTGAAACAGGTGTCTGGGGTTGCTGTTGGTACTCTTGTTCAAAGGAGGTCTGCCTGGCATTTTGGTGCTGCACTGCCATTGAGGGCGGGACAAAGACTGATATGCAAATGGACAGTCCTACTTTGTGAAAAGTACAGTGAGCTGAAAGTGGTGACTGCAGACTCTCAATGTGGGGAAAAACCACAGAACAGGTTATCATGCCATGTTCTTTCTAAAGGGGGTGTCTGCTACCTTTTTAATACTTTTGCACTGCTGGTCTTGCATCATTTACTACTCATCCTACCTCATTCCTTGCTCATCCGGCCTCATGCACTGCTCATCCTGCCCTATTCCCTGCTTGTGCTGTCCAATTCACTATTCATCCTGTCCAATTCACTATTCAGCCTGTCCAATTCACTATTCAGCCTGTCAAATTCACTATTCAGCCTGTCCAATTCACTATTCAGCCTGTCCAATTCACTATTCAGCCTGCCAAATTCACTATTCATCCTGTCCAATTCACTATTCAGCCTGTCCAATTCACTATTCAGCCTGCCAAATTCACTATTCATCCTGTCCAATTCACTATTCAGCCTGTCCAATTCACTATTCATCCTGTCCAATTCACTATTCAGCCTGTCCAATTCACTATTCAGCCTGCCACATTCACTGCTCATCCTGCCTCTTGGACTGCTGGTCTTGCATCATTTACTACTCATCCAGCCTCATGCACTGCTCATCCTGCCCCATTCCCTGCTTGTGCTGTCCAATTCACCATTCATCCTGTCCAATTCACCAATCAGCCTGCTTAATTCACTGATTGGTTTGCCTCATTCACTGTTCGTCCTGCCTCATTCACTCCTCATCCTGCCCCATTCACTAATTGTCCTACCTCAGTCCCTGCTCACCCTGCCTCATCCCTGCTCACCCTGTCTCATTCACTGTTCATCCTGCCTCATGCACTGCTCATCTTGCCTCATGCACTGCTCATCCTGCCTCGTGCACTGCTTATCCTGCCTCATGAACTGCTCAACCTGCATAAGTCTATACTCATTCCTCCTCATGCATTGCTTAATCGCCCTGCCTATTCACCACTCAGCCTGCTTATGCATTCTCTCACTCGCTGCTCAACACCTCATTCATTGACTGGCATGCCTCCTTCGCTTACTACTTGTAGGGCTCACTACTAGTCGGAGCACTTGATGAAGAAACAGTAGCCCTGAGACCTGTAATGCAATTGGTAATTGAATGTTTTCATTGAACTATTTTAAGGATCCAATTAAATTCGAAGTGCAATGCAATTCGATATCACTTGCTCTGAGCAGTCTTCTAAGACTCAAGTGGTTTTTATAGCTTTCAGGAAGCAGCAGGCACTTGGCCAAGAAATAATTGCAGCCATTCAACGTTCATACTTGATTAGCCTGGCGTGTAACCATGGAGTGCACAATATAATCCTGACTCACTGATCTGCCTGCACCATTTTGTAAGCGCTGGCTCATTCAAAGCCCACCATCCGACCGACCCCTGAGGAAATAGGAACGGGGGAAGACCACCTCACTTTCAGGAAATGTCTAAAATCTCACCGATCAACCATTTAACAACCACTCCATGAACGGACCGCCCAACCCCAACCCACGCAATCACTGCTTCTACAAACCATAAACCGGAAAGAAGGAAAACAAGGGATGCATCTTAGAATGGAAAACACTAACAAAACTACAAATAACCAGAGATCGGCCAAAATCCACTAACTACTTCTTCTCTCACACAAAACCTACACTCTTCACCTACAGCACCCGGCCAGAGAGCTAGTGAAAGAAGCCACCAAAACATGCAAACCGCACAACACTGTAACCAAGTTAGAAACCCAACCGCCGCAGACAACAAACATGTTAAACACTGGACGCCGCCCTTCCGGCCACAACAAGCCCAGTGCACAAAACAAAGCACATCCAGAAAGCTCACATGCACTGATGCCATTTGCGTCTGGTTCTGCAGGCCTCAACAGATGAGCGCAACATTTATCCTATCCCTCTGTCCCCACTAACTAGCCCCACCCACTTCCCCTGCAGAGCCACGTTAGCACCTGCATACCATGAAAGTGCCTCATTGAGAGCCCATCTTGCCTCACTCGCAAGTTCACCCGGGGCTAGTGGGGACGAAAAGCACTTTAATGGCTTTGGAGGTAGGAATAGAGAGGCACTAAGATGCACTTAGACGGTTCTTTCTGTCGGGGACGTGGACAGAACCATTGGTTTTAGGCCATAGGTGGCAAGATCGATTTAATGTATTTCAAGTTGCACTCAAAGAATGCCACCAGCCAGGTCCTCCACAAGGGTAGTATGAGACCCAACCAGAAGATGCGCTCGAACAAGCAGCCTATCATCTTGAGAGACCTACGAGAACAACACTGGACAAAAAATCACTCTGCGTCGAAAGTATGTATAAATCGCATCACATCTGTGGACACATGCCGCGGGCGCGGCTCCCCATCCATGCACTCTAGAATTCAGCTACGGCTATGTCAAATCCGGTCTAGCAGCTCGCATAGCCGTCCACACTGAAATCTCTGACCTGCCTCAACACCTCTGCCATTTGTATATAGAGACAACCTACATAAACATTCAGTCTAGCTGGGTGCACATCGAGACTCCTGCACTGCCACTTTATCTTAAACCGCTGACAGCACCCACCCACGTGCCTGAACTCTGGGTTACTTACTAGGACTCAGTCAGCCCTCCTCAGCCCTAAACTGGCGGAATGCACACACCATCTCAAAGGCAACTCTTAGAATCTCCCATACATGGACTTCGGTCTCTGAGGGCGTTCCAACCACAAAGCACATTGAACCTTACAAATGGGGAAATTGTGCTATATAAATGATAACTACAATACAATACAATACTCACCACCACGCTTGCCCCCATTCCTCATTCACTCATCACCACGCTTGCCCCCAAGCCTCATTCACTGGTCACCATGCTTGCCTCCATGCCTCATTCACTGGTCACCGTGCTTGCCCCATGCCTCATTCACTGGTCACCATGCTTGCCCCCAAGCCTCATTCACTGGTCAACAAACTTGTTCCCATGTCTCATTCACTCTTCACCATGCTCACCCACATGCCTCATTCCCTTGTCACCATGCTTGCCCCCATGCCTCATTCACTGGTCACTGTGCATGCCCTCATGCCTCATTCACTGGTCACCATGCTTGCCCCCATGCCTCATTCACTGGTCACTGTGCATGACCTCATGCCTCATTCACTTGTCACAGTGCTTGCCCCCATTCCTCATTCACTGGTCACCATGCTTGCCCCATGCCTCATTCACTGGCCACTGTGCTTGCCCCCATTCCTCATTCACTGGTCACTATGCTTCCCCATGCCTCATTCACTGGTCACCAAGCTTGCCCCCATGCCTTATTCAGTGGTCAACCTGCTTGCCCCCATGCCTCATTCACTGGTCACCATGCTTGCCCCATGCCTCATTCACTGGTCACTGTGCTTGCCCCATTCCTCATTCACTGATCACCATGCTTGCCCCATGCCTCATTCACTGGTCACCATGCTTCCCCCATGCCTCATTCACTGGTCACCATGCTTGCCCCATGCCTCTTTCACTGGCCACCATGTTGCCCCCATGCCTCATTCACTGGTCACCATGCTTGCCCCCATGCCTCAGTCACTGGTCATCGGGCTTGCCCCCATGCCTCATTCACTGGTCACCAAGCTTGCCCTATGTCTCATTCACTGGTCACCATGCTCGCTCCCATGCATCATTCACTGGTCACCGTGCTCGCCCACATGCCTCATTCACTTGTCACCATGCTTGCCCCCTGCCTCATTCACTGGTCACTGTGCATGCCCCCATGCCTCGTTCACTGGTCACCATGATTGCCCCCATGCCTCATTCACTGGTCACCGTGCTTGCCCCCATTCCTCATTCACTGATCACCATGCTTTCCCCCATGCCTCATTCACTGGTCACCGTGCGTGCCCCATTCCTCATTCACTGGTCACCGTGCTTGCCCCCATTCCTCATTCACTGGTCACCATGCTTGCCCCCATGCCTCATTCACTGGTCACCAAGCTTGCCATCATGCCTTATTCACTGGTCAACCTGCTTGCCCATGCCTCATTCACTGGTCACCATGCTTTCCCCATGCCTCATTCACTGGTCATCATGCTTGCCCCCATTCCTCATTCACTGATCACCATGCTTGCCCCCAGGCCTCATTCACTGGTCACCAGTTAATTGTTAATTGTCTTCATTTCATACTGTTTATATCCTCTCCCTCCCATCCCTCCCATTCTGAGCCCAACCTGAGTTTGCTTGTACAGTAAGACGCCATGTTTCATTCCACTGACCTTCTTCAGGAGCACTGCGATGTGTCCTTCGTCATTCATATCGCAGGCCTGTGCCCCAATGGTCACACGCAACATTGCCGAGTCTGGGGAGAGAGAAGGACATTCTGGGTTAGACACTAGAAAGCAACCTGTGTTTAAGGGGATCAATCCATAAGGGGAGAGTCAAGTTCTCATCAATCCGAGCTCGTTGAGTTAGGGACCACTCTGACTGGGCGTTGACACCTATCATTCAATAGACAATACAGTGATGTCTAAAACTCCCAAAACCCGAACACTGACAAGAGGAGTGCATCTTCCTAGGCTAGACGGCAGACCAATGTTCTCCTTCTGCTCCACCCCCACCTTGCCGGAACCCTAGAGCTCCCCCCTTTGGGATCCACCGGGCAGGTCCTGCCTGAACTAGAGGTTTAATCTCCTACCTTTCTCTGACCGAGTGGGTCTTGGTGCTTACAGCTTATTCCACAGCAGTGCACTATTCGGACCTCCCGCATATCCAATCATTCTCAAGGCTCAGGTGGACATCTCCCCACTGTGATGCTATAGTAGCTTTCTATGTGATTTGTCCATTATGTGATACAAAATCCATGAATAGTTGAAACTTGTACAGAAGCCCATTTTTCCTGAAAGCTGAGCCATCTCTCTCTGCCTATAGATGAGCCTTGTGGGGTTTAATGATAGCCCCAGCACAGGAAAGGAAAGGCCATGTTAGGCTGCCGATGTGACATGCAGGCACCGGAAGGAAGGACACACTGGCAGAGTGACAAGCTACCGTTCAAACAGCAATCCTGCTAACGATGCCTAAAAAAATCCAAAGACATGTGCTTCTGCAGATGACATAAGAAATAGTTGAAAGCAGAGTGTTGGCTGATATATAAATGCAGCAATGTCAGTAGAACTGTCAGACATCAACATGCTGTGCACCCTAAGTTTAAATAAGTGGGTGAAATTCAAAGCTTTCCTTTCAGGTGACTAACACCCACTTTCCTGCACAAAAAATGGATAGCAGCTAAATAAATATATACTTGTGAAGGAACGGAAAGGAACAGCAGCCCTTCACTTAAAGCTGCCACATTAATAAAGATTGTTGTTTGCAAAGTGAAAGAAAGACTCTTGAGCAGCCAAAATGACATTTCTAATGAACAAGTGGGGCTGAATGCAACCCAGAGATTCAAAACAAACTGCCCCACTCCTGGTTTTCCCCAGGCCTTCCCAGTTGATGAGCAAATTGCTTTGAACTTTTCCAGTCCAAGCAGAAGGATGTGGCCGGAGCGTGACAGGAATGTGTGGTGGGCTCTATAAACAGAGGCTGCAATCAAGTGAAGCTGAACTCTGAAAAATACCTACATTGAAGAAATGTTGTAGAATAAGTCTTGTTTTTTGAATGGGGGATGGCCTGCCTTCAATGTGTCATTACTGTCAAGAGACCATCTGGACTGAGATATAAAATGCTTTCAGCATGCCGCAGCTCAGAAATGTGGTTTCCCAGGGAATGATTGATCATTTTGTTGCAGGCTAAACCAACAAGGAGCCGGCAGAGGATCTGGACCCTTTGCCTTCAGAGAAATGAAACTTAGGAGAACTGGGGGTTTGGATTTGCATAACGTGTTTGAACTTTTCCAGTCGTTTAAATGGACTATCATAATTGTTCATTTTCTCAGCAATGATAAGTTGCACTGCATCGATTCATGTGTCATTTTAAAGCTAATTTCAAGGTGGGTTTGTTGCAATCAAATTCTTCCACGTGCAACTTATGGAATTTCAATAGCAAACTAAAATGTGTTTCTGGCTGCCTCAAAAAGGTCCTGAATCTATAAATTGGTGAGTTGATGGGTATAATATTAGGTAGCTGGAGATTAAACTTCATGGTCATAACTGTTATACTTTTTGTGTAAAGGGCAACTAATTACAGTGCACCCGTGCAACATGGTGTGAACACGGCTGTCATTTTATCAAATCCACCAGGATTAGCTGAAGCAGAATATATATATATATATATATATATATATATATATATATATATATATATATATATATAGTTTGGCATAGTTATTTGTAATATGTAACGTTTTGCCATGTTTGACCTTTTGGGTGAAACTGGACATTAAAATAAAATGTGAATTTCAAATGGGAGATGCAATATTTCTGTTCTAGACGCCTGAACCAATCCTTAGAGAGGTGCTGGACTTGGGGGTGGAGAGAAATGTAACTGTCCAATCCTGATTGCGAGATCAGAAGTTAACACCTCATAATCTTAATATTCCATGGGAGGGGCTTAGAGAATAACCAGGTCTTGCACTATGGAAGAAGGGACATCTGGAAGGAGGTGTTGCCATCATCACTAAAAGCTATCTTCAATTTAGATCTTGCCCCCTCGATAACCTGGAAGTTTATGAACTGCTTCTTATCAAACTGATCACCAATCCTAAAACCACCCTGAACCTCCTCATTACCTACAGAGCTCCCAACCACCTCAATCAACCAGAATGCAATATTCCACTACTTATCATGCCCTACATCAAGCCGAATACCAAATTTATCCTACTCAGCGATATTAATCTAGGTTTCAATTATGTCCTTGACCACAAAGCCAGTGCCCTCCACTCTTCTCTTTCTGACATGAACTTCTCACAACTTGTGACTGTACCTACTCATGACAAGGGAAGAATGCTAGACTGGATACTCACCTTAAATGTATGCCAATCCATTGACTCTATATCAGCTATCAATTGGTCCGACCACCACCATATCTGTTTCCAGATTTTATCACAAAGAACAGTATCCATGGCATGACATCCCTCTGCCCCATTGAAATAATAAATACTGAGAACCTTACAGCTGTCGACATCACCCCCACATTGCTAGAGGCATTTGCAGCACAAACCAGTATAGATATGGTTCCAGGCTGCCTCGCAGGCACCTACCATACCTGCCTCACTACCACCATTAATGCACTAGCACCAATCAAAACGAAATTACCACGGCTAGCTAAACGATCTAACTTCTGGTTTGACAATGAACTGTAGCGTTAAGGCGCAACAAAAGGTTGCTGGAACACATCCACAATAAAACTCGCTCTATAGACCCTGCAAATTCTTTCACCAAAGCCAATAAACTCTACAAATCCACTTTAATAGAACACAACGCTAATGCCCTTAAGGCACGTAGCAAGACTGCAGCCCCGGACTCCAAAGAGCTCTTCGGCACACTGAAAGAATTGGAAAGCTCTATACACATGGCCTCCCCATAAATACCAGCAAAGCATGGTGTACCACTATACAAAATGCACTTGCTTCAAAAATTGACACGCTCCAAAACAAAACTCTAGCAAAGAAAACATTACTGGATAGCAAAAACACATCCACCTTATCTCTGGACCCAGAACATAGAAATCTAGAAACAGCATTCAAATTCTCCGAGGTCAGCCAAGCCAAGTCCTAGATACCATCTCCAAACTCAAAGCCTCAAATTGCAAAGGAGACTGCTTTCCAGCCAAACTAGTCAGATTATGCGCACCCACTCTATCACCTATCATCACGAAATGTATCCCTGCCTCCTTTGCTTCCAAGGTGGTACCTGCCAACATCAAAGAAGCCTGGGTCACCCCATTGCTTAAAAAACATCTCTTGACACTACAGTACCCACAAACCATCGCCCAATAACCACCATCCCTTTACTGCTCAAAATAATCGATCATATAGCTTATTCCCAAATTCAAAACTACCTGGAGCAGAACCACCTCCTAGGTGCTAGACAATCTGGCTAGACAATCTGGCTTCCGGCCAAGTCACAGCTCTGAAACAGCTTTGTTAGACCTAAAAATCCAAATGGATACCATAAGAGACTCTGGTAACTTAAGCATTCTACTACTATTAGATCTGTCTGCCGTATTCGATCTGGTGGACCACAACAAACTATGCAACACCCTGCTCACCAACTTTGATTTCTCCCAGGAAGCTACACTCTGGGTCAAATCATTTCTATCAGAACACACCTCCAGAGTCAGCATCGGTAAGGAAGCCGCCAACCCTATCCCAGTCCCTATAGGAGTGCCACTAGGCTCCTGCCTCTTGCCACTTCTCTATAATGCTGATACAAAGTTACTTTTTGCTGCACTAGATGCCATGGGAGTGATCTATATACGAATTTTGCGGATGATAGGCAGATACTTATCTCCATTACTGGTAACCATGAGCAAGACACGATCACAGTCAACAAAATCTATGCTATCATCCAAAATTGGATGGCAAACAACAGTCTTTGTCTAAATGATGAAAAGACGGAGATGCTCATCGTGGGGTCGCCAGCCAAAATCAAAGCACCGAGACTACCCTTCGATCACTATCGACAGCACACCCATTCCCATTCTCAACCAAGCCAAAACACTAGGCGTACAACTTGACACCAATCTAACATTGACCAAACATGTTAATGCATTCTCATCAGCAACATCCTACACTTCTAAGCACATTGAATTTAGTCAGAAAATTCTTGACCCCGGAAAACTGTATTACTTTAGCCCAGGCTCTCATCCTGTCTAAGTTAGACTACTGCAACGTATTACTTTTAGGAGCCTCCAACTCCAACATATCCAAACTCCAAATCCTGCAAATAAAGCATTGAGAGCAGCTCTGGGCATAAAACAATCCAACCATATATCAAAGATTAGAAGGGAGGTCCATTGGCTCCCTATCAAAGCCAGAATTTCCTTCAAAACACCCTGCATTACTCATAAGTGCCTCAACAAAACAGCCCCCACATATCTGAACAACGCCACCGCCTTTAAGAAGAACATTAGAGATCTCAGATCTAGTAACAGCACACTACTCTTTGTCCCACGTTACCAACTCTCTAGGGCAGGGGGACACAGCTTACCGGTTTTGGCCCCCAAAATATAGAACTCCCTTCTGTCCAACATTAGAGACGAACCCTTGCACCAGAAATTAAAAAAAAAGCTAAAGACCTGGCTGTTCAACATATACTAAGGAACTCTAACAATTCTTGATTCTCCTTTGTAACCTGAGAATCTCTCATGTAACTGTGCCTTGATTATAAATACTGTCTTCTGTATGTGTTGTAATGACTTTTCCCTGTTACCAGAAAAGTAAGCATTCTGTAACCTACACCGTGATACCTCAGGGTCTGGGCATAAAACAAATAAATGAAATAAAATAAAATAAATACATTCCCAACCCTGGCCTTTAAAACAGAAAGGTATTTGCCCCCAAAACGAAAATCCTAAACTGTGCCCACTCCCTAAATCTGGCCTTTAAACAGAGGGGTGCTGGGTTCTGGGTGCTGGGGCGAGAAGTGTTTTGCCAAGTGAAAAGCAACAAGTGTAATCCTCCATTGAATAATATAGACGCTCTCCCGAGAGTGGGAGAGTCGCGCCTTGAAACACTTGTGTATAGGCGCGCCATAAATGCCATAAGTGACCCTCATACCAGAACGATGTAGGTAGTAAAGGAAACAAGGCTATATTTGCCACATGTATTTTTACAAATCTGTGATCTCAAACTGCTAGCATTTTGAGTGTGCATCGAACTCCATGTATCAAGCCTTGAAGGTGAACTAGTTTTCATAAAACGTAAATTGTGCCTGTGTTTTAACTCTAAACTCTCAGCAAGGAAGATTATACTGTAGTATTTTGCCATATTATTATTATTATTATTATTGAATTTCAGCATACAACGGCTTCATGGGAAATGAGTCTGGACCAGTTTATTTAGCCTTTGCTCCATGTTTGCGAGAAAAAAGTTAAATGCAGAAAAAGTGAGTTTAAAACCAACATCCTACAGAAAAGTCTGCTTGATAACTGAAGCTGTTTTTTCTGCCACAGAGAAAGTGGCGTGTCTCATTTTAGTGCAATTTCCAAATAAATATATATGTTTTTCTGTACACCTGGCTCATTGGTGGCACAGGGGAGGGATCTAAGTGGCTGGACATTAGTTTGAAGTAGGGCTAATGAAAAGAATCCACTAAGCTGTTGTGCGACACCTTGATTGGGGAAGGAAGGAACTCCCAGTGTTTAGGGTAGTCTCTCCATTTTCCGTTACAGTCTCTGTCCTACAGACCTTCTGTGGGTTTCGTTCCATAATCAGACCGTATGTCCCCCCTCCCCACCCTTTATGGTCCAGCCATTGCTGATCTCACCACCATTGCCTCGGAAACATCTTATCATGCATTTGTCTGAGAACAATCTCTTCCAAGTACACCTCCTTCTCTGGAGTGTGTCCCACAGGTGTTCAACCCGTGGATATTGGGTATGTGACCCTGTAGATTTCCATATGTGCACCCCCCTAAAGGACCAAAAACAGAAGCATATGTGTTTCAGAACACTTCTGACAGTTATGCAGCAGCAAACCAGAATACATTGCAAATGTGCATCAGAGGAGCTTTGTGGGGTATTAAAGTGACAGTGCATGACCTGCGCAATGCCCCACCCCTTCCCGGCCTAACCACCATGCGTGTGCACTGTTTATTCCATGGTGGCTAATAGCTGTAGAGTCATGGGCAGAGGCTTGACTAGTACAGTAGGAAGTGTGTGAAACATGGGGGGATTCTCACTCCTATTGCCTTTGGGTCCTCTGCATAGGTGGCCAGAAAAGGCCATCACCTTTGGATCCTGACCCACAGGGTGGGCACGCGAGGGAGAATCACCTGAGTAGGGGGTCTTTGGGTGAGACCTGGTATCACCCTTTTCCTAATGACAACCCACCTAATCCTTCTTCAACCTTTATGGGTTATTGTAAAACAGCTTTACTTGTTTTGTCTCAGTCATGCCATTTTAGTATTGGGACGAGGAAGAGACGAAAGGAGTCATACACACCAACATGCAACTACACCACTCAGATACTGAGACGAGGAAGCAAGCCTCAGAGGACTACCACCACCACAAAGACCAGGCACGGCTCACTAATAAGCCTAACTATAGCCAGGCAATTGAAAGAGAGGACTCACACCTGCAGCTCATTCACAAACCACAGGTGTATAAAAGGTGGGAAGCCAAAAGAGCATGGAGAGGGAGAGAAAGGTGAGACACTGCTGGGAGCCGTTGGATGCAGAGCTGCCGTGTGACAAGGATAGGAATACCAGGGGCTGCAGGAGCTGGTGGTCTGAACTGTGATGCTGTGAGAACACAAGTTCTCTGGAGCAACTGCAAGGCAAGAGAAGTCAGCACAGCGAAGGGCCGGTCATTTAACGAAGAAACAGAGTGCTCGTTCTCACATGGTACTGAGAGATCATGGGAGTGTCACATGGCCAGAGGAGGGAATCCTGTAAGCAATCAAGTTTAAACGAGTCCAGGAAACCCAGTGTGAAACTGACCGTGAGCGCTGTGAAGAAACCAGTGATTGCGAATGTATACATTGTAACAGAGTAGTCGTGTGGGTCTGAAAAGAGTGGAACATGTTCTTGAAAGACGCTGTTTGACACTTCCTTGAATTAACAATCACGCAAAGTGTTAAAGGAACCGTTCACCCTCAGAAGAGAGAAGGAGTAGTTCTGAAAGGTTACAATCTACAAAATAGGCATTTAAATTGTGTCAACACAAATACATCTCTAGCACCTAACTTTCTAAAATATATAAACCTATCTAGACATTGAATTTAATCAAAATGCAGCAGAGGGTCTTTTCCAAATACCGGATTAAATGCTAATCAACAAATGGAAAGAAAAGGCCAGTGCTTCTGATGTGAACTGCCTTGAACTTGGGGGAGGGAACCCCAGTGCTGCCTTGAACTTGGGGGAGGGAACGCCAGTTCTTCTGATGTGAACTGCCTTGAACTTGGGGGAGGGAATCCCAGTGCTTCTGATGTGAACTGCCTTGAACTTGAGGAAGGGAACCCCGGTGCTTCTGATGTGAACTGCCTTGAACTTGGGGGAGGGAACCCCAGTGCTTCTGATGTGAACTGCCTTGAACTTGGGGGAGGGAACCCCAGTGCTTCTGATGTGAACTGCCTTGAACTTGGGGGAGGGAACCCCAGTGCTTCTGATGTGAACTGCCTTGAACTTGGGGGAGGGAACCCCAGTGAACTGCCTTGAACTGCCTTGAACCTGGGAACCGTGTTAGGCAGAATCACCTGCAGTACCCTTTAGGAACTTTACAGGCAATTAGGACTGCAAGTGTAAGCACAATTTCACCTTTGATGCAAGCCTGTACACCACACTAAAGTGGTAGCGATGGCTGAGCAGCCAGACTTATCTAAGGAGTAAAGTGAGCACTAGAACAAGTTACACAAAGGACAAACCAATACAGTGATTCAAATATACACTTACTCAAGGTTTCTTGGTAAAAGAATATACATTTATTTACTCACTCAGTTAGAAAACATTACACTAGCATAAGTAGCTCAATATCACACACTAATAAACCACAACAATCCAACCAGTAAGTACTTGAACAAGTTTAGCTCCAAATGAAGTAGGAGCAAAATGGCACTTCAGATACTTAATAAAGGGGTAAAAAGACAAGGCTATAAGAATAGACAGCCCAAATAAATTCATAGGCAGGGCAAACAGTTTCAGTTAAATCCAACCAGCAATCCTTCTCAATAGGCCTGGGCCAAAGTCAATGGTTCAGAGTCTTTTGTATAGGATAGCACAGTTCTGGTAAGCAACGGTTAAAACTTTGCCATGGAGATTAGAAGAATTTGGCTAGGTGAAAAGTTTGACGAATGTTAAGGGAAGGACAAGTCTTCGTAGTTGAGGAAAGTTTCACACACTTTCTCCATGGCCGAAAAGATTTCCAGACCGCGTTTGCACAGTACCTTGTCAATGTAGAAAGCTGTAGCTGAGGCAGTTGTTCCTGGCATTTCGAGCAGATCTCGCTGTTCCTGAGCTTCAGTCGTGGGGACAAGAAGGAGGATGTCGGGAGGTTCCTGCACTGCCCAGAGATGAGGCCAAAAGCTGTAGCTAGACGTCGGTTTAAGGTGTGAGTGCTTTAAAGTCCACAAGCTGGTTTCCTTCCCTCTGGCTATCTGGTTTTCAACAGCACTCTGATGAAAATTCAACCAGATGGGGATGGTGTACAGGTGGCTTGCGAGTTGGTTGTTCCCTCAAAACTCAAGGGAAGAAGTTAACCTTGAAGGGCTTCTCTGTCGATGGAGTTTCAGGCAATTCGGACCTGCATTAGGGCTTCACCGGTCGTCCAGGAGTTGCGGCAGTCCTCTTCCTTCAGCTCGTCTTCGTTTCTTTCGTTCCAGTGGTCGATTCTGCTTTCCAAGTCCCAGAGACCCGCTTTTAAAAAGTTTTCCCCCATTCATTCTAGCCTGGCTGTGACTCACACAGCAGGGTGGCTGTCCTTGCCGGACAGCCAGTCAGCCAATCACACCAGAGTGCATTCAGGTCTCCTAGGAGACTAAGCACAGGGAGATTCGGGCACCTCCGTCACTTCCTGTCTACCCCAGACACTCAGGCGCCAGAGGAGAGTTTCAGCCCTGAAGCCTGTCAAAGGCCAACAAACAAAGGCACCAAACCTTGTTTGGCACGCAGAGACAAACACAAGAAGGACCTTTCCTAATAGAAATGGTGAAAAAAGATGACCGGAGTCTGTTTTGACAGATCGGTCTTGGGCGCCATATTGTAAAACATGGCTGACCCTATTTTTAGTTACTGTTGTTAGCGGTCGGGAAAAATCATGGTAGTTTGATCTAAACCACTGCCACCAGCCATTTAAAGTAGGAAAGGGTAACAGTTTACTGTTACATGAGTGTTTTGACTCAGGGGAAGCTAGGCAACCCCTCCACCACTCTATAGGAAGATAGTGTGTGCTGGGTCAGTAAATTTAAAGAGACTAGTAAAGTCAATTTAACTTTCCGTGCTCTGGGAGACGTAGTCAGTCCCAGAGAAGGTATTTAAACCTTGGGAAGTCTGAATGACATCCCCGTGCCACTGCACTGAAGGTGCTGTGTGACACACAGAAAAAGATGATGCCTCTGGAGTTGTTTTAAAACTCCATATCCAAAGAACACAAAAGTAAAACACACATCAAAATACATGAAAGAGGAGGGGGCGCTGTCATGATGCCTACCCCCAGGCATCCGGACCAAGCCCATCAGCCCCAGGAGCAGGCATCTAGACATTTAGTAAAACCCCAGCAGCCCCGGCTAGGGGCTATCTGGGTTCAGTCCTGGCGCCTTAGGTGCTAGGCTCATAGTAGGAATCAGTCCTGGCGCCTAAGGCGCCAGGCTCATAGTCATTACTTACCTCATGCAGACCATGCTGCAAATGACTCCAATCCAACATGAAGCCTGAAAGGGACTATTTTACTACAGGGACTATTTTTTACTTGGGTGTGGTTCTAGGGACTTCTTACCTGGGACTACTTTTGAGGCTATTTAAACCACACCCGACCAGCAACACACGCTTCGCGTTATTCTGCATCCAGCAGCATAACACTCACCGTGCCTGCAGCCTGCATCCAGTCTTCTGCCACGCCCACGTGCCTGCAGCCTGCATCCAGTCTTCTGCCACGCCCACGTGCCTGCAGCCTGCATCCAGTCTTCTGCCACGCCCGCCTCGAATCCGGAGCTCCTAAAACAAAGAGGAAAGAAAGGGACAAGGTTAGAAAACAAACTTATTTCTATTCCACACCTGATTCTGGATCCATCTTGTCTCCGGACCTGTAAAGAACATCATTTCTGCACGCGCCGCACTTCCAGCTGCAGCGTCGCGCCATACTCACCAGTCTTCACAGCATCCTTCGGGTCGGCGCTGCCTCCACCATTTCTTCCCCGAACTTCGGCACCTAGGAGACAAAAGAAAACCACAAGGTGAGCCGAGGGAACCAACAAATATAATTCTTACCACCATAGACTTACCTGATTTACCACCGGAGGCATCCTTTTGTGACTCTCCATATTTTCACATGCCGCATCTGTAAAGAGAGACAAAACAACACGTTTTCCTCGTGCAACATTTACTGGACAGCGCCGGGTAATACATACTCTTACCTGAGCACCACCAGCTGCCACAAGAGCATCTTTTCACGAGCCAGCTGCAAGACAAGAAAGGAAGGGGGGAACAAGAGTGAACATCGGACATATTGAACTCTATGAACTTAATACTTACTGGTCCCCACCAGGAACCTCAGAGTCAATACTCTCCGAACTCTCCCGAGCCATCAAACCAGTGAAGTAACTGGAATCAACATGCCCCTGCAAATTCACGCAGGATGGAGAGCTCATCTTTCAAGAATATAAGGTGAGATTAGTGTTAGGGCATTTCGGAGGTGATTAGTTGGGGAGGACTGTGGGGGTGCCATCACTTGAATCCACAAGTGGCTAAATCCATCTCTCCACTTGCAGGAGAATATTTCTACGGGTTAAGCAGACAAGATTAGGAGGGCAGATCCAGTCAGTCATTGCTGCACTACGCATCACGTGGGTGGAGACCGCAGCTGTCCGGGTCCGACCGACGCCCCTGTGGGAGCCAGGTGAGCGTAACAGGCGCACAGGCAACTATGCTCTTGGTGTGAGCTCCGTCACCGTGGCTCCATAAAGTGGAGAGAGCCCCCACTTGTGGTCCCCCCCCGTAAACAGGAATCGCGTGATCGCTGTGGGAACACCCTCCCCCCCCCAGTGGGAAAAATCCCGACGAAAATCGGACCGGGGGTCCCCTTGCAAACACCCTCTGAAGTTCTCCGACAAACGATACCGAAACTGCCCAAGCACACAAGGATTGACCGAGGCGGAGGGCCCCTAGATCAACACTGCGCTGGTGCAGCGTCGAACCGTGGAGACTGGGAAATCCCTCAAAAGACACACAAGCTGCAGAGGTGGGTCCCCCTGGTCAAGAGGTGACCCGCCCCTCACATTAAGGGAATCCCACGAGTCCGGTCCCAGCTGCTCATCGGTTTACTGCGGAAAGCGGTAGTCCAAACAGACCGACCCACGCAGCGGGAGTACCTGGAGCCCCCCGCCTCAAGAAGACTCTACGCGGCGGCCCACGCTAGGCCCCTGGTGCTCACACACACTCCCACGCCCCTGCTGCAGCCGGGTCATCACGGGGCACATCCTCCGTCACGGAACAAGCATTTGAGGAGCCCACAACCCATATAAGCAATGAGTCCAGTTAACATAGACTCTCCCGCTACGGAACCTCAACACCCCTGCTGAGCCACAGATACAATCACACTGAATATGCCACCCATGTCCTCCTAAGCGCATACCCTGCCTGCATAGACTGCTCAGGACAAATTTGGGCAAGGATTGAGTGAGGGGCAAATCGAGGCAAGGCCAATCCAAGGTCCTTAACACAAGTAGGGGCATATCATCAGAATAAAGTAAACAACTGCACTCAACCCTACTGTGTACAGGGAATGATAGCTGTGGGCCCCCGGTGGCTCCAAAGTTTGAAGCCCCGGCAGACTCCAATCAGACTTACTACCCAAAGCTGGTGTGCTAAACACCCCCTCACAACGGGTGAATTGAAGGCATCGCACAACAACATCCATCAGGCCCGACCACCTGGACAGAACTCGATGTGAGCCCACAATAAGGATCCACAAGCGCTACTGTCCTCCATTGCCGCCCAATATAAACAATCTCCCACACAACTGGAGCAACGCAGTTCTGTGAATTGCCTCCTCCCTGGACAAGAGGTAGAGGGGTCAACCCAATGCCCCACACAAAAGACCAAAGGGGAAGGAACAGTGTGGTAAAGCTGGATGCCATACCACTCACCAGGGGGAGGTCGCAGAACCACCTCTGGCATCCCGCATCTGCACACAAAGCGGACTATCCACCGAAACTACACCGGGGTGCCTCGGAATAAGGACACAACTGAGTGGGTGATTTACCATGAAGTGAGGGGACACAGTGCTACCAAACCAAAACCATCATTAAGAGTACAGTCTCACTGGTTCATGCTTGAATGCCTACGGCCTCCCAATGCAATCTCGCAAGGCTATATGAGCGCAAGGCAAAAACTAGCACCATTCGCCTACGCCCCCACCCCTATTCGGGTTGACGACCCTAATATGGCATCCACAGACACCACTGGAAATGAAGCGGCGGCCATGAAAGGGGACATTGCAGCCCTGCTGGGAGAAATCAAGAACATGGGGGCCAACATAGGAGGCAAAATAGACAGAATCACACAACGATTAGACAATGTGGAGGAAAGACTTGACGGAGTGGAAAACAACCAAGCATCTATTAACACTCTGGAGGCATAGCTCGATCAGAGAATATCAGAATTGGAACAACGGGAAGAGGACTTCAAGCTCACGATGGACGACTTGGAAAACCACGAGTGATGGAACAACCTACGCTTATTTGGGATTCCAGAACGAGAAGAGGAAACGGAAAGCGACCTCATGAAAACGCTTTAGGGCATCATAAAGCTCTGGGTTGCAGATGATGCAATAGACGAACACAAAACAGTATGGATCCACAAGGCTGGCAGCCCCCCGGGCCGACCACGATCAGTCTTAGCCCGATTCCATCGCTTTCAAGATAAGGCCACAGTGCCTGTAAAAGCGAGAAGCAGCCAGGCAATCACACTAGGAGGTGCTCAAATAACAATATACCAAGACTTATCCTCCATGACACCGGCCCTCAGGCGGATGTGCAGACCCCTCAAAAAAACAGCTGAAGGAAATGAACATCAGGTACAGGTGGGGCTATCCCTTCTCTCTATCTTTTGAACACTAATGAACCAAGATAAGACTGAGATCCGAAAAAGAAATCAAGGCATGCATCTCCGAGCTAATTGGGCCACAGGAAGAAGATGGCAATCGAGAGGAGCAGAGAAGGAAGGACCAGGGATGGCGCATACAAGGCCTCAGGAGAAAGCGGGTGAAAGGCTTGAGAAAGTACCAGAGAGGTAACGCCTCCCCGGAGGGGGATAACTGAACAATGTTGGACCTGGTAAGACGGAACCGATTCCACTCTATAAAATGTGACTTGAATAAGCTCATACACTAGAAATTGCATTATGGTCACGACACGAACATTGAAGGGGGACACAGTTGGGAATCTAGATTGAGATGTCACATTAGGTCAAGGGGCGTGAAGTAACGGCCCCCACAGGTGGTTCGATGCAGGTCCGGTACTATCAAATGGGCTCAATCGGATGCCAACAAATGTGAATGAATAGGGAGGGGGGAGGAGGGAGGGGTAGACAGAGGGACGAGGTCGATGCAACATCTTCAATGGTTCAAAATGTACGACACAGTGTGAAATTTGTAGGGCAATCAAACAACCGGTCACAGAGAGTAATCTATCTCCCCACAAAAACACTAAATTGCAATAACTGCTGATGCAAGGGGAAGGGGACCCCTAAGGGTGGGAACACTCAATGTAAAAGGACTTAACTCACCAACCAAGAGATTTCTGGTATATAGAGGATTCCGTAGGGCCAAAATGGATGTCCTCTTACTACAAGAAACAAAATATGCTAAAGGGGAGGAGCGGCGAATCCTTGGGAAGCGGGTGGGGATGGAGTTCTGGGGATCTGGACCTTTACGGAAAGGAGGTGTGGGAATCCTAATTAGAAACAGTATAGAATTTGTGATGACCAAAACCTGGTGCGATGTAGAAGGGCACGCCCTACTGGTAACAGGAAATATTGGAAAAGTCAATCTCACGATTGCCACAATCTATTCCCCCAATACAGGACAAGTGAGATTCCTCACCAAAACCATCCCCAAAATAATGTTAGAGGCCTCTGGGCACATCATCCTAGGTGGGGACTTTAATCAGTGGGTAGACCCAACTATGGATCGGAAACCTGGTAACCCTGACATGAGAGACCCGACTAGGGGTAACCGTATAGAATTAGTGGAAATGATGGATACATATGCAATGAGAGATGTGTGGAGGGACATGCATCTGAGTGACAGAGGCTACACTTTGTACTCCATCCCACATAACACATTTACCCAAATCGATTATATATATCTGTCCAACGATATCACCAACACTACAACACACTCAGAGATAGTCCCAATTTCGTGGTCGGACCACAACTTTGTGATAGCGGACATCCGATGGGAGGATTTACCTGTTACGGGAGGGAAATGGAGATGCATCGAGAGCCTCTGGAAGGATACAGTCTTCAAGACTGAAATGGTGACTGAGATTGATGAATACCTCCAAATAAACAATACCGGCGAGGTTTCTAAGCAGGTAGTTTGGGGGATATTAGGAGAGACACAGAGAGTGACACCGACAAAATTAATGAAGCTAGAAAGAAAAGGGAAGAACTGAAGCTTTTAGAGCATGAGCAGAGAGTGCGCAAGCTTCAACTCCTAAAACAAAAATCTTATGAAAAGAGGGACAAAGCTGACACACTATTAGCCGCCAGACTCCGAGAACAGAGAGCCGAACAAAAGTGCTGGAAATAATAAGACAACCCTGACCTAATCGGTACTCCCCCCACCATCCCAGAGTGCTTTGCTACCTTCAATGAGACCTTCTATACCTCTGAAACGAACTCAGACCAATCAGACACAAACACTTACCTATCCATCATCAATATGCCCAGAATATCAGACCTAGACTCGGAGCTACTACAATCCCGCATATCCGAACAAGAAGTCCTAGACTCAATAAAAAGGCTAACATTGGGCAAATCTCCGGAAGAGGGTGGCTACACTGCAGGATTTTATGTGCCCAATTAACACCATTCCTGGCAGAGCTTTTTAATGAAATTTTGGAGACGGGTACATCTCCAGACTCCTTCACTCGTGCAATGATAACGTAATCCCCAAAGATGGAAGGGACCCCAAAAAATGCAGCTCATACCACCCCATCTCTACTCAACCTAGACGCAAAAAATCTACACAAGAGTCCTGGCCACCAGATTAGAAAATCTACTAACTCAATTTATACATACCGACCAGGTCGGATTCATACTAGGGAGGCAGGGAGCGGACACAATGCACAAAACACTCCATCTTATTCACGCATCCCAGAATATTCTCAGTGAACCGGGCCTCCTCTCAATTGACGCAGAGAAAGCCTTCGACAGAGTAGAGTGGGGATTCCTGAGGGAAGTCCTAAACAAAGTGGGGATAGGTACGAGGTTCAGACAGGGAATACAGGCTGTATATAGGTCTCCCAAATCTTCTATATTTGTGAATGGAGAGTACTCTAGATGGTTCAAATTAGAGCGAGGTACCCGACAGGGATGCCCACTCTCCACTATTCTTTTCACACTCTCCCTAGAACCCCGGGCACAAACGATGAGGGCCAACCCGGTGGTATTCGCCTGTGAGAGACAGAATACAAGGTGTCTCTCTACGCCGACAACATACTTCTGCATGTGACCAACCCTATGAAATCCATTCTAAGAGCCCTCCAATTACTTGATGAATATGGCCAACTCTCCGGGTTCAAAGTGAACAAAACTAAATCTATTCTATTTTCCCTTCAGGGCTCGATAGAAGGTAATACAACTCGATTCACCCCACTAGGTCTCAAGATCGAACATCTCAAACTAAAATACCTGGGAATGCAGATTACCAAAGTCCTTGCTGATCTATACAAAGCTAACCCCCCCCCCCAGGCCCCCTTTGAACGGTTCGGTGCCGACCTAAAAGGATGGGAAAAACGGACAATCTACTGGTTGGGATGACTCAATGCTATTAAAATGGTTTGCCTCCCCCGATTTTTGTACCCTTTCCAAATGCTGCCCATCGAGATATCAAAAAGCTTCTTCCTCGAGGCCAAGAAAGCTTTTGTGAAATTCCGATAGCAAGGGAAGAAGGCAAGAATCTCATACGACACTCTAACACTCCCCAAAGACAGTGGTGGGGTAGGGCTCCCTAACTTAAGAAAATACTAGGAAGCGGCTCAACTCCGCATCCTAATCCTTCACCTACGTAACCAAAAAGACCCCCAATGGATCCACATGGACAATCACTATCTCTCACCAGCTACGGTTTTGGAATGGCTATGGGCCCAATGGAATAAACTCCACAATAGACTCAAAGACCACCCTATACTGTGCACCATATGGGGAATATGGACAAAGAGCAAAGAAATGCACAATATCACCACTTGGCCATACCCTTTAAGTCACTTATGGTCCCCGGTAATCAACAATCATATCCCCAATGTAGAAAGGTTCCAACCATGGTATGAGGCCGGTCTAGAAAGGGTGGGGCAACTGTTGAAAAAGGGCACTTTTGTCTCGCTCCAGGAACTGACCAAAGCCCTGGGAACAGGTCCACTGTCCACCATCCAATACATACAGATAAAAGGGATTGTAACAAAACCAGCATGGAAGGATAAACTGAGGAGAGATCTTACCCCCTTTGAAACAATATTAGACTCTAGGACAGAGATGAAGGGCCTGATATCAATAATGAATAAAGCATTGATCTAAGTAGGAGATGCAACCACAGAACCGTTAAGAAGCAGATGGGAGAGGGATTTGGGGGAACAGATAAGCTTTGAAATGTGGGGAAGATTGTGTTCAGCGGCATCCCAGACATCTATATCATGCCAATACAAAATACATGCCATTAAACTGCTGCACAGATGGCAGTATGACCCCCTTAGACTTTCCAAAATGTTTCAAACGGCCAACCCGACTTGCTGGCGAGAATGTGGAAAAAATCACTGATTACTGGCATGTGTGGTGGGGTTGCCCCCGAATAAAAGTTTTTTGGGATGAGGTCCTGGGCTGGATCAAAGAAATAGACGGTATCCATAGAGAAAGGGATGAAGACGAATGGAGCAGGATTGGAGGTCTAGCCCCCAACTGTTGTTAGCGGCTCGTGCCACACTGGTGACAAAATGAAAATCTAGGGTAGTCCCAAGTAAAAATGAATGGATTCATGTTGCTTCCAATATGTGCACAATGGAAATAATGACAGCGACCCTACATGTAAAAGCTGCACAATGCGAGGCTTTATGGACCGACTATATAAATAAGCACCTCTCAAGAGAGACAGAAAACCAGTCCGAATGAAACACAGCTGAGGAGTGATCAGTGCGTTCTGAGGCACAGTGCACCAAGACATTGAAACCTACCCAAGGGGAAACCCCCTCAACAATAAAACTGTGATCAACTATGGATACACACTGAACCAAGCCCTATATTGTTTTGCTCGACCTACAGGCGGGAGGGGGGAAGGGGACGGGGCAGGCAAAGTCATGTTCAACTGTTACAAAATGAGGTCGATCATACGGACAAGAGGTATGAAAAGGTGAATGTGTACAAAGTTCTGACCATGTTATGTAACCCTGAGTTTGTATTTTCTTTTGTAATGTAATCTGGCTCGCAGAAAAAGAAAAAACAATAAAACCAAATTAAAAAAAAATACATGAAAGAGTGGGAAAAAAAGGCTCACACTCTTTCTAGGTAAAAAATCAAATCCTAGAAATCCAGGAAAGTTCCTAGGGGTCTCAAAAGGTAAGGGAAAATAGCACATATTGAAAATTCTTCCTAACACTCGTCCCCCCAGACTAAGGGACAGGAGGATTTAATCCACTCCTGGATGAATCTCCTTACTCCAGTCAGCCAAACATCCTGGAGAGTCCGTCAGCATTTTGGTGATGACACCCAGACCTGTGTTCAATGGTAAAATCAAACCCTTGCAGGCTGATTGACCATCTCAGTAGTTTTCGGTTTTCCCCTTTCATTTGCATCCACCATTTCAAGGGTTGGTGGTCAGTCTGAATCACAAAAGTAGATCCATACAAGTATGGTCTAAACTTCCTCAGTGAGCACACAATAGCAAAGCACTGACGCTCAATTTTTACCCACCTTGTTTCTGGTTCATTCAGCTGCTTGCTGATGAATCAAATGGGGTGCTCACTACCTTTCTCATCCTGTTGACTAAGGACTGCACCCATACCTGTATTTGAAGTATCTGTCTGCACAATGAAGGTTTGTGGATAGTCAGGAGCTCTTAGGACTAGAGCTTGACAAAGGGCTTTCTTTAGGCCTTCAAATGCTTGAGTGCACTCCTCATTCCACCTGACCTTTTTAGGGAACTTGGGAGAGGAGATCACATTCAGGGGAGAAGCTATGGTCCCATAGTCCTCAATGAAATTCCTATAGTACCCAGTGAGGCCTAAGAAGGCTCTCACCAGGGTTTGAGTAGTAGGGGTGTCCCAGTTTTGTACAGCGTGTACTTTGCTAGGCAATGGCCTGATTTCACCTCCTCCTACCTCATGTCCAAGGTAGACCACTTTACTCTGACCAATTTGACACTTGCTTACCTTTATGGTCAGATGGGCCTGCTCAAGAGCCTGCAAAACATATCCTAAGTGGTCAACATGTTCTTTCCAAGTAGGGCTGAACACTGCAATGTAATCCAAGTATGCCACGCAGAAGTCCTCCATCACATTCAGAACTTGATTAACCATCCTTTGGAATGTAGCAGGTGCATTCTCTAGTCCAAAGGGCATTACCTTAAACTGGCAGAGGCCTGCTGGGGTTGAGAATGCAGTTTTCTCCTTGGCATGGTCTGTCAGTGCTTTTTGCCAATAGCCTAAAGTGAGATCAAATGTACTGAGGTACTTGACTGAACCAAGTTTATCCACCAGCTCATCTGTCCTTGGTAAAGGGTGGGCATCAGTCTTGCTGACTGCATTAAGAGCTCTATAGTCCACAGATAATCTCAACTCCTTGGATCCTGCCTTTGGTACTAGAACAACTGGAGTAGACCATGGACTGGTAGAGGGCTTTATTACCCCGATATCAAGTATCTTGTTGACCGCCTCCTCTATGTGGGATCTTACATGATCTGACATCTTTAACCCTCTGTTTTTAACAGGGAAACAGTCATCAGTTTAAATCTCATGCTGGCCCCAAGGGGTCAAGCCTGGTGATATTGAAAACAGGGAGGCAAAAAGATTTAACAGAAACCTGCACTCCTCCTGTTGTTCAGGTGTCAAATTAGAAGAGAGATTGACTCCTTCTATTTTCTCATCTGAAGGCTGGCCTCTGAGTAGGTCAGTTAGAGGTTCACTCTCCTCCTTCTCTTGAGCTGAAGCTAGAAGCAGAGCTCCCAGTTCTGCTCTCGAGACATAAGCTTTTAAACGGTTGGTGTGAAAGACTCTGGGAGCCTCCTTAGGATTGCCTAAATCCACCAGATAGTTGACCTCTCCAAGTTTCCCCACAACCTTGAAGGGTCCTATCCATTTGTCCTGTAAGGCCCTCTGCCTTGTAGGTACCATAACTAGAACAAACTGGTCTTGAGTAAACTCAACCATGTTGGCCTTCTGTTCATGCCAATGCTTCACCAGAGCCTGACCTGCTTTTATGTTATCTGATGCTTCTGCCATCATGTGTGACATTCTCCTCCGGAGACCTATCACATAGTCAGTGACTCTCACTGGCTTGGGGGAAGGAGCACTCCCCAACCCCTCCTTAATTAGGGCCAAGGGGCCTCTGACTGGATGGCCATAGAGAAGTTCCAAGGGACTAAATCCAACTCCCTCCTGAGGGACCTCTTTATAAGCAAAGAGAAGGGATTGCAGTAGAAGGTCCCACTTTCTTCTAAGGGGTTCCTCTAAAGCACTTATCATGCTCTTCATTGTATGGGTGAACCTCTCTACCAATCCATTTGTCCGAGGATGGTAGGCAGTTGAGAACTTGTAAGTTACTCCACCGTTTTTCCACATGGCCTACATGTAGTGGGACATAAAATTGGATCCGCTGTCAGAGATAACGTCCTTAGGAAAACCTACCCTGGTAAGAATACCAAGTAGGGCCTTAGCTACAGCTGGAGCCGTAACAGTCCTCATAGGTATGGCTTCTGGGTATCTTGTAGCATGGTCTACTACAACCAGGATAAACCTGTTTCCTGAAGATGTGGGAAGGTCTTTTTTAATTTTTTTATTATTAGTTGTTTTGGTCGCGAGAAATTCGAGACCTTTCAACTTAAAACACAGAAAATAGGTTAAAAAAAACTACATTAAAACATATATAAAAACAAGACAACGGTTTTACAACCATATTTGTAAGACATACTGGAACATTACAATTTTTTTCACATATCTTCCTCCATAAGTGGACATTGCTCAGTACAAGAATTTCAAGGTTACATATATTCATAATTTCAATTGATGGAGATAGTTTACAACAGCGTATCTCACCGCCTTTCTCTTGGTGTGAAATAATAACTCCCATAATTTATCTGTTGTGAAGTCCCTATATTCAGTAAATAAATGCTTGAAATGAACACATCGCGCTGACAACAATTCTTCACATTCGGAACATAAATGTTTGAGAGTTTCTGTGGACTGTTTGCAGAAGCGACAACATAGGGCAGATCCGCCAATGTTACGCCTATTTAACACATCATTCGTCAGCGACAGGTTCAGCCGAAATCTCATAAAACCATCACGATGACCTGAACTGGGTGATTTTACCATATAATTTGCAACATTATGATATCGTTTCAGTTCAAAAGTATATTCCAGAAAGTTTTTACAGTTAGCACATGCCATACGAGTACATATCCAGTCCAATTCCCAAATTTTGATTTTAGCCCGATTTGCGTTCTCAATTAACAAGGTTACATCAATTTCTGCTTTTTCTAGGATGGACTGCATTTTTAAACGCCACATTTTTGGAAAGTTATCCATTGAACACAACAAATAAGTAGAGATGATGTTAGTAATTCCTTTTGTTACTTGTTATTCATTAGACATTTACGGTATAGTGCACATAGTTTCCATTTATAGATTGCTTATACGGAAATTAAGCCCAGTTCATATCTTAGGAGTGGCAGTGGTTGAGAATTAGGTAAATTTAACACTTGCCTCCAGAACCGACCTTCTCTAAAGGCCCAATAAGAATAGGTCATTAGTTTCTGGGTCTCAGCACCGTACAGTATAACAGGAATGACTTTTCATTTGAAATAAGTAATTATTGGTATAATTGAAAACTTACAATATCTGGCCTTAATAATGCTGGCTTGCGAGATGGCCGTTTGCAGTTTGAGCAGCCTTTGTTTTTTATAGTGTTCATTCGCCCGTTGATTGGATATAATCATACCCAGGTACACATAGACCTTTGTCACAGAAATTTGGCAATTTTGCAAAGGCCACTGAAGCCGTGCGAAACTTTGTCTTTTTGTTCCAAATTGTATTATTTTTCTTTTGGGAATATTAATAGTGATACCATTTGCTTGAGTATATTGATCCAAGGCGCCCAATAGATTGCGCAAACCTTTGGGGGTGTGGGACATGAGGACCATGTCATCAGCATACCAATGAATTTGCACCCCCATGATTCTTGGAGAATCTGTGGTCAGCTGGGCAAAAGCTTGATGAACATCTGGAATAAAAAAATTGAATAAAGCAGACGCCAGCAGGTACCCCTGCTTCAGGCCTCTAGCAGTTTCAATTGGGGCAGTTAACAAGCCACCCTTTGTTAATCTGACCTGGATCGTGGTGTTTGAACGCAGTTGGATAATCCATTTTAAGATTTCCCAAGGGCAGTTAGCATCAGCCATTTTTTTTTATACAGGAGCTCTCTTGGTACAGCATCAAAAACCATTCTAAAATGGATAAATGCAAAATACAATGGTTGCTTGCACTGGTAGGCTTTCTGCATGATACTTGAAAGAGTGATCATATTAATTGTAGTGCCTATACCCTGTAAGAACCCCGTTTTAAATGGGTCACGCAAATTCATACGATTCAACCAGGTGTTAAAGACATTTAATAACAATCTGACAAATAATTTGCCTGGGCAATCCAGTAATGCTATCGGCCTATAGGACCTGGGTGTCATGATTCCTGCCCCTCATGTCCCAGCCCTCAAAGATGTCAGGCTGGAGCCAGGCCACGATCACCTTTATGGCCCTCAAGGGCCTCTCTATCCCTCCAAAGAGCCACTTGGAGTCATACTTGTTGCTTGTGGCACCAGACTCACTCACTCCCATAGGATAACATTGGGGATTGGACTTGTAGTGCATTGATGGGGACAAGATGGATGCCCCCACATATTTCGGTTCCCAGAACTGCATGTGCGATCTAGTCTTTTGGGTGTGGTTCAGCCCCGAGGCACCTGGGATACCGAGAGACTATTTCAGCCACACTCAGGCTGAGAAATATGCTTTGCGTTTTCTGCACCTGCAGCGAGATACTCACCGTGTTCGGACCGGTCTCCAGTAGGCCTGCATCTTTCTTCTGCGCTCAGCTCCTGCAAGAACAAGGACACCGTTAGGAACAGCCTTACCTTGCGGGGCGTTTTTGCCCATCAGTCATCGCTCCTTTTGTTCTGTGGGCATCTTCAGCGGTGTCATTCCCATCCCGGCACGCCGCTTCCTAAGGAAAAGGGAAAAGAACAGAAAAAAGGCATTAGTAAGCATTCTGCAAATCTTCGCTTATGTTTAAATACTGTACGTGCTTCAAACGCTTACCTGAATCCCAGCCACTCTGGGGGAACTCTGTCTCCAGAACTTCTCATCCATCTGCAAGAGGGAAAAGACACTCCAGGTTAACGTGGAAACATCTAGAGGCGCTGCAGACCGCGCTTACCCACCGCATTTCTTCTTCATAACCGGCATCCACGCTGAAAACATTGCGGCACCTAAAAGACACAGAAAAAGAACTCAGTTCAATGCAAATACGAAAGGGGGGCATCGCGCATCGTGCTCTCACTCACCTTCAGCGCTACTCATCTCAGCAGCACGCCGCTATCCCCGGATGCCGGCCATCATCTAAGGAACGAAAGGAACGAAGTTAGAGAACTGTTCAAAAAACTCATTATACTTACCTTCAGACTCTTGCCAGTGAAGTAACAAGGCAGCAACGAGCCTGCATCAATCAACGCACCCCTGTGCTGAAGGCAGGACGGAGAACACACTATCCAAGAAAACAAGGTGAGCTGTGGATCAAAGGGAAGGGTTGGACCCCGAGGAAGAAGGGGTTGAAGCACACAGAGACAATAGGGAGTTAAACTCTACCAATCCTGTGTTTCAGGCCCAGTCTCCAGTCGAATAGCCTCCAGGGAAGGGTTCGAGGTCGTAAGAGGTCAGAACAGGCTGAGTGACGTCCCCGTGGATACCAGGTGAGCTTTACAGAACGCAAAGCCTCACATAAAAATCCACCTGGGCCTCATGGAAACGTCAGAAACTGACCAGTTAGCCCACATGTTGGGGCAGCTACGTTCCGAAGTACATGCAGCCAGGCAGGAGACCAACACCCTGAGGAGAGAGCTAATAGTAGCCAAAGAACGCACTGATGATTTAAGCCGGCAACTTCTCCAGTCACAAGCAGGGCAGGCACTATTGCCGGGAAGCATGCCCTCGATGCCAGCGCCATCAGCCAATCCCGTTCAGATTACCCTTCCTGGGGCAGTTCCCTTGGCCCCGCCCGAACGATTTACGGGGGATCCCAAGAGGTTTGCAACGTTCATGAACCAGTGCTGCCTGCACTTCCTTTGTAGGCCAGGGGCCTTTCCGAATTACCAATCACGGGTCGCTTTTGTGCTATCCTACCTGAGTGGTAGCGCCGCGGACTGGTCTGTACCCTTTGTGGCCCAAGACGATCCTTTGCTGCATGACTTCAGGAGCTTTCAGCAGGAGATGGAAAAGCTGTTTGCCCATCTTACTCATGGGCAAGCATTAGACAACAAACTTCTGTCCCTACGCCAAGGGAATCAAGACCTATTAACATACATAGCCACATTCAATAGACTCGTAGTTGAAGCAGAATGGCCAGTGGAGAAGAGAACCACGTTATTTCATCAGGGGTTGTGGGGGGAGCTCAAGGATGTTCTCGCACAAGCAGTGAACCCCCCGAAAGACTGCTCAGAATTAATTGACCTTGTTGTTCAACTGGATCATAGGTTGCAGGACCCAAGAGCAGATCGAACCAGACCGGACCCTCGCCCTATGTATGTGCGTTCAAAGGACAATGCTGCCCGAACAACGGAAGGTTCAGGAGAACCAATGCAAATCGTGGGGGTCAGATCCCCCTTGACTAAAGCGGAAAGGGATAAAAGGAGACAGCAGCAGTTTTGTCTGTACTGTGGAAGGTCAGGTCATTTCCTTAAAGAGTGCCCTGTGAAGCCACCGAGGAGGACGGTAGGGTCACGGACAAGGAAGATACCATCAAGGAATCGGAAAACTCCCCAGCCCGGCAAGTGTAGGAGTCCACTTGTCGAGCGAAGAAAATGAACTACAGACCTCCCATTTTGCACTATCTGTGGTCTTGATCAATCACCAACAACCATCTCGGATGCACGCAGTAAGAGCGTACATTGACAGTGGAGACGTTGGGAATTACATCGACCAGGATCTTGCAGCAAAGATGAGGCTTCCGTTACGCCCTAAATCAACCACCGACACTGTTACCACTGTCAACGGCATGGAAATAGCTTCTGGTCCAGTATCCCAATGCACTGCAGCTTTAACCCTTCTGTGCCAGGATGGACACCAAGAATCTATCGTTTTTAACCTCATTAAGGCACCACAGTTCCGGTTGATTTTGGGAATGCCATGGTTGGTAGCTCACAATCCTCGAATCGATTGGCGAGCAAAAGAATTGGCCTTTCCCGAGACTTGCACCCACACATGTTATCGCCAAGAGAAACAACCAATAGACACTAGAACCTCCACGCTTGCGACTGTGGCAATCGGCACCCTACCAAGTGAATACCAGGACTTTCAAGATGTCTTTCAGAAAGAACAGGCTAATACCCTGCCACTGCATAGACCACACGATTGCCCAATCGACCTGATATCCGGTGCACAAATCCCTTGTGGGCGAATTTACACACTTACAGAACCAGAAAACCAGCACCTGAAGGCCTATCTTGACCAATACCTGGCCAACGGGTTCATCCGTCCCTCGAAGTCTCCAGCAGCCAGTCCTCTATTCTTCGTACCGAAAAAGGAGGGGGACTTGAGAACGTGCATCGACTATCGCGCACTGAACCAGATTACCGTAAAAATCACTACCCCCCTGCCACTGATCCCTGAATTGCTTGATCAAGTCAAAGATTCCCAAATCTACACAAAACTAGACCTGAAGAGGGCATGTCACCTTGTTTGCGTAAAACAGGGGGATGAATGGAAAACCGCTTTTTGCACCAAATACGGCTTGTACGAATATCAAGTAATGCCCTTTGGCCTTTGCAACGCGCCTGCTGCATTTCAATACTTCATGAACGATGTCCTACGGTAATTGATTGATGTCTGTGCTCTAGTGTACATCGACGATATCCTAGTATATTCCGCATCAAAGCAGGACCATGTTAAACACGTCCGATCCGTATTGGAGAAACTCTGTCAACACCAGCTCTACGCCAAGCTCGAAAAGTGCTCATTCCATGTCTCCGATGTGGAATATTTGGGCTTTATTCTCAGCCCGAATGGAATCCGAATGGATGTACACAAGGTAGATGCTGTCCTGAACTGGCCATCCCCAAATTCATTCAAGGGGGTTCAAAGTATGCTGGGTTTTGCAAACTTCTACCACCGGTTCATCCCAGAATTTTCACAAATTGTGCATCCCATCACGTCATTACTAAGGAAAAGCAACAAAAAGTTCCAGTGGACAACAGAAGCCGAGGAGGCTTTCCAGGAACTCAAAGCAAGATTCACATCTGCCCCAATCTTACGCCACCCTCGCCCTGATCTCCCATACCCGGTGGAAACGGACGCCTCAAGCATGGCTATGGGAGCCGTCCTCTCACAAAAGGACCCCAAAACAGGCCAGTTACACCCTGTTGCCTTCTGGTCGTGTAAATTCACACCCCCTGAACTCAATTACGCTATCGCAGACAAAGAACTCCTGGCCATTAAGTCAGCCTTTAAGGCATGGCGGCACTACCTCTTGGGTGCCAGACACACAATCAGCGTAATAACTGACCACCGGAACCTCCAGTACCTAAAAACGGCAAAGGCCCAATCCTCACGATAACTACGTTGGGCTCTTTCTTTTGCTGAATATGACTACATGATTACAATTCGACCAGGGGTGACAAACGGGAAGGCCGATGCCCTTTCCCGTATGGGGGTGGAAGAGCAAGGGTATCGGACCCCTGACCCAATAGCAATCATCCCGAGTGACAAGCTCCTAGGAATCACAGCAACCATAACTCAGAAAGAATTACATGAAGAAATCCAAAACCTGATGAGTCCGGAGCAATTACAAGCGTGGAGTGCACAAGGAGAACATTACATGATAAAAGATCACTTGCCCTACTTCAGGAATCATTTATTCTTACCAAACCAAGAACTACGAGAACAAGTCATGTCCGGTTATCATGATTCCTTGATCGAGGGACATCCCAGCATTGCTAAAAACCCTAGCCAAGGTAAAATGAAATTATTGGTGGCCCACGTGGCGTAAATACATTATCCAATTCATCCTATCTTGTGGAGTGTGTGCTCAAAACAAGTCATCCAAGCAGAAACCGGCTGGGCTATTACAACCATTGGAAATCCCACCAGCACCCTGGCACACGTTGCCCTCGATTTTATTACTGACTTACCACCCAGTCAAGGGTTTAACACTATTCTTGTGGTCGTGGACCTATTTTCAAAAATGGCACATTTCATTCCTCTTAAGGGGCTCCCAAATGCTTCCGCTCTGGCAAAAGTATTTCTTGAATGCATCGTACGGCTCCATGGGTTTCTTTCAGTTTTGGTCTCAGACCGAGTTACTCAATTCGTATCTAACTTCTGGAGAAAATACTAACCTGTCGGACTCTTGCCAGTGAAGTAACTAGGCAGCAACGAGCCTGCATCAATCAACGCGCCCCTGCGCTGCAGGCAGGACGGAGAAAACACTATCCAAGAAAAGAAGGTGAGCTGTGGAGCAAAGGGAAGGGTTGGACTCCGGGGAAGAAGGGGTTCAAGCACACAGATACAATAGGGAGTTAAACTCTACCAATCCTGTGTTTCAGGCCCAGTCTCCAGTCGAATAGCCTCCAGGGAAGGGTTTGAGGTCGTAAGAGGTCAGAACAGGCTGAGTGACGTCCCCATGTATACCAGGTGAGCGTTACACTGGGATCCTCACGATCACCCTTTTTAAAAATAGGCAAGATAATTGATTTTTTCCAAGTCTTAGGAATACGACCAGATTTAAAGACTTGAGCATAGATGCGATATAGAATCCCAGCCCATTCATTCACGTGCATTTTCAGCATGGCATTATGTAGCCCATCGGGGCAAACGGCCCGAGATGTGCTTAATTTGGTGATATAAGTTTAATGTCATTGATGTCAAATAGAAAGACATGGGCTGCTACTTCAGTTTGCAAGCATTGTTGCATATTAGTAAAAGGTGAAAGATATAGATTTTGAAAATACACCTGCCATGCCTACGCTGAAATCGAATTAGTCTGGGTAACCATTTGGGGATTGCCTGAATTGTGGTTAAGCAGGGCCCAGATGCCAGCAGTAGATTTGGAAATAAATTGCTTAAGCATTGCCGCCCCATCCAATTCATATTCCTTGGCTCTTCTGATTTTAAGCCACCTTTTATATTTCTGTTTTAGTAGTTTAATTTTTATTGCAGAGTCTATATTAACCGACTTCATTAACTGCCAAATTTCTTGCCTTAGCCCTGCTTTTATATGCTTAATGTCCAGATGCTGTTTTTTGATACAGGTTTCGCCACTGTTGATTCGTTTGAACATCTGCATGGCAAGTGTATAATCATTATTAACCAACCCCGAGCATCGATATATTTTTTTGAAATTTTGGTCAACAATTTGTAGTTTAGCTCGATTCCACTTCAATCTGTTACCCCGGTTGTTTACTGATACATCTGATATGTTTGGATTTGTTGATAGAATTATTTGGGGCTCTATGATCTGAAAGGTTAACTTTAGCTTCTTATGATCACTTAGATCGGTATGTATTACCTCCAGCATTTGAACACAGTTAAAGACAGTTGCATTAATGTATGTGTAGTCTAAAATAGCATGCTGGGATCCTCTTTGCCATGTCGCCTGGGCTGGGATGTCTCCCCTCATATTTCCATTTGTCATGATAAAATTTCGCTCTGCCATAATTGTGGACAAGGTCAATTCATTGCCTGATAATTCAACATTCAGATTTTATACGAGATCTAAATTGAGATCACCCAGTATTACAATATACACCAGTCCAACCTCTAATGCTAAGGTGTCCAATAAATGTACAAGTTGATCGAAAAAGTCATCAGATTTTAATGTGTTAAGGCACCAATATATATTTACTATTGCCAATTTTGGTTACTGTTGAACAATTTAAACACTTGAAAAAAAGGTGATGGAGACTGGCAAAGCTTTGGTTCTAGTCCGCTAGTTTTTTTTAACCGCTATCAATAAGCCTCCTTTGGGTCTACCCAGGGAACTTTTTTCCGCCGGTGTGAACAAAATTACATGTGAGTCCCAGATAGGAGGTAACAAAAGCCAGGTTTCCTGGAGGGCTATGATATCAATATCAATAAATTCCCCAGTGGAGATAGAGTTTAAATGAATATGCCCCCTAGTATTCCAGGAAATCAGGCTAATGGATTTTGCATCTGTGAATAGTTATGCAGGCCTCACTTGAACTGATAAACCTGGCTGAGGTGATCCATTGCGCGTTGACATAAAGATTTGTGACATATGGCCTTGCAACGTTGGAGCACCAGAGAGGGTTTCTTAAATTAAACTGAATCCCATATCAAATAAAGACATTCTTGCTTGCCAAAATGTTTCTGCTACCACGGATGATTGTATATATAACCGGGCCGAGGACAAGTCGGTATGATTTATGTATTCGATCTGATCAATGTCTACCATTGTTATAGCAGCTAGGGCAGGAATTTCTGCACATATGTTGAGCACGCTTGAACGGTTCAAATCATATTTTTTGAATGGGGAGTCCCAACATTTGACAATAAAACAATGGTGAGTCTGATCTTTTTTTCTTTGCTTTGAGCAGGTCTATCTTTTGCCTGGTTTAGCAATCTTGCCGAGGACATTTCCCAGCTCTCCTGATTATTAGAAGAGGATGATTAGTAAAGGCATAAATGAAGGGTATCTTTTTTCCGAGTTTGGCAATGGCATGACATTTTGGTTGGTGGCATTTGTCTGCAGAACATAGGCTTCAATAGAGGCTTTGATTTCATCACGTATCTCTTGTCTGGAGACTGACAATAGATTTGGAGGAGGTACTGAGGTCATTTGCATTGGTTGAGGTAAGTGATTATGGGCTGGATGTAATTTGGTATTCTGTTCCAAGTAAGCCTCAACCGATGCCCTGATCTCCTCTCGCAGGTCAACAATATGGGGGTCAACTTTCTTAGATGCTTCGGTGGATATAACGGTCTGAACTGTATGGTCGTTCGTGCTTATATTTTGGGCAGTATTAGGATTGGTGTCTTGGACACTGGCGGGTTGAACTGGAATGATTGTTTGCTATAGGCTGAGTTGCTCACCCAATGTCATCTTTTGTGGTTGGATAGGCTGGAGCTTCATATAAGATTCAATTGAACTTTGTATCTGCTTCTGGATTACTGCCAATGCAGACATGCCCGGAACGTTAGTATTTTCTTCATCGTTCTCATTTACAGTCTCAACAGTCACAATTGATGGCATAGGGGCAACTGCCTCCAACAGGTTTTTCTGGGAAACCTGTTGATTATCAATGGCTGTCACCATCCGTGCCAAATCATCCAATGGCTTGTATGGCAACTCTGGTACATTACTCTGCTCTGCAGCCTGAGCATGTGTGCTGGACTTAGTAGAATTCATACTAGACTGATCTGTGTTTGCTTCCATCATTTTCTTCCATTTGGTTCCAGTAGGAAGCCTTGAGCTGGATGTCTGTGACTTTGCCACTAGAATTTTACATGTTTTACTAGCTTGTGAGGTGGTAGATATGGAACCCATAATAACAAAAACTTTGAATATCTTTGTGGTAACCGGCTCTCGCACAGGCAGCTCTTTGTCTGTTGCAAGGCCACAGGTGTTATGGTAACAGTGGGAATTGTTGCTGCCACCACTTCCTTAGGAGAATTAGGATTAGCCCCCCCCCCACTGTGTTTATGTCGATCGTTTTATTTTGCTCTACAGTCAGTATGCACTGGTCGCCCAGCTTGGTGGTCTGCTGCGATGACAAGGGATGGTTACAATGGTTTACTAGTGTTTGTCTGGAGGCTGGCTTCAGGATTTTGTCACTATTCAATTCCGGCTCATGAACTTGCCTGCCCTCCTGAGACTGAGGCCCGTTAGTTGAGGTTAGTAGTAATAGTTGCTGAATATATGCGGTCTCCTTGTTGACCTTTATATCCAATACCTCATAGAGTTTTGCAACAGCCAATAAGGCCGTATTCATGGCAGCAAGGGTATTATTCAGGGCATGTGCATCTGGGAAGGAGCTCCTATCTTTATTGATGGGATTAATGAAGAAATCGGAGTCCCGCGCACCTGGATCAAACCTGAATTGCCTTGGATTGGGGGCTATGAATGAAACTGATTCTTCAACAAATTCAGCAAGGGGATTTTCTTTGTCTCTGGAAGAACCTATGGCCTCCTCCTCATGGTCATCACAATGGGACAAAACAGAAGATAGGGCTTCTATATCTGTTTTAGAGTGAATTTTGTCACCTTCTTTAAGCTGAATTAAGTCGCCAGTGTTCAGACAGATATATAACACTTTGTTACTTTCTTCTTGAGTTTTATTGGAGAGGTTCATGAATTCAATGTCCTCTTCCTCAATTTCCCCTATCATAGTTAAATGGACATGAGCTTGCCTTAGTTTTTGTTGTGCCAAAACAGAGCACAGTACTGGCTGTAGCATCCTATCACTTGGCAAATTGGTCGATAATGTCTGCGTATCTTCTGTAAGACTGGCAGCCATTATCGTGGTGTCTGTAGGAGCATTATTTGAACCACTTTCAGTATTTACAATAACAGGTCTGATGGTCTGTATGGTATCAGCACTCATGTTAGAGAGTGGCTGATCTGCCAGCCTTGTCACCGGAGGAACGGACTGGGCGGAATGGGAAGCACTGGCACTATTGCCCTCTCCCCCGAGAACTACACTCTCACTTGGGCATAATCTGATATCATGGGACATTGAGGCTGAACGCTTGGAGACTGCGCCAGGGACGTCATTTCACCAAAATGCCAGGGGTAGCCGAAGTGAGATCACACGACCCTTGACCCCTGGTGACATCAAAGGAAGTGAGGTCATTTGATCCCACCCCGAAGTGATATTGCGGGATGCGATGGAATGCAACCTTTCACCCGTTGACAAAACAGGAAGTGCTATTGTACAGCATTGTACACTACAAAAAATATGGTTACGATATCACTATAATGTGATGTACATTTCATGCAAGAATGGATCGCCATATGTATCGTTAAGTTAAGTGTGTTTAGGCCCATATTACCAAATTACTGTGTTTTATAGCACTTACACTTAAGTGCTTTATATAGAAAAAATATACACCCAATATCACCCAACCTGTGTTGGTACTCATGTATCGACCTCAGAAGGATGAAAGGCTGAGTTGAGGCGTTTAAGAACAGACTAAATCAGTGACTCACCCCCTGAAGTGTGCCTGAAATAAACCTTTAATTCCAGAAAGACACATTATTTGGTATTCCTATTCTTTCTAATTTAGGGTCAGTGCTGAAAGTGTTAGACTTGTGGCACTCCTGTTCTTATTTTTCTTCTTTTTTTTAAGGGGCTTTAACAAGAAAGCCAGCCACTCCAGAACTAAAGAGCCACATGGCGCTAGCCACAGCCCATGAGCTTGCATTACAAAAAAAAAAAGTTTAAAAAAAAAAAGAAATTCTGTTTTTTTCTAGAGGTCGCAAGGGTGACCACAGAGGACGCAAGGGAGACCTCAGAGGTAGCAGTTGCGACCTCTGGCGACCCCTAAATGACGTCCCTGGATTGCGCATGTGCACTCGGTAGTAGAGCTGTTAAGCGACTTTGTAAAAGGGTTTTCCCAGTTATGTTATCGCGACATGGTCCATCCAGTTTCGCTCTTATAACTGATAGCATATTGCTAGTCAGAGTGTAATGTTTCATTCAACTACAGCCGCAGTTTGGCAATCAAACAAAATTAATAATCAAATAAATAAATAAATCAGTTACTAGTTTCGCTCAGTTTCCAATTATTACTGTTCCCTTGTTAAGGTGTGCCCGCTCAGGTATAAATAAATAATGATAAAAGAATAATAATACCACCAGGCACACTGAGTGACATTAATGAATTATGGTCAAGAAGGAAGAACCCAGTTGGCATAAAATTACCCAAAAAATAAAATACAATACCAAATAAACAGCGCCTCCACGCTCTCTCGCTCGCTCGCTAGACAGCGAGACAGCAGCCCAAAACACTTCCCCAAAGCACTTATCCAAATGTGCGCGCACAAATGCACATGCGCTGTGCTTTTGTATGGTTCTGGGTGGGTGGGTGTGCAAGAAACTAAAAGAAAAACAAAAAAGCAATAAGTTTGCCGCTATAGGCTAAACGACCTGCTATGGGCCAATAGTAGGTTCAGTAAGTTCAGTGGATAGAGTTAAAATCTCGCGTACTAGTCAATCAGAGGCTAGATATGTCCGTGATTGCAGAGTGACACCCGTGCCTCAGTTCACTCGCAGTTTCTTCCACGTTAGATTAAAGACCTTTGCAGCAGCCAGCAAGACAGCAAGACAGCAGCCCAAAACACTTCCCCAAAGCATTTTTCCAAATGCGCGCGCACAAATGCGCACGCGCAGTGCTTTTGAATGGTTCCGGGTGGGTGGGCGTGCAAGAAACAGCCAATCAGAGGCTAGATATGTCCGTGATTGCAGCGTGACACCCGTGCCTCAGCTCGCTCGCGGTTTCTTCCACGTTAGATTAAAGACCTTTGCAGCAGCCAGCAGGACAGCGAGACAGCAGCCCAAAACACTTCCCCAAAGCACTTATGCAACTGCGTGCTCTAAGGGACCAACAATGTTGATCCTACCCTCTCAAAAGGAGGCCCCACCACTGGGAGAGGCACCAAGGGTGCCACATTCTTGGCTCTACTCTTGCCAGAGGTTTGGCAAGTGTGACAGCTCCTACAGAACTTATCTACATCAGACCTCAAGTTTGGCCAGTACAAATATAGAGAGAGCCTTTCCTTGGTCTTCTTAAAAGTTAAGTGACCAGGCAAAGGTATCTCATGGGCTAACTGTAGGAACTGGAGTCTGCTTTCAAGAGGCACTCCAAGTCTGCTGTAGTCCCCTGGTGTAGACTCAGTCGGTTCACTGTAGAAGAGGCCATCTTCCCAGTACAAACTATGATTCTCTGGCTCTTGCCCATTCAGCTGGGAAGCTGCCTGTTGGCAAAGACCTTCAAGAGTAGGACACTCTCTTTGACCTCTGCTGAAGTCTGCCCTACAGGGTCCACCTTCTGCCAGTAAAGACTGCAGCTCAGGATGGTCTGTAGGATGCAAATCTCCAACAGGGGCAAGGTCCTCTTCCAGCTCTGATTCCTCAGTAGCTGATTCAACCACACAAGGTTGTTCCACACACTCAGCCTCAGCTGGTGGAGGAGTCACAGGTGTGACTTTGGACAGTCATCTCGGGGATGTCCTTCTTGGTAGCACAGGAGTGCTGGCTGGTTTCTTCCTGGCGTTTTTAGGTTGACCCTTTTCCTCCTTCTTCTTAGAAATTGCAGCCAGTACGTCCTGTGGAATGGGAGTTATAGTTTCCTCTACAAGCTCCTCTGGAGAGCCCCTTAAGGTACTCTCTCTGGCCCTAGTCTGCTCATGTTTCCTTTTGCTGGGAGGCCTGGGGGTGCTTGATACAACTCCAAGAGTTTTTAAGTCATTCCCCAACAGGACTCTCCCAGGTACCTCACTCTGCACACTTACAGGTATCTTGACAGTCATGTCATTGCACTGGATGAGAGCTGGTAACTGTGGAAGCATTTGGACCGGGCGTCCAGCAAGCTTAGTTAGGAATTTGGGTGCCTTAGTAACATCCTCTTCCTTGAAAAATGATTAATCAACTACAGTGGTGCTGGCCCCAGTGTCTCTGATGGCAGGGGTCTCCTGACCATTCACAAGAACACTGCCATTGTAATATTCTTTAGTATTGTCTGGAATAGAGTTATACACATCTAGGTTATGTTGTTCCCACAGACCCAGGAATACTAAAGAAACACTGGCTGAGACTTTCATGGGTTCCTCAGCCAGTAAGTGAAAGTTTCCTCTGGCCATTGGTACTTCATCCATTGGGGAGAAGGCTAAGGAGACAGTGTGGACTCCTGAAGGTTTACCCTTACATCTGAGATCCCCTTTCACATGGTCAGTTGTCAGTTGACCCACAAGCATAACATTTACCAAATGTCTTTATGAATGGGGCTTTGTTCTGACCTCCTTCTAGTTTGTCACCAGGAGGTACACTAGCCTGATTTGGTTTCCCTTGTGGCTTACCCTTGTTATGTTTGTGGCCCTCTTTTGGAGTGGAAGTATTAGAATTCTCTTTGGAATCTTTCTTGTGCTGCTTCCCCTAATCCTTCTTCTGAGTTACCCCAGAATCCTTGTGAGTAGCCCTGTTGGCAACCCACAAGTCAGCAGCCCTTGCTAACTTGTATGGATCAATTTTCTTAGAGTCAGCCAAGTGCTGTCTCAGCTCAGGAGAACAGGCATCATAAATAGATTCCAACATAAACAGATTTCTCATACCTTCATAAGTGTTCACTCTGTAACCCTTAACCCATCCATCTAAGTGTTTCAAACATTCAGTCACCCAAGTAGCCCCATCTTGCTTTTTGTGGGCTCTAAACCTCTTAAGATACTGAGAAGGGGTCTTCCCAAATCGAGCTATCAAAGTTAGCTTCACAGTTTCATACTCCTTTCTGTCTATATCCCCCAACTCCATTACCACATTGTCAATCTGGAAAAATGAATACCCTTCATTTGAATGATAGACGTAACTTGATGGCTGTGGGCCAACCGTCTTATGCACCGAATTGGAGAAATATGAACTGCTATGCTTGACCGACAAGCGGCCATTTTAAATGTAGTAAGAATCGCCATTTTGCTTGTTAACCATTGCTCATTGCTTTTTGTCTAAAAACTGCTTTGCAGCTTGCAATTCTTGCGGATTCTGCTTACTCTGCTCAACTGTTAACATTGTTTTTTTTTTTAAACCTTTTTTTATTGAACAGCTTGGCAGCAGAACACAGGCGAACAATACAGGGGGTAAGCACAAGGTGGGAACAGTAGGACCAATGCAGGCATACAAGCAGAGCATCTAACATTAAAATTTTCCATCAAGGATGCAAACAGTGCAAGGACAACATAAGATAGCCCTTGGCTCAGGACGAATCACCCGCATGGGTGGGTGAAGTAGTTGGGGGAGTTGTATCAGGTGTCGCATTTAAATCTGAATATAGGAACGAAACCTGGACCAGACATTTCTAGGCCTCGAGTGGACTGGTTGTAGACAGGACCATGCCTCCTCAGAGTCTGAGGCCCATGTGAGAGCGTTGAGCCATTGCGCATGCGTGGGGGGTGTGGGGCAAAGCCAGCAAAGCAGAATGGTCCGCACCGCAAGGAGCATGCAAAGGCCGGCTAGTTTCCTGGAGTTTCGGGGTAGCTCTGGAAAGTCATGAAACAGGCCCTTCACTGGGGAGGGGTCGATGGGACGGTCGAGCATAGCAGATAAAGTTGAGAATACCATCTCCCAAAACTGGGAGAGGCGGGGGCAATCCCAGATCATGTGCATGTAATCGGCGCCATCTTGCCCACACCTGGGGCGTCTCGGGAGTGATCCTTAAACATACGGTGCAACCTGCTCGGAGTATAATGAAACCTGTGTAGCACCTTTAATTGAATCAATTTAAACCGGGAATTGAAGGATACCTGGTGTATTTGGGCGCACATGTGGGTCCAGCGCTCATCCGTCACCTCCACCCCGAGGTCCCCCTCCCACGCCCGCCTTAGACCAATGAATTTCGGAGTGGTTCTGGATTGCATCATTGTGTATAACCTAGATATTTTCCCTCTAGTGGGTGTGGGGGAGGTTAGTTCCTCGATAGCAGGGTCCTCTGGTGGCATTGCTGGGAACATGGTGTAGTTTCTTTTAAGGGTTTTACGTAAGGCTGAATACTGAAGCCAAGCACTTGGGCCACTTCTCAAGGATAGCGGCAGTTCGGGCCACTCCATAAAGCTACCCTGCACGAATATGTCGCGCAGCAACTCGTATCCCGCCTCAGCCCATCTACGCACAGTCGGCGGCGGGACTCGCGGGATCCCGGGGAGAAAGTTCCACAGTGGTAGGTTGCCATGAAATGGGTGAGGAGTTTCTAACATTTTCCACATTTTCAACAGCGCCAGGGAGGTGCAGGCCACCGGATCCAACGAATCCCGTGCGAAGGGAATGGGCTGTATCACCAGGGAGCGGATATCTAGGTCGCTGACCGAAAGCCTTTCAAGTCTGACATGTGGAAGAGGGTCAGTTGTGTTAAACCAGTAAGATGTGTATTGGATTTGGGAGACCAACCAGTATTTAAGGAAATCGGGAGCCCCAAAACCGCCATCAGGCATCGGGGTGGACAGGGTCCCGAGCTTAAGCCTGACCGCACCCGAATGGCACAGGAAAGAGTTGGTACTATGTGTCAATGCTTGGAAGAAACTCTCGCCCGCCACAGGGGGACATTGATGAACCTGTATAGTAGTTGAGGTAATACTATCATTTTTAGTAGTCCTATTCTACCCGCCAGAGAGATCGGCAATTTACTCCATGTCGGGAACTTAGTTGCCAGCTGCGCTAGGTGGTTTTGGTAGTTCTCCTCTAGGGTTGTCTCAGATTGACACGTTATTTCAATCCCCAAGTACGTGAACTTCAACGGCGTCCATAGGAATCCCATCGTGTCAGGAGGGGGAAGGGTGCATTCCATGAGCGGAAAGAGCGTGGATTTTGAACAGTTCACCTTGAGGCCCGAGATGTACCCGAAGTAGATCACATCTGTCAGTATCGGGGGTAAGTTAGTGGAAGGGGACCGCAAAAAAAGAAGTGCATCATCAGCGTAGAGCGATATAATATCGGCTTGACCCGCCGAGCAGAGCCCTCTGTGTGAGTGAAGTTGTCGGAGCATGTCAGCGAAGGGTTCTATCGCTAAAGCGAAGATCAGGGGGGAGAACGGACAGCCCTGTCTTGTTCCTCTGGCAATGTCGAAGAGTGGGGAGCATCTGTCCTCAGTGCGGACACTGGCCATTGGTCCCGAGTAAAGCACCTTGACCCAGGAACGAAACACCGGCCCGAATTTGCATTGTTCGAGCACCCGCCAGAGGTACCTCCAGGAGACAAAGTCGAATGCCTTCTGCATGTCGAGGGTCGCGGTGACCGCCTGGACATTGGGGCTGATTCTGCTGATTATATTAAAGAGCCGTCTAATGTTCAAAGCGGTGGATCGGCCTGGAATGAACCCCGCCTGGTCCGGGTGTATAATGGATGGCATACAGGGAGCAAGTCTGGTCGCTAACATTTTGGCAAAAATGTTTGTGTCACAGTTTATGAGGGAGAGTGGACGATATGAGCTGCACTGAGTGGCAGGTTTACCAGGTTTAAGCAGTACCGTAATTGTGGCTTCGCGGAGTGATGGGGGGAGTGTGCCTGCCTCCACCGCTTCCTCCCAGAGAGCCAGTAAGTGAGGGAGTAAGAGGGTCTTATAACATTTATAGAATTCGACCGGGATGCCATCAGACCCGGGGGCCTTCCCCGAGGAGAGGGAGTCAATGGCCTCCGCAAACTCCTCAGAGGTGAGTGGACAATCTAGGGAACCTGCGGTCTCGGCAGAGAGGACCGTTAGGGGGAGAGCCGTAAGATAGGAGTCCACCTCTGCCTCCATAGCCTCGTCTGAATTGGAGTATAGAGCTTCATAAAAAGCAAAGAACTCTGAGTTGATGTCCTGTGACGTGGTGGCCAGGGAGCCATCTGATCTGACAATCCCAGGTATATGTGAGGCACCTAGCTCATGTCGGACGAGTCTAGCGAGGAAGCGGCCCGGGCGCTCGCCCTCTCCGTATCTCCTCGCCAGGCCGCGGTTATCTAGGAATTTTTGTTCCCGTTCCGCTAGGGATTGAAAAACGTCCAGCTCTACTCCTGTAGCTGCAAGGGTCGCAGGGGTCGAGGACCGTGAGCACTGGGCCTCCAGGGTTGACAGTTTAGTTTCGCTGACCACGATATCCCTTCGAATTGTTTTAAGTATGCCACTCTCTTTGGACAGTGCTATGCCCCTAATGTATGCTTTAAAGGCCTCTCATAGGGTGGCCTGGGAAGACACCGAGTCCCTGTTCATTTCAAAGTACTCCTCAATGGCTACCTCGAGTTCCAATCTAAACAGAGGGTCAAGAAGAGAATGAGGTTTCATCCTCCAGCATCTAGTACGGTCCCTGACCGATCCCCAGCCCATGGTGATGGTCACCGGGGAGTGGTTAGATAGGGTCCTAGGTAGGATCGTTAGTTGTACCACATTTTTGATCAATACATCAGAGACCACCCACCTGTCGATTCGGGAATAGGAATCGTGGACTGAAGAGTAGAAGGAGTAGACACAGGAATCAGGGTAGATCAGTTTCCAAGCATCTACAGCCACAATGCGGGGGAGGGATGACAGTGCAGCATAGGCTGCCCTGGTGAGTTGGCGAGGCCTGGACCCAGATCTGTCAAGGTCTATATCAAAGATGGTGTTGAAGTCCCCCCCCCCATAGGATAGGGACCAAAGGGAAGCCGTCCAGGAGAGATGTGAGGTGTGTGAAGAACTCTGGGTCATCCGTGTTAGGGCCATAGATGTTCAGCAGGATCACCTCCCTATTCTGGAGTATTGCATGGAGAAGCACATATCTGCCCTGGGGGTCTATTTGTGAGGAGATGAGTGTAAATTTAAGGCTCTTATGAATGATAGTCATGACCCCCCGACTTTGAGTGGGGAAGTTAGTGTAGTATCTCTGGGGGCCCCAGGTCCTAGCAAATCTCAAACAATGTTCGGATCGCGCATGTGTCACTTGTAAAAACAGGATCTTGGACCCATGTCGCTCCACATGCAGCTGTATCTGTCTCATTTTTCTAAAGTTGCCCAGTCCCATCACAGTCCAGCTCATAAAGGTTAGATTGTCCTCCGCCAAAGGAGTGGTGACACTCATGTCTCCGGGATAATGTCCTGTGGGCCGATGCTGCAGCCCTGCAGCTCCATCAACATTGCATTGCCCTGTCGTCCGCCCCCGCTGCCAAAGCTAAACTTTTTTATAACAAAACCCCCATCCCCCCACCCCCACCCACATCCCTCCCCGAACACGAGGAATGGCAACCCCAAAACCCCTTAACCAAATCCAAAACAGTGGCATCAACGCCTGGGGGCCTGTGGGCCGGACCGATGACGCCGCTCCGGGCCTGTGGCAGATCCAGCTAAAACATGGTGCCTACAGTGATGCTACGGATGTTACTTGAACAGCTATAATCAGCACAATTTACCTTGGCACAGTTATGCAGGTTAATCCAACTGACATATGTTGATAAGTATAGATGTAGTAAATTCTTGGCGTCGGGGGAGAGCCGGTGACGGTGCCCTCCAACGGGCGTTCCGAGTGGTTGTAGCAGAGTGGCTGGGGGGGGAAGGTCAGCCTGGGAAATGATCGTCAATAAACCTGAAGGCCTCCTCCGGAATCGTGAAGAACGACACCTGATTGTTGTGTTCCACTCGTAGCTTAGCGGGGTATAACATGGAGTATTTGACTCCGTGATCCCTAAGCCTCCTTTTCACTGCCAAGAAAGTCTTGCGCTCCCGCTGGACAGCCACCGAGAAGTCCGGGTATAGATGTATCCTTGGTCCGTCTAGTAGAAGTTCGCCTTTAAGTCTTGCGGCTCTAAGGAGGGCATCACGGTCCCGGAAGTTAAGGACCCGGGCTATGATGGGTCGCGGGGGTGCACCCGGCTTGGGTTTAGGCGTCAGAGCCCGGTGTGCCCGCTCTATGGCAAACTGCGGGGACAGCTTCGGTGAGTCCAGCAGCGACAGTAACGTACGTTCAACAAAGTCTTCCATCGGTTCTCCGATGCCACTCTCAGGGACCCCAATGATACGGAGGTTGTTACGCCTCGAGCATGATTCCAGGTCTTCGTTTTTCTTCTCCACCTCAAGAACGTGGTTAGATAGAGCCGTGACCTCCGACCGCAGTGCTCCCAGGCCATCCTCGGCGGAGCCCATCCTGGTTTCAACCTCCCGAACTCGACCGTCGGTCCTCTCCATGTGGGCCCTGATAGAGGAGATGGTGCCATTCATATCGTCAAGCTTCGAGTGAAGTGTGGTGAACCCCTCACGGATAAAGTCCATCATGTTCTGAGATTCTAAGGCAGCCGTCGATGAGGTAATGGCGGTGACCTGCTCGGCAGCCTCCTCAGCAGGGACGACCGGTGTCTTCGTGAACATGTTTATGGAGCTCTGTTTTTTGCCAGTCCCTTTAGTCATTGTGGCGGTGGTGTGGCCCCGAAGAGAGGAGGGGGTGCCGATGGTGTCGCTCGCCTCCACGGGCAGGGTCCATGAGGTGCGGCCCCCAGGGGATCCAGGCCTCGAAGGCAGAGGCCGGCCGGCGCAACCCCGAGCACGGGGAGGATCCAGCAGGCTGCGGCTAGGCCGCCAGGGGTCCGGGTTCCTCTGGGTGCCGGTAAGGTTGTGGTACAGTCTGCGGGAGGGTCCCAACACGTCACCTGGCAGGAGCAGGTCGTCCTCTATGAAGTGCTGGTGGTTGCTGACCCTCGCGGGCAACGCCTCGATTTGTAGACAGCAGTTTGAGGGCCAACACGGGAGGCGATGAGGGCCTGGGCTGCGTACGGTTCCGGTACACGGAAGGTTTCAGCTCCAGTGGCTGCGGTGCTCCACCCCAGCGCCGCACGACCCAAGCAATCCAGTGGCCTGTTTCTGATCGCCAACGCAGAGATGTTTCGCCGCCACTCGGGCCCCCACAGGGTGGCGGGTCGCCACGGCTCCAAGGGCCAGAACCGTCCGGCGCCCCACGAGCGCCGAAGTTTTGGCGCACCGACTCGTGGGCTCTGGGGGATGGTCGCGCCAGTTCCCGATTACAGGGTTCCCGGCACCGATTTTCTTCGGGATTTGGACCAGTTGGTCCCTGGACCAGCAGCTCACGAATCGTAGTCGTCTGGTACAAGTTGTAGATCATGCATGCCCAAGATCAGGATCAAGGGATCTGCCTGCCACGGAGCTCACGTTTCAGGCGGCCATCTTGTTTGGCGCTCAACAGCGCCCCCCAACTGTTAACATTGTTGTCTGAATATGAAAGGACAAGGTCGCGGGACTGAAGAGTTTGCTGAAACTCCTCATGAGTAGCCCAGAGAGGAATGCCCACGCTCCCTCTCTGTAGCCTTGGGAGGAAGCTGCAGGGCATTTCATCACTTCACAGCTGCCAGACAGTCTCGTACGATGGTAGAATATGTTAGAATAATACAGTTAAAGGCTTGAATTATGCTTCTCTTACGCCCCCCCCTCGCAAAACCCTTTTGAACGTGTCGGCTCCCAGGACACGAATAGTACCTCATAGATAGCAAAGCTTGGAATGTGGTCTTCCCCCGTGTACAGATTGCTTCCAAGAACAGAACCACCGTGTTCTAAAAGATGCCTCCGCACTTTCTGAATTGCACATTGTTACTAGAATAGACATTGAAAGCATTATAATCGTCATACTCGTCGGATATGTCCATCGTCATCCCGAGTTCAAAGGAACTTAATACAGAGGGGTGTTGAACATGACTTTGCTGATTGTATGATATGCATTTTGTATATATGTAACTGATGTACGTAATTCGCTCTCTTGCGTCCCTTGATGTCTAGGAAACTCACGTCGCGGGGCGTGAGATCAGAATTGGCCAATTGATACTATCTTTGCTTGCAATAAACCCTAGCATTGGGAATTTGAAACCTCGTGTCTGGTGCATCTTTTCGTGTATGGTCATTGCCTTGTTTCCATAGCACGAGGGACCCCTAGGGGCCCCTTTCAAGATGGCGCCCGAATAGGGACCCTCCCCCACTTGCCCCATCGTATACGTTGTAATGGAGTAAAGGCGGAAGAACGGCAAGGACGGGACGGTCGAGCCGGGATCAAGAAGTGTACGGGGCGCCCTGTAGAAGAGAGGAGAGATTCTTTCCGCAGATCTGCACACATCTGATCCCTGATCGACGTACCGGGCCAGAGGGCAAAGGAGGCGAGGGTCTCGAGATGAGACAGAAGCCAGAGAAGCGCAGACTTGACGTGGGGAGAGGTTGCGTTAGGACAGGCGACTTGTTTTATCAGGTGAGTCATTCTGCGATTCAAAGAGAAACCTGATTTTTGGTAGGGTGTTGATTTTGCAAATTCAAACGTCCAGGTAAAAGTGACTAACCAACGGGGAAGGTTAAAGAAACATGCCTGGAGTACTGTCCACTTTAGTGGGGCTTTTCAGCTGCGGTAGACAGTCCTTGGAATATGGCCAAAGTGCACCGCCTGGGGGAACGCTTGCTTATGATATGTATGCGAAATATGGTGTGGGTGCGATAATATTTTGTGAAATTTGGCATAGGCAAACTAGAAAGCAACCCGACCATCAGTGGCCGATTAATTGTAGTTTTGAGATGGGGAGGATAGATAACCTAGAGAGGGTGCTGATTAGAAATAAAGTGCGACCTGCAGCTTTTGAGACCGTCAAAGATTGGAGGAGGGAAGCAATGCTCCGACTAAGGAGTAGAGAGAAGCATGCGCGTAGGCACAAAACGAAGCTTGAGATAGCAGTAGAGAAGGAAGAGGAGGAGTGGACTGAGAGTCTAAGACGGGAAGGGAGACGGGACCAGATGAACATAGACAGAATATACCCGCAGCGGGAACTACACATAGCAGACGAATTAATGGAACATTTGTTAACTAACACGGGTCGAGGCCCAAAACCAGAATCGAAACCAAACACGCCAGCAGTGATTGTGCAGGCCCAACCAGTAGCTCTCAAACACCCTCCCGCAGCCCGAGCACTTCCCCTCATGCAAGCGTTAACCCAAGCCCCGCCCACAGCACAAGCACTCCCACAAGCGCAGACCGCGGACACACAATTTCCCAGCACCCAGCAAGGCCCTTCACAGATGCCACCTGTGTCACTTGTCCCATCCGCACCGCCCGCTCTAGAGACAGATTTAGCACCATCCGCCCCTCCCGAAGTCGAGTTTGAGACTGGGGAGGCGAAAGGCGGGGCTGAAGGAACAGGATTTGGACGGGTAACTCGAAGCGCAATCAGCAAAGAGAGAAAGATTGTATTACGACAAGAGGCAGAAATGTACAGAGAAGGAAATGATGAGACGGCAGCATTGGCCTCATTGTATGGGTACCGAAGAAGAGACGAGAGACAGGTAGTGTTGGAATGCATGGGGGACATTCTGGTGGGAGAATGGAAAAAGATACTTGGGAATTTACCGCCACAGCGATTGTTAGATTTGAATAAATTAGCATGCAGTGAGCAAAGAGATGAGGATGTAAGAAAACATGTGCACAAACTGATTGAAGTAAAAAATGAAATGGAAGACAGATATGCTGAAATGTTTGCTACACCTGAGTATAGTAGAGAGTTTATTAAGAAAGGTAGGAAGGAGGCGTCAAGGTTGAGTATAAAAGAATCATGGCCGAGAGTTTTTCCAGGTGGTACAAAGCATTTGCCGGTACCGGGACAGATAGGCGATAAACAAAGATTGCAGGTATGGGTAGGGGAAACAATGCGATGGATGTCGAACAAAAGAACGTCAGTAAAAGAAGTAAGTGAGATATGTAATGGGTACCCATTGGAGATGAGGAAGGAAGCGATGCAAACGATAGTAGGAGTGTTGCTGCAGCAGGTCATTGGATACAATAGAGGTAGAAGAAACGCACAAGGCCGGGGAAATTTGAATAATATGCATGGGGTGTCATTGGGATTAAATCAATGTGCGTACTGTAAGGAGGAAGGACACTGGCGAGCACAATGCCCGCACCTACAGAATAGAGGTGGGTTTAGTCAGAGAGGGCTTCATAGAGGACATCAGGGGTCGAACGGCCCAAGCAGAAGTAACATGCAGCAGCAGCAGGGATATACCAATGGAGGTACTGAACCCCAATCATATGGCCAAAACCAAGCACAACAGAACCAGACATTTAACCAAAGTGTTTCGAACCAAAATCAGGGCAGGCAGGGCCAACAGAGAAATGATCAGAGTGGAGGACATCGAGGGGGAAATGGGAATATTTTTGATACACAACCAAACACGTATTATAGCAGTAGCGGTGACTACACATCTGACGATGTGTTATTTTCGCGATAGGACAGCCCACGACAGGGGTCGGAACCAGTGTCTATTCCCGTTAATCAAAGAGGACCCTACGTAGAAATGAGAGTCGGGAATAAGGAGCACCGTTTCCTTGTAGATACAGGGGCACAGAAGTGCTTGATAGACCACCACTTGGTTCCGGAGATACCACTGTCGGGGCAGAAGAATGTTTCTGTTGGGTTCGCAGGTACACCAGTAATTAACCCCATGTCCGAAGCTGTCCCAATTACAATAGGACCATTTATGGAGCAGTGTGCATTTCTTTTGACAGAGAATTGTGGAGAGAACTTGCTAGGATTAAATTTGGTAAGAAAATTGGGGGCAGTCATACATTGTACGGCAGACAGGGTGTTCCTCACGATGTGGCCTCACGATGCACCGGTGACGGAATTCATGTCAACAGAGTTGCCAGAAGAGTTAAGTGGAGTACCAACCTGTCTGTGGGCAATGCATGATAATGATGTAGGATGCTTGAAAATAGAGCCAGCAAAAATAACTTTGAAAGAAGGTGTAACACTACCACGAATTCCCCAGTATAAAATTTCTGTTGAAGGTGAGAAGGGATTGAAAAGCATTGTTACTGACCTGGTGAGATTGGGGGTGGTTGAGGAAATTGCAGGGAGCACGTGCAACAGCCCGATTCTTCCAGTTTACAAGAAAGGAGGCAATGAAGTACCCTATCGTTTCATAAATGATCTGCGCGCATTAAACAAAGTGGTAGACCCACAATTTCCTTTGGTCCCAGATGTCACAACAATACTGACAATGATATCGGCCACTGCAGAATACTTTAGTGTAGTTGATTTGAAGAACGCGTTCTTTAGCATTCCAGTGGATAAAAGCAGTAGATATCTGTTCGCGTTCACTCTAGGAGGTCGATCATTCACATTCACACGCATTCCACAAGGATACACAGAAAGCCCAAGTATTTATAGCAGAGCGCTAAAAGAGCAGCTAGACATGCTAGAACTACCCTAAGGTTGCGTACTCTTGTAGTACATAGATGACTTGTTATTAGCTGCTGACACGAGAGAGATCTGCAAAGAAAGTACTGTATTACTCTTGACACATTTAGCGACCCATGGTCATAAGGCAAGTTTGAAGAAATTCCAGTATAAACAGAAGGAGGTGTCTTATTTGGGTTACCTACTTTCGAAAGAAGGGAGAAGATTAACCCCAGACCGCATAGAAAGTATTTCTAGTATGCCTATTCCAAAAACTCAAAAAGGAGTGAGAGCTGTATAGGCATGACCTCTTATTGTCGGCAGTGGTTCAGTAATTTTGCGTTGATTGTGAAGCCGATGATAAAGTTGACTAAAAAGGATGCAGTGATGCCTTTACAGTGGGATGAGGAATGTCAGAAAGCGTTTGAGTAATTGAAAGCTGCATTGTGTGCTGCGCCAGTTTTAGGCACTCCTAACTATAAAAAGATCTTCAGAATATTTGTGAGTGAGAGTGAAGGATGTGCATTGGTGGTTTTGACACAGGAACAAGGTGGAAGAAATAGGCCGTGCGGCTATTTTTCTTGTGCGTTGGACCCTGTAGCGCGCACTACCACGATGTTTGCGATCCATCGCAGCGGTTGCTGCGTCAGTGAAACAAACGGAAGGAATGGTATTGGGGCACAATTTCATTCTGATGGTGCCACATGCTATAGACGTTCTATTAAATAGGACACAGACGCAACACCTCACCTCTGCTAGACTGACAAGATATGAGCTCATCTTGTTTGCAACCCACATCCAAATTATGAGGTGTAGCACATTGAATCCTGCAGAATGAATGCCACTGCCCATAAAAGAAATTGGTGACAACGAATCACCACCCCATGATTGTTTAATGGTCACTGAAGAAGAAACAAAGGGAAGGATTGATTTGAGTGATATCCCACAGAAAGAGCCAGATGGGGAGTTGTTTTGTGACGGCTCTTATTTTAAATTACCTGATGGCACATCAACGGCCGCATATGCAATTACTACCCTAGAGAGTGTTGTAGAAAGCAGAAGAATCCCCTACAACTCGGCACAAGCCGCAGAAATAATAGCACTGACCCGAGCCTGTGAACTCTCTGAGAATTTGAACGTGAATATTTATACTGACAGCCAGTACGCCTTTGGCGTGGTTCACAACTTTGGCCGACTTTGGGCTGAGAGGGGTTTCTTGACATCACATGGGGCCAGGATTCAGCATGGCCCTTTGATTGTGCGATTGTTGTCTGCGCTCACGTTTCCAAAGTGCCTAGCTATAGTAAAGTGCGAGGCGCATAAGAAAGTAACATGCAGAGTGGGAGAGGGAAACGCGTTTGCAGACAGGATTGCGAAGCAAACAGCCACAGATTTGGGGAATAAAATGATGACAGTCCTGACTGAGGAAGTACCTTGTATGATAGAGAATGGAGTTGCCACAGTCAAAGAAATACAGGCTGAGGCCACGACCGAAGAGATTCAGGGGTGGGCTGAGGGCTCTGCTGAGTTAGATTTGGAAGGATGTTGGGTGGACAAGGAAACAAAGAACTGGATGTTGTCAAATTGTTACGTAACCGCAATGGTTACTATGGCGCATAGCCCTACCCACATTTGCACGAAAAAGATGGTACAGCATTTATCCACAGTATGGAAAAATGAGCACATAAAAAAGAATGCAGAAAGACTAGTGCAGAATTGTATCACGTGCCTGCAACACAATGTAGGAAAGGGAACCATGACTCCAGCAGGTAGTTTCGGCCCATCCTCTATGCCATTCGAGGTGATCCATTTAGATTTCATAGAAATGGAAAGGTGCCAGAACTACAAGTACATGTTAGTGGTAATCTGTGCATTCAGCAAGTGGGTGGAGGCATATCCTTTAAAAGACTGTACTGCCATGTCCACAGCAAAAGTAATGCTGAAGGAGTATTTCTCCCGGTTTGGGTTGCCTCGTGTCCTGTGGTCAGACAACGGCCCCCACTTTGTGGGTGCAGTAGTGCTACAGATCTGTGCAGGTCTGCAAATAGAGAAGTGATTCCACAGTTCCAGGCATCCCAGTTCTGCCGGGCTTGTGGAGAGACACAACGGAATCCTGAAGTCAAAGATAGCGAAAATTTGCGCTGGGAGCAAGTTGAGTTGGGTGGATGGATTACCCCTAGCGCTGTTGTGTATGCGCACGTCTGTGCAGACTAAGACTGGGCTCTCCCCTTATGAGATTATAATGGGGTGACCAGCAAATGTATGGTGCGCACCGCAGCCCAGAAAATTATGTAAGGTCGAGCATCCTATGTTAAGCACTAACTGTGGACTTTTAATACAAAAGTTGCGTTTGATTCATCAGCAGGTGCAGGAGGCGTTGCCGATGCGATATACAGGACCGGGGCACTCACTGGAGCCTGGGAGCTGGGTGCTAATCAGAAACTTTGAACAGAAGACAGCATTAGCACCCAGGTGGCGCGGCCCCTATCAAGTACTTTTGGCAACACAGACGGCCATCCGAGTGGACGGACGCAAGGCATGGATCCATGTTACCCATGCCAAAAGGTTCCCAGAGTCACTGAAAACTTTGCCTGATCCAGTCGACGAGAAAAAGACAACGGTCTCGGAAATGAAAGAAATTGTTGCCAGTCCAGTGCCACAGCATCAGCCTGAGCGAGAAGTGAAAGTTAAACAAAGCGCAAACGAGAAGTGAAACTCGAAACAGAGCCTGAGGAGGCTGCTAGTAAGGGGGAAGGGGAAAAGTGCCCCAACGTTGCTTAGCGGAAACAACATCACTGCCGAACAACACAAACCCTGCATTGCAAACACGAGCAGAAACAACGCGTGCACCCCTTTGGCGCCCACCAGTTCTCGCGAATGCACCAAGCCAGAGAAAGAAACTACATCATTGCCATGACGCCCATCGCTGCCCATCATTGTGCCACAGGCTGACACTGAGCCTGATACTGGGAATGCAAGGGCACTATTCACGGATCATACAATAGCAGGAGTGAATCGAGATAATCTGCGGCCTCGACAGGCAAAGTGATCCACAGATCTTTGGTGCTTTTCTTTTTGGCGTTTGGTTCTACTCACGGACGGAGTAGGAACCAGGGGCGTAGAGGAGAGAAGTGTGAGAATTGTGCAAGTCGGACATTTCAGGGCTCACGGCTCCTCGGTGCGCTTATAAAAGTACATGTGTCAGGAGCCAGAGCAGGACAAGCTGGACGCACATAAGTACTAATGCTGATAGAGTACATGTGTCCTAAGCCAGAGCGGGACAAGCTGGATGCACATAGTACTCTATCAATAAAGAACTGTTCAGCAATCGTCTGAGCAGTGGGAGAAAGAACAACTAATCTTGCTCGGGAGGGGATAAGTGATCCAGGCTGTGAAAAGGCTGGCAGAATTGAACTGTGATATTTTTCGTTGAACTTTTCTGGCATCAAGAACGAGAGACATTCACGACGAACTTTGCAAGCAAGAAGAAGGACGATGAAGAACAAATCAAGACCGGTTTCAGCCTCCTCCTGCACCCCTGAAGAAAAGATAATAGATTTAGAGACTGTAAATTTAGGGAAAAAGCATGGTAAAAGGAATAAGGTACTGATTTGGACATTGGTCCTATGTTTCTTAAGTATGATAGTACCAACAATAACAGCTGTTACACTATGGTTCCAGAAGTATGTACACCCATTAGAAACACTTTTGCCAAAAACAGCTACTGAAAGCCTGGTTCATGTAATCACTGGTACTTTGCCCCCAATGGAAGAAAGACATAGAGAAGGTTACGGCAACAATACATTGTTGCTTATCATGAACATGACCCATGCGGTGTTAAAGAAAAAAGATTGCAGGGTTTGCGCCCATTTACCACAGCACGGTGGGAAAGGGATAGGCTGGTATGCACAACTATTGCCATTGATTTATTCCTGTGAAGGAACGTTAAGTGCAATGTTCTTTGGGAAATGGAACAAGAGCAATACGGGTCAGCTAGATGAGACCAATATGAATGAATTTGAGGAAGTGATCATGAGACCTGTGGGTTGTTCCATATTCCAAAAAGCTTGCGTGTTTAAACTAGAACCCATGAGAAAGAATACACGAAAGATAACAAGACTAGATAGATTACATAGGCAAAATAGACCAACCCCGCCAGCAGAAAAAACACCAGTAATGACATTTCGAATGAGGGAGGAATGGAACAAAGATGCTGTGCCCCCAGCCTATACAGTGGATCACAGCCCCAAAACTGCTCCCCTATGTCTACAGAAAAATGGTTCCTATATAGTAGGAACGTTTAGCAACTGCCTGAACACAGTGGTTTTAAAACATGAAATAGAACCCGTATACGTAGGAGACCCTGTTTACTTTATATGTGGAGAAAAAGCATATCCATGGTTACCTAGAATCTGGGGAGGTACATGCTACCTAGGTCTACTGCTTCCAGGAGTGTTCCTTTTGGAGACAGCAGAAGTAGCCAGACGAACAAAAGGTAGAACTCAAAGGAGTAGCGAGGATGGAATGATAGCAATGGATATAGCCAAATCATTTATACCGTTCTTGTCCCAAATAGAAAACTCTTACAATATAAGAAAACTGTTTGGAATATTACAAAAAACAATAGATTCCACAACGGATATTTTATTGAATATGACGTTAGAAGAAAAAAGAATAAGACTAATGGCACTTCAAAACAGGATGGCTCTCGATATAATATTAGCTGATCGTGGGGGAGTTTGCAAGCTCGTAAAAACTGCCTGCTGTGTGTATATAGACGACTACTCCCCTACGATATTTAAAGCGATCCGGAAATTACATGTCATAAGTTCCACACTCTCTACTGAAGCAGGGTTTTGGGGATAGAATCCTGGTTATGGGGATTATTGTGGTCTTGGGGATGGAAGTTAATTTCGATACTAATGATGGTACTCAGGATATTCATAACATGCTGCTGTTGCATACAATGCTTACCAATAATATGCACTGAAATAACTGATGGATGTACTAAGGGATGTGTGCACATGGTGTTGAGAGGAAAACAAACGCATGGCCGGAATAACAGAGACACTGAGGAAACAAAAATAGTAAAACAATTCATGGCGATAGACATTAATGATGAAGATGATTCAGATGTAGATACCCCAGACTTATCCTCATTGGAGGAGGATACAATGAATAAATAAGACGTTTGGCATACGGCCAAAAGGAGGGTTTGTCAATCTGGAAAAATGAATAGCCTTCATTTGAATGATAGACGTAACTTGATGGCTGTGGGCCAACCGTCTTATGCACCGAATTGGAGAAATATGACTACTAGGCTTGACCGACGAGCGGCCATTTTAAATGTAGTAAGAATCGCCATTTTGCTTGTTAACCATTGCTCATTGCTTTTTGTCTAAAAACTGCTTTGCAGCTTGCAATTCTTGCGGATTCTGCTTACTCTGCTCAACTGTTAACATTGTTGTCTGAATATGAAAGGACAAGGTCGCAGGACTGAAGAGTTTGCTGAAACTCCTCATGAGTAGCCCAGAGAGGAATGCCCACGCTCCCTCTCTGTAGCCTTGGGAGGAAGCTGCAGGTCATTTAATCACTTCACAGCTGCCAGCCAGTCTCGTACGATGGTAGAATATGTTAGAATAATACAGTTAAAGGCTTGAATTATGCTTCTCTTACGACCCCCCCTTCGCAAAACCCTTTAGAACGTGTCGGCTCCCAGGACACGAATAGTACCTCATAGATAGCAAAGCTTGGAATGTGGCTCTTCCCCCGTGTACAGATTGCTTCCAAGAACAGAACCACTGTGTTCTAAAAGATGCCTCCGCACTTTCTAAATTGCACATTGTTACTAGAATAGACATCGAAAGCATTATAATCGTTATATTCGTCGGATATGTCCATCGTCATCCCGAGTTCAAAGGAACTTAATACAGAGGGGTGTTGAACATGACTTTGCTGATTGTATGATATGCATTTTGTATATATGTAACTGATGTACGTAATTCGCTCTCTTGCGTCCCTCGAGGTCTAGGAAACTCACGTCACGGGGCGTGAGATCAGAATTGGCCAATTGATACTATCTTTTGCTTGCAATAAACCCTAGCATTGGGAATTTGAAACCTCGTGTCTGGCGCATCTTTTCGTGTATGGTCATTGCCTTGTTTCCATAGCACGAGGGCCCCCTAGGGGCCCCTTTCAACATCAGTTGCAACATAGGGTAGCCTAGAAAAAAGCCAAGGAATCAGCGGATTCCCTATAACGTCTTAAATCCCATGATTATATTCAAAAGCAGCCAAGCAATCCAAAATATCAAGCTTAACCTCATACATACTTACTGCATCTTTGGGCATGTGAGGCCTCTTAGGACTGGAACACCTAGAAGACTGGGAGAGAACCAGTTCCAACAGACAACTTTTTCATTTCAAGTGCATGATTCAATTCCATTTTTCTGAGTCTAAGCTCTTGATGCTTCCTTTCAGTTTGAGCTTGGATTCTTTTAAATTCTAACTCAAGTCTCAATTTTTCTAAAGAGACAAATTCAGGACATAGATTTGGACCTGATGGGGTTCCTGAGGTCAAAGGTTAAGGCCTATGAGCAGGTAAAGGTAAGACTCTTCTGCCTCATCTAACTCATCCACAATATTAGAGCTGGGCTCTGACATATTATCATTCTCATCAACATTGTCTACATTTGCTGCAGGGGTGGGGGTTTCAGACCCACTCCTCAGGCTTTGGTATTCTAACACCTTTTCTATCAATTCAACCGTTTTGCCTTTTACAGTGAGATTCCTAGCTTTACACATATCTCTCAATTGATCAACAGCTAAAGTCACTAGGGTCTCCTGTCTGTAGCTTTCCATATCAGTCATGATCAAACAATTGCTTTACTAGTGTTGCTTTGCCTTGGGAGGATTATTTGAATAAAAGTAAAAGTAGTACTCACATACTAATAAACCACAAAAATCTAACCGGTAAGTACTTGAACAAGTTTAGCTCCAAATGAAGTGGGAGCAAAATGGCACTTTAGATACTTAATAAAGGGGTAAAAAGACAAGGTTATAAGAATAGATAGCCCAAATACATTCATAGGCAGGGCAAAGAGTTTCAGATAAATACAACCAGCAATTCTTCTCAATAGGCCTGGGCCAAAGTCAATGGTTCAGAGTCTTTTTTAAATGATAGCACAGAACTATCCACACTTCCCCCCTAAGAACTGCTCAATTTTCAGCTCTCGCGCCACCGATGACTTTTCCTTCTACTTGATCACGAAAATCAACAAAATCTGGGAAACCCTGTACCCACATCTATCTCTCATCTCTCGCAATCCCTCTCATTCTACTCTCCTCTAAATTCCCCACGCATCCTCACACTCTTCTCCCAACCTCACGTCTCCTCCACCTTTCCCACTGGACTGCTACCAATCCTTCCCTCTGCCAGCCCACCCTGCCCTCCGATTGACCACCTTCCACACATCCCTTACCATGCAGGGTATTGCATGTCTGGGTGACATCTTTTACAGCAGTCGTGGACTGGGTGTCACTTGCCACACATCCCTTACCATGCATGGTCTTGCATGTCTGGGTGACACCTTCTCCAGCAGTCGTGGACTGGGTGTCACTTTACACACATCCCTTACCATGCATGGTCTTGCATGTCTGGGTGACACCTTCTCCAGAAGTCGTGGACTGGGTGTCACTTTCCACACATCCCTTACCATGCATGGTCTTGCATGTCTGGGTGACACCTTCTCCAGCAGTCGTGGACTGGGTGTCACTTTCCACACATCCCTTACCATGCATGGTCTTGCATGTCTGAGTGACACCTTCTCCAGCAGTCGTGGACTGGGCGTCACTTTCCACATATCCCTTACCATGCATGGTCTTGCATGTCTGGGTGACACCTTCTCGAGCAGTCGTGGACTGGGTGTCACTTTCCACCCATTGCTTACCATGCATGGTCTTGCATGTCTGGGTGACACCTTCTCCAGCAGTCGTGGACTGGGTGTCACTTTCCACACATCCCTTACCATGCATGGTCTTGCATGTCTGGGTGACACCTTCTCCAGCAGTCGTGGACTGGGTGTCACTTTCCACCCATTGCTTACCATGCATGGTCTTGCCTGTCTGGGTGAACAACTTCTCCAGCAGTCGTGGACTGGGTGTCACTTTCCACACATCCCTTACCATGCATGGTCTTGCATGTCTGGGGACACCTTCTCCAGCAGTCGTGGACTGGGTGTCACTTTCCACCGATTGCTTACCATGCATGGTCTTGCATGTCTGGGGACACCTTCTCCAGCAGTCGTGGACTGGGTGTCACTTTCCACAGATCCCTTACCATGCATGGTCTTGCATGTCTGGGGACACCTTCTCCAGCAGTCGTGGACTGGGTGTCACTTTCCACAGATCCCTTACCATGCATGGTCTTGCATGTCTGGGGACACCTTCTCCAGCAGTCGTGGACTGGGTGTCACTTTCCACACATCCCTTACCATGCATGGTCTTGCATGTCTGGGGACACCTTCTCCAGCAGTCGTGGACTGGGTGTCACTTTCCACCGATTGCTTACCATGCATGGTCTTGCATGTCTGGGTGATACCTTCTCCAGCAGTCGTGGGCTCTGTGTCACTTTCCACCCATTGCTTAGCATGCATGGTCTTGCATGCCTGGGTGACACCTTCTCCAGCAGTCGTGGACTGGGTGTCACTTTCCACCCATCCCTTACCATGCATGGCCTTGCATGTCTGGGTGACACCTTCTCCAGCAGTCGTGGACTGGCTGTTACTTTCCACACATCCCTTACCATGCATGGTCTTGCATGTCTGGGGACACCTTCTCCAGCAGTCGTGGACTGGGTGTCACTTTCCACCGATTGCTTACCATGCATGGTCTTGCATGTCTGGGTGATACCTTCTCCAGCAGTCGTGGGCTCTGTGTCACTTTCCACCCATTGCTTAGCATGCATGGTCTTGCATGCCTGGGTGACACCTTCTCCAGCAGTCGTGGACTGGGTGTCACTTTCCACCCATCCCTTACCATGCATGGCCTTGCATGTCTGGGTGACACCTTCTCCAGCAGTCGTGGACTGGCTGTTACTTTCCACACATCCCTTACCATGCATGGTCTTGCATGTCTGGGTGACACCTTCTCCAGCAGTCGTGGACTCGGTGTCACTTTCCACCCACTACTTACCATGCATGGTCTTGCATGTCTGGGTGACACCTTCTCCAGCAGTTGTGGACTGGGTGTCACTTTCCACACATCCCTTACCATGCATGGTCTTGCATGTCTGGGGGACACCTTCTCCAGCAGTCGTGGACTGGGTGTCACTTTCCACACATCCCTTACCATGCATGGTCTTGCATTTCTGGGTGACACCTTCTCCAGCAGTCGTGGACTGGGTGTCACTTTCCACACATCCCTTACCATGCATGGTCTTGCATGTCTGGTGGACACCTTCTCCAGCAGTCGTGGACTGGGTGTCACTTTCCACCCATTGCTTAGCATGCATGGTCTTGCAGGTCGTGGTGACACCTTCTCCAGCAGTCGTGGACTGGGTGTCACTTTCCACACATCCCTTACCATGCATGGTCTTGCATGTCTGGGTGACACCTTCTCCAGCAGTCGTGGACTGGGTGTCACTTTCCACCCATTGCTTAGCAGACATGGCCTTGCATGTCTGGGTACAACCTTCCCCAGCAGTCGTGGACTGGGTGTCACTTTCCACACATCCCTTACAAGACATGGTCTTGCATGTCTGGGTGACACCTTCTCGAGCAGTCATGGACTGGGTGTCACTTTCCACCCATTGCTTAGCATGCATGTCTTGCATGTCTGGGTGACACCTTCTCCAGCAGTCGTGGACTGGGTGTCACTTTCCACCGATTGCTTACCATGCATGGTCTTGCATGTCTGGGTGACACCTTCTCCAGCAGTCGTGGACTGGGTGTCACTTTCCACCGATTGCTTACCATGCATGGTCTTGCATGTCTGGGTGACACCTTCTCCAGCAGTCGTGGACTGGGTGTCACTTTCCACTGATTGCTTACCATGCATGGTCTTGCATGTCCGGGTGACACCTTCTCCAGCAGTCGTGGACTGGGTGTCACTTTCCACACATCCCTTACCATGCATGGTCTTACATGTCTGGGTGACACCTTCTCCAGCAGTCGTGGACTGGGTGTCACTTTCCACCCATTGCTTACCATGCATGGTCTTGCATGTCTGTGGGACACCTTCTCCAGCAGTCGTGGACTGGGTGTCACTTTCCACCCATTGCTTACCATGCATGGTCTTGCATGTCTGGGTGACACCTTATCCAGCAGTCGTGGACTGGGTGTCACTTTCCACCGATTGCTTACCATGCATGGTCTTGCATTTCTGGGTGACAACTTCTCCAGCAGTCGCGGACCGGGTGTCACTTTCCATACATCCTTTACCATGCGTGGTCTTGCATGTCTGTGGGACACCTTCTCCAGCAGTCGTGGACTGGGTGTCACTTTCCACCCATTGCTTACCATGCATGGTCTTGCATGTCTGGGGGACACCTTCTCCAGCAGTCGTGGACTGGGTGTCACTTTCCACCCATTGCTTAGCATGCATGGTCTTGCATGTCTGGGGGACACCTTCTCCAGCAGTCGTGGACTGGGTGTCACTTTCCACCCATCCCTTACCATGAATGGTCTTGCATGTCTGGGTGACACCTTCTCCAGCAGTCGTGGACTGGGTGTCACTTTCCACCCATTGCTTACCATGCATGGTCTTGCATGTCTGGGTGACACCTTCTCCAGCAGTCGCGGACTAGGTGTCACTTTCCACACATCCTTTACCATGCATGGTCTTGCATTTCCGGGTGACAATTTCTCCAGCAGTCGCGGACCGGGTGTCACTTTCCATACATCCTTTACCATGCATGGTCTTGCATGTCTGTGGGACACCTTCTCCAGCAGTCGTGGACTGGGTGTCACTTTCCACCCATTGCTTACCATGCATGGTCTTGCATGTCTGGGGGACACCTTCTCCAGCAGTCGTGGACTGGGTGTCACTTTCCACCCATTGCTTAGCATGCATGGTCTTGCATGTCTGGGGGACACCTTCTCCAGCAGTCGTGGACTCGGTGTCACTTTCCGCCCATCCCTTACCATGAATGGTCTTGCATGTCTGGGTGACACCTTCTCGAGCAGTCGTGGACTGGGTGTCACTTTCCACCCATCCTTTACCATGCATGGTCTTGCATGTCTGGGTGACACCTTCTCCAGCAGTCGTGGACTGGGTGTCACTTTCCACCCATTGCTTACCATGCATGGTCTTGCCTCTCTGGGTGACACCTTCTCCAGCAGTCATGGACTGGGTGTCACTTTCCACCCATCCTTTACCATGCATGGTCTTGCATTTCTGGGTGACAACTTCTCCAGCAGTCGCGGACCGGGTGTCACTTTCCATACATCCTTTACCATGCATGGTCTTGCATGTCTGTGGGACACCTTCTCCAGCAGTCGTGGACTGGGTGTCACTTTCCACCCATCCCTTACCATGCATGGTCTTGCATGTCCGGGTGACACCTTCTCCAGCAGTCGTGGACTGGGTGTCACTTTCCACCCATCCCTTACCATGAATGGTCTTGCATGTCCGGGTGACACCTTCTCCAGCAGTCGTGGACTGGGTGTCACTTTCCACACATCCCTTACCATGCATGGTCTTGCATGTCCGGTGACACCTTCTCCAGCAGTCGTGGACTGGTGTCACTTTCCACAGATCCCTTACCATGCATGGTCTTGCATGTCTGGGGACACCTTCTCCAGCAGTCGTGGACTGGTGTCACTTTCCACTGATCCCTTACCATGCATGGTCTTGCATGTCTGGGGACACCTTCTCCAGCAGTCGTGGACTGGTGTCACTTTCCACAGATACCTTACCATGCATGGTCTTGCATGTCTGGGGACACCTTCTCCAGCAGTCGTGGACTGGGTGACACTTTCCACAGATCCCTTACCATGCATGGTCTTGCATGTCTGGGGACACCTTCTCCAGCAGTCGTGGACTGGTGTCACTTTCCACAGATCCCTTACCATGCATGGTCTTGCATGTCTGGGGACACCTTCTCCAGCAGTCGTGGACTGGGTGTCACTTTCCACACATCCCTTACCATGATCTTGTATTTGGGGGTTATCCTGGTCAGCAGTGTTTCCGCTGCACCGTCTGCACCTGGCACCTGTAGAGGGTCACGACCACCAGTGGAGGGTGGAGGGCTGCTGGGCTGCCTTTTGACCCTTGTTGCCAGAATTAGATTGGTAGTCCCGAGGACGACGACAGTCCAGGATGGCCTAGGAGTGTCGAGGGCTTGCTGGACGCGGGAAGTGGCTGGCCAATCTGTGACACCGGTTGTGGGTAGCCCGGAGCCTGTTGACTTGCCGATGTTACCACCTGCACCCTCAGAGCCTGTAACTAAAAGCACAGCACAGCATCGGCAGCGATGATGAGAAAGAACCATAGAGGCACGGTGAGCTCTCAGGCATCTCCCCAGACTTGCTGGCAGGAGCCAGGCATGGCATATATCGCATGCTCGTGTTTGTTACTTAACTCTACACTCTTGCGATTCGGTGTCGAGGAATTGTATTGAAGCTTGGGTAATACAACCTTTGTGACGCGTCAATGCGAGCCTCTCATTACGCTCCCACACACAAAGGTAAGAGACACGTGCACTAAATATTTGAGTCTATGGATTGAATTTGAATTGTTAAACTAGACACGTTGTTTAATGGTTACTTCCACCCACTTTGATAATCCATTTTTCTCTATTTATTCCAAATGTTGATTAACTTTAATTTGCCAATTCCTCAGAGCATTTTGTGGGTGTGCCCCTCCTCAGGAAAGACTGTAAATAAACATTCAAATGTTGCTTACAGTATGATATATTGTGACAAATCAACTTCCGGGGCACCAGTGGTCCAGGGATGAATATCGATATCTAAACCATCAATTAGCTCCACACCTCTAGTACACCAGAAGGGATCCTAACAGATTGGAACACAAACACATTTTAAACCTCCTTGCTCAATTTTGGTAACGTGGACGGAACGGCAGGCTTATCTCTGCAAGGTTGTGGATCGTTGGTTAGTTACAAAAGATTGAAAATACAGTTATTACCCAATGATAAAAGGGACTGTTTAGCCAGGGTGTATACACATATCTACTTTATTATTACTACAACAGGCAGTTCTAGCAACACTGCAGAATACAGCCCACCTTGTAAAGGAATGCAGAGGACAGACAGTTTCAAGAAGGAAAAGGATGCACTCTGGATACTAACAGGAGGGTAGTTGGTATGGTAAATAATTGCAAAAGTCCAAGATTTCTTGGCTTTAGCACAAAGAGAGCAACAGGTCTTAAAATGTCTCTAGGTATCTTCCAGGAATGACCAGGAGGACAGAACCACAATATACCTTGTGCTGTAGTTGTTCTTGATGCTTGGCAGGGTTGTGTCAGCGTCAGTGCACTTTGCACGATCAGCGACAGAGTTCAAGATGGGAGTCAGCTGCGTGTTTCAGGCGGACAAGACAGTTCAGTGAGTGAAGATGGATGGCTGCAGGCTGCCCTACACGGCAGCTTGGGGTCAGGAATTGCTGCCTCTGTGCTGGTTGGTGGTTCTGAAGCACTGGTCGACATGTCTCGCATGTCTTTAAGTGGCTGCGGCTTGACACTGGTCAGTGTTGCAGTCGGTAGCAGCTCAAGGAGCTCTCCTGGCTCGCAAATGTCCTTTAAGGCAAACGTCAGTAGATGCTCGCAGAGGCACTTCTCCCAGCTTCTTCAATGGGCTCCTGTTTTATGGCCCAAAGCTGAGAAGTATGTTGCAGGCAGTTGCCATGTCTTTTATTTCGGGTTCAGGGACTTTCTGGCCCTTTCAACCTAGGAAGCTTGCTGCAGAGCCTAGCAAGGCACACTGTGTGCTGGCTGGGTACTGGTTCTGGAGCTGCTGGATGGGTCCTCTAAGTACAGTATCTCCCTCTGTTCCCTGGGAGATGTTTAGGGGAGGGATGTTTCTTCCCTCTTTTGAGGTCCTGGACTTCCTTCACTTGCGGAAGATATAAGGCAGACTGTGGGCCTCATTACACGGTAAGCGGTAAGGGTTTACCGGTACCGGCAAGGGCACCGGTACCGGTAAACCCTTACCGCCTTACTATGAGGTCCCTTTGCGGGTTGGTACTTTAACGCCTGCTTTTTAGCAGGCGTTAAAAAACAACCCGCAAAGGGACCAGGGTGCTAATTACGGTACCGCAATTTGCGGTACCGTAATTAGCACGTTCCCCATTCCCATTATGCCCTATGGGGCAAAAATGGGAATGGGGAAGGGCAATGGGGGAAGGGGGAATTACCGCCCCGCCAACCTTGGAATAGGGCGGTAATTCCCCTTTCCACCAAGGCGGTGCCAGTATTTTACCGGCATGGACCAAGGTGCTAATAGCACCTTGGTCCACCGCCTACCGTGTAATGAGGCCCTGCATCTTCAGCCGGGGTCCAATGATGAGTTTGTCTTGCTACTCCTTGAAAAGTCTTCAAATGATCTGCCAAAAGAGGGATCAGCCCTCCTTTAAAACCAAATGGACCACAGTGATTGGCATAGGCTAAACCTACCTTAATGAATCAATCCTGGCGTCTTTACCAACAATCTCCTGTATGCATGAGGTCATAACCCGAGTCCTTTGCAATAGGAAAGGTAAAGGGATGAAAACATGTGATACTAAGTCCCATCCACCTTCCTGTCTGTTGTGGATCAAAGAGTCTCTCTGGTTAATGGATCTATCTGTGGTTCCTGATTAAATCTGCAAGTTTACTTTGAAGCTGCGGTGAGACCAGGCACTCTGACTCCTGCAAATCACATCCTCGTATGTTATGAATGGGGTCCCCCTGCGGGGTGAACTACTGTAAACATGCAGTCCCAGACATGACAGTTCACTGTCATAGATACTGAAGGTGGGAGCTGCCTTCAGGTTGATACAGTTGCATATGAAAAGTCATTGGGATTTCATGTCACCTTTGTTAACCTCTGCAGCCAAGCCCTATGTGGGCCTGTTTGAATTACCCTCTAATTGGTATGCACATCGCTGCCACCAGCTGCAGGGCCCAAAAAAAGAACAAAGCAGATCCATGGACATTTTTTTTTAACTTAATCAGGCTGGCCATGGCAGGGCAAAAATGTGGTCCTCCCTTTCTAAAGCTGCATTGTGTACCCCTGGCTGTTATACCGCAACTAAATATGACAGGGTGGATTGTGCCTGTAGGCTGAGTACACAGGCCTGTGCTTTTGTTGTGGTATGAGAATAGGAATATGTGTGTGGATCACACATTTTCCTGAGGTAGGTCAACATCATTCCATCCAATACAAAATTTCAAAAAAGCCCAGGTCAGCGCACACCCAGCGTGCAGATGGTCGAATCCCTCACACATATTTTCTGGGTTGTTTGCATAAGTATTTACAAGTAAGACATTTGATGGTGTAACTTGGTCTTTTCTCACTGTGTGTGTGTAGCAAATGGCAGTTATATATATAGCAGGCATTCTAAGAAGAGGCTGACATCAGAGGAGCCAACTGCGAAGCGTCAAGATCAGATCAGACATTACCAAGAAATGACAGAAAGAGTCACTGAACTGCGCATCAACTGACAGAGGCGCTATCTCAAGACTCCCCTGAGTAGAGGCGCTATCTCAAAACTCCCCTGAGTAGAGGCGCTATCTCAAGACTCCCCTGAGTAGAGGCGCTATCTCAAGACTCCCCTGAGTAGAGGCGCTATCTCAAGACTCCCCTGAGTAGAGGCGCTATCTCAAAACTCCCCTGAGTAGAGGCGCTATCTCAAGACTCCCCTGAGTAGAGGCGCTATCTCAAGACTCCCCTGAGTAGAGGCGCTATCTCAAGACTCCCCTGAGTAGGGGGCCTAGAAAACAGGCTGCAACTAAGAGGATCCAGAGACTGCCGAGTATACATCCAAGTGGATTACGTCATAGGCAGATCTGTAATGCTGGAATGGGCAGCAAGTTACCATTCCTCACGGAGCGAACCTTAACCTTAAGAGAACGTCTCTAAATATAACATTGACATTAAATCTAGAAACACGCAGCTGTGCAGCACGCGCCTGTTATGTTATAATGCAGGAGCGTGCAGTGACGCTTTGACTGGTTCCTGGTATTTCACAAGAGCCACAATAGTTACCCACTTCTTAAAACAATATCACAATATGTTTGTTTGCACAGCATGTTTTGTTTATTTTCCTAATGGAGACAAGAGGCTATTTTCTCCGAGCCTCGCCCCATCTCCCAGCATTTCCCAAGTTAGAAAGGGGTTTTGTTTCAAAGCGCACGCGCAGTTGGTTGCAATGTATACATCAATGAGGAATTAGCACTTTTCGCAACATTTGGCACACACAAACACACGTGTACACCACACATATATACATGATATCTGTATATCTCTGCACTGGCGGCTCCAAGTGGCTGCAAGGATTAAGTTCAAAACCCTCTGCATTGTCCACAAGGCCTTCTGGGGCCTGGGGCCTCAATACCTTCAACTCTCTCTTCCTAAATATCTTCCTTCCCGAGCCCTTCGCTCATCCGCCTCCAACTCCCTCAGGGTCAGCCGCTTCTCCAGGCAACGAGTTGGGGGTAGATCTCTTACTTTGGCTGGTGCCTCCCCCTGGAACAGCCTCCCTGCCTCCTTTAAACTTGAGGAGAACCATCTCCGGTTCCAGAAGCACTCAAAACCTTTCTCTTTTCTTCTGCCCTTTCTCCTCCTTTCCCCTGCTGACCTCCTGGCTCAAACCTGAACCACACTGGCTACCTGGCAACCCTCTGTTCTCGGGCCCAGGTCCCTTCCCTGCCAGTCATACATTCCAGCACTGCCCTCCTTGCAACCCCCGCACTTGGGGACTGTTCTGTATCCTTACAGTCCCCCTACCAGCCCTTGACACCTGATGTCTGCACTTACCCATGCACTTGCCACCTGCTGGCCGTTACTTTACTTATTGTTATTATTCTATTATCCCATGTACAGCACTGTCCCTTCGACTGTCACACGCACTTGGGGACTGTTCTGTATCCTTACAGTCCCCCTACCAGCCCTTGACACCTGATGTCTGCACTTACCCATGCACTTGCCACCTGCTGGCCGTTACTTTACTTATTGTTATTATTCTATTATCCCATGTACAGCACTGTCCCTTCCCCTGTCACACGCACTTGGGGACTGTTCTGTATCCTTACAGTCCCCCTACCAGCCCTTGACACCTGATGTCTGCACTTACCCATGCACTTGCCACCTGCTGGCCGTTACTTTACTTATTGTTATTATTCTATTATCCCATGTACAGCACTGTCCCTTCCCCTGTCACACGCACTTGGGGACTGTTCTGTATCCTTACAGTCCCCCTACCAGCCCTTGACACCTGATGTCTGCACTTACCCATGCACTTGCCACCTGCTGGCCGTTACTTTACTTATTGTTATTATTCTATTATCCCATGTACAGCACTGTCCCTTCCCCTGTCACACGCACTTGGGGACTGTTCTGTATCCTTACAGTCCCCCTACCAGCCCTTCACACCTGATGTCTGCACTTACCCATGCACTTGCCACCTGCTGGCCGTTACTTTACTTATTGTTATTATTCTATTATCCCATGTACAGCACTGTCCCTTCCCCTGTCACACGCACTTGGGGACTGTTCTGTATCCTTACAGTCCCCCTACCAGCCCTTGACACCTGATGTCTGCACTTACCCATGCACTTGCCACCTGCTGGCCGTTACTTTACTTATTGTTATTATTCTATTATCCCATGTACAGCACTGTCCCTTCCCCTGTCACACGCACTTGGGGACTGTTCTGTATCCTTACAGTCCCCCTACCAGCCCTTGACACCTGATGTCTGCACTTACCCATGCACTTGCCACCTGCTGGCCGTTACTTTACTTATTGTTATTATTCTATTATCCCATGTACAGCACTGTCCCTTCCCCTGTCACACGCACTTGGGGACTGTTCTGTATCCTTACAGTCCCCCTACCAGCCCTTGACACCTGATGTCTGCACTTACCCTTGCACTTGCCAGCTGCTGGCCGTTACTTTACTTATTGTTATTATTCTATTATCCCATGTACCGCACTGTCCCTTCCCCTATCACACGCACTTGGGGACTGTTCTGTATCCTTACAGTCCCCCTACCAGCCCTTGACACCTGATGTCTGCACTTACCCTTGCACTTGCCAGCTGCTGGCCGTTACTTTACTTATTGTTATTATTCTATTATCCCATGTACCGCACTGTCCCTTCCCCTATCACACGCACTTGGGGACTGTTCTGTATCCTTACAGTCCCCCTACCAGCCCTTGACACCTGATGTCTGCACTTACCCTTGCACTTGCCAGCTGCTGGCCGTTACTTTACTTATTGTTATTATTCTATTATCCCATGTACCGCACTGTCCCTTCCCCTATCACACGCACTTGGGGACTGTTCTGTATCCTTACAGTCCCCCTACCAGCCCTTGACACCTGATGTCTGCACTTACCCTTGCACTTGCCACCTGCTGGCCGTTACTTTACTTATTGTTATTATTCTATTATCCCATGTACCGCACTGTCCCTTCCCCTATCACACGCACTTGGGGACTGTTCTGTATCCTTACAGTCCCCCTACCAGCCCTTGACACCTGATGTCTGCACTTACCCTTGCACTTGCCACCTGCTGGCCGTTACTTTACTTATTGTTATTATTCTATTATCCCATGTACCGCACTGTCCCTTCCCCCCTTCTTTTGCACTTGCGTGATCTGAATGTCACCTGGCCTAGTAGGATCACTGTCCATCCTCCCTCTGTTCGCCCTCCCTAGCCTCGTCGCGCCTTCAAACACTTGTGTATAGGCGCGCTATAAATGCCATATCATATCATGACGTGTGTGTAAAACCCTGTAACTTTGGACTCTCCTGACAAACGTGCTTCATTCATTCTGGCTCAGTTGTCATTGTCCATTCTGAATTGATATTTGTTTGTAAAGTTTGATGAAAATCACTACAGTTGCAAAAGAATAATCAGGTTTGGGGGGGCACCCTAGGAATCATCGTAGGGGCAGGAGAGCAGTGCCCCCAGCGGGGCCTCCGGCACATGGAAGTGTTGGGCCTGCACCTGGACCATATGCACAGAGGACCGCTGTCCGTATGGATTCTGGGACATGGGCCTTTTGATGTAGACAGGTCCCTACCCTTACCCCTTCCCCCCTCACCGTAGAGCGGTGGGCATGTGGCACAGGGCACCCGTTCATGAGGGTGGAAGTGCAGACAGCGGACAGTAAGGGGCAGCGTGTCTGCGTGTGTGTTTACGTCCCACGCACCAGGTCTAGCCCCCTTTCCACGAGGGGGGCGCACAAGGGAAAGCATTCAATTGGCCATGAGCCGCGTGCTCCTGCGCATGGTAGCCCCCTCCAGGATACCTCATTTTACCCCAGTTACCAAGGCCCCACAATTGCTAGTGCCGTCACGCGCGCACCTTCTTCAATTCTGGAGTGTGTGTGAACTGGAACGTGCCCATTGGGCGCCCACCTTGTAAGCGGGTGATGGCCCCACATGTATTACTTTTACATGTAACAACTGTGCAGGGCCTTAAGTGGCACTGCGAAAACAGCCGGTGCTCATCAAGGGGCATGGCCTAACAGGGGGGAGGGGTCTTGCTGACCCGTTAGGCCACGCCCCCCTGACGACCCCCGGCTCAATGGGCTACTGGCACCCCTGCCATGCAGCCTTTTGTAGAGATCAGCACCCTCTACCCATGGGTAGAGGTTGCTGGTCTCTGGATTTGTTTTCTATAGGCTTGCCTGGCAGAGGACAGCGCCTCGCCTATTCAGCCTTAATGGTGGCGCTGCTCCTCGCCAGCTGGGGAAAGGGTGAGGCCCCGGAAAGCTGAGGCCGTTTCATAAAGACTGAAACAGCCGCGAATGCCCCGGAGCTTCAGTATTTAGAAAGCAAGGCCTCTGCTTCCAGCGGCCTCGCATTTCTCTCCATAATGGTGGCGCCTGCCAACTGGCAACACTTGCTTGAAGGGATGCCTCTCGGGTGTGGCGCCACCATTGTGGATGAAAGGCATTTTTTTCTGAAGCCTGAAGCTCTCGGACACGAGCGAGAGTTTCAGGCTTTAGAAAAAAAATCCTTGTCATGAAGTGGCTGGGGCTGCCAGGCGAGATTAGTGAGCCCTGGCAGGGTCCCGCTTCAGAACGAGATTTCGGAGCCTGCCGGGGCTCGACCCCAGCTGGTCCCGACCCACTTAAAGCCCTGCACCTGTGTGCACAAACAAAAAGGTTTGCAAAAAGCCAAGAGTTTATGTGAAATATAATTGCAGCTATGAGCTGACAGGAGGAAAAGCAGTCTGTCCCTATCAAGAAGCAGTCTGTCCCTATCAAGAAGCAGTCTGTCCCTATCAAGAAGCAGTCTGTCCCTATCAAGAAGCAGTCTGTCCCTGTTTGAACTGCGTGTCTGTGAAGCTAATCCCCCGAACTCCAGAAGGGCACCCCAGATTACCCCTTTATGAACTGAGTCAGTCCCAGACCCCACACACGCTCCACGAGGCTGGCAATGGCCACTGGCGGGAGAAATCATTGCGGACAGACCCTCACACCTAGGGGCGCCCTGATCTGCTATCTCACTCTACACCTGACCCCTGATAGCAGGGATTTAAGTGGGATGCTAAATCGAGGGGGTGGGGGATGCTCTCGTTAGGGGCTTGGTTTAGAAAAAAGAAAAGGTGATGCCTTCTCTTTTTTCTAATCTTGGTCCCGGCTAGCCCCGGCCCACTTAAGGCCCTGTTTGATAGGGCAATTAATAATCAGCAACTAGTTAATTCATCAACACAGTGTTTTCCCAGTAGCATTATTCCTGGCTGTATTCTCGCCCATCCCACACTCCCCATCTGGTAGGCATTCACCAGATCCAGCACTATCTAGTGTACGGCACATCAGCAGCAGTGCAGCTGTGGGTTCACACCTGTTATTCATACACACATGCCACAGATGTGGTTTTGCCCAAGGCTGTCTCTGTGCTTCGAATAAAAACCCACTTGAAGAGGGTTCTGATTAAAAGAATGTCACTTGAGGGTTTTTGAGGGGCCTTCCATCTGTGTGGGGCTGTTTGTGAGACCCTCCACTTCGATGAACTTGGGCGCGCAGTTGGAGAGGTGGTGAGGGACGAACCATGAGGTAATGCAGGGCGACTCCCGCGTCTGGTGGCGGTGCCAAATGGCACATCACAGGGCTGTGCCACCTGCCATGCACGCATTGTGATCATCTTGGCACCCGTTGAATCAGGGTGGAGCAGAGGCACCCAAAGGTATCGCCAAGTGAAGCACAAACAATCCCACGCTGCACACCGGAGAAGAGCGCAACCATTCCCCGGGTTAAAAATCAATTCACAGCCACTCACATTCCTAGGGGTCTCCGGGGTTCCATTTCCCAGGTTCATGTTCAATTTACAGCCACTCACAGTCCTAGGGGTCTCCGGGGTTCCATTTGCCCAGGTTCATGAGCAATTCACACCCACTCACAGTCCTAGGGGTGTCCGGCGTTCCATTGCCCAGGTTCATGATCAATTCACAACCACTCACAGTCCTGGGGTATCCAGGGTTCCATTGCCCAGGTTCATGATCAATTCACAGCCACTCACAGTCCTGGGGTATCCAGGGTTCCATTGTCCAGGTACATGATCAATTCACAGCCACTCACAGTACTGGGGGTATCTGGGATTCCATTCCCCATGTTCATGATCAATTCACAGTAACTCACAGTTTTAGGGGTATCCAGGATTCTATTGCCCAGGTTCATGATAAATTCAGAACCACTCACAGTACTGAGGGTATCCAGGGTTCCATTCCCCAGCTTCATGATCAATTTACAGCCACTCACAGTCCTAGGGGTATCTGGGATTCCATTTTCCAGCTTCATGATCAATTCACAGTCACCCACAGTCCTGGGGGTATCCAGAATTCTATTGAAGAGGTTCATGATCAATTCACAGCCACTCACAGTCCTATTAGTATCCGGGATTCCATTGCCCAAGTTCACAATCATTTCACAACTACTCACAGTCGTGGGGGTATCCAGGATTCAATTCCTCATGATCAATTCACAGTCACTCACAGTTCTAGGGGTATCCGGCACTCCATTCCCCAGGTTCATGATCAGTTCACAGCCACTCACAGTACTGGGGGTATCTGGGGCTATATTCCCCATGTTCATGATCAATGCACAGCCACTCACAGTCCTGGGGGTATCCAGGGATCCATTCCCCATGTTCATGACCGATTCACAGCCACTCACAGTCCTAGGGGTATCCGGGATTCCATTGCCCAGGTTCATGATCAATTTACAGCCACTCACAGTCCTAGGGGTATCCGGGATTCCATTCCCTAGCTTCATGATCAATTCACAGCCACCCACAGTCTTGGGGGTATCCGAGGTTCCATTCCTCATGATCAATTCACAGTCACTCACAGTCCTGGGGGTATCCGGAGTTCCATTCCTCATGTTCATGATCAATTCACAGCCACCCACAGTCCTGTGGGTATCCGGGTTTCCATTGCACAGGTTCCTGATCAATTCACAGCCAGTCACAGTCCTGGGGGTATCCGGCGTTCCACTCCTCATGATCAATTCATAGCCACTCACAGTCCTGGGGGTATCCGAGGTTCCATTCCCCATATTCTTGATTAATTCACAGCCACTCACAGTCCTAGGGGTATCCAGGGTTCTATTGTCCAGGTTCAAGATCAATTCACAGCCACTCACAGTCCTAGGGGTATCTGGGGTTGCATGTCCATTATCAATTCACAGCCACTCACAGTCCTAGGGGTATCTGGGGTTGCATGTCCATTATCAATTCACAGCCACTCACAGTCCTGGGGGTACACAGGATTATATGCCAAAATGCGAATTAGCAATTTACAGTCACTCCATTCCTAGGGAAATCACAGACCTGTGGGTATCTGGGATACCATTCCCAAAGGTTAATTATCAATGGACCATAACTCCCCTCCCAAGGAAATCAATGTATAGCCACTCACAGACCTGCGGCTATCTGGGATACCATTCCCAAAGGTTAATTATCAATGGACCATAACTCCCCTCCCAAGGAAATCAATATATAGCCACTCACAGACCTGCGGGTATCTGGGATACCATTCCCAAAGGTTAATTATCAATGGACCATAACTCCCCTCCCAAGGAAATCAATATATAGCCACTCACAGACCTGCGGGTATCTGGGATACCATTCCCAAAGGTTAATTATCAATGGACCATAACTCCCCTCCCAAGGAAATCAATATATAGCCACTCACAGACCTGCGGGTATCTGGGATACCATTCCCAAAGGTTAATTATCAATGTACCGTCACTCCCTTCCCAAGGAAATCAATATATAGCCACTCACATCCTGGGGGTATCTGGGATACCATTCCCAAAGGTTAATTATCAATGTACCATCACTCCCTTCCCAAGGAAATCAATATATAGCCACTCACAGACCTGCGGGTATCTGGGATACCATTCCCAAAGGTTAATTATCAATGTACAGTCACTCCCTTCCCAAGGAAATCAATATATAGGCACTCACAGACCTGGGGGTATCTGGGATACCGTTCCCAAAGGTTAATTATCAATGTACAGTCACTCCCTTCCCAAGGAAAACAATATAAAGCCACTCACAGTCCTGGGGTTATCCTGGATACCGTTCCCAAAGGTTAATTATCAATGTACAGTCACTCCCTTCCCAAGGTTATCAATATACAGTCACTCACAGTCCTGTGAGTATCTGGGATTCCCTTCCCAAAGGTTAATTTTTTTTTTTTTTAAATGTTGTAGTTTAATTTTTAAACTTTTCATTTCTCGGGCAAATTAAAAATAAAGAAAGTTTTTTAACTCATAAAAGGTTCAGCCAGGTTGAGAATTTCTTGAAGAAAATGACATATTGTCAGGATAGGTTTTTGCGATCTGCCATTGAGTAACTCCGTCCATCTTTCCTCTGTCTCCATTATTTGTTCCTGTATCTTCTAATAGCTGCCGAATCGTGTTCTTTGCTCAGATAAGTCCTTACATTCCATTACTAGGTGAAAAAGTGTTTCAGGTTTTTCGGGGTCTGAGCAAAAGTGGCAAAAATTGTTCGTTCGATGGCGCGATTTGTCTGGTTTTTGCTAAGTAGTAGCGGGTTGGAATTATGTTCATTCTGAGCCTCAGATATATTGAGCGAATTTTAGGATCAGGGAAGATGGTCAGATATGCGGTAGTTCGTTGATGGATCTGAGGTCTGTCACGCATTGTAGATTGAGGGAGTATTTTTTTTTTCTTCAAGTGTTTTAATCCAGTCGTTTTCCATTATTTTCTTTTTTGCATGCTGGGGGCGGAGCCTAAGCATTTCATGTGAAATTTCTTCTGATTGCATTAGTTGTTCTCGGTTGGCTTTCCACTTCATGATGATGATTGTGTTGTTCATTGCTCCTTCATGGAGCCTCAGGATTTCGATTGTTGGTGTTTTTTCATCAGTGAGAAGCTTTCGATACAGATCTGGTTGTTTCCATAAAACTATTGAGTTGATGGATTGTAAGGCTATTTCATGCCTAATTCTGGATATAGGAAAGGTAGATGGAGGTTGCAAGATCTTACGCCAGAAAAGGGCCTCTAGTTTTGTCCAGGTATGATCTGTTGCATGTACCATTGCCTCTGTTCCATTGACTATAGTCGGGATAACTTTTTGTTTGTAAAATGAATTTATCGGTTTGAGAGAGTGCTTCCCAAATTTACGCTGTATCAAACATCCTTGCCTCGCTAAAGATTGAGTTCGTTGTTCCAATTTCGTTGTCCACTCCTTTTCACATTTGGATTGATTTATGAAGACACCTAAGTATTTAAAAGTTGTTATTTCTTCCAGTTGTTTGCTATTGAGGTACATTTTCAGTTGTTTTCCATTGGTGTTTGGCAGTCTTGTCAGTTGCATGATTTTTTTTTTGTTTGTGTTAATAGAGAGTTCATTAAGAAGCATGTAAGAGCCTAGTTGATTGAGACTGTGTTGTAACCCTGATGGTGTCTTGTCCAGTAGAATTATATCATCCGCATATGTCATTATTTTCACCAGAGTTGAGTTACTCTTCGGAGGATTCAGCGCGTCAGGTTGGAGATGGGTCTCAATATCTGCAGTATAGAGATTGTACAGTGTTGCAGCCAAGGGGCATCCTTGTTTTAGTCCATTTGCAGCATTTATTTTAGATGATGTATGACCTTCTCTTGTGAGTCTTATTGTAATGGAGGTATTTGTCTAGAGTTGTTTAATCGGGCCCAGTATGTCATTTGGGCATTCCCATATTTCAAGTTTGGTCCAAAGTTTTTGTCGAGAGATCCCATCAAAGGCCATATGGAGATCTATGAACGCCACGTACATTTTTGTTTTGCTGTTAATGGCTTCGTGTTTTATTAAGTTTAGTAAAAGTAGGTTGATGTTAGTCCCAACATTTGGGGTGAAGCCAGTTTGTCTTGTAGCGAAGCGCTTTGTTTGGATTGCCCATAGATTCAGTTTTTTCAGGAGGATCGAAGTGAATAACTTTCCCAGTGGGTCCAGTAATGCTATTGGGCGGAAGTTGGTCGGGTCATCCTTTGGACCTTGCCTGTGGATGGGAACAATGGTTGCCGTTTTCCATGACTTAGGTTCCTGATTGAGCTTGTTTATGAGTGTTAAGATGTTTTCCATGAGGTTAGCCCATGCATGCGGATTTTCCTTTAGCATTGCATTTGATGTCCCATCAGGACCTGGGGCAGTGATATATTGAGTTTTTGAATAATTTCAAAAATATCTTGGTGACTGCAAATTACTGTCCATTTGTCGTTCTGTGGTTGTGGATTACTTTCGCCGTCAGATCAGGCTTTGTATATTTCTGTATAGTGGGCAATCCATTGATGTTCCGCCACATTTCCTGTTAGTTTTTGTTGTTGAGCAGCATTATTGTTCAAGAGGTTCCATAGATCTCGAAGATTGTGTTTTTTATATGTTTCCAGGATTGGTTCTGCGTCTGATTGTAATAGCATCATCTTATGATTTTTTATCCAGTTCCTGTATCTTTGTTTGGCCGCTTTTATTTTGACAATTGAGTCCTTATCTTTGTTTTTTGACAGTTGGCGGACTGTGTTTATCATTGTTCTTTTTCTATCAGCAAGCTCCTTGTTGTAGCGATGCTGGTGAATCTGTAGATTTTTCTGTTTAGCTATTCTGTAATGAGGTTGGAGTAGCCATTGGTAGTTTAGTTTTTGATCGTCTGGCAGAGAGCTTTGAGTAAATTTGTTTGTGAGTTGGAGAGTGGCTTTTTGGGGTTATGCAAAGTTTTTTTCCGGCTGCACAGACTTCGAGCGGAATGGGACGCTTGGGCTCATGTTGACGCAGGATGTCTTGTCCATGTACGACTAGTTGATTGTGGTCACTTTTCGTTGTTGCAATTATATTTGTTATTTCTACTGCTTCTTTTAGTTTGTTGGAAAGGTATATGTAGTCAATTATGGCAGATGATTTGCCTCGAGACCAAGTGGGAAGAAGATTTCCTATTTCGTCTTTTGGATGGTCTATAAGTTGTAGGTTACGGATGACGGTTTCTTTAGTCCATTTTCTTGCGAGGATTGTTTGTTTTTTCGATTGGCATTGGCTGACCGTCTTTTTGCCATAGATGCAGATTTAGATCACCGCACAGTATAAATTCGACTCCTGTGTATTTCTCGATGAGGTTGTCGATTGTAAGGAATACGCCATCTAAGAAGGCTTTGTTGGTAATAGCCATTGGGTTCCAGTATAAGTTAATGATTTCGTGATTGCTTTAAAGTTTTGCACAGTTTGGCTCACTCTTTGGTGTGATTTTAACGACTGTGTTTTGTATCCATATTGATATTTATTGTCTGTATTATAGACCATGTGGTATCAATCTTGATTAGCGTTCATAGCCCTGATGAGGGTCTTCCTTTGGGTCTTGTTGGAGCTGGATTAAGGAAGGCTAGAAAGCCATCGCAGCTTGGAGTAGTGGAGAGCCAGGTTTCTTGGAAGCAAATGATCTGGTAGGAATCGAATTCCGGCGATGGATCGTTAAACAGGTGGGAGTTTCCCCGTGTGTTCCATGAACACAGGGTCCAATTTTCTGGTCTATTGGTTGATGGTTATGAAATATTGCTTAGTTCTGCATTGTCTTGGTAATTCAGGCTATCGTCTAATCCGTATTGACGTTTGATTGGACGATTAGTGTTGTAGCTCGTCACTAGTTCCTCTTCGTTATATGTGGTATTTTCAGGGGTGTCCTGTCGCCTAGTTTGGTGGTCTTCTGGAGTGTACTGTTGTCTGGCATTTCGATCTTCTGGGGTATACTGACGTTTGAAATGGTGGTCACTTCTATTTTTTGGAGTGTTAGAAAGTTTATTTGTATAATTATATCTCTCTTTTGTCTGTTTTTCGTTGTAAAGGTTTTTCTAGGGTTTTCCTTTTTAGTGATCTCTTCTTTGTACGCTTTAGTACCAGTTGTACATCTAACGCCCAGTTTGTTTAGAGCATCTTTAGATTTTAATATTTGATCCATATTTGTTTTGTTATGGAGTTTTAGCAATATTTTGTCGTTAGAGTTTTCGTCTGCAAAGATCACCAGGTCAATGTCTCTGGAGCGTATTTGAGTAAGGTTTGGAATGGTTTGGAAGAGGATTAGGATATTCGCTCTGTTCAGTACCAGTTCGTTTGCTCTGGTGATGACATTTTCTACTTGCACTATGTGTTTCTCTGTAAGATGGAAAGGGTTCAAAAATGTTGGTTCCGGGAGGTCTTGATTTTCTCTTTGTCGTTGTGCATCACAAAATTCTTGATATGACTCAGATTGGGAATGGCTGTTTCCAGTACTGCTGTTTGTTTTGTCGACAAATGAAGATGAGGAGATTTCATCGTAGGTTGCCTCATTGTTTAAGGTGTTAGTATGGTTAATCGTTGAGCTGTCTGAGATTTGTTCGCAAGAGATCGAATTGCTGAGGGATTGGTCTTGTTTGTATTCGTCAATGACTATCAAGATTGAGTCTTTTACTTGTCTGTTGGTTTTGTTGTTTCCTTGTAAGGGTTGATCTTCGTATGTCGTTAAGTTAATTAGGTCATCCGAATCTAAGCTTTGATCCTTATTTAATGTCTTTGCTGTCGCTTTTGTTTGTTTGTTTAAAGTTGGTAGTAGTGGCTCCTTGTGTTTTCTTGTAAGATTCTTTCAGGGCTTTTAGGGTTTTTTCCTGAGGATGGAATTTTGCCTGTTTTTTCTGGGATCAGCTTTGGTATTGGCAAATTTCGTAGGAAGGCTCGTGAACCTGTTTGTTTATATGTTTGTTTGGTGTGTTTCTTTGGTGGATTTTTATCGGTGTTCTTTGCTTGTGCAAATATTCCGAAAGTGTCATTGCTGGTCATGGTTCTGGGTTCACCTGTTGGTTTTATTATTTCATTGCATGGATTTGGTACAGTTGTTGATTGTGGCAATAAGTTTGGTTGTGGTTCGGTTGCTGTTCGGTTGTTTGGTTTTTGTTGCTGGTTTCTGAGTAGTATCATGAGTTCTTTTGTAAGTTGGATCTTTTCTTCTTTGTCATCCCGTGCTGTCATGAAAAGTCTTTGTTGCCATGTACGGGACTGTTCTGCTTCAAAGTCTAGGCGCTTTCCAATTGTGTTGATGAAATCTTCTGTATGTATTTGCTTAGTGTGAATCATTGTGAGCAGTGTTGCATGATCTCGTATATTATCTTTTGTGGCTTCGTGAAGTTTGAGAAAGGGTATCATGGATTGAGATACCACTGCCAGCAACATGTTTTGTAGTTCCATCATAGTTGTTGGAAGTCTCTGTTTTTGTGCATTGTCAATCGGGGAGGAATGTCTACCTGTGTTGCTTGGTACAGGGGTTGGATTACCTGTTTCGTTTCCTTGTACTGGTGTATGAAAAGATTCTTCTACTTCATATACGAATTGGGTAGCTCTTGGTTCCTTTTTTATTTTAAGAGAGCTGGAGTGTGGTATTTCTCTGCCGTTGCTTTGATTTTCGCCGGAATGGCAATTTGTTTGTAGGGATTTTTTGGGTGCTGGTGTCGACGTGCAGGGTGGGGTTATCATATGGGTGGTTCTCCAAAGATTTCTCTCCTTCTTTCGGCACTATTAATAATAGATTCAATTTCTGTAATATCCAAGGATAAACGGGCTGCTTTTCCTGTTACTGTGTTCAGAGGAGGTATGGTCGCTTCATTTAGTAGTTTTTGAGCATTATGAGATTGTAGCCATTGCAATTGTCATTTGCAGTCCTGGTGAGTTTGTTTGAGTTAATTGTGTCGATAATTCTTCGCTGTGTATTTTGTCCCATGTCGCCGGGATTTCACGGTCATGGGTGCTTGTGTTTCTATGATTTTGTTACTCCGGTTCTTTAATATGTTTGTGTTCTGGATGTTAAGGCACTGCGCTGGCAGGTGTGTGTCGTTAGTACTTGGTGCAGTCTCAAGTCTCAGAGCAAGGTGCACGGGATCAAAGGGGAGAAAGCCCCTGCAGTCTCCCGCACTGCGTCGGTTGTGTTGGCTTCTGGGATCTCAAATCTCAGAGCAAGGTGCGCGGGATCAAAGGGGAGAAAGCCCCTGCAGTCTCCCGCGCTGCGTCAGTTGTGTTAGCTTCTGGGATTGAAGCCCTGCCTTGTCAGGTATTTACAATTCTTGCTGCACTTAATGCAGTCTCGCATGAGAGCAGGGCAGGAGAGGTTCCTTTGCGTTAGCTTCTGGTGTTTGGGCAGTGTGCTGACAAGTGTGTGCTGTTGATTTATCAGCAAGAGTTTGTGGCACTTAGTACAGTCTCAAGCGAGGAGAGGCCGGGAAAAGTTCCTTTGTGCAAATTGGGTTGGGGGTGAGATGCGCTGGGTCAGGGGTGCCCCCAGTCTCCTGTTTTGCGTTAACTAGTTTTGGGGCGCTTCGTGGCGTGTCACTTGCGACCGTAGTCTGGTGCTTCCGTATGGGTCTGCTTCTCTCGAGAAGATTACGAGTAGTTGGGTGAGAGAGCCGCAATGGCGATTTTCTTGGTTCTCAGTTCGCAGTCTTATCAGTCGGAGATTTCCTCTGGGTTGAGATCTCTTGCTGGTTTCTTTGGGTTTCCAAATGGGTGGCGAGGCAGGGCAGCGCCGCGGAGCCTGCAGAGCCTAAACACAAAAAGACTCTGCAGCAGATTCCGCAGCCGCTCCGCGGCTTCCTGGTTAATTTGAGGTGGAAATTGGCAGCAATAGAAAGAGGACTTGGAGTGTCTTCACAATCCTGGAGCAAAAAGAGTTAGAGTCCTGCAGTATCAGTAGACCAAAAGATTGTAGCCATTGCAATTGTCATTTGCAGTCCTGGTGAGTTCGTTTGAGTTAATTGTGTCGAATCTAAGCTTTGATCCTTATTTAATGTCTTTGCTGTCGCTTTTGTTTGTTTGTTTAAAGTTGGTAGTAGTGGCTCCTTTTGTTTTCTTGTAAGATTCTTTCAGGGCTTTTAGGGTTTTTTCCTGAGGATGGAATTTTGCCTGTTTTTTCTGGGATCAGCTTTGGTATTGGCAAATTTCGTAGGAAGGCTCGTGAACCTGTTTGTTTATATGTTTGTTTGGTGTGTTTCTTTGGTGGATTTTTATCAGTGTTCTTTGCTTGTGCAAATATTCCGAAAGTGTCATTGCTGGTCATGGTTCTGGGTTCACCTGTTGGTTTTATTATTTCATTGCATGGATTTGATACAGTTGTTGATTGTGGCAATAAGTTTGGTTGTGGTTCGGTTGCTGTTCGGTTGTTTGGTTGTTGTTGCTGGTTTCTGAGTAGTATCATGAGTTCTTTTGTAAGTTGGATCTTTTCTTCTTTGTCATCCCGTGCTGTCATGAAAAGTCTTTGTTGCCATGTACGGGACTGTTCTGCTTCAAAGTCTAGGCGCTTTCCAATTGTGTTGATGAAATCTTCTGTATGTATTTGCTTAGTGTGAATCATTGTGAGCAGTGTTGCATGATCTCGTATATTATCTTTTGTGGCTTCGTGAAGTTTGAGAAAGGGTATCATGGATTGAGATACCACTGCCAGCAACATGTTTTGTAGTTCCATCATAGTTGTTGGAAGTCTCTGTTTTTGTGCATTGTCAATCGGGGAGGAATGTCTACCTTTGTTGCTTGGTACAGGGGTTGGATTACCTGTTTCGTTTCCTTGTACTGGTGTATGAAAAGATTCTTCTACTTCATATTCGAATTGGGTAGCTCTTGGTTCCTTTTTTATTTTAAGAGAGCTGGAGTGTGGTATTTCTCTGCCGTTGCTTTGATTTTCGCCGGAATGGCAATTTGTTTGTAGGGATTTTTTGGGTGCTGGTGTCGACGTGCAGGGTGGGGTTATCATATGGGGTGGTTCTCCAAAGATTTCTCTCCTTCTTTCGGCACTATTAATAATAGATTCGATTTCTGTAATATCCAAGGATAAACGGGCTGCTTTTCCTGTTACTGTGTTCAGAGGAGGTATGGTCGCTTCATTTAGTAGTTTTTGAGCATTATGAGATTGTAGCCATTGCAATTGTCATTTGCAGTCCTGGTGAGTTCGTTTGAGTTAATTGTGTCGATAATTCTTCGCTGTGTATTTTGTCCCATGTCGCCGGGATTTCACGGTCATGGGTGCTTGTGTTTCTATGATTTTGTTACTCCGGTTATTTAATATGTTTGTGTTCTGGATGTTAAGGCACTGCGCTGGCAGGTGTGTGTCGTTAGTACTTGGTGCAGTCTCAAGTCTCAGAGCAAGGTGCACGGGATCAAAGGGGAGAAAGCCCCTGCAGTCTCCCGCACTGCGTCGGTTGTGTTGGCTTCTGGGATCTCAAATCTCAGAGCAAGGTGCGCGGGATCAAAGGGGAGAAAGCCCCTGCAGTCTCCCGCGCTGCGTCAGTTGTGTTAGCTTCTGGGATTGAAGCCCTGCCTTGTCAGGTATTTACAATTCTTGCTGCACTTAATGCAGTCTCGCATGAGAGCAGGGCAGGAGAGGTTCCTTTGCGTTAGCTTCTGGTGTTTGGGCAGTGTGCTGACAAGTGTGTGCTGTTGATTTATCAGCAAGAGTTTGTGGCACTTAGTACAGTCTCGAGCGAGGAGAGGCCAGGAAAAGTTCCTTTGTGCAAATTGGGTTGGGGGTGAGATGCGCTGGGTCAGGGGTGCCCCCAGTCTCCTGTTTTGCGTTAACTAGTTTTGGGGCGCTTCGTGGCGTGTCACTTGCGACCGTAGTCTGGTGCTTCCGTATGGGTCTGCTTCTCTCGAGAAGATTATGAGTAGTTGGGTGAGAGAGCCGCAATGGCGATTTTCTTGGTTCTCAGTTCGCAGTGTTATCAGTCGGAGATTTCCTCTGGGTTGAGATCTCTTGCTGGTTTCTGTGGGTTTCCAAATGGGTGGCGAGGCAGGGCAGCGCCGCGGAGCCTGCAGAGCCTAAAGACCAAAAGACTCTGCAGCAGATTCCGCAGCCGCTCCGCGGCTTCCTGGTTAATTTGAGGTGGAAATTAGCAGCAATAGAAAGAGGACTTGGAGAGTCTTCACAATCCTGGAGCAAAAAGAGTTAGAGTCCTGCAGTATCAGTAGACCAAAAGACTCTGCAGCAGACTGAGCGGCCACTCCGCGGCTTCCTGGGTAATTTGAGGTAGAAATTAGCAGCAATAGAAAGAGGACTTGCAGAGTCTTCACAATCCTGGAGCAAAAAGAGTTAGAGTCCTGCAGTATCAGTAGACCAAAAGACTCTGCAAGTTAATTATCAATGTACCGTCACTCACTTCCCAAGGAAATCAATATATAGCCTCTCACAGTCCTGGGGGTATCCGGGATTCCATCCCAAACTTAGTTATCAATGTACAGTCACTCCCTTCTCAAGGATATGAATATACAGTCACTCACAGTTCTGGGGGTACATGGGATTCCCTTCAGATAAAGACAGCAAGTCAATCTACTCTGCCACCAATCCACATCAGAAAAGAACTGCGAGCCCATCGTCCCTCGTATCATTCCACATCAGTTGAGGATTGCCAGCCCATCTACTCTGCCACCAATCCACATTAGATAATCTCTACCAGCCCATCTACTCTGCCACCAATCCTCATCAAGGTACAACGTCCTTCCACCGCGGGATGTTTTTTTGTGGGGTCTTACCGTGAGTTTTTTTTACAAAAAAACTCATTGAAATTTTTAGGGGGGTGTTAGAAAAATATATATATGGTGTGTGGGTGTTTGGGAATAGATACAAACTTAAAGGGGATGGGAGTTTGAGGGGACCAACCAAAAATAAAATAACATAAAATTCGATGAGTTTTTTTTGTTAAAAAATCAATAGTAAAAAACCCAGTGAAAAAACATCATGCAATGAAATGCCATGGAACCCTCATCAGATAGGGACTGCTAGTCCATCGACTCTGACACCAATCCACATCAGATAGGGACTGCTAGTCCATCGACTCTGACACCAATCCACATCAGATAGGGACTGCTAGTGCATCGACTCTGACACCAATCCACATCAGATAGGGACTGCTAGTCCATCGACTCTGACACCAATCCACATCAGATAGGGACTGCTAGTCCATCGACTCTGCCACCAACCCACATCAGATAGGGACTGTTAGTCCATCGACTCTGACACCAATCCACATCAGATAGGGACTGCTAGTGCATCGACTCTGACACCAATCCACATCAGATAGGGACTGCTAGTCCATCGACTCTGACACCAATCCACATCAGATAGGGACTGCTAGTCCATCGACTCTGCCACCAACCCACATCAGATAAGGACTGTTAGTCCATCGACTCTGACACCAATCCACATCAGATAGGGACTGCTAGTCCATCGACTCTGCCACCAACCCACATCAGATAAGGACTGCTAGTCCATCGACTCTGCCACCAACCCACATCAGATAAGGAGTGCTAGTCCATCGACTCTGCCACCAATCCACATCAGATAGGGACTGCTAGTCCATCGACTCTGCCACCAACCCACATCAGATAAGGACTGCTAGTCCATCTACTTTCCAGCAATCCATATCAGATAAGGACTGTGAGTCAATCGACTCTGCCCCCACTCCACGCCAGACAAGGGCTACCAGCCCATCTACTCTGCCACCAATCCACATCAGATAAGGATTGCCAATCCATTGATTTTTCCAGCAGTCCTCATCAGATAAGGACTATGACTACTAGTCCATCGACTCTGACACCAATCCTCATCAGATGGGACTGATATTACATCGACTCTGACAACAATCATCATCATGTAAGGACTGCCAGCCCATCTGCTCTGCCAGACAATTCACATCAGATAAGGATTGCCATCCCATCCACTCTGCCACCGATTCACTTAAGGTCGGGGCTGCAAGTCTATCTACTCTCCACAAATCCACATCAGACAAGGACCACCAGCCCATCTAGCCGGCACCAATATTGATATATGATAAGGGCCACTATCCTCACAATTCTGCCAGAGACATTGACACCCCCTGAGGACCGGCAGCCCACCTAGTATGCCACTGGTGTCACATGGCAGTATAACCTGCCGCTGAGGGCTATAACAGCCGGGAATGCCCTCACCACAGGTTATAATCCTAATATTCTGACAAGGGCCTATATCGATGGGAAGAGCATCAAGGTCTGGTACATCCCAAGGTGCAAAGGCTATAATGCTGTTAAAATCTCCTGCCAAAGCAGCCTTAAGAGGGTCATTGCAGAGTGAGGGGGTGCAGAGACCAGGTGGCGAGTGGAGTGGCTTCCAAAATGAGAGGTGCTATGCCAGAGACTGAGGAAGGACAGAGGGCCACTGGTGCAGAGCTGTGTGCAACCCTAAATGGCACTGACAGGAAATGGAACTGGGGTGAAGGTGAGAGATGATGGGAAATATAACCACAGAGAGCCGTGATTTCCACTGAAGAGGTTACAGAGCAAATTTATCACGGATATTGACATTGGGTAAATCAAAGGCTCCAAACCAACAGAGCTCAAGGGCCCACTGGGAAAAGGACCTGCCATTATCCGAAACCTGGACACTGAAAAGAGGCCTATGTAGGCAGACTATGTGGGTGTCTTTCTGCAGAAATTCAGAGAAAACCAAAACACAAATGTAATTCAAGTACAGATTGGAAAAGCACATTGCATTGCTGGCTGAGACATGAATGGAGCATTTTTCACTGAAACTGTCACCCATCTAAAGGTGGTGCACTTGACCATTTAGCATAGAAACGAATAGCAGACAACTAAGTGTGTTTTACATTAATGAATGGAAGAAACAGCCCCAGACTTTCAGTTGTCATCTTCAAAAAGAAAACAATGCTGTGCGAAAAAAAAGAATAAATCCATCAATGCAAAAGCAAAGTGAATCCTGATCAGTAAAACACGCAGTATATCAAAGAATAAAGGCTTATGTTAGAAAATGCAATCTTTGAGTTCCCTTCAGCTAAGGTAAATGGTGGGTCTCTGGGCAAACTTCACAACAGACGTCCCCCACTGAAAGTCTGATTTGTGCATCCCAATGGTTTACAATGGCAATAAAATGTGTCCTGACGAGTGAGTCGAAAAGCAAGTTTCCCTAGACCTGCTGTCTCTGAGGGCAGTTCTGAGCAGGGAAATGTTGTAGCTAGTACATGACAGGAATGTGGGGTGGGGGATCTCTGTGTTGCCAAGGCCCCAGGTGTTTACGACCGGCAGTTACCAACTTCAAACAACAAAGAGGATAATGAAAAAAAAAAAACTGGGTTTTAGGCTGGCCAAGGGGGGCAAATGGCATGGAGGAAAGTATGCTCACATTTGCACATATGAACATTCCCTTTGTTTAAATGGACTGTCACAATTGTTGCTTTTTCTCAGAAACAACAAATCACACTGCATACATGCATGTTTAATGTTTTAGATAATTTCCAGGTGATTTTGTTGATATGCAATTTCTCCACCTGTGACTTAGGGAATTATAACAACCAGCTAAAAGCTGTTCCTGGCTGCTCTGAACATGTTCTGAATTCGAGAGTTGGTGAACGGGTGGAGGGTAAAATTAGGAATGTGGCGAGTAAATTACATGTTCCTAACTATTATACTTTTTGTAAAAATGGCGGAAAATTGCCATACGGCTGTGCTACATAGTGTGGACCTGGTGGTTGTTTTGTAAAATTTACCATGAGTAGCTGAAACTGAATTTATGTATACTATAGAAGTTATTAGAAAATTATGAAGTTCTGCTAAAAAAGCTGACATAGAAACAAAGGTAGATTTCAAAAGGAAGTTCCCACATGTCTGCTCCAGACTCCTAAACAAATCCTTAGAGAGGCGCTGGATTTGGGAGTATAGAGAAGGGTAACTGTCAAATGCTATTTATGAGGACTCTTGCCTGGGACTGCCCAAGATTGTAACCTTGATGATGTCATCCCTAGTATATAAACGGGACGCACTGTGAGGAAAGGAGAGAGCTGCTGAAATGTGCCATCTGACAGCCACAAGGAAACAACAAAAGGAGATTTTTGCTGAGAGTGCATCTGGGTGGAGCCGTCCATTGCTGGGAAGGCCTAAAAACTGACTGGGTCTTATGGTGGAGATATGGGGACCATCCTTGAGAGTGGAGTGATCAGACCCCTGCCCTGTCCTTCCAGAGGGTCCTGAGATACAGCTGGCTTTCCTGAACTTTAAACGGGGGTTTTCAATGTAAATATACTTGAACCCTTTGTAACCCAAAAGTGGGGGAATTTTCTTGCCTTAAATCCTTTCCCTTTATAGTGGAGGGGGGGTGGGCAAAGTGGAGTAGATCCTTAGCCTATTTAACAATAAATATTAATTTAATTAATTCTCCTTGGCAGAACATCAAGGGTGATTTTTGTTAAAATTCCAAATTAACAAAGCTATTTTCCAGTGTGCACTGAAAACAATAGACTGTAATGTAATTGGGTAATCCTATTTTGACTGTTAACCCCAACTTCTTTTAGTAAGAGGGGTGTCTTGGTCCCTAAACCAAAAAAACAATCCCCAAACTGCCAGCTTCTCCAACACAGGCATTAAAGAGGAGAGGGGGGGGGTCTGAAATCCAAAATTCTCAAATCATCCTACCTTTTACTATCCAGCCTCCCCAAACAGGCCTTTAAGTGGAGGGAGGTCTGAAATCCAACATTCTCAAATCATCCTACCTTTTAGCATCTAGCTTCCCCAACACAGGCCTTTAAGTGGAGGCAGACCAAAGAGGGCGGGGGTCCTGAAATACCCACTGCTAAATCACCCTGTGTTCATTTATTGCTAACCTGCAGGACAACTGAAATTGTACAGCATTGCAAATGTAAAGTAATGTTATAAAGGGATGAGAGTTAATGATCATTTTTTTGAAATTTGTATAAAGAAAAATATTGTGATTTAAAATTTCCCAACCAAATTATGTGAGTTATTTATGTAGAGAGAAATGTATTGTGTTGTGCCACGGATGAAGTGGTGTGTGACATTTTAGTGTGAATTTCTATTACCTTTCATCCAAATAAATACAAAGAAATACTGTATTTGTTTTGTGTGTAGATAAGATGGGATAGGGTATAGGATAATGTGGTACTTTACTTTTGAGTTAGTATGCTATTGCCATTGCTCTGGCTAGTGTTACATGCAAATGACAGCAGTAAGCTACTGTATTTGTTTTGTATGCAGATAAGATGGTATAGGGTATAGGAGAATGTGGAACACACCAAAGGGAGAGGATAACGGAATCAAACGAAGTGGCGTCGACTCTAGGGAAGGAGGCAAGCTGTGGACCCAGATGTACTCGATTAGCGAGCATGAAGGCTGCATGCCGATATCTCAGAAGTTCTGCCCAAGGGTAACCCCTATCATTGGTACGGCCCACCTAGATATCCACTGGAGGAGCTCTATGCCACTTGGGGTATGAGTCCAATGCTGGAGCAGTTCCCGCTTTGGGATTGCTGACCATGCCAGGCAGGTATGCCATAGATGCCTTCCACCCACAAGCAACTCTAGAGCTGCCAGCCTCTAGGCCGCAATTTCAACCACAAGGATCTTGTTAGAACGTCCCCTGGGGGCCGGTGGGGCAGGGCTTTTGGCTGGATGGGGGCACTGGCTTCCAGACTCAATTCAGTTCTCGGCAGATTAATATTTACCTGTAGTAATAATACTGCAGGCGTGGGACCGAGCGCTGCTCCACCGGAAACAGGAACTCGACGCGCACATCGAGGGCCTGGCAAGGGGCGAGAAAGGAACAGACGGAGAATGCACTGCTTACGTTACCTGTCAGGAGAGAACAGAAGAGTCAGACACAGGGGGCTCCCCTACCTGCCATTCAGGGGTCCCTGCAGGACCGGGCGGTTTACTCTTAAGAGTGGGCGAGGAGCAGGGAGGAAGGCAGGCTGCCTGGGCACTGCCTCTGGGACTTGCCATCTGATCTTTTAGGAGGGTGCACACCTGTTGGCCAGAAGTTAATTACTCAAGAGTTGTGACTTCTCAAAAGTAAGGTGCCGGGATGGAAAAGCAGGATGGGTTTTGAGGCGGTGCACTCAGTCGCCACACTGTGTTACCTTACTCCCACCTCTCCCTCACCAGGAGTTAGTTGTTGAATTATAGGCTGGGTGGTTACAATGCTCCTGAGAGGGGACGTTAGGCTCAGATAGGGTTGGGTCCCATGAGGATAGGCTTGAATGCAGGGGGAACACACAGGAAGGGGCCAACACACACACACACACACACATGCACACACACTCTTGCACACCCGCACCCCCTGCAGACACACGCAGATGTGGTCTTACACACACACACACATGCACGCACATGGGCAGGCGTACACACACACACACACACACACATAACACACACAGAGGCATGCACACACACAAACAGCCACGCACACAAAAGCACATGCAGGCGTACACACACATGCCCGCACACACACACATACACTCACACACAGCCATGCACACACAAGCACATGAAGGCATGCACACACACAGGCATGCACACACACTCACATGCACACACACGCACGTGCGGGTGTACACACACACACATAGGCATGCACACACAAGCACGTGCGGGCGTACACACACACACACCCAAGTGCAGGCATACATACACACACATGCGGGGCACACACACACTCAAATGCAGTACCCTTTGGGAATACCACACACAATTAAGACTACAAGTGACAGTACAATTTCACCTTTGGTACAAGCCTGTACTACACAGTTAAAGTGGTAGCGATGGCTGAGCAGCCAGACTTATCGCAAGAGTAAGTGAGCAGTATCAGATAGTTACACAAAGGACAGCAATTACTATGATTCAGGCAAACACTGACTCAAGGTTTTCAAGTAAAAGAATATACATTTATTTCGCTCTTCAACAGTATCATAAGCAGTCTAAAAATCACACTCTAAATACACCACACAACTTCCCCTAAATTCCAGACAAGTTAAGCTCACAAAATGAAGTGGGAGAAAAATGGCACTCCAGCGAGTTAAAAGGGAGGGAAAGACAAAGTTAATAGAAATAAATCACACCAACAGGTAAGTACTCAGGGCAATTGAGCAAGAGGAACTACAGTGATAGAATCAGGTTGAAAAGGCTTAGGGCCAAAGTCAATGGGTCAAAAGTCTTTTGTTCAAGATCACAAAGTTCAGGGTAGTTCGCAGTAAAGTTTGTGGCACAGTTTCCGGACGAGGTTGGTTGATACAAAAGTTAGTTCAAAGAGAAGAGAAGGACAAGCCCTCGGATTGGAGAAAGATTTCTAACGCTTTCACCGTGGATGAAAGAAACGGACAACCGGATTTGTACAGTACCTTAAAACGGAGAGGGAGCTGTAGCTGAGGCGGACGTTCCTCGTGGTTCCTGCAGGCTCACGGTTCCTGAAGCGACTGTCAGACTGACACGAAGTAGGAAGACTGGAGGGTCCTGCGCCACCCAGGGAAGAAACCAGCAGCAGAGCAAAGCAACAAATAAAAGGTGCGCTCCTTAAAACCCAAGCAGGGTCCGACCTTCCTGGCTATTCGGCCGACTGTAGCTCTGTACAGCAAATTCTACCAAAGGAGGGGTCCTGGCTTGCAGTTTGGGTGAACTGGTTGGTCCCACCAGCTCAAGGGAAGATGTTTCCTGGAGGATCTGCTCTGTCATCGGATTCTGAAGATTCGGACCTGCAGCAGGGCTTCACCGGGGGTTTCAGTCATTGTAGGGGTCCTCTTCGGCCAATTCCTCATCGGTTCTTTCGTTCCAGTGGAGACTCTGCCTTTCCAGTCCCAGAGACCTGCTTTTTATGCAGTTTTCCCCCATTCATACAGCCTGGCTGTCAATCACACAGCAGGGTGGCTGTCCTGGCAAGGATAGTCCCCTCAGCCAATCAGACAAGAGTGCGACTTGGGTTACCAAGGGAATCCATGGCAGGGGTCCGAAGATCCCTCCCTCACATCCTGCCTACCTCGACTTTCAGGGGCCTTAAGGAGGGCTTCTGTGCAGAAGCCAGCGAAAAGACAGCGAACAAAGGAATCATTCCCGGTTTGACGCGCAGATAAAAACACGAGAAAGACTTTAACAAAAAGAAATGGCGACTAAACCCAGCCGAAGCCAAAATAAAATGTATTTGGTCAAGTGGGTTTATGTTCGAGGCTAATATAATAGCCTAAAACATTACCACGTTTACATAAGATATTTGCGGTAGAAAAGTTAGGGTAGATCCCAAGTCTTAATGTAAAGGGAGCAAAACAGTGCTCCAAGAGGCACAGACAAAAAGGGGGAAGAGTTAACCCTTTCCAATACTCCATGTAAGATTGGGTGTACTGGGTCTGTGGTTAAAAGTGACTAAAGTAAAGTTAATGTCAACTTTACCCTTTTCTGGGGGATAGTAGTCAGCCCCAGAAAATGGAGCCGGTGGGAAGTCTCAAAGGCAACCCTGTGTCACTGCACTGAAGGTGCTGTGTAACACACATGGACAATATGAGGTCATGGAGTAGGGGAGGCTCCAGTGCTCAAGATCACACAAAAAGTAAAAACACACACTGAAAAATACATGTAAGAGTGGGAAAAAAGGCTCACACTCTTACCAGGTGAGAAAAATAAACCCTAGAAATCCAGCAAAGCTGCTGAGGGGCTCAGTAGGTGAGTGAAATCAGCCATTTATGAGAATTCTCCCTAAAACTACACACACACACACGTGCGGGTGTACACACACACACCCCCCTAGCCATGCACACCCACTCGGGCACACACACACAGCCATGCACACACGGGAACACGCACACGTGCACACACACGCACCTGATATGTAGAAGCTGGCGGCCAAGAAGAGGGCGTTGGGTAAGCACAGCTGGAAGGCGAAGAGTTGGCTGTTCATGGCGCAGAGGTGGGCGAGGACCCCTCTGTGAAAAGCTGAGCAGTACTGATAGCCGGCAGCTTCTCAGCTTCCTCGCAGGTGCATTGCTCCGGGGGACGCCTACGCCCACCGCAGGAAAGGTCGCTGTTGTTGTCTGCAGAGCACGTGGCACTGACCCAATGGAAACCGCAGCGAGCTTTTCCCGCGGGTTCCTGGCGGAGGAACCTGTTCTTTGCGGTTGTGTTTTGCTTGAAGCCCCGCCGCAGATGGGGCCAATGCCGGGCAAGACGCCTTCTTGCACAACGGTGGCTGTAGTGTGTAGGCACACGAGCCAATCAGAGGGTTGAAACCCCCAGTGGGATGTGAAGCTGCTGCTGTGCACTGATGTCATGACACAGGAGTGCACACTCACCTGGAATTATGGGTGTGTAACTACCACCAAGAAGGGGGTCATGCCGCTGAGTGCGGAGTCACACACAGCGCGCGCGAATCCCGATATCCCTGAGCTCTGAGCAGAGCCCTGGAGTGACGTGCCCCCCATCCTCTATGCACCCTGCATGCTCCGCTCCCCCTCCCCCTCTCCCCCCCCCCCCCTCTGCTGTACCTATGCACCAGCAAAGGCGAGGGGGACAAGGAAGGCAGGGATGAACCATACACCGTCATGAGGGCCACCCCTTCACCCGTGTAGCACCCATTACCAGCTCCACTCTCCTCCCCCTCCCAAATAATACAAACATACATGGCATCTGGTCATCTTCCCATACTCATATATTCTCAACCCCAACACATAGAAGCAGCACCGGACATCACAGCACTATCACAGAGCAATGTCCTTGCTTGGCGGTCAGCACTGCCACAGAGCAGTGTCATTGCTTGGTGTTCAGTACTGTCACTGAGCAGTGTCCTTGCTTGGTGGTCAGCACTGTCACAGAGCCGTGTCCTTGCTTGGTGGTTAGTACTGCCACAGAGCAGTGTCCTTGCTTGGTGGTCAGCAGTGCCACAGAGCCGTGTCCTAGCTTGGTAGTCAGCAGTATCACAGAGCAGTGTCCTTGCTTGGTGGTCAGTACTGTCAAAGGACGATGTCCTTGCTTGGTGACCAGCAGTGCCACAGAGCACTGTCCTTGCTTGGTGGTTAGTACTGCCACAGAGCAGTGTCCTTGCTTGGTGGTCAGCAGTGCCACAGAGCAGTGTCCTTGCTTGGTGGTCAGCAGTGTCACAGAGCAGTGTCCTTGCTTGGTGGTCAGTACTGTCAAAGGGCGATGTCCTTGCTTGGTCACCAGCAGTGCCACAGAGCAGTGTCCTTGCTTGGTGGTCAGCAGTGTCACAGAGCAGTGTCCTTGCTTGGTGGTCAATACTGTCACTGAGCAGTGTCCTTTCTTGGTGGTCAGTACTGTCAAAGGGCAATGATCTTGCTTGGTGGCCAGCACTGCCACAGTGCAGTGTCATTGCTTGGCGGTCAGCACTGCCACAGAGCAGTGTCCTTGCTTGGTTGTCAGCAGTCTCATAGAGCAGTGCCCCTGCTTGGCGGTCAGCAGTGTCACAGAGGAGTGTCCTTGCTTGGTGTTCAGTACTGTCACTGAGCAATGTCCTTGCTTGGTGGTCAGCACTGTCACAGAGCAGTGTCCTTGCTTGGTGGTTAGTACTGCCACAGAGCAGTGTCCTTGCTTGGTGGTCAGCAGTGCCACAGAACAGTGTTCTTGCTTGGTGGTCAGCAGTGTCACAGAGCAGTGCCCTTGCTTGGTGGTCAGCAGTGTCACAGACGAGTGCCCTTGTTTGGTGGTCAGCAATGTCACAGACGAGTGCCCTTGCTTGGTGTTCAGTACTGTCACTGAGCAGTGTCCTTGCTTGGTGGTCAGCACTGTCACAGAGCAGTGTCCTTGCTTGGTGGTTAGTACTGCCACAGAACAGTGTCCTTGCTTGGTGGTCAGCAGTGCCACAGAGCAGTGTCCTAGCTTGGTAGTCAGCAGTGTCACAGAGCAGTTTCCTTGCTTGGTGGTCAGTACTGTCAAAGGACGATGTCCTTGCTTGGTGACCAGCAGTGCCACAGAGCAGTGTCCTTGCTTGGTGGTTAGTACTGCCACAGAGCAGTGTCCTTGCTTGGTGGTCAGCAGTGCCACAGAGCAGTGTCCTTGCTTGGTGGTCAGCAGTGTCACAGAGCAGTGTCCTTGCTTGGTGGTCAGTACTGTCAAAGGGCGATGTCCTTGCTTGGTGACCAGCAGTGCCACAGAGCAGTGTCCTTGCTTGGTGGTCAGCAGTGTCACAGAGCAGTGTCCTTGCTTGGTGGTCAATACTGTCACTGAGCAGTGTCCTTTCTTGGTGGTCAGTACTGTCAAAGGGCAGTGTCCTTGCTTGGTGGTTAGTACTGCCACAGAGCAGTGCCATTGCTTGGCGGTTAGCACTGCCACAGAGCAGTGTCCTTGCTTGGTTGTCAGCAGTCTCACAGAGCAGTGCCCTTGCTTGGCGGTCAGCAGTGTCACAGAGCAGTGTCTTTGCTTGGTGGTTAGTACTGTCACAGAGCAGTGTCCTTGCTTGGTGGTCAGCAGTGCCACAGAGCAGTGTCCTAGCTTGGTAGTCAGCAGTATCACAGAGCAGTGTCCTTGCTTGGTGGTCAGTACTGTCAAAGGGCGATGTCCTTTTTTGGTGACCAGCAGTGCCACAGAGCAGTGTCCTTGCTTGGTGGTCAGCAGTGCCACAGAGCAGTGTCCTTGCTTGGTGGTCAGCAGTGTCACAGAGCAGTGTCCTTGCTTGGTGGTCAGTACTGTCAAAGGGCGATGTCCTTGCTTGGTGACCAGCAGTGCCACAGAGCAGTGTCCTTGCTTGGTGGTCAGCAGTGTCACAGAGCAGTGTCCTTGTTTGGTGGTCAATACTGTCACTGAGCAATGTCCTTTCTTGGTGGTCAGTACTGTCAAAGGGCGATGTCCTTTTTTGGTGACCAGCAGTGCCACAGAGCAGTGTCCTTGCTTGGTGGTCAGCAGTGCCACAGAGCAGTGTCCTTGCTTGGTGGTCAGCAGTGTCACAGAGCAGTGTCCTTGCTTTGTGGTCAGCACTTTCAATGGGCGATGCCCTTGCTTGGTGGTCAGCAGTGCCACAGAGCAGTGTCCTTGCTTGGTGGTCAGCAGTGTCACAGAGCAGTGTCCTTGCTTGGTGGTCAGTACTGTCAAAGGGCGATGTCCTTGCTTGGTGACCAGCAGTGCCACAGAGCAGTGTCCTTGCTTGGTGGTCAGCAGTGTCACAGAGCAGTGTCCTTGTTTGGTGGTCAATACTGTCACTGAGCAATGTCCTTTCTTGGTGGTCAGTACTGTCAAAGGGCAATGTCCTTGCTTGGTAGCCAGCAGTGTCACAGAGCAGTGTCCTTGCTTGGTGGTCAGTACTGTCAAAGGGCAATGTCCTTGCTTGGCTGCCAGCACTGGCACAGAGCAGTGTCCTTCCTTAGTGGCCAGTACTGTCACAGAGCAGTGTCCTTGCTTGGTGGTCAGTACTTTCAAAGGGCAATGTCCTTGATTGGTGGCCAGCAGTGTCACAGAGCAGTGTCCTTGCTTGGTGGTCAGTACTGTCACAGAGCAGTGTCCTGGCCTGGTAGTCAGTACTGTCACTGAACAGTGTCCTGGCTTGGTGGCCAGCACTGCCACAGAGCAGCGTCCTTGCTTGATGGCCAGCACTGCCACAGAGCATTGCCCTTGCTTGGTGGCCAGCACTGCCACAGAGCAGTGTCCTTGCCTGATGGGCAGCACTGCGACATGGCAGTGTTCTTGCCTGGTGGCCAGCACTGCCACAGAACAGTGTCCTTGCTTGATGGCAGGTACAGCCACTGAGCCGTGTCCTTGCTTAGTGGCCAGGACTGTCCAAGGGCACTGTCCTTGCTTGGTGGCCAACACTGCCACAGAGCAGTGTCCTTGCTTGGTGGTCAGTACTTTCACAGAACAGTGTCCTTGGTTGGTGGCCAGCACTACATCAGAGCAGTGTCCTTGCTTGGTGGTTAGTACTGCCACAGAGCAGTGTCCTTCCTTGGTGGCCAGCAGTGTCACAGAGCAGTGTCCTTGTATGGTGGTCAGTACTGTCACTGAGCAGTGTCCTTTCTTGGTGGTCAGTACTGTCAAAGGGCAATGTCCTTGCTTGGTAGCCAGCAATGTCACAGAGCAGGGTCCTTGCTTGGTGGTCAGTACTGTCAAAGGGCAATGTCCTTGCTTGGCAGCCAGCACTGCCACAGAGCAGTGTCCTTCCTTGGTGGCCAGTACTGTCACAGAACAGTGTCCTTGCTTGGTGGCCAGTACTGTCACAGAGCAGTGCCCTTGCTTGGTGGTCAGTACTGTCAAAGGGCAATGTCGTTGCTTGGTGGCCAGCAGTGTCACAGAGCAGTGTCCTTGCTTGGTGGCAGGCAGTGTCACAGAGCAGTGTCTTTGCTTGGTGGTCAGTACCGTCACTGAGCAGGGTTCTTGCTTGGTGGTCAGTACTGTCCCTGAGCAGTGTCCTTCCTGATGGGCAGCACTGTGACATGGCAGTGTTCTTGCCTGGTGGCCAGCACTGCCACAGAACAGTGTCCTTGCTTGATGGCAGGTACTGCCACTGAGCCGTGTCCTTGCTTGGTGGCCAGGACTGTCCAAGGGCACTGTCCTTGCTTGGTGGCCAACACTGCACCAGAGCAGTGTCCTTGCTTGGTGGTCAGTAGTTTCACAGAACAGTGTCCTTGCTTGGTGGCCAGCACTACATCAGAGCAGTGTCCTTGCTTGGTGGTTAGTACTGCCACAGAGCAGTGTCATTGCTTGGTGGCCAGCAGTGTCACAGAGCAGTGTCCTTGGTGGCAGGCAGTGTCACAGAGCAGTGTCTTTGCTTGGTGGTCAGTACTGTCACTGAGCAGGGTTCTTGCTTGGTGGTCAGTACTGTCCCTGAGCAGTGTCCTTGCTTGGTAGCCAGCACTGTCACTGAACAGTGTCCTTGCTTGATGGCCAGCACTGCCACAGAGCATTGCCCTTGCTTGAAGGCCAGCACTGCCACAGAGCAGTGTCCTTGCTTGGTGGTCAGTACTGTCACAGAGCAGTGTCCTGGCCTGGTGGTCAGTATTGTCACTGAGCAGTGTCCTTGCTTGGTGGCCAGCACTGTCACAGAGCAGTGTCCTTGCTTGGTGGTCAGTACTGTCACTGAGCAGTGTCCTTGCTTGGTGGTCAGTACTGTCAAAGGGCAATGTCCTTGCTTGGTGACCAGCAGTGTCCTTGCTTGGTGGTCAGTACTTTCACTGAGCAGTGTCCTTGCTTGGTGGTCAGTACTGTCAACGGGCAATGTCCTTGCTTGGTGGTGAGCAGTGTCACAGAGCAGTGTCCTTGCTTGGTGGTCAGTACTGTCACTGAGCAGTGTCCTTGCTTGGTGGTCAGCACTGTCAAAGGGCAATGTCCTTGCTTGGTGGCCAGCAGTGTCACAGAGCAGTGTCCTTGCTTGGTGGTCAGTACTGTCACCGAGCAGGGTCCATGCTTGGTGGTCAGTACTGTCACTGAGCAGTGTCCTTGCTTGGTGGTCAGTACTGTAACTGAGCAGTGTCCTTGCTTGATGGTCAGTACTGTCAAAGGGCAATGTTCTTGCATGGCGACCAGCAGTGTCACAGAGCAGTATCCTTGCTTGGTGGCCAGCACTGCCATAGAGCAGTGTCAGTGCTTGGTGGCCAGCACTGTCACAGAGCAGTGTCATGGCTTGATGCAGGAACTGCCACAGAGCAGTGTCCTTGGAGACTTCATTATTTATCTCGACTCCCCTGATGTGGCCTCACCTTAACTCCCCCTCCTACTCCTGCCACTGACTCCCACTCTGACACAGCCCTTACTAACCTTCAACTCTCCATCTCCAACACTCTGGACATCCTTGCCTCTGTCATGAGGATCCACGTGAAGCCGGCCTCCAACTGCAATTCCTGGTATGACTCCGACCTGGCCTCTCTGAAATGCAATCGCAGAGTGGCTGAGCGGAAGTGGAAGACTTTAAGCACATCCTCTGACGGACTGACCTGCCACCTGCCCCAAAGGCAATACAGACTTTCCATCTGCTCAAAGAAGAAGGCCTATATCCAAGCCCGCCTCTCTTGGGCCACTAATGACACGGCTGAACTTTTCAAAATCTGCAAAGAACTCGCCAACCCTACTGCAGTCTCCACTTCTCCACTTTCTTCCCTGGCTCTCTGCACTTTTCTGGTCTCTCACTTCACTTCTAAAACACAGGACATCTTGTTCTCACAACTGCCAAGTGCAGCAGACTGTAGTAATAGATAATAGAGGTAATGAGAGAGGAGGGACATTAAAATAGGGAGTAGTAATGGCTGTTCCCCCTGCCTGCACCTTTCTTACTTTGCAAGTCACTGCTGGTTGATGGCTGTGCTGTATGCTCCCACGCCGAACACCCGCAAACACCTTCTCTAGCTGCAACTGTGGAGCTGCCCTTTGCTTTGGGGCCCTTCACCAAGGGGGCTACCACAAGCAGAGGGTCTGCCCTGGAGGGAGCAGTGAGCAGTGGGCCGGGGAGATGTTCTCCTCTGTTGCACCCCTCCCCAGACAACTGGCAGCTGTGGTAAACATGATCAATGAAGGCTACCTGAGTGGGAATCCACTTACCAAACTGTGCACTTGCTGCAACCATTGCAACTTGGTTCTTAACTCTTGTGATATTATGGACATTTGCCCATGATACCACAAACACACAGGAGAGCATGTGGCCCTGCATTTATAAAAATAGCCTGGCTGTTGCTTGAATCATCTGCAGTAACTTTCTCAATAATGCCTGCAGACTCAGCGCAAGGTCCTAAGGCAACATCACCAAACATCATCAAACCTCAGAAGTGTCTCCTATGTACTTGAGGTCGTGAGAAGGCAACAGGGGAGACTTCTAATTGGTCAGCATCAGCCCCAATGACTCCACACTACTGCACGCTCTCTCTACATCAGGGTTTATCTGTCCTGAGTGTCCAATGGCCCATAATGGGCAGTGCCTGAATCCCCTTTGTGTGCAGGAGGTTTACCAAGGGACCAAGTGCTTTTGTAAATACAAATGTCACTGTCTTCAGCTCAAAAGGAAGGGCTCAGGAATGGAACTCTAACTCTATCACCGCAATTTTCAACAGCTTCTTAAATTACCACATGAGTGACACATGAGCATATGCCCCCTGCATGCCCAATGATGGCTGGAATTCATCCCCCTGGATCAGTGGCATAGCGCTCTGAAGGCTTTCCAACTTGAAGTGCTATGTAGGAACATGCAGGGCCATCATAATAGTTTCTGGGGTGCATGGTACAGACAGCCTTGCCTCCCATGAACCCATGCTCTACTCCTACCCCCATGAAAACCATGTCACCCCTCACCCCTGTCACCCATGCCCTCCCAATCTGTAAAATGAAGGGATTACATACCACAAGTCAAATTCAACAGAAACTCATCTAGGCTTTAAACGGATTATCTAGTTGTCAATAAAATATAAACGTTCCACACTCTGTGACCTGTTTCCCCAAGAGGTGCTATATTGAAGACACTTTCACTTTGTTTTTCAAATAATATATTAATTTTGAAAGACAATACAGGAAAAGTATTATAAAGCAAATATGTATTTAATCCAATAATAACCTAACAGTTCAATCTGACCATTTGTTTTCTGTATGAATGTGTCCAAAGAACTTGCTCTTGGAAAAACATTACATGACATGGCAGCAGAGAAAACAAAAAGGCATCTAACAAACATACACATTCAGTTAGTATTTCCGTTCATTCACACGCAGCAGACACATTAAAATAATCCTAGAAAGAATGAGATGACAGTGAGTATAAGCGTTCTACTGCCCAAGGCTGATGCACCTGCAACACTGCCAAGATTAAACCATATATTTCCTTATAGATTTACATATTGCAAAACCATTCATGATGTCAGGAAATGCTATCTCGTGAACCATTCCAGACTCAATGCTCAACAGAGCCAAAGAATTCAATCTGGCTTCAATCCTAAAAGTAAAGAGGGCACAGTCAAGAGATATCCCTCCTCCGCCTTTTGTGGTAACGTGGGCCGAGGGAAGGCTGTGCTCTCAAGAGGGGTGTGAAGGTGAACCAGTAGTGACCCAAAACAACACAGGATCACAGTTCAAAATAAAGGGAATGTACAATCAAGGTTGTATGAACATATATATATACTTTAATTAAACACACTACCTGCAATAGAACAAATGGAAAATACTGTGCAAACCCCTGCGTACCCTCGAAGGAAGAACAGAGACAGTGTAGGTAGCAGTAGCAATCGTAGTGATTTGCCATTTTGATATCCCATTGATTCCATTAGTATGGCGGCATCATGCTTTGTGGTAGGAACACCCTCAGGGGAATGAAGTCCAAGGTATGGGAACATTGTCAGAAGGATTAGAATGGGTGTGTGGATTTAGGCCAAGGTAGGGAGTTAGGTGTGCTCGCCGAGCTCCAGTAAGCTTCCCATGAAGGTCAAGCATGTGGATGCAGATCAGTTGGTCAGGGGAATTCGCAAATGCAAGAGACTCGATTATGTGTCCAGCTAGACAGAATGTTTAGTCGTAGGTTGTGGCTGCAGTCTGATGGCAGAGTACTTTGTGTTTTTGTCTGGTTTATGGAGGAGAATCATTATGTGTCCAGCTAGACAGAATGTTTAGTCGTAGGTTGTGGCTGCAGTCTGATGGCAGAGTACTTTGTGTTTTTGTCTGGTTTATGGAGGAGAATCATTATGTGTCCAGCTAGACAGAATGTTTAGTCGTAGGTTGTGGCTGCAGTCTGATGGCAGAGTACTTTGTGTTTTTGTCTGGTTTATGGAGGAGAATCATTATGTGTCCAGCTAGACAGAATGTTTAGTCGTAGGTTGTGGCTGCAGTCTGATGGCAGAGTACTTTGTGTTTTTGTCTGGTTTATGGAGGAGAATCATTATGTGTCCAGATAGACCGAATTTTTGTTGTAGTCATTGCTTCCTTATGATGCATGCGGGTGGGTAGCAGTGCCTGCGGCAGATGCCCACCGAAGTGTGGTATAAATACGTACCTTGAGGCTCAGAAGGAGCCTTGTCTTTTATTCATCTGTGCGATCAGATCATCTGTCAAGCGGAAACTACCACCCTCAGTCTGGTTGCATGAAGCCTAGGTGAATTAATAGCCACAAAAAGGATATATCGATGTTGAAAACAGGTACGATCGAGACCTAGATAGTCTCTAGGACCCAAGTGTACCGAGGGGGCCATTCAGTCTCAACAGTAACTGGATTCAGTTCTTGGTGGGTGCCGAGTGGGGGTGAATGCAGTCGCTCTGTGTGGTAGAAGGGGTGCTTTCAATGATGCAGGCCACGGTGGTCCCAGGATAGTTTTGTAGTTGAGCAAGGCAGAGTCAGGCTTTAGCCGCTGGGAGGGGTCAATGAGTGATGCTCCAGTAATTCGAGCCAGTGGGCAACCGCCATCGAAGTGGTGACTTTGAGGGCATCTATTTGCAGGTCGATGAGGTGGCTGATTGAGGGTTAGCTGGGCTGAGCCATGGTTGTAACCCATGGTCAGAGTCGGCGTGAGAGTCATCAGTGATTCACAGCGCTCCCTGGCAACGCAAAGTCAATTCGGGTCTAGCAGGTGACGGGCTCAGCCTGGCCACAAGGCAGCATCAAGCTGGCTCGAAGTGCAAGCAATAGTTTGACTTGGTGGAGGAGTACAAAGCCAGCGCCGGCACCTTCCCTCTCATCGCTGTGGCTTTTGAGTAGGCATTTTGTGACCTTTGAATCTGCTCTACCCCACGAGCAGAACAGTCCCTGCGGTTTAGGCTACTGATGCAGGAGGGCACAGGTAGACTATGCTTCCGGCATGGAGTTGACAAAAAGGGGAACCTGGGTGGCAGATGACCCTTTCGCAGATGGAATTACCTGCATCATTTTATGTGTTAATAAAAACAAAGCCAGGGCTTTGCACCCGTGCCAGATGGCGATTCTTGCCACTGTATACATTCTAAAATGTGGCATACGTCCTGCTCAGGAATTGGTGAAAGGCGACCAGAAATATGAAAAATAAGTGTCAGAGAGGGCACAAATTAAAGTAAAGAAGAGAAAAGAGGCAGTTATAAGGGGCTTTGAGAAATGCTAACATCACTTCCAAATGCACATTCTGCATAAACCAGAAGATGGGTGACACTGAGAAGTGTAGCAGCTCTCATTTATCTTGCAAAGCCAACTTAATGCAAAAGGTGAAGTGTTCCTGCCGGTCTCCCGTATCCTGCCAAATAAAGGCTGTTATTTGAGATAGATGGTGGCAGGGCCCCCTCAAACATGCGCTACCACACGCATAACAATCTTGCCGTGGGACTTTGGAGGCCAAATTAGAGAATGCTAGTAATGAAGGGACTATATTAGCCCACGGCAGCACAGCAGCACAGCAGCACGGCAGCACAGCAGCACAGCAGCACACGGCAGCACAGCAGCACAGCAGCACAGCAGCACAGCAGCACAGCAGCACAGCAGCACACGGCAGCACAGCAGCACAGCAGCACAGCAGCACGGCAGCACGGCAGCACAGCAGCACAGCAGCACAGCAGCACAGCAGCACAGCAGCACACGGCAGCACAGCAGCACAGCAGCACGGCAGCACAGCAGCACAGCAGCACACGGCAGCACAGCAGCACAGCAGCACAGCAGCACAGCAGCACAGCAGCACACGGCAGCACAGCAGCACAGCAGCACAGCAGCACGGCAGCACAGCAGCACAGCAGCACAGCAGCACAGCAGCACGGCAGCACGGCAGCACGGCAGCACAGCAGCACAGCAGCACAGCAGCACGGCAGCACAGCAGCACGGCAGCACAGCAGCACAGCAGCACAGCAGCACAGCAGCTGGCAGCACAGCAGCATGGCAGCACAGCAGCACGGCAGCACGGCAGCACGGCAGCACAGCAGCACTGGAACACAGCAGCACAGCAGCTACAGTTCCACATCACATTCCACATAATTGCACTTTTGGACACAGGGAGATGCAGTGATTGGTCCAGAATAACATTGTGCTGAGATCTGGTACTGAAGCTTGGATTGAAATCAAGGTGTCTGCGTGCTAAACTCAGTAATGTGGACACTAGGCCACACATCCCAATTCATCGTCACTGGGACTTGGCTGCAGACGCCAGAAGTACTATGCAAATAATAGCCTACAACACATCACACGAGGAACCACCACCCCACGAGTCCGCCCTGCCCTGCAAGGCCCAGGGCAGTTTACCCCTCTGAATGGCACCCCCCTTTGTGATGGCCTTGTATGTACGTACCTTCCCCAATTTGCTGACCATTTGCATTTGTCGCTCTCGCCTCAAGCCTGAAAGAAGAGTGACTGTGGCAGGCAGGCTGTAGGCAGCAAAGTGAAAGTGCTGATCATGTGGGGCAGACAAACAGCAACATTGATGGCAACCTGCTACACCATGCACCGAGGGAGGGCAGAGGCAGGGCTGCTGCCTCAGGCAAGCTGCTACACCATGCACCGAGGGAGGGCAGAGGCAGGGCTGCTACAGTGTGTAACCTGCACAGGAGCAGGGGAAGCATCCGATGCAAGGCAGGCAGGAATCAGGATAGAAGCCAGGCCCTGCTGCCTCTCACTGTGTGAGCCCTTGTGCTGCTTGGCTCTCAGGCTTGTGCACTGGAGCTCACTCACTGTCACACCCACGGCCACACCCAGCAGTCAGGAAAGGCAGAGAGAGCAGGTTGGCAGAGTGCAAGGAGGGCTGGAGCCATCGGACAACACAAGCCCCTCCATATCAGTCATCATTACTGTTATTTAGTTTGGGCCATTAGCTGGTGCTTTAGCGCCACCTAGAAGCCAACACCATTGCATTAGAGTCCAGATAGAGAGAAATGGCATATTAGGAGGGACACAAAGCTTGCATTTGTTGTTTGATTATTTGCCCGCCCATTGCCATGGCAATCCCTATGGCCATTCCCACCCAGTTCCTGTCCTTCACCGCTCAAAACATATCCTGTTGGTAACTCTTTTAACTCACTTTAAGCAAGCCTCGCCATCAAACTTTGCACTCAAACCACCTGCTAGTGCTTTCTCAAAGCAGTCTTCTGAGATTTAATAAGTTAATTGGAGTAATAAACGTGCTTTGGCAAAGCCAACAGTTTTGTCTTGTGTATAAGTGTTAGGCATTTGCAGGCAGTGCTATTGGACACTTAGGGCTCGATTCTCATCGAGGCGCAGTGAGCACACTAATTAGCATGTTTCACTGCGCCTTTTCCTGATGCCCAGTCACCACGCTTATTCTGAAGTGGGCCTGGGCCTCAGCGCCGTGCTTGGCAGGGCACTCTCTGCAATCCTCCTCTTTTCAGAGAAAAGGGGCAGATTACAAGTCTCTGCAGCATTTTTGTTAAATAGCATAAAAATCGTAATTTAATGAAAATGCTGCCGAGAACACCTGCGGCATCAGTTAGCGCTCTCCTTCAAGTCCGGAAACCACCGGAATGCTCTGGGAGTGCATGTACCCCCTACCCTTCCAATCACTCCCCTGGCATGCAAGTACCAAACCTGCATCCGCATTTCCATTGCCTAGAAATGAATGCAGGTGCTAACCATGAAATGCTTTACCTCCCCAGGCGCAGGTTACGTGTACCTGATTATTTACTACTGATTTTTGCTAGCCTATCTGACTGTACATGTCTGCTCTCGTCTCCGCTCTACTGCACATCACACTGTACATTCTGCTACTGTCAATCTGCGGTGTAACTTGTATTATTGTACGTTCAATCCACCGGGTAACTCAAATGATGCGCCCGGATGCCCTTGGGCCAGGTGTGCTTTATAAATAAAGAAAATACAAATGCATACAGCCGCACCCATCTCTGCCGTCTTCTGTCTTCTGCGCTAGTTCAGTGCCATTTGGCATCGCAGAATGACATCTTGAATAGTACTGTGCCCTTCTGGTGCCACTCCTCCACAATAGCGACACTGCCGAAAGCGGACCGCCACCAAGGAGGTGCCCTATTTCTACGATACTTTGTCAGTGTCGCTAACATGGAGGAGTGATACAGAATAACTGTGCTAAATCGCGGTTTCCAAAATTGCCGATTGCCAGGCAGGCTTCCGGCCCCTCCTAGCAACCGGCGCACAGGATCCGAAAGTGGCGCTTTTGGAAAAATGCAACAACATGAGAATAGGTGTTGATTTCCGAAAGTGTAGTTAAGCCTCAAAACTAGTTTGTTGGTAATTAAATTAACAGCTGGTTCAGAATCGGGCCTCAGGGCCAGGTTGCCAACAAGGCGCAGTGAGCGTGCTAAACAGCACGCTTGACTGCGCGCGCCTTTTCCTGATGCGCAGGCATCAGGCTTATTCTCAAGTGGGCCTGGGCGTCAGCGCAGTGCACGACAGTGGACTGTCTGCTATCCGCCTGTTTTCTGAGAAACACGGGGGGCTGCAGCCTGGGCAGCATTTTCGTTCAATTGAATAGTGATCGCAATTTAAGGGCAGTGCTGCGAGAACAGAATGGCCACAGGGGTTAGCATCAAGATGAGGAACCACGGCAAGGCAGCCTTGCATAGTGAGGTAGAGCAGTCCTCTACTGCAATACAAGATCCTGCACTCTGGAACATACCTAGACATAACCATTGGTGCAGTAACACCCTGACACCAGCAGGGCCTCCTAACATAATGTTTCCTGGGCACGTGGTATAGCAATATATATGGTGATGAAGAATTGTATTCTTTTAGAGGGGTTTCATGGATTGGACGGCTTCCTTCTTCACGTGTTCCTACTTTCCTGCCCTTCAGCGGGAGCGGGGGGAGGATGTTGCACGGATCTGGGGAGGGCATTCTCTCTCCTCTCTTTCTTTTTTCGTGTTGTCTTGACATTTCGAGTGATGTGTTTGGACTGAGTTCCCTTTTGTTGATATATATATATATACATATATATATATATATATATATATATATATATATATATATATATATATATATATATATATATATATATATATATATATATATATTTATATTTGTTTTGAATGCCTCATTGAGAATCAGGCCCCCAGGGTCTCTGCACCCTGCGCTGGTTCTTTAGAAGTCATGCACCCGATGACCCATGCGTGGGGGCACGCGTTTACCGCTGGAGGAAAGCCTGTTTGCTCCTTTTCTCTGGAGAGCGGTCAGCGTGCTCCACTTTCCACCTTTAGATTTACGGTAGAATGTCAACAATGATGATTTGATTAAAGGAGCCCTTACATGTTTCAACACACAACTCGTGTGTCGTTTCTTGTATCTGTAAACGCACCGCCAGTAGTGCGCCCTCAATGTGCCGGTAGGAGTCGCCCTGGAACCCCACATTTGTTGACACAGTTGGGAGCAGTCCTGCGCAGGGAAACAGTGGCCGGGGAGCTGCCTGCCCCAAGGTGTCATAGGAATGCCATGAATGAACCTGGAGTGCTGCTGTTCCCCAGGATGGCCGCCTGGTGGCGCGCGTGGACTTTGCATCGCTAATGCACTGGGGCTGGAGGTGATGCATTGGCGCAGCCGAGGGTGCATAATCAAGACACTCCAGGAGGGCAGTGCGGGAGCGGCTTCCACTGTCTTTACTCCCCGCCCCCTCATCGCTGCACGTGCCTCTGGGGCCCCCCGTGCAGCGGAGGGTTATCCCCCCCCTCTCCCCCACCGCAGATTCACACGCATCACGTTACCTGGGGCCAAGTTAAAGGGCCAGCCTAGGATCATACTGCTCTTACAACTCTGCATTTTCCTTCCTTTTAACCCAGGCTTTAAGTGGGCAGGGGCCAGCCGGCTCCCTAGACGGCCACCAGCCTACCAGCAACCCGACAGGAAGGAAAGCCACCTTTATATTTTACTCTCCCATGCTGGGGACTCAAGCCCAATTATAACAATGAAGGCCTGCCGGTGAGAAGCCAGTGTCTCATCTCCCTGGGATGTTTCGGAGACTGCTTGACAAAGAAAACCTGTGGCAATCAGTCTATTGATTGAAATAGCAGTCTGATAGCACAATGAGTAGAGCGCTCGCTTTGACATCTGTGCAGAGCCTGCTGACGCGGGTTCAAGTCTCAGCAGGGCCCAACTCAGCCTTTCATCCTTCCGAGGTCCATAAATGAGCACCACGCAGCCTTTCATCCTTCCGAGGTCGGTAACTGAACACCACACACCGTGGGTAATAATAAGCAGCGCTCAGACACCTGAGGGTTCGGGTTCGTAGCACTATATAAATGGTAAAGTTATTAAAGAAACAGCACAGTGTGGTGTTGCCACTAGGTGCAAATCCCCAGCACGGGACAATAACAGAAATGCAACCCGACAGCAAAGAAAGCCACTTTTGTTTGTTTTGTGCCATGCTGGGAACACTTCACGCCACGGCCATCGTTTTGGCTACACCACCTCATTAAAGCCCCCGCGATTTCTCACCCCACTTAAAGCACTACTTTTAACTCTTATTATAGTCGATTGAAGGGAGAGAGGGAGGATGGGAGAGGCAGGGAGAGAAGGAGAACAGGAGAGGCAGAGAGAGAGGAAGGACACAGGGACGTCATTTCACCATATCTTGCTTAGTGCCAGCATCCTCCAGCTTCTAAGCACTGGAACAGGAACAGAAGCCATGTTGCCCTGCATCCTCTTGTTCCCAAAGCAAGTGAGTGGCTCCTGAGTTAACCTTCCAAATATATATATATATATTTGTTTTTTTGAGTGAGGAAGCAACCAAAGGTTTGCTTCAAAGGCGGAGGGCAACTTCATGTAAATTAATTAGCTCACCTTGCGTCTATCTACAGAGAGCCTGTGATGCCGGTCTGACAGATCTGGGCCAGGTCACACAGTGCCCAGACAGGATTGGTGGCAGAAGCCACTGGGGCACACCCCTCTCATGACAGTGGCTCACTGGATGTGCAAAGCAGACCACGAGAAACACTGAGATTTGCCTTCCTTCTGTATTGCCAATGAGTACTGCAGGCTGCTCTTACCCATTCCCAGCGAGCTAGACCTAGCCCCCATTTTCGACCAGTTGCTACAGTGCTGGGTATGAGCTGCAGAGACAGCCCCGCCTCTGAACCCAACCTTTCAGGCGTTCTTGGCTAATACAATAAACTGCCAACTAGTTCTTCATGGAAGCTTCATGGTTTTCCCTGCATCCCTGTTATTTCTCCAGCTGACGAGATCTAGATACCAGGTGAAAAAAGCTTTGGCACATTAAGGAGGCGCAACACAGATATCTGCTCTTGGCACTGCCTCTTTGTCCAGTGGCCCAGGGGTCACAAGGACAGTCTAGGGGTAGCAGAGGGAGGGTCAGGGGTAGCAGCTGCTACCCCTGGCAACGCCCTAATGAGGTCCCTGGAAGGAGAGGCATAGAGAGAGGAAGGACGGGAGAGGCAGGGAGAGAGGGCGGATGGGTGAGGCATGGAGAGAGGAAGGATGGAAGAGGCAGGGAGAGAGGGGAGGATAGGAGAGTCAGGGAGAGAGGGGGACAGGAGAGGCAGGGAGAGAGGAAGGACAGGGAGAGAGGGAAGACAAGAGAGGCATGGAGAGAGGAAGGACAAGCAAGGCAGGGAGAGAGGGAGGACGAGAGAGGCAGGGAGAGAGGGGGGACAGGAGAGGCAAGGAGAGAGGGAGGACGAGAGAGGCATGGAGAGAGGAAGGTCAAGCGAGGCAGGGAGAGAGTGGGGATGGGATAGACTGGAAGGGAGGAAGATGGGAGAGGCAGGGAGAGTGCAAGGACGGGAGAGGTAGGGAGAGGGGGAAGACAGGAGCAGCAGGGAGAGGGGGAGGATGAGAGAGGCAAGGAGAGGGGGAGGATGGGAGAGGCAGGGAGAGGAGGAAGACAGGAGCAGCAGGGAGAGGCAGAGGATGGGAGAGGGGGAAGAGACGAGAGTCAGGGAGAGGGGGAGGATGCGAGTGGCAGGCAGAGAGGGTGGATGGGAGAGGCAGGGATAGACGGATGTTGGGAGAGGTTTTGGGACGGGGGGACTCTTGTCCGAGGCCTCCAAGCAGTTTTGGATAAGACAGTTGTCAGGTAGTGCGCTGTAAGGGCTCCAGGATGGTCTAGGTCCAGGGTGCTGATAGGTGCCACAGCGGGGCGAGGTTAGTTCATGCTATAGATGTAAAATACATCTAGATCAAGCGCCATCTTAGATAATAGCTGCCATATTGAAACCAAGGCCTACTGCAGCACAGCAACCAGCACCAGAGATATGGGCCGCGAACATGAGAGACACACACCTGCATGTACAAATAGGTTGCCTCCTGGACACTGATGAGACAGGCTAGACCCACAGAGAATCATTAACCCTTCATTGTCTTAAAGTTGCCAGTCTTCATGTTCTAGAAGAAATGCAACCTGGAAGGCCACGGAAGGGGGGCTGTGAGCTCTTTGTAAGATGCGATCACACTAGAAGGAGGGCATGAGCCTCTGACCCCCACCAGTCCCAGTTCTAAGTTAATGCACCCAAATGCTCACTACCAAGACCCCGGAATTCCACAGTGCCAGTCAGCCCTGGACTACCGACCATAAAACTGTTAGACCGCCAATTGATCAGAAAAGATCAGAAAGCCAGGACTTGGTGCCTTCACTTTTAGGACACGAGATTTGAGAGGTGCAGGGAGGGGCAAAACAACAGACCTAAAACGAGGGTGCAAAACCTTGGAAGGGCGCCATTGTGTCTTGAATTGAGCTGGGGTTCGTGAGTTAGACCTCAATGTATCCACTTAGGCCTTGTCTGCAGTACCAGCTGCACCATAGGTGATAGATAAAGCATGCATTGGTTTCCTTTTGTATGATGACATGCGAAGAGGGGCCCCCGTGGAGGGCGACAGACAGAAGTAGCTGGGACCAATGGGCTAGCATCCCCTATGGAGCAGGCAGCCTATGTTTAGGGTCCCACCAAACAGCCATTTGGATTTGTACCTTATGTAACTACGTCGCTGATGATGGGGTAGGCCCTTTTACTGTGTACCTCTTGTTTATTTTGCCAGAACGTTCGGCAGCAGCACAGCTCTTTGCTGGCGCACTTTTGTGGAAATAAAAACTTGCTTTCCTTGCAAGAGGTGTCCTGTGCCTTTTTCCCTAGCGGGTCACATTTTTTCTGGTGTGATCGTTGAGGGGCTTCCCTACCGAGGCACGGAGAGAGGGACGAAGGACAGGAGAGGCAGGGAGAGAGGCATGACAGGAGAAACGGCGAGAGGGAGGAACAGAGAGGCAGGGATAGAGGAAGGACAGAAGAGGCAGGGGGATAGGAAGTATGTGAGAGGCAGGGAGAGAAGGAAGACAGGAGAAGCAAGAAGAGAGGGAGGACAGGAGAGGCAGGGAGAGAAGGAGAATGGGAGAGGCAGCGAGACAGGGAGGACAATTAGAGGCAGACAGAGATTAAGGACAGAAGAGGCAGGGAGAGAGGAGGCACGGGAGAGGGAGGGATAGAGGGAGGACAGAATAGGCAGGGAGAGGACGGACAGGAGAGTCAGGGAGATTTGGAGGACGGTAGAGGCAGGGAGAGAGGAGGGGCAGAAGAGGTAGGGGGAGAGGGAAGAAGGGAGAGGCAGGGAGAGAGCGAGGACAGGAGAGGCATGGAGGGGCGAAGGACAGGAGAGGCAGGGAGAGAGAGAACATGAGAGGTAGGGACAGAGAGAGTATGCCAGGAGAGAAAGGACAGGAGAGGTAGGGAGAGAAGGAGGATGGCAGAGGCAGGGAGAGAGGGAGTACGGTAGAGTCAGGGAGGGGCTAAGGGAGGGAGAGGCAGGGAGAGGCAGGGAGAAGGAGGGCGGAGAGGCAGCAAGAGAGGGAGGATGGCAGGTAGAGAGGGAGGATGGGAGAGGCAGGGTGAGAGGGAGGACATGAGAGGCAGGGAGAGAATGATGATTGGAGAGGCAGGAGGGCGAGGTGGTGAAAGGCAGGGCAAAAGGGAGGACGGGAGAGTCAGTGTGAGAGGGAGGATGGGAAAGGCAGGGAGAGAGGGAGGCTGGAAAGGCAGGGAGAGAGGGAGGCTAAGGGAGGACAGTAGAGGCAGGGAGAGAGGAGTATGGCAGAGGCAGGGAGAGAGGGAGGATGGCAGAGTCAGGGAGAGAGGGAGGATGAGGAAGGCAGGGGACAGGAGAGTCAGGGAGAGAGAGCGGATGGGAGAGGTAGGGAGAGAGAGAACGGGAGAGGCAAGGAGAGGGAGAGGACAGGAGAGTCAGGCAGCGAGGAAGAACAGGAGAGGCAGGGAGAGAGGGAGGACGGGCAAGGCAGGGTTAGAGGGAGGACGGCAGAGGCAGGGATGGGGGATGGTGGGAGAGGCAGGGAGAGAGGGAGGGTGGGAGAGGCCGGGAGAGGGAGGACAGGAAAGGCAGGGAGGGGGAAGGACTGGAGAGGCAGGGAAAGAGAGAGGATGGAGAGACAGGGAAAGAGGGAGTATGGGAGATGCAAGGAGAGAGAGAGCAAGGGCGGCAGAAACAGGGAGAGAGGGACGACGGTAGAGGCAGGGAGGGAAAGGGTGGAAGAGGCAGGGAGAGAGGCAGGGTAGGAGAGAAAGGGAGAGAGGGAAAACAGGAGACACAGGGGGAAGGACAGGAGAGGCAGGGAGAGACAGAGGATGGGAGATGGAGGGAGAGAGAGAGAGTACAGGAGTGGCAAGGAGAGAGAGAGAGAGAACAGGCATGGAGAGAGATAGGATGGCAACGGCACACAGAGAAGACGGACGGGAGAGGCAGGGAGAGAGGGAGGATGGCAGAGACAGGGAGAGGAAGAGGGTAGAGGCAGGGAGGGGTAGGGTGGGATAGGCAATGAGAGAGGGAGGATGGGAGAGGCAGAGAAAGGGAGCACAGGAGAGGTAGAGAGAGATGGAGCTTTGCAGAGGCAGGGAGAGAGGGAGGACTGGAGAGGCAGGGAGAGAGAGAGAATGGGAGAGTTAGGGATTAGAGAGAGTATGCCAAAGGCAAGGAGAGAGAGGGAGGGAGAGAGGGAGGATGGCAGAGGAAGTGAGAGAGGGAGGATGGTAGAGGCAGGGGGTAAGGGAGAGAGAGGGAGGGAGAGGGAGGGCAGGAGACACAGCAAGAGAGGCAGGACGGCAGGGAGAGATGGAGGATGGGAGAGGCAGGGAGAGAGGGAGGGCGGCAGAGGCAGGGAGAGAGGGAGGACAGGAAAGGCAGGGAGAGAGGGAGGGAGGTCAGGAGAGGCAGGGAGAGAGGAAGGATGGCAGAGTCAGGGAGAGGGAGGATGGGAGAGGCGAGGGGACAGGAGAGTCAGTGAGGGAGAGAGGACGGGAGCGGTAGGGACAGAGAGAACAGGAGAGGCAAGGAGAGTGAGGGGACAGGAGAGGCAAGGAGAGTAGGAGGACGGCAGAGGCAGGGAAAGAGGGAGGACATTAGAGGCAGGGTGGGGGAAGGGTGGGAGAGGCATGGAGAGAGAGGACGCGGAGGCAGGGAGAGAGAGAGGATGAACAAGGCAGAGAGAGAGCAAGGGCGTCAGAAGTAGGGAGAGAGGCAGGCTGCTAGAGGCAGGGAGGGCAAGGGTGGGAGAAGCAGGGAGAGAGGGAGGACAGGAGATGCAGGGGAAGGACAGGAAAGTAAGGGAGAGAGAGAGGATGGGAGATGGAGGGAGAGAGAGAGTACAGGAGAGGCAAGGAGAGATAGAGAGAGAGAACAGGACAGGCATGGAGAGAGATAGGATGGCAGAGGCAGGTAGAGGGGGAGGACGGTAGAGGCAGGGAGGCGTAAGGGTGGGATAGGCAATGATAGAGGGAGGATGGGAGAGGCAGAGAGAGGGAGGGCTGGAGAGACAGGGAGAGATGGAGAATTTCAGAGGCAGGGAGAAAGAGGGTGGGAGAGGCATGGAGAGAGGGAGTATGGAAGAGGGAGTGAGTGGGAAGGACGGAAAAGGCAGGGAGAGAGCGAGGACAGGCGTTGGAGGGAAGAGTGGGGATAGTAGATGCAGGGAGAGATGGAGGATAGGAGAGGCAGGGAGAGTGGAAGGATGGGAGAGGCAGGGAGAGAGGGAGTATGGAAGAGGGAGTGAGTGGGAAAGACGGAAAAGGCAGGGAGAGAGGGAGGACAGGAGTTGCAGGTAAGAGGGACGACGGGAGAGGCAGGGAGAGAGGGAGGAATGGAGAGGCAGGGAGAGAGCGAGGACAGTAAAGGCAGGGAGAGAGGGGGAGGACGGCAACGGCAGATAGAGAGAGAGGAAAGGAGAGGCCAGGAGAGAGGGAGGACTGGAGAGTCAAGGGCCCCGTGCCTTCATACCCCTGAATGCATAGATGCCCCCCTTAGTAGTCACTGATGAGCTGAAGAAAGTTCCTACTGAGGGTCTTGGCGACCTGTATCCAGACTTCACTGCATGTCAGGAGCCGTCCTGTCATGTGACCATGTGCTAGAAGTGTATGGTGAGACCCACAAAGCAATTTAATAAATAATCCAACGACTCAATAAAAGTGCATGGGTGCAAGAAAAACAAAGGTTTATTGCATGGAACTGCGGTTTGGAATAATCAGAAACCACTCAATGAGCGATACAAAATGGTGGTGTTTTATTGTAAAAAGTGGAGTTTCAGAATACTTGGACAATACTCTTCGCTGATTGGTCAACCAGGATTGCTCTATAGGGGAATCTATACAATACCTATCCCTAGCCGCCTCTCCTAGCCCTCGTGACCATTCAGTTAGCTGCCTAATGATGATGACTTCACAATGCTACTCTTGGTTTCTCACAGCGGTGATTGGACAGTCGCTGTGCTCCTAGGTTTCCTATCCTCTTTGACACTTGATGGCTGGAGCTACTTTGGCCTTCCTGGGGAAGGCCACTTTGGTCACTATTGACCAATGAGGTGTGGAGAGTGTATGGCAACGACAGTATTCTTGCTTTCCCGTGGTTTGTGTGTGTGTGACCTCGTGCAACGTGGTCCTCTGCCTCTTGCTCTGAGGCCATGAGCCTGTCTAAATAACGAACCTTCTACATGCCTTTAGATATGTGTGCTCTCATTGCTTGAATCCTTTCTATAATTGATTGATGTGTCATTATCGATGCACAACCTTCCCCGCATCTTCTTGTTATGCGCCAGTGTCTTTGGGTTTCTGAGTTCTCTCCAGGCGCTATGTGTCCCCACTCCTGGGTGGATGTCTTCCTACAGAGGGCGCTGCGCCTCTTCTGTCCTGTGCAGGTCTCTGCACCTAGCCTTGCTCCTACCAGAGCTGTGACCTGGCACTTGTGTAACTTCGTAGAAACATCATTCATTATTTATTTAACTTGTTGGATGTGTGAGACCGGGCTGAAGCATTCTTATTCGTGGCCAATCCCAGCGCGGCTGTCTACAGCTTCCCCTCATGGAATCAGCTTCTGGTGCCAACATGTAATTAAGTCATGCTCCCTTGTCTTGTGCCTGGGAAACAGTTTCTCCTCCTCCTCTTCACCAATCGCTGCGCGACTTTACACGTGTTCAAGGTTGCGGGCCTTGCCAGCACATCCCTCATGTGCCAACTGAAAGGAATGCCTTTTGCTGTGTAAAAAACTAGCCATGATGTTCGGAGGCCTACCCTAGTCTAAATAGCCTTTAATTCAGAGGCCTACTCTGTGTTGCATGTACTTATAAAGTGTTAATATATACCTATGCATAAATGTGTGTGTGTGTGTGTGTGTGTGCCACATTCTCCACTCATTAGGTTTTTCTACTGCACACTCCTATAACTGCTTGAAGTGTTTCTTATTTCGTTTGCCTTTTGCTGATGCGTGTTTCTTTGTGTATGTCTAATTAGGGCAAACCTCTGCCTCTTTGTTACTCTGTCGTTACTCTGTTGTTGCCATCCCTTGCATGGCTTAAGGCCTACCTATCAATGCACCTTTTTGTGTTGTGTGTGTGCTTTGCTGGCTGTTATCGCTTGTATGTTGAAGGGAGCTAGCAGAAAGACTAGTGCATCGTGCAAGTTGTCTGGGTCTGTTATTGTCCTCTCTGTCTAATAAATACTCACTCTGTTGCCTAAAGAGATCTGTCTCTTGGGACCTACTCGCTTGCACCTATTTTTGTTTGTACCAAATTAACTCTCAAAGTGTAACTACCAGCTAGTTGTGTCTGCCATCTTTCTGCGAATGTAACCCCAGCGCAAGCATGTGTGTGTTGATATAATCCCAGCGCAAGCATGTGTGTGTTGATATAACCCCAGCGCTTGTATGTGTGTGTTGATGTAACCCCAGCGACAGCGCATGTATGTGTGTGTGTTGATGTAACCCCAGCGCATGTATGTGTGTGTTGATCTAACCCCAGCGCATGTATGTGTGTGTTGATCTAACCCCAGCACATGTATGTGTGTGTTCATGTAAGCCGAGTGCATGTATGTGTGTCTTGATGTAACCCCAGCGCATGCATGTGTGTGTTGATCAAACCCCAGCGCATGTATGTGTGTGTTGATGTAACCCCAGCGCATGTATGCTTGTGTTGATGTAGCCCCAGCGCATGCATGTGTGTTTTGATCTAACCCCAGCGCATGCATGTGTGTGTTGATGTAACCCCAGCGCACGCATGTGTGTGTTGATGTAACCCCAGCACATGCATGTGTGTGTTGATCTAACCCCAGCGCATGTATGTGTGTGTTGATCTAACCCCAGCGCATGTATGTGTGTGTTCATGTAAGCCCGGTGCATGTATGTGTGTCTTGATGTAACCCCAGCGTATGCATGTGTTGATCAAACCCCAGCGCATGTATGTGTGTGTTGATGTAACCCCAGCGCATGTATGTTTGTGTTGATGTAACCCCAGCGCATGAATGTGTGTGTTGATCTAACCCCAGCGCATGCATGTGTGTGTTGATGTAACCCCAGCACATGCATGTGTGTGTTGATGTAACCCCAGCGCATGCATGTGTGTGTTGATGTAACCCCAGCGCATGTATGTTTGTGTTGATGTAACCCCAGCGCATGCATGTGTGTGTTGATCTAACCCCAGCGCATGCATGTGTGTTTTGATGTAACCCCAGCGCATGCATGTGTGTGTTGATGTAACCGCAGCACATGCATGTGTGTGTTGATGTAACCTCAGCGCATACATATGTGTGTGTTGATGTAACCCTAGCGCATGCATGTGTGTGTTGATGTAACCCCAGCGCATGCATGTGTGTGTTGATGTAACCCCAGCACATGCATGTGTGTGTTGATGTAACCCCAGCACATGCATGCATGTGTGTGTTGATGTAACCCCGGCGCATGCATGCATGTGTGTGTTGATGTAACCCCAGCACATGCATGCATGTGTGTGTTGATGTACGCCCCGGCGCATGCATGTGTGTGTGTTGATGTAACCCCAGCGCATGCATGTGTGTGTTGATGTAACCCCAGCCCATGCATGTGTGTGTTGATGTAACCCCAGCGCATGCAAGCATGTGTGTGTTGATGTACGCCCCGGCGCATACATGTGTGTGTTGATGTAACCCCAGCGCATGCATGTGTGTATTGATGTAACCCCAGCGCATGCATGTGTGTGTTGATCTAACCCCAGTGCATGCATGTGTGGGTTGATGTAACCCCAGCGCATGCATGTATGTGTTGATGTAACCCCAGCGCATGCGTGCATGTGTGTGCTGATGTACCCCAGCGCATGCATGCATGTGTGTGTTGATGTAACCCCAGCGCATGCATGCATGTGTGTGTTGATGTAACCCCAGCGCATGCATGCATGTGTGCGTTGCTACTCACTGTTTATCTCTCAGTGAAGGGATATGGGGAGTGACAGAGTGATCTACTGGCGCTCTGGACCTCTGGCCTTTGGGGTAGGTTCAGGCTGGTGTTTTATGGGCTTTCTTAAGTTACATTTCCTCTCACGTGTGGGGTGCATGAGGCTTCAAGGTGGGGTCAGTGACAGAGCCTAGAGGTTTTGCTGTTGGAAAGACTGTGGTGAGTCTGGCGCATGGCTGCAGGGCCCTCTGCATTGGGTTCTCTTCTCACTCACAATCTGAATCTTGCAGCAAAGTAACTGCTGACAGAGTCCAACTGGGCTATCATATTGTCTCGGGCACTGGAGTAGCGGAAACGATGCCCACAGATGCTAATGCCAATTGTGTGACATGCTGTTTTTGTGCCAAGGTGGAGTTTTTGGGGTAAATATGTTGCAAATTGTGCATTTCAAAGAATATTTGTCCAGTAATACTAGTCAAAACTATTAGTGAAGTAACTTATTAAACTGGCCACCCATGGCCAAGCGTCTGGTCCACCCTAGGATGTTGCTCCTCCACTTCGGGCACTGCCCAATTGCCCCAGGGGCCAGTCCGAGGATGACTGCTGAGTGACTACATCCTGTAGGCTTTCACATCTAGTGCTGCTTAGAGACTTCAGGGCGCTTTTGTCAAGTAGCGCGCCTTCCAAACGCACACATTTCTGACAGGTGACGTTCTTCATGCCCATTCCTGGGAAATACTTTCCATCGCAACTGCAGAACTGCAAGTACCAGAATGCAAAGTGTGGGGAGCCAAACATCTTGCTCTGAAAAATGATATGACACGTGATGTCGAGAAACTTGAGATCCCCGCTGTTTTATCCCTGTGATGTGGCGCCCCAATGCACACAACTAGGGTAATAGACACATCATGGCCGCGACTATCGTTCAACCCTATTTATTTATTTATTTGTGTATTTATAAAGCGCACCTAGCCCAGGGGGTACAATGTGCCGCTTGTCGTCGAATGAGGACCGAGGGGGTTATTTTGCTTTGCAGTGGACATGCGCGATGAAGCACACACAAACAGCAGTCAGAAAAGGCTGACCCCCCTGTAGCCATGAAATCCGTGTGATGTAAAAGAACATATTGATATTTATATATAAAAGAATGTGCTATTTATGAGAGCTGTACATGGAACATGTTCGAATGCCAGCGTCCTTACCCAGCCAGAGCTGAGGCAGGATGAAGGCCTGGGATGAACTTCCTGGGAGTTTCAGCTGAGACCAGAAGGTCACACGCAGATCTCAGCAGCACGCGCTGAACCCGCCCAGCTGCTCTTGACATCATAATGGAGTAATGTGACCTTTATGAAGCCCTTTTCACCCTCGCTTGGATTCCAACATGTTTACAAACAAGTATCACATTTCACAATTATCCAATTAGACGCCGGCTTAGCACACTGCTCCGGCACGCTGAGAGCGCGAGGCATCACGCAAGACTAGGGTGTCCCCGCCCCCCAAACCCCCCCCCCCCCGCCAATCTCTTCATCTACTGGCTCTGCCAATTTACAGGCTGCGATGTGGGCTGAGGGAGATGTGGGCCGAGAGAGATGTGGGCCGAGAGAGATGTGGGCCGAAAGAGATGTGGGCTGAGTGAGATGTGGGCGGAGAGAGATGTTAGCTGAGAGATTTGGGTGGAGAGAGATGTGGGCTGAGTGAGATGTGGGCGGAGAGAGATGTGGGCTGAGAGAGATGTGGGTGGAGAGAGATGTGGGCCGAGAGAGATGTGGGCCGAGAGAGATGTGGGCTGAGTGAGATGTGGGCGGAGAGAGATGTGGGCTGAGAGAGATGTGTTCCGCGAGAGATGCGGGCAGAGAGAGATGTGGGCTGAAAGAGATGTGGGCTGAAAGAGATGTGGGCTGAGAGAGATGTGGGCTGAGGGAGATGTGGGTGGAGAGAGATGTGAGTGGAAAGAGATGTGGGCTGAGAGAGATGTGGGTGGAGAGAGATGTGGGCGGAGAGAGATGTGGGCTGAGAGAGATGTAGGCGGAGAGAGATGTAGGCTGAGAGAGATGTGGTCTAGCACTTTTACTATTGGGAGGGGACGTGGAGATGTGGACTAGTTGGGAAGTTGGCTAGTGGGGATGTGGGCTAGGAGAGATGTGGACTACTGGAGATGTGGGCTAGTGGTGCTATCAGCTAGCGGAGATGTGGGCTAGCAGAAGTGTGGGCTTCTTGTGGTATGTGCTAGGAGAGAAGTGGTCTGGTGCCTTTATTATTGGGAGGCGTTGTGGTATAGTGGGGATGTGGGCAGTTGGACTAGTCGAGATGTGGCATAGTGGGGATATGGGCCGGGAGAGATGTGGTCTGGTGCCTGTAGTATTGGGAGGAGATGTGGTCTAGTGGAGATGTGGCCATAAGAGATGCACTCTAGTGCCTTTAGTGTTCGGGAGATGTGGTCTAGTGGAGATGTGGGCCATTGAAGATCTGGTCTAGTGGCTGAGTTCTCAAAATGAGATGGGGCAGGTGGTGGTGTGGCCTTTTTTTTACAAAGATGGCAGAAGAGGATTTGGCCCAGTGTCCAGGTTGTCATGGGGTGGTGTGGCTTGATGGCTAGGGTGCAGGTTGGGCATCTGGTCTGGTGGCTGATTTGTCAGGAAGGAATGTGACACAGCAGGTGGGGTATCAGAAGAAGGTGTGAACTAGAGCCTCGGATGTCAGGGGGAGGGCATGGCCATGAGGAGGTGTGACATGGGGCTTGGTCGTTAGGCATGAATGAAGCCAGGTGGTTCGGTATGCAGGTGCGGGTGTGGGGGTGTGGCCTGGCTTTTAGGTTGTTAGGAGGGGATGTTGTCTGGAGACCTGCTTGTCAGGAGGGGGATGTGGTTTGGTGGATAGTTGACCAGAGAGGATATGTCCTTGTGTGTAGGTTATCAGCAGGGCATGTGGCCAGGGGGATATGTGGCCAGGAGGGTATATGGTATACTGGATCGGTTGTTAGGCGTGGATGTGCCAGGTATTCAGGGGAGGGTGTGGCTTGGCTTCTAGGTTGTCAGGAGTGGATATGGGATATAGCTCGGGGTTTAGTGTCTGGAGGATACATGGCTTAGTAAGTCTTAAGAAGGTGATGGTGTGGTTAAGAGGCTGGGCTGTCAGGAAGGGATGTAGGCCTGACACTGGGTTGACGGGGGATGTTGTCTGGAGAATGGTGGGGGGGTTGTTGGGAAGGATGTTGTCTGCTTGCTTGGTTGGCAGGTTGGGTTGTTGGTTGGATGTGGCGTAGTGGCTAAGTAGATAGGAGGGGGTGCGAGCTGGTGGCTAGGTATTTAGGATGTGTGATGTCATTGGAATGGGTTATTTATAGCACGCTTCATACCCAGAGGTTTCTAAGCGGGGTTCGAAGCTGTGTTGCTCCGCATCATCTTGCTTCCGAGATGAGCACATTGCCCCTGAGCTATCCTCCTGAGGCCATATGGTCTGCGGTGAGAATGTGTACCCTCTATTGGCTCCCGGAGATCCAAGTCCAGGCGTGGAGGGAACCAGTGCCTGCACGCTCCTACCCCCTGTTTACTGAAAGGTGGGCTGTCTCACACTGGACGATATCCTCCTCCATCTCGGCCAACCCCCTCCCGCCACTCAGCTGTTCATGGGCCGCCTCGTGCAGCGTGCCATGGAACCCCGCTTTCCCTTCTCATGGCGGCCATCTTGAGTGCACGCTGCATTTTCTCAGACAAATGATTTATTATGTGCGGGCCTGTACATTTGGGCCTGAGTCATTACCACCGAGTACAGCCCATGGAGCTGGTCGTTATTGGTCGTTATTGCTCGGGTAGTGACTGAATTCTGGGATAGAAAATGGCTAGGTTTTGGGGCGACAAGCGAGTAGACCTGGTTTCTAATCCTGGCTTCACCAAATGTCCACATATGTTTGAATTTCCGGAAGAGAATAGAACCGAAAAAGTGATTGTACACCTACAAAGCATTTTTATCAAACATCTTCTGCTAAGAGAGGCGTACAAATTACGCCCACTAGGCTTTGACTTAATGGAACTAAACGATAAATTACAATCACCATAGCAGCAAAACTGAACCGCACTGCAAATCAGCATCAAAAGTCAGTGTGGAATCATACTGAGGCATGAGATCGCCACACCCCAAAAAGATCATTACAAAAACCATCAGAATAACACTTTCCATCATCTAAACCATGCGATGTCATGTTAGAACCACAAAGAATGGAACAAGGCACAACAGAGAATTGGAAATGGCTTGCAAGCATGTTTGCTGCTAAAATATCTAACGCATAGAATTCACATGTTACCATCACGCCCTTCATGAAAATTGCCAGCTGGAATATGAGAGGCTTTACCCACCTGACCTCCAGCGAAAGTGCAGAGGATTTAAATCATGATATAATCTGTCTTCAAGAAACATGGCTTCAAACTCCACCAATCATTGACGGACACTCAGTAACTCTAAAGCCAGCTGAGAAAGGGCCCCAAGGCAGACCAACATCGGGCCTGCTCATTGCTATCAAAAACCGGCTTCAAGTAGAGGTACTGGAAACAAATCATCCAAATACCCACGTTCAATGGTTGGTGGGAAGGATCAAACCACTAACTCTAATCATTCTGAACCTTTACTGGAATCCAGCAGTGAAGTCTTTCAGCAGCTTCTTGGACAAAATAACATCATACAATCTGCATATTCTGATATATGGTGATCTAAACGCCATTTGCTGGAATACAGAAGGCTATGATACGGATGATGACCCAGTAAACATAAGCCCGGCTCGACTGAGAGGCATAAACTGGAGAAGAGCGATGACACAAAGAAACATCTGCATTCTAACTGGCCATACAGCGGGCGGTAAACCAGGAGAAGCGACATGGAGGGGAGCGATGACACAAAGAAACATCTGCATTCTAACTGGCCATACAGCGGGCGATAAACCAGGAGAAGCAACATGGAGGGGAAACATCTGCATTCTAACTGGCCATACAGCGGGCGGTAAACCAGGAGAACCGACATGGAGGGGAGCGATGACACACAGAAACATCTGCATTCTAACTGGCCATACAGCGGGCGGTAAACCAGGAGAAGCGACATGGAGGGGAGCGATGACACACAGAAACATCTGCATTCTAACTGGCCATACAGCGGCCGATAAACCAGGAGAAGCGACATGGAGGGGAGCGATGACACACAGAAACATCTGCATTCTAACTGGCCATACAGCGGGCGATAAACCAGGAGAAGCAACATGGAGGGGAGCGATGACACACAGAAACATCTGCATTCTAACTGGCCATACAGCGGGCGGTAAACCAGGAGAAGCGACATGGAGGGGAGCGATGACACACAGAAACATCTGCATTCTAACTTGCCATACAGCGGGCGATACACCAGGAGAAGCAACATGGAGGGGAAACATCTGCATTCTAACTGGCCATACAGCGGGCGGTAAACCAGGAGAAGCAACATGGAGGGGAAACATCTGCATTCTAACTGGCCATACAGCGGGCGGTAAACCAGGAGAAGCGACATGGAGGGGAGCGATGACACAAAGAAACATCTGCATTCTAACTGGCCATACAGCGGGCGATAAACCAGGAGAAGCAACATGGAGGGGAAACATCTGCATTCTAACTGGCCATACAGCGGGCGGTAAACCAGGAGAACCGACATGGAGGGGAGCGATGACACACAGAAACATCTGCATTCTAACTGGCCATACAGCGGGCGGTAAACCAGGAGAAGCGACATGGAGGGGAGCGATGACACACAGAAGCATCTGCATTCTAACTGGCCATACAGCGGGCGGTAAACCAGGAGAAGCAACATGGAGGGGAGCAAAAAACAAGCAAATCTTGGACTATATTTGGCTTTCAGAAAATGTAACAACATTTTCGATCTCTATGCAAATAATAGAAAAACTACAAAGTGATCACAATCTACTTGAGCTGACCTGGCACTGCCGATCAGAATCTAGAATTAAGCTACACAATGCCCTGATTGAAGTGATGCCTGGCCGCAATCGTCTACGAATAAAAGCACCAAAGCTACAACAACTACATACTAATCTCCAGGCGGTGATTGAATCAACTTTCCAACACAAACTTGAAAAATTGACAGACTTTGGAGCGCTGCTTCAATTGTTTGAAACTAAAGATCGTAGCTCAGCGAAAGCAAGAATGGTCCATCGTCATTGCTTTGATCCCGCAGTAGCAGCAGCGAAAAAACAAATGAATAGAGAATTGTGCATATTGAACATTAAAAAATTGGCCACACAGCAAATCCAAGCCAAGAAACTAAAACAAAGATATCGGAATTGGTGAAAAGCCCATCATAGATTGACCATTCAAAGAGATGCTGAACAAATGCTCCATCACATTAAGACTAAAAACGTTGCCGAAATTTGGTCACTGATCAACAACTTGGATACACCTCAAGACGCAATAATTACGAATTCAATCAAAGCGACAGAGTGGACTGAACATTTTTCAAAATTCTACAATGCCAACTTGACTGAAGTATTCGATCAGAGTGAAACTCAATCATGCTGGGACATGAAACAGATATTGATTCAGTAAGAGAAGCAATAAATAAACGAACTGATCTAGAGGCCCGGGACCCGACGGCCTCACAAGCGACCATCTTAAACAACATCTGGATCAATGGGCCGTGATCATATTCCCACAAATAATTAAAAACAAACAAGTGCCAACATCATGGAAAACAGCAATTATAATACCAATCTTTAAAAAAGGCGCAAGATCCAAACCATCAAATTATAGGCCAATTGCCTTACTCGACGTGATTGGCAAGGTGCTCGCCTCCTTCACCGTGAGACACCGAGGCAAGTGGAGCATAGAATCTGGCCATCGTGACCCCTGGCAAAGTGGATTTGTTAAAGGTATTGATTGGCATGTCCATAAGTAATATCCTAAAGTCACAAACTGAACGATCCAAAGATAAAAAAAAACCTTTGCTGCTTTTATCGATCTCAGCAAAGCTTGTGATTCGGTCATCAGATCCAAACTCTGGCAAAGGGCCTCATTACGACCCAGGCGGTAAATTACCGCCTGGGTCGTACCTTTACCACCATGGCGTAAACTACGTTTACGCCATGGTGGTTGGCGGATTTACCGCCCCATTCCAAGGTGAGTGGGGCGGTAAATCCCCATTTCCCATTTTACCCTTCCCCATTCCCATTTTTGCCCCATAGGGCATAATGGGAGTGGGGAAGGCGCTAATTACGCCACCGTAAATTACGGTGGCGTAATTAGCACCATGGTCCCTTAGCGCCATGGATTTTAACGCCTGCAAAAAGCAGGCGTTAAAATCACCATGGCGCTAAGGGACCTCGGAATCAGGCGTTAAGGGTCGGCGCCGTTTACGGCGCCGTTAACCCCTTAACGCCTGACTCGTAATGAGGCCCAAAAACTAAAACAGTGAGATTGCCAAATGCAGTACGCCAAGTAATGCAAAAGCTGTACACACACACCACAATACAGATTCGATTGGATCGCCAGGGCTTACTTACTAAACCTATAAACCTATACAAATAAAGGACGTAAACAGGGCTGCTCACTAGCAGTGGACCTCTCCAATCTCTTCCCTTCTGATGTCGAGCAAGCATTCATAAATACACAAAGCTTTCCACCAAAAATTGACGAAACTCAAATAACACGTCTGATATATGCCGACGACGTGGTCCTATTGGGCCAAACACCAATGGGACTTCAGCGCCAACTGAACGACTTGAAAGCATACATTCAAATGAATGGATTGAAAATGAATCTATCAAAATCCAGACTACTGGCGTTTGGTGAGTGAAAAAAAAAGCTCAAAGACAAAAGAGCGAATGTATGGCATATAAATGAGGAAAGAATATTGCAAGATACAGCGTTCACTTATCTCGGAGTCATTCTGAACGACAGCAAGACTGACAAACCAAGATTAGACGCATCAAAAGCTAAAACTATACATTTGGCACACCAAGGAAGAATCCTGCAGAAACGCTATTGTGAGTTTTCAATGACCCCATTTCTAGATTTTTACAGATTGAGAGTCGTCCCGATACTTAGCTATGGAGACGAAACTGTCTTTACATTTAAATGCGAGAGTTGGAATGTGATTGAAGGCCTCTTCTGGAAAAAGTCTTGAGACTACCTCCTGGAAAGCTGATACAGGCTGTACGCATGGAGCTCGTTCTGTCTTCAGTAACGGCTATTACAACATGGAAATCACTGGCGCTCTATCGCAAATGCCTAGAACCACCATGAAACTCTGGCTTTGAAGTATTGAAAGATGTGCTCATGAAAAATCTAAACCAGACTCTACAAGAATGGAGGAACATTTGCCAAGCGATAATAGCCGTTTTACATGAATCCGACCAGACTTTGATAGAGAATCCAGACAAGTTAAAGGTGAAGCTCTACAGGAATGACTGGTCATCAATCACAGGGATAGGCAAAAGCTTAAGCTTTATGGTAGACCCTTCCCAGAAGGGAGAGCCTTACATACCATCCCTCGATATTTGGAAATCTTTCCAAATGCCTTGTTCAGAGACCAATATTTGAGGCTTAGGCTGAACTTGTTTCCCACTGGGGAAATACTATTAAAGCGAGCTACTGAGAAACACAACTGTAGATTGTGCCTCCATGATGACACACCAGAACAATGAAACACCTGGAATTGTGCTGCATTGAGCTAAACAAAATCAGATCTCGACTAATGACGGAGTTCACAATGCACAACACCTTTCGAACCGCTGAAGACTGGTGGTTAGAGCTACTGAGAGGCCCACGACTCCGACTTACAATAGCCCTGGTCAAACTAGTACTAGTCATTTTTAAGAGACTTAAGAACTTGCCACCCTGTGAAAAACAACAATCAACAGATTCGGGACTTGCCAGGTGGAACATAAGGACGTGATCAGCATCAGCTTGAATTGCTTCATGAGTTTTTGTTAACATTTAATCGTCATCTACATATTACTTTAATCTTAACTGGTTCATTTTGTTTTTTTTTCTTTAAGACTATGTATGTTTTAAATATCAAAGGCAAAAAGGTTTGTAACACACTAACCATACAATGCCAATAAAAAAAATACAAAATATGTCCACATTGTGTGGTTCTGGCCAAGTCCATTTTACCTTCCCGTGTTCAGCAAGGCCCATGGCTGGCACAGCTGAGAGCGCCTAGAAACAGGCAAGCGCCTGCATTCCGTGCTATATAAAAGCCCGGGGCTGCTTCTCGTTGGCCTGAGGTAGTCTTCTAGACTGGCACTGCGCCAGGCCGGCCCGACACGTCATTGAGACGGAGTGCAAGGCTGGCCACCGGGCTCCGCAGGTGACGGGCGGAGAGCAATTTGGGCACCATTTTGCTTAATTAAAAATTCCAGGAGTAGTTGGCAGAGGTCGAGCCAGGAACTAGGAACCCTGGGCTCGCTACTCGTCCTGAAGGATGACCTGCTGTCACCTCGCAGCACAAAAAGTATTTCCACCTACAGAGAATCACCCCCACCTTCCCCGGTCCTCCCCCATTGCTTGCTCTCCATGCCCATCCCTGCCCGCTGTGCTGGCATCGACCACCGCCGCCATGAACCGCGCCGGCCACACCTGTGTGCCCACTGGGCCAGAACCGAATTGGTCTCTCATTTCTCTTTCCCTCAGAAAACAGCAGGGCAGAGCCAGTCTGGCAGGGCTGGGGGAGAGCCAGTCTAGCAGAACTGGGGTAGAGTCAGTCTGGCAGGTCTGGGACAGAGTCAGTCCGGCAGGTCTGGGGCAGAGTCAGCTTGCCAGGTCTGGGGCAGAGCCTGGCAGGTCTGGGGCAGAGCCAGACTGGCAGGTCTGGAGCAGGGTCAGTCTAGCAGGTCTGGGGCAGAGTCAGTCTGGCAGGTGTGGGGCAGAGTCTGGCAGGTCTGGGGCAGAGTCAGTCTGGCAGGTCTGGGGCAGAGTCAATCTGGCAGGTCTGGGGCAGAGTCAGTCTGGCATGTTTGGGGCAGAGTCAGTCTGGCAGGTCTGGGGTAGAGTCAGTCTGGCAAACCTGGGGTAGAGTCAGTCTGGCAGGTCTAGGGGTAGAGTCAGTAAGGCAGTTGTGGGGCAGAGTCTGGCAGGTCTGGGGCAGAGACAGTCTGGCAGTACTGCGGCAGAGTCTGACAGGTCTGGGGCAGAGTCAATCTGCCAGGTCTGGGGTAGATCCAGTCCGGCAGGTCTGGGGCAAAGTCAGTCTGGCAGGTCTGGGGCAGAGTCAGTCTGGCAGGTCTGGGGCAGAGATAGTCTGGCAGGTCTGGGCAGAGTATGGCAGGTCTGGGGCAGAGTCAGTCTGCAGATCTGGGGCAGAGTCAGTCTGAAAGGTCTGCGGCAGAATCAGTCTGGCAGGTCTGGGGCAGAGTCAGTCTGCCAGGTCTGGGGTAGATCCAGTCCGGCAGGTTTGGGGCAAAGTCAGTCCGGCAGGTCTGGGGCAGAGTCAGTCTGGCAGGTCTACGGCAGAGTCAGTCTGGCAGGTCTGGGGCAGAGTCAGTTTGGCAGGTCTGGGGCAGAGTTAGTCTGGCAGGTCTGGGGCAGAGTATGGCAGGTCTGGGGCAGAGTCAGTCTGCCAAGCCTGGGGTAGAGTCAGTCTGGCAGGTCTGGGGCAGAGTCAGTCTGGCAGGTCTGGGACAGAGTCAGTCTGCAGATCTGGGGCAGAGTCAGTCTGGCAGGTCTGGGGCAGAATCAGTCTGGCAGGTGTGGGGCAGAGTCAGTCTGGCAGGTCTGGTGCAGAGTCAGTCTGGCAGGTCTGGGGCAGAGTCAGTCTGGCAGGTCAGGGGTAGAGTCAATCTGGCAGGTCTGGGGCAGAGTCAGTCCGGCAGGTCTGGGGCAGAGTCAGCCTGGCAGGTCTGGGGCAGAGCCTGGCAGGTCTGGGGCAGAGCCAGACTGGCAGGTCTGGGGCAGAGTCAGTCTGGTAGGTCTGGGGCAGAGTCAGTCTGGCAGGTCTGGGGCAGAGTCAGTCTGGCAGGTGTGGGGCAGAGTCAGTCTGGCAGGTGTGGGGCAGAGTCTGGCAGGTCTGGGGCAGAGTCAGTCTAGCAGGTCTGGGGCAGAGTCAGTCTGGCAGGTGTGGGGCAGAGTCTGGCAGGTCTGGGGCAGAGTCAGTCTGGCAGGTCTGGGGCAGAGTCAGTCTGGCAGGTCTGGGGAAGAGTCAGTCTACAGGTCTGGGACAGAGTCAGTCTGGCAGAGCTGGGGTAGAGTCAGTCTGGCAGGTCTGGGGCAGAGCCAGTCAGGCAGGTCTGGAGCAGAGTCAGTCGGGCAGGTCTGGGGTAGAGTCTGGCAGGTCTGGGGCAGAGTCAGTCTGGCATTTCTGGGGCAGAGTCAGTCTGGCATGTCTGGGGTAGAGTCAGTCTGGCAAGCCTGGGGTAGAGTCAGTCTGGCAGGTCTAGGGGTAGAATCAGTAAGGCAGGTGTGGGGTAAAGTCTGGCAGGTCTGGGGCAGAGACAGTCTGGCAGTACTGCGGCAGAGTCTGACAGGTCCGGGGCAGAGTCAGTCTGGCAGGTCTGGGGCAGAGTCTGGCAGGTCTGGGGCAGAGTCAGTCTGGCAGGTCTGGGGCAGAGTCAATCTGCCAGGTCTGGGGTAGATCCAGTACGGCAGGTCTGGGGCAAAGTCAGTCCGGCAGGTCTGGGGCAGAGTCAGTCTGGCAGGTCTGGGGCAGAGTTAGTCTGGCAGGTCTGTGCAGAGTATGGCAGGTCTGGGGCAGAGTCAGTCTGGCAGGTCTGGAACAGAGTCAGTCTGCAGATCTGGGACAGAGTCAGTCTGGCAGGTCTGGGGCAGAATCAGTCTGGCAGGTATGGGGCAGAGTCAGTCTGCCAGGTCTGGGGTAGATCCTGTCCGGCAGGTCTGGGTCAAAGTCAGTACGGCAGGTCTGGGGCAGAATCAATCTGGCAGGTCTAGGGCAGAGTCAGTCTGGCAGGTCTGGGGCAGAGTCAGATTGGCAGGTCTGGGGCAGAGTTAGTCTGGCAGGTCTGGGACAGAGTATGGCAGGTCTGGGGCAGAGTCAGTCTGCCAGGCCTGGGGTAGAGTCAGTCTGGCAGGTCTGGAGCAGAGTCAGTCTGGCAGGTCTGGGACAGAGTCAGTCTGCAGATCTGGGGCAGAGTCAGTCTGGCAGGTCTGGGGCAGAATCAGTCTGCCAGGTCTGGGGTAGATCCAGTCCGGCAGGTCTGGGGCAAAGTCAGTCCGGCAGGTCTGGGGCAGAATCAGTCTGGCAGGTCTGGGGCAGAGTCAGATTGGCAGGTCTGGGGCAGAGTTAGTCTGGCAGGTCTGGGGCAGAGTATGGCAGGTCTGGGGCAGAGTCAGTCTGCCAGGCTTGGGGTAGAGTCAGTCTGGCAGGTCTGGGGAAGAGTCAGTCTGGCAGGTCTGGGACAGAGTCAGTCTGCAGATCTGGGGCAGAGTCAGACTGGCAGGTCTGGGGCAGAATCAGTCTGGCAAGTGTGGGGCAGAGTCAGTCTGGCAGGTGTGGGGCAGAGTCTGGCAGGTCTGGGGCAGAGTCAGTCTGGCAGGTTGGGGCAGAGTCAGTCTGGCAGGTCAGGGGTAGAGTCAATCTGGGAGGTCTGGGACAGAGTCAGTCTGGCAGGTCTGGGGCAGAGTCAGTCCAGCGGTCTGGGGCAGAGTCAGTCTGGCAGGTCCGGGGCAGAGTTAGTCTGGCAGGTCTGGGGCAGAGTCAGTCTGGCAGGTCTGGGGCAGAGTCAGTCTGGCATGTATGGGGCAGAGTCTGTCTGCCAGGTCTGGGGTAGAGTCAGTCTGGCAGGTCTGGGTCAGAATCAGTCTGGCAGTTCTGGGGCAGAGTCAGTCTGGCAGGTGTGGGGCAGAGTCTGGCAGGTCGGGGGCAGAGTCAGTCTGGCAGGTCTGGGGTAGAGTCAATCTGGAAGGTATGGGGCAGAGTCAGTCTGGCAGGTCTGGGGCAGAGTCAGTCCGGCAGGTCTGGGGCAGAGTCTTGCAGGTCTGGGACAGAGTCCGTCTTTCAGACCTGGGACAGAGTCAGTCTGGCAGGTCTGGGGCAGAGTCAGTCTGGCAGGTCTGGGACAGAGTCAGTCTGGCAGGTGTGGGGCACAGTCTGGCAGGTCTGGGGTAGAGTCAGTGTGGCACGTCTGGGGCAGAGTCAGTCTGGCAGGTCTGGGACAGAGTCAGTCCGGCAGGTCTGGGGCAGCGTCAGTCCGACAGGTCTGGGGCAGAGTCAGTCTGGCAGGTCTGGGGAAGAGTCAGTCTATCAGGTCTGGGGAAGAGTCAGTCTATCAGGTCTGGGACAGAGTCCGTCTGGCAGAGCTGGGGTAGAGTCAGACTGGCAGGTCTGGGGCAGAGCCAGTCGGGCAGGTCTGGGGCAGAGTCAGTCGGGCAGGTCTGGGGCAGAGTCTGGCAGCTCTGGGGCAGAGTCAGTCTGGCAGGTCCGGGGCAGAGTCAGTCTGGCAGGTCCAGGGCAGAGTCAGTCGAGCAGGTCTGGGGCAGAGTCTGGCAGGTCTGGGGCAGTCAGTCTGGCAGGTCTGGGGAAGAGTCAGTCTGCCATGTCTGGGGTCGAGCCAGTTTGGCAGGTCTGGGGCAATGTCAGTCCGGCAGGCCTGGGGCAGAGTCAGTCTGGCAGGTCTGGGGCAGAGTCAGTCTGGCAGGTTCGGGGCAGAGTCAGTCTGGCAGGTCTGGGGCAGAGTTAGTCTGGCAGGTATGGCGCAGAGTTAGTCTGGCAGGTCTGGAGCAGAGTATGGCAGGTCTGGGGCAGAGTCCGTCTGGCAGGTCTGGGGCAGAGTCAGTCTGCCAGGCCTGGGGTAGGGTCAGTCTGGCAGGTCTGGGGAAGAGTCAGTCTGGCAGGTCTGGGACAGAGTCAGTCTGCAGATCTGGGGCAGAGTCAGTCTGGCAGGTCTGGGGCAGAATCAGTCTGGCAGGTCTGGGTCAGAGTCAGTATGGCAGGTGTGGGGCAGAGTCTGGCAGGTCTGGGGCAGAGTCAGTCTAGCAGGTCTGGGGCAGAGTCAGTCTGGCAGGTCAGGGGTAGAGTCAATCTGGCAGGTCTGGGCAGAGTCAGTCTGGCAGGTCTGGGGCAGAGTCAGTCCAGAGGTCTGGGGCAGAGTCAGTCTGGCAGGTCTTTGGCAGTCAGTCTGCCAGGTCTGGGGTAGAGTCAGTCGTGCAGGTCTTGGGCAGAGTCAGTCTGTCAGGTCTGGGGCAGAGTCAGTCTGGCAGGTCTGGGGCAGAGTCTGGCAGGTCTGGGACAGAGTCTGGCAGGTGTGGGGCAGAGTCAGTCTGGCAGGTGTGGGGCAGAGTCAGTCTGGCAGATCTGCGACAGAGTCAGTCTGGCAGGTGTGGGGCAGAGTCTGGCAGGTCTGGGACAGAGTCAGTCTGGCAGGTCTGGGGTAGAGTCAGTCTGGCAGGTCTGGGGCAGAGACAGTCTGGCAGGTCTGGGGTAGAGTCAGTCTGGCATGTCTGGGACAGAGTCAGTCTGGCAGGTCTGGGGCAGAATCAGCCTGGTAGGTGTGGAGCAGAGTATGGCAGGTCTGGGACAGAGTCAGTCTGGCAGGTCTGGGGTAGAGTCAGTATGGCAGGTCTGGGGCAAAGTCAGTCCGGCAGGTCTGGGACAGAGTCAGTCTGGGAGGTGTGGGGCAGAGTCTGGCAGGTTTGGGACAGAGTCAGTCTGGTAGGTCTGGGGTAGAGTCAGTCTGGGTGGTCTGGGTCAGAGTCAGTCTGGCAGGCCTGGGGTAGAGTCAGTCTGGCAGGTCTGGGACAGAGTCAGTCTGGCAGGTCTGGGGCAGAGTCTGTCTGGCAGGTCTGGGGCAGAGTCAGTCTGGCAGGTCTGGGGCAGAGTCAGTCTGGCAGTCTGGGGTAGAGTCAATCTGGCAGGTCTGGGGCAGAGTCAGTCTGGCAGGTCTGGGGCAGAGTCAGTCTGGCAGGTCTGGGGCAGAGTCCGTCTGGCAGGTCTGGGGAAGAGTCAGTCACATGTAAGACTTCTTCTCGAGCCTCTGTAATCCCAGAGTCGGTCTATTTGGAATGCCAAGCATGCGACCAACTGTGCCCCAGCCCTACTTCCCCCTACCCAGATATGATATGCATAGGGGGGGGGGGTTGCTGTCCATGTCTTTCTTTTCTGTCTTTTACTCTAGTGCCTGCATTAGAGAAGGACCCAGTTTGTGTATCGTGTTTTCCCCAGTAGGGTTTAATCGGAAATAGCAATGTGGTGGTATATACAGGCATATAGCACACATGGAATATAGAGGCATATACTATGCAGAGCATATACAGGCATATAGTACACATGGAATATAGAGGCATATACTATGCAGAGCATATACAGGCAGATAGTACACATGGAATATAGAGGCATATACTATGCAGAGCATTTAGAGGCATATAGTACATAGGACATGTAGAGGCATACAGTACATAGGATAAACATGTGTAAGTCATGATGCGACATCTATCAAAAGCTGTCTTTGGAGGAGACCCTTGTCATCTTGAAATCTGCCAGACAAAAATATGAGATACTCTTCTAAGAGATGCCAGCTTTGCCAACCCTGAGGTGGTTTTGTCTTCAAAACAGCAAGCTGCACTGATCTATAGTGACAGATGCATTCTGGTACAGGGTCTGCCACATGTGGCTCTCCAGATGTTTTTTGGACTCTGATTCCCATGATCCCTTGCCATTGCCCATGCTGGCTGGAGCTGATGGGAGTTGTAGTCTTAGGGTGCTGTTCAATCTAGCGACTCTATGGCAGAGCACATTCTCGCAGCCATTGTGCAGTCAGGACATTATTCATTTGTCATTTCAGGACCCATAGTTGCAGATTCTAACGCTCTTACTCATGTAAACTCGCTTGATTCCGTTTCAGGTGAGTGGCAATTACTGCGGGCAAGGTTCACTGGTACCCGCCCAGGCCGGGCAAGGACACGCTCACCTGGGCAGGGAGGGACCCCTCTCCCCTCCCCCGACAAGAGGTAGGGTCAGAGGCCGGATTCCCCGGAGCTGCAAGGACAAGGTTAACCTGGGGTCAGCCTGAAGGTTAAGAGGAGGATTAAGCTTCAGGTCGAAGAGTGTCGAGTTCGGGATTAAGGCGAGAGGGGAAGGGATTCGGGTTCATATTAGGATTGCTGAGAGGGTTACCTTTGGGGTTAAGAGGTAGGGGAAGTTAGTTTGACGGGCTTCTCTGGTTTCATGGGTCACTTTACATGGCAATGGTCTCTACATAGAGCGTGGTCTAATGGCCAGCTCAGCACAGTCTCCAGATTGCCCGCCGCGTGGCTCTCTCCAACCGAGTGCTCGTCAGCTTGCTCCAGTGATGGATTCTGAATGGGGAGGTCATGAAGGGTCATAGAGACTACAGTGAGAAAGAAGACATATCCACAGCAGCCACATTAGAAGAGCTCCCAGGTCTTGCCATTCATGCAAAATTGGTAAACAGAGAGAGGGGACTTACAAAGGGCAGCCATATTTGGTAGGAGTTGATGAACCAGATTCTAAACACAGACAGAGGACTGTGACATCTCTAAACCCCTGCACACTGCTAACGTGAGGGGCATCTTAAAAGGGTGCCGCGGTAGAGCAGCTATGACGGTGAAACATACACATACCGACAGACATTGCTCATGAAATGTTCACTCATTTGGTTAGGGTTAGGGTTAGGGTTCGGGTTATGGTTAGGGTTAGAGTTAGGTTAAGGGTTACGGTTAGGTTATGGGCTAGGTTTAGGGTTCGGGTTATGGTAAGGGTTAGAGTTAGGTTAAGGGTTACGGTTAGGTTATGGGATAGGGTTCGGGTTCGGGTTATGGTAAGGGTTAGAGTTAGGTTAAGGGTTACGGTTAGGTTACGGGTTAGGGTTAAGGTTTGGGTTATGGTAAGGGTTAGAGTTAGGTTAAGGGTTACGGTTAGGTTACGGGTTAGGGTTAAGGTTTGGGTTATGGTAAGGGTTAGAGTTAGGTTAAGGGTTACGGTTAGGTTACGGGTTAGGGTTAAGGTTTGGGTTATGGTAAGGGTTGGAGTTAGGTTAAGGGTTACGGTTAGGTTACGGGTTAGGTTTAGGCTAAGGGTTATGGTAAGGGTTAGAGTTAGGGCTAGCCTAAAGGTTTGTGTAAGTGTTAGGGTCAGCGTAAGGATTATGGTTAGGGCTAGGCTTAGGTAAGGTTAGCTGAGCATCCAAGACAATCTTGTGCCCTGCGCACCTACTCAACATAGCAAGAAATAGGATTAACCAGGACAACCCTGTGCCCTGTCAAACTTCACAGCACAGCCACACAGTGGTATATTCAAGACTGCACTGGGACCGTGTGCACCTGCACAGCACATCAGGATCGTTTGGCTGCAGGCATGGCACCATGCTACCAATAAGAGAAGATCTATCGATACCCGCCCTGCTCTGCGCAGGCCGATCACAAGATAATCCCCATGACAACGCTGCAGGATGAATGGAGGGGGACCATTCACTGCATCACTCCTGCTCTGGGTTAACCACCCGAAAGACTCCTGACTGCCCCTCAACCTGATCCTTTCAGGAAAATGCTCAGGCACCCCCTGTACTAGAAGAGACACCCCGGAGAAGCCACAGCTGTGCGTGGCTGCACAAGAAACAAAGGGGGTGGGCTTCATTAGTGGGGCAGTGGGAGAGGCAGGTGTGAAACCTGTGCTGTTGGAAGTGCACAAGTTCTTTGTGCCAATCACCTTTCTGTGGGTTTGGCAGAGAAACTTGGAAGTGTGTTATCTGAAGGGAAGCACCCAAGACCTGATAGACTACAGCGGCACGGGATGGATACCCACTGATGTGGGAGAGTGCCACACGGCTGGCGAGAGGAGCTCAGAGGATGGGCAGTTTAACATGTGAGGACTGCATTCACCCATTTCACTTTCCTTAATATGTCGGTTGGCAGGCGGAGAGATGCCTCAACCCCTGCTCTAACATGCTCAGGTGGCCAACTGGGATGTTTGTCTTTCGAGGCCAGGGCAAAGCATGTGTCAGCCTTGAGTCAGGCATTGGCCGTGGCAGGGGTCAGAATCCCTGTCCATTTCCCCGCGGATCTCTACCCTACTGTCTCCCACAAGCCCCAAACTCTTCATACACAGTCCAAAATAAAACCCGACCCCTCTCCCCCGCCACCAATAGCCACACCTCATCAGGCTTTGACGCCGCACCAATCCTTCGGTATCAGTCTGCTGGTGTAACCCTCTGGGAGATTGCCCATCGTGGAAGGTAGAGTGGAAAAGATGGAAGGTGGAGTGTTGATGCCTCAACAGAATGTGCAGCAGCTTGGCCTAAAGTAGGGGGAAGCAATGTGCAGCACGCTGAAGCGCGCTGCGCTGGCAGTAACAGATGGGGGTCTTGTGGATGGGGGATGTGATGGATTTTCCAATATGCCCGCTTACTAATTAGGAGTCTGGGGGATGTCCTTACTAGTGCGATAGCCACATGATGCGGCCGGGATAAAACAGCCATGCTTTATTCATCTAGATCTGGGGTGCACAACATACAGCCCGCGGGGTCCTCCATCCCGCGATATGCGGCCCACCAAGAGTGTTTCTTTTGTAATGAGATACGGCCCACTTCAAGCAGTTGGCCGCATTTAATTTCATAAGTCAACTGTTTGACAGGGTTGTCTGCACCGCTACTAAAGCAGCTATTAACGTGATCCTTATCTCCTTTACAATGAATGCCCCCCTCCTTTGTTTAGAATGAAAAGCAGTCCGAGTGACCCCTGGGGGGGGGGGCATACATGACAATGGAGATAACTATACGGTTAATAGTCGCAAATTATGAAAAGACAGGGAGCCAGCTGTCGGCCTTGTGTTTTAATTGTGCGGATGATTCTTTTGAAATAAAGCACCTGGGCCATTTCTTTTGTGGCATTCAGGCAGCCAAATCTTCAATAACGTATCAGTAGTTCATTACTCTACGCACGGCCAGATGAAAAATGACTCGAGTGTAACTCATTTTTGGAATGCTAAATTGAGACGGCTGGCGTTTAGCTCACTGCTCAAATACCATTGCCGTGCGTGCAGCGTGTGTTTAGATAACAGCAATAACGGGGTTATTGAGGCCCTGTCGCAATCCCCAGGTTACCAATTACACACAGCTTGCAGTACTTCATCAGGAGAGAACTCTGCGACAGCCCAGGGAGGGCCGCATATGAGGTCCAAAGTTGCACCGACCAATAGGGAAAAGCCCAATAGGCCCACACGCCAGGCCAGCGTAAACCGGTTTCAGGGCCTATGTAGGCCATTTAACCTATGCAGTCCACTTCGCTGATGGTGGGTTCAAAGAATATTTCTGGTTTGATGTGTTGAAACTACAACATTTTTAACCTGTTGTCGTTCTGATTGTGTGCCAACCTTGTGTATGATTGCCTGGGCTTGAGAGTCAGCTGTCAGCCACTTGCTTACAAAGAAGGATTCATTGCTATTCAGCAGGGAGCTGAAACACTGAATGCCCGCTGAGCAGCAATGAGTACTTATTTGTAAGAAAGTGGCTGGCATGGAGAAACCATTGTTGAATGGCAACGAGGTGGCACTTCTGCTTTCCCCAATAGAAGCGAAGCAGACCTGCCACATGTTGAAGAACTCTCGCAGGAGAAAATGGGGAAAATGGGGAAAATAGGGGACTGAAAGGGGGTGCGGGTGGCACCCCGGCCACTCAAGCAGAATGCTCCCTGATCCCCTCGGCATAGCAATGTGTGTGTGAGAGAGAAGAAAAGGTGATCATGTTGGGGGCCATGGGGCATTGTGTTTAGTTGAGGGGTGGGGGCCATGGGGCATAGTGTTTGGTTGGGCGGTGGGGGTCATGGAGCACAGTGTTTGGTCGGGGGTGGGGGCGATGGGGCATAGTGTTTGGTTTGGGAGTGGGGGCCATGGGGCATGGTGTTTGGTTGGGGAGTGGGAGCCATGGGACATAGTGTTTGTTTGGGGACTGGGGGCCATGGGACATAGTGTTTGGTTGGGAGCCATGGGGCATAGTGTTTGGTTGAGGGGTGGGGGCCATGGGGCACAGTTTTTTGTTGGGGTGGCACCATGGGGCATGGTGTTTGGTTGGGGAGTGGGAGCCATGGGGCATGGTGTTTGCTTGGGACTGGGGGTCATGGGGCATAGTGTTTGGTTGGGGGGCCATGGGGCATGGTGTTTGGTTGAGAGGTGGGGGGGCATGGGGCATAGTGTTTGGGTGGAGGGTGGGGGCCATGGGCATGGTGTTTGGTTGGGGAGTAGTGTTTGGTTGGGGGTGAGGGCAATGGGGCACAGTGTTTTGTTGGGGGCTGGGGTCCATTGGGCATAGTGTTTGGTTGGGGGCCATGCGGCATAGTGTTTGGTTGGGGACTCAGGGCCATGGGGCATAGTGTTTGGTTGGGGGCCATGGGGCATAGTGTTTGGTTGGGGGTGGGTGTAATGGGCCATGGGGCATAGTGTTTGGTTGAGGTGTGGGGGCCATGGGGCATAGTGTTTGGTTGAGGTGAGGGGGCCATGGGGCATAGTGTTTGGTTGGCGGTGGGGCCATGGGGCATAGTGTTTGGTTGGGGGCCATGCGGCATAGTGTTTGGTTGGGGACTCGGGGCCACGGGGCATAGTGTTTGGTTGGGGGCCATGCGGCATAGTGTTTGGTTGAGGGGTGGGGGCCATGGGGCATAGTGTTTGGTTGGGGGGTGGGTGTAATGGGCCATGGGGCATAGTGTTTGGTTGAGGTGTGGGGGCCATGGGGCATTGTGTTTGGTTGAGGGGTGGGGGCCATGGGGCATAGTGTTTGGTTGGGGGGTGGGGCCATGGGGCATAGTGTTTGGTTGGGGGGTGGGGCCATGGGGCATAGTGTTTGGTTGGGGGGTGGGGCCATGGGGCATAGTGTTTGGTTGGGGGGTGGGGCCATGGGGCATAGTGTTTGGTTGGGGGGTGGGGCCATGGGGCATAGTGTCACACTCCAAGAGTGAACCCAATAATAAAGCTAAAACAGGCACAGTTAGGAGATGTACATCCTTTGCTTTTTGAGGAAACCCGACTCAACGAAGGCCATACTCCTCTTTGCCAACCCAAACAGCAAAGTATAGCAGTCCAAAATAACAACGGAATGTCCAATCAAGGATCAATAAAATATATATACTTTAATTAAACAGACGATATGCAATAACTAAATAGAAATAAATTATAACAATGGAAAATGTGTAGTATAAAATGTAAGTTTGAAATACAAATAAACAGTTACAACTCAAAAATGCATTCTTTTTCCATGTGTTTAATGAAAAGCAGGGGGGGGGTTGAGAAAGTCTCCTGCCACACCACGACCCGCCGCGCCTACCGCCCCACTCACACACATTTACTTTTCGACCCACTATAGGCTTCACGTAAGGTACTTTCAGCCCTCTGTCAAAATTAGTTGTGCACCCCTGATCTAGATTGTAAGGGCTGTCAGGGAACACACCCATTAACAGAGGAGAAGGAAGAAGAACGAAGGGAGGCTATTGCGTGGTCTCTCAGAAGATTGTGGGATGTTCACTTAATTGTGCCCTTACATTTACATTTTTTACACAAGTTGATATGCTGTTTGAGGAAACATTTCACAGAATGGAAGCACAAGTGGCCTACACGAACACACTCCCTCCCAAGCTGTGCAACAAGTGACCTACACTGATACACTCTCTCCCAAGCTGTGCAAAAAGTGACCTACACGGATACACTCCCTCCCAAGCTGTGCAACAAGTGCCCTAAACTGACACACTGACACACTCTCTCCCAAGCTGTGCAACAAGTGACCTACACTGACACGCTCTCTCCCAAGCTGTGCAACAAGTGCCCTACACTGACACACTCTCTCCCAAGCTGTGCAAAAAGTGACCTACACGGATACACTCCCTCCCAAGCTGTGCAACAAGTGCCCTACACTGACACACTGACACAATTTCTCTCAAGCTGTGCAACAAGCGACCTACACTGACACACTCTCTCCCAAGCTGTGCAACAAGTGCCCTACACTGACACACTCTCGCCCAAGCTGTGCAACAAGTGGCCTACACTGACACACTCTCTCCCAAACTGCAACAAGTGCCCTACACTGACACACTGACACACTCTCTCTCAAGCTGTGCAACAGGTGACCTACACTGACACACTCTCTCCCAAGCTGTGCAACAAGTGCCCTACACTGACACACTCTTTCCCAAGCTGTGCAACAAGTGACCTACACTGACACACTCTCTCCCAAACTGCAACAAGTGCCCTACACTGACACACTGACACACTCTCTCTCAAGCTGTGCAACAAGTGCCCTACACTGACACACTCTCTCCCAAGCTGTGCAACAAGTGACCTACATTGACTCACTCTCTCCCAAACTGCAACAAGTGCCCTACACTGACACACTCTCTCTCAAGCTGTGCAACAAGTGACCTACACTGACACACTCTCTCCCAAGCTGTGCAAAAAGTGCTCTACACAAACACACTCTCTCCCAAGCTGTGCAAAAAGTGCCCCACACTGACACACTCTCTCCCAAGCTGTGCAACAAGTGCCCTACACTGACACACTCTTTCCCAAGCTGTGCAGATACTGTATGTGCCTTCTGTGACCACAAAATCAATATTAAATTGACCTCCCTTGGTCTCATGCTAAACCAGCTGAGACATTTAAACAGGGGACATGCAACACGAATAAGTTTGAAAATTGAGCAAAACGGCATCTGTTAGTGTAGGATCAGCCATTTTCTAAATGTCTGGGCTACTGTTTAAGATGGTGCAAGTGTTGTTGAATGCTGAAAGAAAAGGCTCCTTTAGTCAACCCTGCCTAGTGTATAAACCTACTTACCCATACACAAATGCAACAGAAGGAGGAATCGTGCCGGCCCCTGCAAACTCTGCACAACAGCACCTGTGTGGATGGGAGCAGCCATTTTGTAAACGGCGGGCCTAGCAGGCAAGCTGGTTCTAGGGTTGGAGGATGCTACACCAAAGAGCTCTTTTACTCCACCATGGCCAGTGTGCAAACATATATTCACATACACAAATGCAACGCACAGAAGCGGCTTGTAAGTCCCTGGGGATTGAGCAGCACGGCACCTGTGTGGATAGGAGCAGCCATTTTGTGAATGCCTGTGCTGCTGGGTGAGCGGCCTCTAGGATTCTAGAATCCTGCTACAAGAGCTCCTTTAGTGATTGAGCCGAACGGCGCCCATGTACACACCCCTCTTAAACATGGAGCATGCTACAAGATAGCACACATGCAGTAAATAGTACAGGCGTGCAGCTCAGCAAGAACCTACTGGAGAAAGTTGCGGAATAATTTGCATATGTACTAATGGACTTGATAAAAGGGCAGACTTCTCTATGTGTACAAGTAAAATGTACCAATAATTCACTAACTGGTGCATAGCATATTTGCTCACACAAACTGTACACATGAGTGAATTGCTATTAGTAGCGAACAATGTAAACATACATTTAAATAGATGCTTTTGTACTTGTGTAATTTTTGTCCTTTCACTTCTGCAAAGTTTCTGTAGTGCACCCCATATCTGCTCTGTGCGTCAGAGGTACTCAGTGTCAGAGGATCAAAGGTGGTGTCAGAGGGGTGATATTCTAAAGAGTTCCGAGGAAACTGTGCAGAGGGCAGGCGATAAAGCATTTTGTTTGGGAGATGTCTCATTGGGCTTGTCGGGAGGGGGGGTGATGATCAAACAGAAGTTTAGGGTTTCATGCAGGACCCCACACATATGCACAACTTTGCGAGTCGATAAGTAACAATAACACATTCATTACAGTGCTGAGAAGGGGTGGGGGTATTTCGTGACAAGCTTTACAGAACGGTGATGCCAACATTATTGTTTCTACTGTTATTATATATTTAGTTTTAGAGCAATGTTGAATTAAAAAGCATGACATGTTATGTTACACATCCTTGAGAACTGATACACTTGAGAAAACAGGCTCTCGGGTGGTGGTAAACCCTGAACGGCCACTAGATGGCGCCGCTCGCACAGCAGAGATGAACAGACGCCGCCTGCCTGTGCAGAAGAGAAGGGCTGTGGATTCAGAGGCTGGCTGCACACACTCCACTGGGAATAGATGACACATTCGAGTGGCCCATTTATTCTCCTTCTGGGGGGTGTCCGGATCAATACCTTTCCATGACATTTCAGTGCGCGCAGCAACATTTTGACGCACCAGTAGGATGCGAGTGAATCCTGTCGCATAAGTCACGTGAACACTGCTTCTAAGGTGTTCTGCCAAAAATGCACCTGTTGTGTAAACACGACAGCATGTAACACGTTGCACATCGGCATGCAGTGAATGTGACAGCATTCCAGGCGGTCCAATGCATGTGTGCTATGCCATCAAAATAAAAGACTTAATTAGCATAATAAAGGCATCACGTGGCATGAGAGGACGGGCAAAGAGAGAGAACTACTGCCATGACTCACAACCTCAAAGTGTTCCCGGCCATTACTTGGAAATCATTCAAATGATTCGATGTGGAAAGACACACACACACACACACACACACACGCACGCACGCACGCACGCGCGCGCGCGCGCGCGCGGCAACGTTTGCCTTCTGCCTGCAAGTAAAGTGTGCAGATGGCATTCCAGGTTTGTGCAAGGTGGCAGAGCTCTGAAAAAGTGGGACAGTGCCAACACAATCCAGCACAAGCATGGGCTGTCCTGCAAAGTAGTCTACCCTCTCGGGATTTCTGGGAAAGTGGGGTTCTACCGGCGACCAGAGCCTAAAGGCAACTCTTCTGCATGTCTGGAGACTGGGCAGTGTTACTCCACACCCTGGAAAAGTGAAGATCTGAAAATGTGTAGGAACTTTGGACATGTGTCATGTTAAAGGACATCCGGGCGCTATCATCGCCGGAGTGCTCCCCTGTAATCATGTATAATCACCCAGCCCCAGACACAGCTGCACTGCCAGCTGCTTCCTTGCTTTCTGAAGGTTTTAGATCCTCACGTCTTGATCCGAAGTTGGCAGAGAATATATGTTGTGCAAACAGCTATAGATGTTATTTGACAGCTGTGGCGAGAGCAGGGCAGCTATACAGGAAACGGGCCGACAAAAACATGAAAAGGTGGAGACCTGGTGTCCTAGCCAGTGGCTCAGAACAGGGGGACCGCAGTGACTGCAGAACCTCAAGCGTGGGAGGCATGGGTGAGTGGGAGGATTGGGGGTCTATGGTGGTGGCCTCGGCAGTGGCTCAGAACAGGGGGACCACGGCGACTGCAGAACCTCAAGCGTGGGAGGCGTGGGTGAGTGGGAGGATTGGGGGTCTATGGTGGTGGCCTCGGCAGTGGCTCAGAACAGGGGGACCGTAGTGACTGCAGAACCTCAAGCCTCAAGCATGGGGGCGTGGGTGAGTGGGAGGATTGGGGGTCTATGGTGGTGGCCTCGGCAGTGGCTCAGAACAGGGGGACCGCAGTGACTGGAGAACCTCAAGCGTGGGAGGCGTGGGGGAGTGGGAGGATTGGGGGTCTATGGTGGTGGCCTCTGCAGTGGCTCAGAACAGGGGGACCACAGTGACTGCAGAACCTCAAGCGTGGGAGGCATGGGTGAGTGGGAGGATTGGGGGTCTATGGGATTTCAGTTTGTGCCAGTCTGACATTTTAATACGCAGGGGTACAGTTGGATACCACCCAAGGGTGGGCAGCAGGTTCAAAGGTGAAGTGTGAATATGGCACCTGCAACAACGTCCGCAGTTTCACTGATGGACATGAAGAAACGTGCCTGCCTGCAACTATTTTCTCTTGAACTATTAATATTGTGCAAACGTTCAAATTAAACCTTACACAATACATGACTATCAATTGGCAATATACAAATGTACACAACTCTTCTTTTTCCAAACAAATCCTAAAATACATTGGGACTCATTACGACCCTAGCTCTCACGTAATGAAGGGAGCCGGTACGGGACGGGCACCCTTCATTACGTGAGTGTCGATTACGGGGTTCCCTTTGCGGGACCTGGACCAGACGTCTGGTAAAACCAGACGTCCGTTCCGGGTCCCGCGAGGGCAAGAGAGAGCCAATAACCATTTGTAATGTGCCCGTTGTTACCTCCCTCCCCATTCCCATTGAGTCCTATGGGGGCTGAAATGGGAATGGGGAATGGTTCCTTCAAGGAGGAATTACCGGGTCCTCCAATGTTGGAATGACCCGGTTATTCCTCATTGCAGGAACCCGGTAATGGAGCCCGGTTTGGAGGCAGCCATGGTGCTAATAGCTCCATGGCTACCTCCAAACTCGTAATGAGGCCCATTATGTTGCATTACCGTACTTCTAAATAGCCATTAAGATACAATCTTGTTTTCACACAATCAATGCGACCTTACATTCATCACCTTGCCCTCCATCGAGGGAAGCAGGACACTTGCAGATGTCCGGAGCTTTCTTGATAAATCCAATTCCTGCTAAAGTCCCACCTCGTCGCGCCTTGACCACTTGTGTATAGGCGCGTTACAAATGCCACATCATATCATATCATATTTCTTCTCTGTGAAAGATAGTGAGCTAAAGACTCTGGGTAAGTCTCTCGCAACCAGGACTAATGTCTGGCAGAGGGACTCCCAGGACCCCCCCTTGTTAATTTGCATTTTTAAGTAACTTTGGGTCTCACCCTAAGTTACTAGGGGAATCCAGACGTGAACCCCTTGCTCACTACTCTTAGAGAGATACAGCTCCTCCCTACTGATGAGGTCCAACCAGACCGAAACACGTGTCTGGGGTTGCTGTGGTACTCTTGTTCAGAGGAGAATTGCCTAGCATTTCGGTGCTGGACTGCCCCAGGGCAGGACAAAGACTGATATGTTTGGGATATTTCTTCTCTGTGAAAGATAGTGAGCTAAAGACTCTGGGTAAGTCTCTCGTAACCAGGACTAATGTCTGGCAGAGGGACTCCCAGGACCCCCCCTTGTTAATTTGCATTTTTAAGTAACTTTGGGTCTCACCCTAAGTTACTAGGGGAATCCAGACGTGGACCCTTTGCTCACTATTCTTAGAGAGGCACAGCTCCTCCCTACTGATGAGGTCCAACCAGACCGAAACACATGTCTGGGGTTTCTGTTGGTACTCTTGTTCAGAGGGGAATTGCTTAGCATTTCGGTGCTGGACTGCCCCAGGGCAGGACAAAGACTGATATGTTTGGGATATTTCTTCTCTGTGAAAGATAGTGAGCTAAAGACTCTGGGTAAGTCTCTCGTAACCAGGACTAATGTCTGGCAGAGGGACTCCCAGGACCCCCCTTGTTAACATCTCATCATGAGCACCAGCCACATCTGAAACACTGCTACGGTCCTGCATGAATTCACTAAGGGCCCGAGATGATCGTTGGGCGGCTTCTTGGGAGTGACATTAATTCAGCGAGGCTCGTGCAGGGGATTCCTTACTTCAGGAATTCTGCTCCCTCCTCCATTTGGACGTCTATGGACCTGGAAGCACATGTGGTGGGGCTAGGACTCCTCGCCAGAGCAGACCTGATGTACTTACTTTCTGAATAGGAACTTGCGGGACCAATTTCATCTAGTATCTTTCATCTTGTCAGATGTAAGGACTGGAAACATAGAAAACCTTCCATGTTTGAGTTTAACTCTTTTCATTTTTTCCGCAAACATGGCCGCCTTCATTTGTTGTCTCATGAATTCACTTTTAGAAGATAGGTTGTTCCAAAGGACAAATCCCAGGTAGATTTTTTCACTGACCCACCCCGTTTTTTGCCATTGATATACCAAGTAAATGGAGATAATCTACCTGTTGTGTTGAATGTTGGAATTTTAGGACTTTTCGTTGTTAATCTACAAATCGTTGCTCGCTGCATAGTCTTAAAAGCTCTTGATCGATCTTTGAAGCCCACTTGCAATTGGATCACAGATTATTAGATCTTCAACGTAGGCCTGGCCAGGTATTTCAAGTTGCCTGAGGGAGAAAGACCAGTATTTGCCCAGGGGTTCATCCACGTTAGAGAGAGGAGTAGACGGGGTGCTAGCATGCAACCCTGCCTGAGACCTCTTCCAGTGGATATTTCCGATGAAAGAAAGCCCCGATGATCCAATCCTGTCTGTATTTTCTGGTCTATGCAGTGCAACCAGTGTACTTATTCATCCTCAGGGAATACTCAGCCTAACTAACTTGGACCAGAGGATAGATCTATTTATCCAATCAAAGCTGGAGCATCGACCGAGGAACCAGATCCAGAAATGACTTGCTTTTGGGAGAGTTTTAACAGAAAGCCATTTAAACCAGTCCCCATTCTATTACGGAAGACTGCCTGATGCATTTTTAACCTATCATTTTCATCCGTCCAATCTTCCACTTCTGCAAGTACCAATTTTGCAAAGATCCTGCTAGTTGCCTCAAGATGGGCGATACATCGATAGTTCTTAGGATTGCGCCCATCATCCTTCTTGGACATGAGTACTAAGTAAGACACATAATTGCCTAGAGTCAGGATGCACTTGACCATTACTTGATCACAAAGACTCTTCAGCAAGGCTGCCCATAACCACGGCAAATGCCTGAGCATGATATTATACGACCCGTCAGGGCCTCGGGCTCTAGGACCCAATAGACGGCCGGGAAGGTTAGGTGCCCGGGGGTCTCCAATACACTGATTGCCAGCACTGTTCAACTCTCTGCAGTGCCAGCATACCAATCTCTATAATGGGAGCACCATGTGATTCAGAGTCGTACATATGTTATAACCAGTTCCCAAAAGTTTGATGTCCAATTATTGATCAAAGTATGTATCATGGCTTCCTTAAGACTTTGCTGCCCCAAAATGTGTGATGCCTGACCCAGTTCTGAAATATTTGTTTCCACTTGTTTAACTGGTGAGGCACACGCACCCCTTCCCCCACCCCCCACTGCTCCTTCCATTTGCTCTTAATCCATATCATTTCAAGTCTTTTTTTGTCCTGTCTACTCTGATTGTAATCTCCACTGAGAGAGGACTGGGCAATTCCATCCCCCACCCCCCTACACTGTTCGATGGTGCCATGGTTTGCTCAATAAAAAAATGTGTAATCTCTTTGGTCCAATAGGGTTCGGGAATTACAAAAATGAGCTCGACCATAGTTAAAGTCTCGAGTGTGTGCTGGTTTCCAACTAACTAGGTTTTTAGATGGGATTACTAATGCATTAGAGGCGCCATCTTGGGTAAGTCACCTTAAGCAGTGTGTGGAGAAGCTTGCGTGTAGAATGTTGCGACGGCTAGACGATCCATCTAGTAGCTTATATTCATGCCATACGGTCTATATGACCCAAGTGGATTGTATATAACCTATGATGGAGGCTATCTTTCCTCTTGTCCACATATATGTACTTGGGGTTGTCTCCACTGATGTTTCAGTTCAGTTTCCTGAAAGAGTTAAACATTTCCGCCCAGTGAGGGTCCCATATTTGCGTATTGCCCTCACACTCACAGAGTTAAGACATTTACCAATTCAGGCAGGGCACAATGAGTGAAAATCTCCACCCTCAGTCACCGCAAGGGTCCAGCAGTCTCCTTTATAAAGATGTCCAATCTCCTCTGCTTGGGGTTAGAGTCGCTAGTTACTGTGAGCACATGTTCCATGTTGAGGAGTGCGGGGCCAGTTATGTGGACTGCTAAGCCCCCCTGTGATGGACTGCTTGGACATGTTACATTGCCAGCCAACCTGCGGCTAATAGCAACTGGAGGCCTCCCACGGGACGACCCGGAAGCTCTAAGAAGCAGCCACACTTCCTGTGACAGAATAATAAAAGCAAAAGCGGGGCAGCAGGATCGCTGAGAGTTCTAAGATAACATGTTTAGATCATACGTTTTAAAGGTTGGTTTTGATTGGCTCGGATGATTTATTCAGAGCCCTGGCTTATGAGGACCAATCGATGTTGGATGTTGAGAGGTCATGGTCTTCTGCACACTTTATTATACATGCTCTAAGGGACCTTTAGAATAACACATTTGTAATTCCTTTTTCGTATTCCTGGACCCTCGTGGGAGGCAATTAGGGGGGACCCATTTCCAGTTGCACAAAAGAACAAGCTAACTTTAATGTTGTTCGATTAACTGCGCTAATATTAACATAGATTGCACATGTATACTTGCAACGCCCATGCTTGAATCCTCAATACATACGATCCAGTCTAGGGGCCTCATCACGAGTTGGGCGGTAACGCCGGCGGGATTACCGCCGGCGGTATTAGCCCTACCGCCCGGATCACGGGTTTGGCGGTTATGGAATTCCCAATTCCCCACTGAGCCCATTCGGCTCAATGGGGAATTTTCGCGCTCTTACTGCCGGCGGATTTCCCGCCAGAGGTAATAGCTCAGAGCTGGGGAGAAATCCGAGAAGCCCTGATTTGGTGGACCCTTAAATCCGGCGGTAATAGCGCGACCGCCGGATTTAAGGGTTACCGCCAAACTCGTGATGAGGCCCTATGTCTGTGGGATTGATAAGAGGCACTTGTGGCAGCTCCTGTGGGAGCCCTAGAAATGAAATGAGAAGACAAATTCAATGCGGCTGCATCTATAGGAGGGGGGCGCGGCTGCCGAGCGTATTGGATTTCGGGCTCTAAGCTGGAGACCTTACGAGCTCTGTAGTAGTTGCACAGGTCGAGAGTGTATCAGAGATGCCGCCAGAAATCGGCAGGTTTACAGGCAAAGTGTAAAGCTGGAGACTGTGTAGGTTGGCAGTTTTACAGGTGGAAATTAAAGTTGAATACTTTGTGCATGTTGGCAGGTTTACAGGTGGAGAGTAAATCTGGAGACTATGGGCCTCATTACACGGTAGGCGGTAAACCATGGTGCTATTAGCACCATGGATGCCGCTGGTACCATACCGGTACCACCATGGAGGAAAGGGGAATTACCACCCCATTCCAAGGTTGGTGGGGCGGTAATTCCCCCTTTCTCCATGGCCCTTCCTCATTACCATTTTTGCCCCATAGGGCAAAATGGGTATAGGGAAGGAGCTAATTACGGTACCGCAAATTGCGGTACCGTAATTAGCACCAAGGTCCCTTTGCGGGCCTGTTCCTTAATGGCTGGTAAAACCAGCCGTTGAGGTCTGGTCCCGCAAAAGGACCTCGTAGTAAGGCGGTAAGGGTTTACCGGTACCAGTGCCCTTACCGGTACCGGTAAACCCTTACCGCATTCTGTGAAATGAGGCCCACTGTGTGCATGTTGGCAGGTTTACAGGTGGAGAGTAAATCTGGAGACTATGGGCCTCATTACACAGTATGCGGTAACCATGGCGCTATTAGCACCATGGTTGCCGCCGGTATTTTACTGTGTCAGCCTTGGTGGATGGCGGAATTACCGCCCTACTCCAAGGTGAGCGGGGGTGGTAATTCCCCATTCACCAAGGCACTTCCCCATTCCCATTTTTGCCCCCATAGGGCTCAATGGGAATGGGGAAGGAGCTAGTTAAGGTACCGCAAATTGCGGTACCGTAATTAGCACCAAGGTCCCTTTGCGGGCCCGTTCCTTAAAAACCAGCCGTTGAGGTCGGGTCCAGCAAAGGGACCTCGTAGTAAGGCAGTAAGGGGTTACCGGTACCGGTGCCCTTACCGGTACTGGTAAACCCTTACCGCATTCCGTTTAATGAGGCCCTATGCGTCTTGGCAGTTTTACAAGCAGAGTGTAAAGCTGGACACTGCGTGCATGTTGGCAGGTTTACCGGTGGAGCGTAAAGCTGGTGACAGTGTGCATGTTGACAGGTTTACAGGTGGAGGGTAAAGCTGGAGACGGTGTGCAGGTTGACAGGTTTACAGGTGGAGGGTAAAGCTGGAGACGGTGTGCAGGTTGACAGTAGGACCGGTGGAGAGCACAATGCAAGGCTGCTTCCAGGAATTAGCAGCTTGTGGGAGGAGCCTGGTGGCACCTGCCAGGTCCTGCCTTCTCTCAATGGCCCAGAGCTATGCGTAGCTCTCTGTACACATTTCCTTGTAAAACTAATGAAGTGGTTATCGGCCTCTCCAAAAAGCAATTTAAGGATCTTCTGTGAGCCAAAAAACACAGCCTATAAAAAAAGAAGATTGAATCATCTCCACTGCTCGATGCTTTATGAGGCCTGTAAAAAGCAGCAGGTGCGCCTGTGCGTGCCTAACCACTCACTCACAAGAGGAGCACTGCAGTGCTGAGGGCCATCACTCTCCAAGCTCTACGGGTGACCCTCCAACTGTGGCCACGCCACAAGCTCTGGCTGCGCATTCACTTCAGTGGCCACACCACAAGCTCTGGCTGCGCATTCACTTCAGTGGCCACACCACAAGCTCTGGCTGCGCATTCACTTCAGTGGCCACACCACAAGCTCTGGCTGCGCATTCACTACAGTGGCCGCACCACAAGCATTGGCTGCCCATTCACCATAGCGGCCACACCACAAGCTCTGGCTGAGCATTCACTACAGCGGCCACACCACAAGCTCTGGCTGCGCATTCACTTCAGTGGCCACACCACAAGCTCTGGCTGCACATTCACTACAGTAGCCGCACCACAAGCAATGGCTGCCCATTCACCATAGCGGCCACACCACAAGCTCTGTCTGAGCATTCACTACAGTGGTCATACCACAAGCTCTGGCTGTGCATTCACCACAGCGGCCACACCACAAGCAATGGCTGCCCATTCACTACAGCGGCCACACCACAAGCAATGGCTGCCCATTCACTACAGCGGCCACACCACAAGCAATGGCTGCGCATTCACCACAGCGGCCACACCACAAGCTCTGGCTGAGCATTCACTACAGTGGTCATACCACAAGCTCTGGCTGTGCATTCACCACAGCGGCCACACCACAAGCAATGGCTGCCCATTCACTACAGCGGCCACACCACAAGCAATGGCTGCCCATTCACTACAGCGGCCACACCACAAGCAATGGCTGCGCATTCACCACAGCGGCCGCACCACAAGCAATGGCTGCCCATTCACTACAGCGGCCACACCACAAGCAATGGCTGCGCATTCACCATAGCGGCCACACCACAAGCTCTGGCTGAGCATTCACTACAGTGGTCATACCACAAGCTCTGGCTGTGCATTCACCACAGCGGCCACACCACAAGCAATGGCTGCCCATTCACTACAGCGGCCACACCACAAGCAATGGCTGCGCATTCACCACAGCGGCCACACCACAAGCTCTGGCTGAGCATTCACTACAGTGGTCATACCACAAGCTCTGGCTGAGCATTCACTGCACTGGCCACACCACAAGCTCTGGCTGAGCATTCACTACAGTGGCCACACCACAAGCTCTGGCTGCACATTCACTACAGTGGCCACACCACAGGCTCTGGCTGCACATTCACAACAGCGGCAACACCACAAGCTCTGGCTGCACATTCACTACAGTGGCCACACCACAGGCTCTGGCTGCACATTCACAACAGCGGCAACACCACAAGCTCTGGCTGCACATTCACTACAGTGGCCACACCACAGGCTCTGGCTGAGCATTCACTACAGTGGCCACACCACAGGCTCTGGCTGCACATTCACTACAGCGGCAACACCACAAGCTCTGGCTGTGCATTCACTACAGTGGCCACACCACAAGTTCTGGTTGTGCATTCATTACAGTGGCCACACCACAAGCGCTGGCTGCGCATTTACTACAGTGGCCACCCCACATGCTCTGGCTGCGCATTTACTACAGTGGCCACACCACAAGCTCTGGCTGCGTATTCACTACAGTGGCCACACCACAAGTTCTGGCTGCGCATTCACTACAGTGGCCACACCACAAGCTCTGGCTGGGTATTCACTAAAGTGGCCACACCACAAGCTCTGGCTGAGCATTCACTGCAGTGCCCACACCACATGCTCTGGCTGCGCATTCACTACAGTGGCCACACCACAAGCTCTGGCTGCACATTCACTACAGTGGCCACACCACAAGCTCTGGCTGTGCATTCACTACAGTGGCCACACCACAAGCTCTGGCTGCACATTCACTACAGTGGCCACACCACAAGCTCTGGCTGAGCATTCACTACAGTGGCCACACCACAAGCCCTAGCTGCACATTCACTACAGTGGCCACACCACAAGCTCTGGCTGAGCATTCACTACAGCGCCCACACCACATGCTCTGGCTGCGCATTCACTACAGTGGCCACACCACAAGCTCTGGCTGTGCTTTCACTACAGCGGCCACACCACAAGCTCCAAGCTCTGGCTGCGCATTCACTACAGTGGCTACACCACAAGATCTGGCTGCACATTCACTACAGTGGCCACACCACAAGCTCTGGCTGCGCATTAAATACAGCGCCCACTCCACAAGCTCTGGCTGCACATTCACAACAGCAGCCACACCACAAGCTATGGCTGCGCATTCACTGCAGTGGCCACACCACAAACTCTGGCTGCATATTCACTACAGCAGCCACACCACAAGCTATGGCTGTGCATTCACTACAGTGGCCACACCACAAACTCTGGCTGCACATTCACTACAGTGGCCATACCACACGCTCTGGCTGCGCATTCACTGCAGCGGCCACACCACAAGCAATGGCTGCGAATTCACTACAGCGCCCACACCACAAGCTCTGGCTGCACATTCACAACAGCAGCCAAACCACAAGCTATGGCTGCGCATTCACTGCAGTGGCCACACCACAAACTCTGGCTGCACATTCACTACAGCAGCCACACCACAAGCTATGGCTGCGCATTCACTACAGTGGCCACACCACAATGTCTGGCTGAGCATTCACTACAGTGGCCACACCACAAGCTCTGGCTGCACATTCACTACAGTGGCCACACCACAAGCTCTGGCTGTGCATTCACTACAGTGGCCACACCACAAGCTCTGGCTGCACATTCACTACAGTGGCCAAACCACAAGCTATGGCTGCGCATTCACTGCAGTGGCCACACCACAAACTCTGGCTGCACATTCACTACAGCAGCCACACCACAAGCTATGGCTGCGCATTCACTACAGTGGCCACACCACAAGCAATGGCTGCCCATTCACTACAGCGGCCACACCACAAGCAATGGCTGCGCATTCATCACAGCGGCCACACCACAAGCTATGGCTGCGCATTCACTACAGTGGCCACACCACAATGTCTGGCTGCGCATTCACTACAGCGGCCACATCAAGTCTAAGTCTTTACCAATAGGGTTTGTGGGGGTGATGTGCCTTTTGGCGCAAACTTTGACCTAGTTGATGCCATGGTCAGTGACATCACAGAGATTGGCATCACAGGCAACACACCTTTTGGGCCTTGGTTTTTCAAAGACTCTCTCCTTTCCACCAAAACAAAAAAGTGAATCAGAATTAATGGCTTCCCTTTGGGCAATTTCCCTTTCATGAATATTGTGGCTGGTCTGTGCCAGTACAGGGGGTGGGAGGCACAGGGGGTGGCAGCCATTTGCAACTCAGTCTTGATTCTGCCACCACTGGGAAAGATCCAGGTAGAGCTATAAGGTCATGCTCCCCTGCACGGGAACACAGCACCCTCAGGCAGGTTTCAGCCATTTTGGGTCCCATCATGGAGGAGAAACTTGATTCCCCTGATGTAGCAAGGCAGGGACCAATGTCTGAACAGCTATAGAGAGATTCTAAAACCAAAAGGGTTAGATGGAGTGCTTTGAATCAATCATAACCACTGGCATTGCCCTGGGCAGCCTCCTATAGCATGATAGTACCGGACCACAAGGCTGATAAATGGCTGGAGTTGCTTTTGTTCTCGTGCAGAGGCCGCATGGCCTAGCAGTTCACACTGGACTGCTCCTTGTGGTGACACGACCAAGAATCATTTGTGTGTGGCCAGTCCCTTTAGCCATGGGACAGACAGGGTAAGAAAGGATGGAATGCAAGGCTGTCCAGAGCATCGACAGGGCTTATTCATTGGTTCAAACCTTTGCATCCATGAATTTATGACCTTGCTCTACTTTCCCATGCATTTAACAACTGTTAGTTGCCCACTTATTATTATTATTAATATTATTATTATTATTATATTAATCGAGCTTCGGAAACAACGGGAAGCCACAGAGTGCTTTACAAGGCATAGGGTGGAGAACCCAGTGGGAAAAGCAGATCGTAATAGTACAACACATGGGAGCGAGGGGCTTACAACAGAGGAGGGGGTGGACAATTTGGCACTATAAGATCTACAAGCAACCAGGGGAGGAAACAGGGGGGGATTAGATCAGCCCAGTCTCAGGCTAGGTGGGGAGTGGAGGATGCCCAGATCTAGGTGTTAGTGAGGAGCCATTCTTTGAAGACGAGGGTGTTGAGCTCCTTCCTGAACTGTTGACGCGAGGGGTCTAGTCTTATGTTGACAGGGAGGAGGTTTCAGAGTCTCACGGCACAGACAGAGATATAATTAGATGATAATATGAATGATACAGGAAAATACTGGGGCTATAATCAGATGATATTGTGAATTCTACAGGAAAATATTGAAGAAATCATCTGAGGATAATGATAATTCTACAGGAAGATGCTGGGGATATAATCAGATGATAATGTGAATTCTACAGGAAGATACTGAAGATATAATCAAATGATGATGTGAATTCTACAGGAAGATACTGAAGATATAATCAAATGATGATGTGAATTCTACAGTAAGGGACTGGGGAAATCATCTGAGGATAATGATAATTCTACAGGAAGATGCTGGGGATATAATCAGATGATAATTTGAATTCTACAGGAAGATACTGGGGAAATCATCAGAGGATAATGATAATTCTACAGGAAGATGCTGGGGATATAATCAGATGATAATTTGAATTCTACAGGAAGATACTGGGGAAATCATCAGAGGATAATGAGAATTCTACAGGAAGATGATAGGGATATAACCAGATGATAGTGTGAATTCGACAGGAAGAAACTGGGGAAATTGTCAGAGGATAATGAGAATTCTACAGGAAGATGCTGGAGACATAATCAAATGATAATGTGAATTATATTGGAAGACATTGAGGACATTGTGGGAAGTTAATGTGATTGCTAGCAGAAGGTACTTAGGATATCCTCAGAAGGGAATGTGGATTCTGTAACAAGTTACCAAGGGCAACAAAAGGAGATAATGTAAACACACCAGATACACAACACAAATAAAACGGACATTTCACAAGATGGCAATCATGATAAAAATGGGAAGCTCTAAGAATCCATCCATAAAACAGATTGGAATAGCTTAGACAGCAGCCGGGATCCTGTGGGATAGAGGTAAATATCATATTGGAAGACATCATGAATCCCATGGAAGCTCCAGGAACCCGGTACAGTCCGATCCCTATGGAAGGTGTGAGAATCCTGTAAACAAAGTGATATTTCTGTTAGATGAAAATGGGAATCGGAAAGAAAGCAAAGCCAGTCACAAAGGAAGGCGAAGAAAGCTTCCAGGAAGCCTGAGCTAATTCAAAAGAATGTGTCTGTGCGACATGCACAAAAGTCCGGAACATTCTATAAGAAGGAACCACAGCAGCTATTAGAAGGCAGTGGGAGGAGACGGGGAGGTAATGACGATGCAACAGGAACATATCGGGATTACTGTAGGACACAAGCTGATATCCTAAAGGACTGGACACAGGTTGCTGTCCATCGGATAGGAGGAGACCGCCAACGCTATGAGAACCCAATGGGGCGCCGACAGGACGGTGGTACGGCTGCTATAAGAAATCCGTATGAATGCTACAGCAGTACAGCGGGGGCCGCCGGGCCAGGGACATGAAGCCGTCCTGATAGATATGACAGATAACCCTTCCATTCTTCCTCGATCTCTCAAGAAGCCTCTTCTTCTCAATTTAGAACTAGAGATTTGATGTTTCATTTCATCCCTCGATTTCCGATTGAAAGATTGTTACATGCAATAGTTCTTGTTGACGTTCTTCTCATCCCAAGCTTCACAAAGACAACTCTTGCCAGTTGATAAAAAAGCAACCTGGAAGAGTACAGAGATGGGGTACATAAATAGCCAGTGATCGACACACACTGAAACAACACATCTGCACTGATCTACAATACCACTCAGGAACAAGCGGTTGTGTGTAAAACCGAGGGCACGGTTCACTTTATGAACATGCAGAAAGCACTCAAATTCCATGAACATGGATTTCTTGCGAGAAGCTGGAGACCACATCTGAAATGGTGGCAGCTCACCACGTGAGATCACATGACAGCAGTGCTAGCCATTGCTAAGGATACAGTACTACTGAAAGGAAGCATTGCTGACATATGCAGAATGCATGATAGACACTGCGGTAAGCTCAAAGAACCTACGTTCCTCGCCTGATAGTTCCTTGATGATTTTAACCTTTTCCCACTGAAGAATATCAGCACTAAATGTGGACTGAAACATGTTGGGGTTAATGTAACAACAGGGAATCCGAAATGATTTATGGAGAGACACTCAATAGGCCTCATCATGACCATGGTGCTCACGTAATGAAGGGTGCCAGTAGGGGACCGGCACCCTTCATTATGTGAGCGCCGATTACGAGGTTCCCTTTGCGAGACCCGGACCAGACGTCTGGTAAAACCAGACGTCCAATCCGGGTCCCGCGAGGGGAAGAGGGAGCTAATAACGGGCCATTCGTAATGTGCCCATTATTACCTCTCTCCCCATTCCCATTGTGCCCTTTAGGGGCTGAAATGGGAATGGGGAATGGTTCCTTCAAGGAGGAATTACCGGGTCCTCCAATGTTGGAATGACCCGGTTATTCCTCATTGAAGGAACCCGGTTTGGAGGCAGCCATGGTGCTAATTGCACCATGGCTACCTCCAAACTCATAATGAGGCCCAATGAGTCTGTTTCTGTGTGAATTATTATTGTGCATTTGGAAAATCAATACACTTGGAACACTATACACCTTTGTAATTAAGCAATAAGCCCCGAGCCACCCTGGGGACAGAAGTGTTCCCAGCGCGTCTGCTCACAAAATGGACCAAATAGAAGGTAAGTGGGGTTGGAAGGGCAGGGAGGGGATTGTTTGTATTGGGGGCGTGGGAGGAGGGAAAACACTTACCTCGATCCCCGGCGGGGGAAGATGGCAGCCTCCAGCCGTGTGGTGTCTCGGAGCGGGGATTACCCCATACCAAGCCTCCTCATTGGCTGAGTGGCCGCCACACCCAAATCCTTCTCCTCACTGCTTAACGATCGCTGACCTAGCCTCAGCATTTGCCAGTGTTCGCCCTTGACCCCACTGCACCAGGCCCCTCTGACCTCTCCCTCCCCTCAGCTACCTCCTGTACTCCAGCTCCCAAGCCCCAGTGTGTATAAGCTCAGGGGCACAGCCCACTCTCCCCTAATGGCTCCCAAGCCTGTCCTGCCCCCCTGATGAGCATGCCTGCCAGGGAACCGAGCCAGCGAGTACAGGCTCTCGCAGGAGTGGCCGGAAGCCGCTCCCTCGAGTGATGCTTCATTTGTGTGTATAGCCATCTCTCTGCTTGTTTGGCAGTGAAAGGAATAACATTAGACTGGCATGGCGGCTCCCTTCACATTGCCACATCCTGCCCCAGGGCCGGGTGCTGTCTACATGGTGAACATTATTACAGTAAAGTGAGTCTGCTGAATGCCTGACTTGGCTGATACAGCAGGCCGGATGGCTCATAAACCAGACTGTTCCTGGCAGAAAAGAGTGGCCCATAAAACAGCTGCCCATAAACTAGGCCTGAGTGGCCAATAAAACAGCTGTGCTGTCCATAAACCAGGCCAGGTGAGCCAATAAAACAGCTGCGCTGCCCATAAACCAGGCCTGATTGGCCCGGCCCTTAAAACAGCTGCGCTGCACATAAAGCAGGCCAGGCGAGCCAATAAAACAGCTGTGCTGCCCATAAACTAGGCCTGAGTGGCCAGTAAAACAGCTGAGCTGCCCATAAACCAAGCCTGATTGGCCCATAAAACAGCTGCGCTGCACATAAAGCAGGCCAGGCGAGCCAATAAAACAGCTGTGCTGCCCATAAACTAGGCCTGAGTGGCCAGTAAAACAGCTGAGCTGCCCATAAACCAGGCCTGATTGGCCCATAAAACAGCTGCGCTGCACATAAAGCAGGCCAGGCGAGCCAATAAAACAGCTGCGCTGCCCATAAACCAGGCCTGATTGGCCCATAAAACAGCTGCACTGCCCATAAACCAGGCCAGGTCAGCCAATAAAACAGCTGCGCTGCCCATAAACCAGGCATGATTGGCCTATACAACAGCTGCGCTGCCCATAAACTAGGCCGGTCGAGCCAATAAAACAGCTGCGCTGGCCATAAACTAGGCCAAAAGAGTCAATAAAACAGGTGGATGAACCAATTAAACAGCTTCTTAGGCATTTACCCCACGTGTTCACAGATCTGGGGGACAGAAATGTCACCATGATGGAGAAATGGGCAGAGTCTCCTCTCATTGGGCCTTTTTGCTCACACATATACTTCTCAAGGGGGCAACAAACAGAGGGCAATTTTTATCATGATTTGAAAAAAAGAAGAAAATAGGGTTTTTGGTTATCTTTTCATGAGCATCTTTCCAAAATCGAAAAGCTGGGAAAACTGAGGACTAGTTTAGGGGTACTCACTTGTGTTAGGATAAAGGGGGGAATATGTTCACCACTGTACCCACAAAGTGCGGTTTTCTGTGTTGTAGTTCTTACATAATCATTATTCCAGGCACTTTTCTTTCTATACATGTCCTATTTTCTGTGTGTGTCTGTGTAAGTCACAGATAGTCAACACCGCATGGTGTTTCTTGCTTTACAAGCACTTTTTCAAGGTTTCCAAATATTGGCAGTGATTTGAATAACATAGGCTTTTTATTCCTCTGTGGACAGTGCATATTATTATGGAATTAATGAAGGAAGTTTGTGGCACACGAGACCCCAGATGTGTGGCCTGAGGGCCCTCTTGCTCTGTGCAACACATCTCGCCTTTGCGCGCAGAAGGTCGGTTGTCTGGGAAGGAGGACGTGCTCCACACAAGCAGTGCAAGGCATGAAGATACACATGTTTCCAGTATGAAGATGTGTTTAGACAGCACACACCTGAGCTTTGGGGCTTCTAAGGGTTCTAGACTCTTTTCCGATTCAGGCCAATTTGGCCTGACAATGAAGAAAGACTATTTATGGGTCTCTTAGCCTGTTCGATATTGTAAAATGACTTGAGAATTTGATGACAAAGGAAGCATAAAGATGTTATTTATTAACGGAAAAGAAACACACATGTCTGTGTGGATTAAAATAGATTCTTATTAAAAGGCTAAAGTCTCACTAGCTCTTATAAGAACATGGATGTGCATACAAGGCTGAAATCTAGCAGTCCGTTCGAGTTAGTGGTAGTAAAGATGTGGCGTAAGAGACATGTATGCCCAACCTCATGACTGTGCAGTGAATGGGTCCAGGTTCCAGATGAATCCACCATCTCATTTCTGGGGGACAGTCTTATTGGTGCTTGATCTCAGTTGGCTCAGTTGTCTCCTAAGAATATTTGCAGCTCAGGTTCCTCCTTTAGCCCAAATGCTGACAGCTTTAAACGTGGCAATCCAACTGCGTGCCCTTTGTTGAGTGGTGGTGTTCCATTGTCATCACACAGAGAGCATTTTACCTGCGTAATGGTGCACATGGTCTTCAAGCTAATGTTTTACTAGTTGTTGCATGCCGTTTGTTGGCATCTTTGCACGCTGCATGCCTCTGCCAGCTTTCTGTGCATGTTCTACCTTTTGCTAATGTTACATACATGCTTACTGGCACTCACACGCAGTCTTTGCTGCAATTTTGAATTCATGTTTGGTGCTGCAGTTTATCTTTGATCTTGACGCTCCCTCCACTAGGGGGGGTTTCTGTGGGTTTTACTGGGTGAACTCATGAATCATGAGACGTCACATTTATGGCTGCAGCCATAAGATGTAGGCTCAATTGTAATGGTGCCTTTTCACCTTTTCAATTGGTTCCATGTGTTTACATCTGTACATTAACATATGTGTGTATTTGCATCTGTGTATTTACATCTTTTTTTTTAATAAAGAGAGGGCAAGTCCCCTATGCACCCTCCCATGTTATTGTTTCTATACAACTGTATCACTTTTTTACATCTCTTCTGCTTGTTCCCTGACAATTGAGGAAAACCCATCCATTAAATGCATGGATGCAAACAAGCAGAAATACATAATTATCGCCATTCCGGCTAATCGTTGCATCATGTGCCATTCCTCCCTGAAGGCCGTTCTACAAAGTCCAAATGTCATCCATGAATCCCCTGCCTGGCATCTATTGGACTAAACGGCAGAGACATTTGTTCTGATCTGCCACAAGCCCACCAGAAGCCGCAGCGCGTATTTAGGACCATTAAAATGGGTGACAAAATAGTAACATCAACACAATACCAACTGAATGAGACCTACTGCTCTATTAGTCCACCCCAGGTGCTACAAATCACTTACAGTCCAGGGGGTTGAGTGCTCCCACACTACCTTTCTTCACCTGTGGACTTTGGCAGGATGACCACAGTTTCTTTACTCCATTGCATGTATGTATGTATGAGTGTATGTATGTGTGCTTGTATGAAGGCATGTATGTATGTGATTGATAAATGAAGGCATGTATGTATGTGATTGATAAAGAGTGGACCTTGCTGGGTGTAGAGGGGACACACACGAGGCTTGCAAGTAAAGGTGCAGGGCTAGCAGATAGGTGGAGTGAGTGGGGGCATGGGAGCGAGATCACCAGAGGGGGAAAGTTTGAGTTGAGTGGAGCAATCAGGGATTGATGAGATGTCACATGGGACTTCAAGCCCTTCCTGAAGCTTAGGATGGAGGGGTCCTGTCTTATCTGTACTGGGGACTTATTCCAGTGATTGGATGCTTAGCATGAAAAGGCCTGTTTCCTATCGGTATTCCATCTTGCAGGCCTTTCTCTCCAGCTTGCTTCTTCTTGGAGATGTGCATTTTAAATGAAATATAATTGATAGTAAAGCTGAGATATTTTGCCATGGGTGAGAGTTGAGGTATCAATCCACTGAGATCTGTGTCGGTCAGCCAAGTCCGGACTTCGGCATACTGGAGGAATTTCCTCTCCGAATGCATTTGGTCTTTGTCTGACTGAGCAGTTCTTTCCTCCCTTCACCTGCATCTCTACAGTACCTCTTCCCAACGCCTCTTTTCCTCCTGTTCCATTTTTATATCCCTCTTGCAACACCTCTCCATCTCCTGTCAAATTCTCTCTTCTTCCATTTATTTCCCCCTCCCGCTTCCCAAATGCCCTCCACTGAACTCCTCTTCTCTATAACTTTGCCTTCACTCTGGAAAGCTCCAACCTCTTTACCACTGTCCCCACCTAATAATACCCACCGCTCTGCTTGGATGCCTGCAGCTTTGATAGCCAGTTGCCCAGCCTCTCAGGACTGCCTGTGTCAAATAGTTTCAGCTGATTCTCCGTAGGACTTCTGAAACATGATTGGCTCAACAACGATTCACCACGGCTCCTTGCCATCCTTGTAGCTCTGCCCCTCTCTGCATGGAGACCTGGCCAAGTTTACAATACACTCAACCACAATCTTGTGATTGTTTTCTGGCAACATCAAGATTGGGGAATGCTCTACTGGAGCTGTGTGTATGGTGTATAACTGGATTCTACTGCAGCGCAGGTGGGAGGATACCGTCCCAGGGCATCACCATGTCAGGAAGTGGGTAACATCCAGTTTTCTCAATGCATGGCTGCCTGCCTGGAGTGTCTGAACTCAGGGACCAATTTCTTTTATATCTGCTATGACGATTTCATGGTTCATTACAGGAATTACTGTGCTATACAGCTGTACATCATTTGTGGATCTGGGCATTGCTATAGCTAAAGAAGTGCACATGTGCCACTCTCCTGCTCGTATCCTTGGCCCGTTCAGGGTGGGCCGAAGAGCCCCTTTGCATCCCCTCCAGTTCCTGCTTCACACTGCAGCTGGCAGCCCTTGGTTGGTTAGACAGCAGACATGTGACAATACATGGGACATATTTGACACCCATAGCCATCTCTTGAGCCTGTCTGCATATTTTGCAATTAAAGATAACACGTTGTTATTGAGTGCCAACGCCAGATTGTCAGTCACAATTTTATCATGTTGTGTGAAGCTTTATTATTATTTTTTTTTATAGTGGATTTTTGCATTGATTGTTCAAGATATAGTCTAATGCTTGCACGCCTAGATCATCTTTTAAAGATATGTATGATGACACACAAATTTACAAATAGGTGTTCATGTTGTCAAGCTACTTTCTTCAACTGATTACGTGCATCATATGTACGTCTTGAGATCTGTGCTTTGTTGTTATGAGGTCTGCTCTGTGCTATCCTAGAGTGCCTAGGCTGCTTGTTATGGACTGACTGGAGATTGTAACCCGATTCCTGGCTCTTGAGGAGACGATAGATTGTGACATTCCTGACATGTTGAGAGGTTGAGTCCCTTTATTCATCATGATGGGTGCATTGTTTTACTAGCCACAGGATTCTGTGGGAATTGTTCAACACAGTGGGAGATCTTCTGTTGAGAATGAAGATAAGCTTGTGCTCTGGGCTGCAATCCACTTGGGAGGCCCTAAGTTCTACTCCAGGGCCACTCCCAGGAGATTCTCCATTTTCCTGTCGGTTTCAGCACCGGCAGAAGACAAAGCAGCCGGAAATGCCCTTAAAATCTCCTTCTTGCAACCGAAGGCACATGTTTCAGCCACTGTGGCAACTGACGTCTCATATTTCTGATTCATAAGTGGATGTTCCCTCTGCCTCAGCCTTTTCTTGCTCAAGCAAAGCTTGCTATTGCCGGTGCCGAAGCAATCACAACTTAAATTATCCTTATTCAGAAAGGGAGCAGAGGGCAGCATAACTCCACACACTGTTGCTAAAATAAAATAAACAGCACCCGAGTCTCAGACAATGTGAAAAGAGAACCGGTCTCTCTGCTCTGATACAGGAGTGGACTGTTTACCACCCAACTGAATGACCAAAAAACGGGTTTGCGCCCACATGTGGGCCCTTTCTGGATGTGTAGAGATGGTGACCATTGGAGGACAGCCAGGGCATCGCTGCAGCCAGCTTGGAGAGCAGTCGCTCTGGATGGAAGGTCAGGAGGAGACTGCCAGGCCACTCCACCCATCCGTGACACCTGCAAGGAGTGTGCAGTAATAGAAGAAGGGCAGGCCGAACAGTCAATCCCAGCTCTCAGTAGTGTGGGCATCTTTCTAAAATCATATTGGGGAAAACGTGCACGCGCGGCGGTGTTGACGTCACATCATCATTTACCTTTGATCGCCCTTAACTTTTATTTAAGCTGCCATTGGTGGATAACACAGCTTCATTCCAACGCTAATGGTTAATCCTTGGGAGGCGATGGTCACATGTTTTAACTACAAACATGACCATCACTGCTCCACGAGCTAAATATTAGCATTGGAATAAAGTCAGGTGTCGGAGCGTTATCAATCGGCATGATTTTAAGGCACACAAAGGAAGCCTGGGTCGAGACTGCTGAATGAATGGAGTTGGGACTTTCCCCATCCCCCTTGGGGCAAAGGCCTTCATTTACAGAAATGTTTGCGTGGTGCACAAGCAATGTGCACCTGAAAATGTCACTATGCACCGTGCAAAAATAAACACAGCGATTTACAGATCGGCCTCCGCGCAGTTTCCCTGCTCCGTGATCCATGGCTGTGAGCCTTGCATAAGGCGGGTGGGACTATCCAGTCCAAAGACCAAAAAGGGGGAGGAATATGCAAACACCCTCATTAAACTAGAGAAATGAGGGATAGCATAGGCGTGGAGGGGCGGCACCCTGATAACGCAGAAACACGCCCCATGAGGTGCAAACAAACCCGTATTTACATATTCTCCCTGCATCTGTGCAAAGCAAATTCACAAAAATCCTGCCACCACCTTTGTCCAGTCGCAAGTTTAGAGCCTGCCATTCAGTCGTAGCGAAAGGTCACCACCAGGTCATCCTTGCATTGCTCACATATCTACTGCGACATGGAAGGAGGAGGCGGCCCAGAATCTCCCATACACATAAAACGATATACAGCATGCCTGCTGAGGAAGTAAATGGCACATATCGCTTCCCCCAGGTCATCCTTGAATTGGTCAAGGAGTGGGAGAATGACCGGGTGTCACAAACTTTGTGCTCAGGACCAATACCACCCTTGGTGAAAGTCCTAACTGCTCTCCACTTCCTAGGGACTGGCACATTCCAATGGACCACAACCGTTGTCGGGGGTATTTCACAAGGGGTATTTCACAACCTACACAATCACGCTGCCTCAAACTTTCCTAAACTGCATCATTGCACGTGTGCACAGCCACAAAGACATGCCATGTAACGTGCAGTCAAGGCAAAGAGTGGCTCAAGAATTCTATGCAGTTGCCCACTTTCCACTGGTACTTGGGGAAATAGATTTGACACATGTTGCACTACCACCCCCACGAGCCACATAACATAACATATATATCGGAACTGAATAAATTGGCATTCGCTAAGCTTGCAGGTCTTCTTTGAAGCCAAGGGTCAAATAATGCATGTCAATGCCAACTACCATGGGTGCACCCACGGTAGCTACATACTATGCCATTCCCCCATCCACCAGGAACTGGCAACAGGAACATTCGGCAACAAGTGGCTCATTGGTGAGTATCAGCCAGCACACACCCCAAAACACACTGAGGAGTTTGCATCCAGTACAAACCACCATAACATCACGTCCCATAACAAAATAATGTTTTTGCCACCAACAGGGGACAGTGCATATCTGCTATCACCATTCCTGATGACGCCTATCCAAAATCTCACCACACCAGCGGTGGCTCGTTACAATACGGCACACATTGCGACTCGAGGCATAATTGGGAAGACATTTGGAGTGCTGAAATCACGGTTCCGCTGCCTGGATCATTCAGGTGGAGTACTGTTGTATGCACCAGCTGTGTCTGGAAAAACCAGATTGCCATGTTGCATCTTCGATAATATAGCCACACGCCGTGGCATACCAATAGAGGTGCATGAGGGGTTGCGTCCGCAGCCACAGACTGTACCCATACCCATAGCAGGCCAAAGGGTGAGGGGCCAGCACATACAAAATCAGCTTGTCCAGACATACTTCCCGTGTGAGGGGGACACCACAACCAGTCCCTGATGGCCTTCGATGATGAAACATGGCAAGCCCAGTTGGGCCATAAACAACAACCTGTGAACGGCATGCATGGGTGAACATGTGGTGTGTGCCTCATACCTGTCAAAAACACACACATCCTCCACCGACAACCTCATAGAAAAAACATGGGCAGTGTTGCCAGTATCACACATTGCATACCTAAAGTCACTCACACAAGCATATAAATAAAGAAAACAGGGTCACTTGGTAACACATGTCAACTACATAAGTAACATGGACATGAGTCATCAAACAATGACAAACCAAGAGCATGGCACGCCATCCATATTGAGTCACAACCATCGCCCGCTGTTGACTCATGAAGCCTCAATCAGAACACTTGAAATGACTGATTCACACCCCCATCATGAGCATGTACCAAAGAAATGCCAACAAAAGCACTCCCCCTTTCCCCCTTGTGCAGGCTGGGAGTTACCAGGGCAGCAGGATTACTGGTAGCTGCAAGCAGCATCTGCCCAAGACTAGCTAGGGGCACCCTCAATGCTGCACCAGCACACCAATGCATGTGTAGTGTCTGACCTGGTGAGTGTCTGCCATCTTACAATCACACTGGGTGTGCTGGTGCCGCATTGGCAGGGACACGTCAGTACAGGTGCCTCCAGGGCACCCTCTCAGGAGCTGCCCATAGGGTGGGGGGGTGTGGGCAATACCCTAGTATGGCAGTGGGCTGCAGGTCCAGGGAGCATTCCCACTGTATGTGTACAGCCTGGCATGGCAAAGTGACTTTGCACACAGGCTGTACTCTGCCCTGCACCCATCATGAAAATAAAAGCAACTCACACATCATGACCATGCAAACATGTCACTGGAAACCCCTCCCTCCCGCTCCCAATGTGGAGGGTGAGACTCAGGTGTGCAGGATGCACATGAATGATGGACCGGCTACCTGACAACAATCATGGCAGGTCATGGCATGCAAGGAACACAGGACATGTCACCTAATAATCCCAGAACAAGCCAATATGCCAGTGCATGGGCCAGCATTAGAAACCCGTGTACATGAGCACCACCCGTGGACAGACTACCAGTAGGATCCTAAACACTGTGTAGAATAATAGAAATTGTACCACCCCATGTCAGCTGGCTGTGACAATCACCAGCAGAACACCAGAAAGACACCTTCATGCACAACCCTAGCTGTGCCACATCAGCAGAGTACTGGAATGCATAGGACAACAAACATGCAAATTCCAGGTGGGCTCTACCTTACCTCGTGTCACTGCCATTGTGCTGTACATCCCCAACACCTCCACCTAACACTGAGCCTCCACATATGTGTCAGTAGGGTCAGAGTCCAGCAGAGGGAATGGGGAATTGGATGAAAGGAGAGTGTCCTGTTTGCATTCAGAGGGGGTGCGTGATCTGATTGTGCAAAGGGACCTGAAATGAAAACAGATACATGACCATTAGTGTCCCTGTAGCCTGTCCCACATACTACACTCATAATGCACATCAAGGGCCAACATTACATTTACCTGCATGTCTGATTATGTCACTTGGTAAACCAGGATGCCAGTTGATGTCACTGAACATGTTTAGCTGAACATGCCACTTTCAGCATCACCTGCAAAGTTTCACCGTGAGAGAACCAGCTGCACACGGTGCAAGATGGCAATGCCCATCAAAGAAAGAAAACGAGTTTACCTTGGACAGCAAATCAAAAAATAAAATGAAAAATATCCATGACCATGCAGATAGTCAGCAGGGGTGATGAGGAAGGGGCGTGGTGAGGTGAGAGGTAACATAAGAACGTAGTGCAGGGAACTCAAAAGATATCCCAACCGGGCACAAATCCTGCCACAATCCAGCCTCTGGATTGTCCTGGGAAGGGGCCCCCTGGCCACGCAAGGACGATGCCTTGCCCCCCTGTGCGGCTGCCATTCACTACATGCATGCATGCAACAGGCTGCCAAGTGCCACAAGGTCCTGGTGACTCTCCTTATGTGTCTCACTCATGTCTGGCTGCATAGCAGCCCTTGATGCATCCATCTGGACGCTGATGCTGTCCCTCAGGGAAGACATCCCAAGATGGAGACTCTCCTTTGAGGCCTTCATCTCCTCATGCAGGCAGGCCCTCAAGGCGGAGATCTGACCACACAACGGCAGATACTCCCTGCACATTGTGCTATTTGACATAATGATGTAATGCGTTGATGCTGTCCCTCAGGGAAGACATCCCAAGATGGAGACTCTCCTTTGAGGCCTTCATCTCCTCATGCAGGCAGGCCCTCAAGGCAGAGATCTGACCACACAACGGCAGATACTCCCTGCACATTGTGCTATTTGACATAATGATGTAATGCGTTGATGCTGTCCCTCAGGGAAGACATCCCAAGATGGAGACTCTCCTTTGAGGCCTTCATCTCCTCATACAGGCAGGCCCTCAAGGCGGAGATCTGACCACACAACGGCAGATACTCCCTGCACATTGTGGTATTTGACATAATGATGTAATGATGTTGTGAGCGAGGCGAAGCATGACCCTGCCAAACTCCTGCATTACCTCAACCTTCTGCATGATTTCATTGATGACCTCCTCCTCCCAGTCAAGGCATGGAGCAGGCATATGTTCACCACGTGGGCGCCGTAAACGCAATGATGTAGTGCTTCCCTGCCTGAGTGTTTGCACCGGCATGGCCTGTGGGTCCACATGCAGCCAACTACCAGCACACACCTCCGCTGTCACCAGGACGGGTGTGGGCAGTGTTACAGGCACAGTGCCATCTGAAGATGCCAAACCCACCACATGCAGGGCCATGGGCTCCTGCCCCCTCTGGCTCAGTCTCCTCCATGAGCTCAAGTAGGTACATGGGGTCGGGACAGCTCAGTGGTTGTGAGCCACCTTCGTCCTCCAAAACTCCTCCCCTGATGATGCCAGTACAGACATGCCAAAGATGGCCTGCAACACCTGTGGGTTCTCGCCATGGACAGCAGCCCGGCCACTGGCGGTGCCCCATTGTGCATCCCCTGATGGTTCCCCTGGCACCTGGTCCCCCTCAACTGCGCCATCACCTACAAAATGAAAGACACCACAAATTAGGGCAACATCTGGATATACATGCATGCCACACATGAAATGCATTCAGTACTAACGGCCTATGGACACATGCAACAGAATCCAACACTGGTCCCGTAGTCCTGTCTCACATCCATGTCAACCCTAGGCGGAGCACCATTGCACCCCAGACACCCGAATACAACATACATGATGGCAGTGTAAAGCCGATGAGTGAGTAAAGCTGAAACCATGCCACCACAACATGCCATGTAAGCCATCAGGAGGCACATGTCGTACACTGACGGTGGCATGCATTTGCATCTGTACCACATATTCTGCACATGTAAGTGCCGTGTCCCTTACAAGCAGACACCATCAGCCTGCCAATGAATACCTTGCAGTCATTTTGATTGATTGATTGATTGTTTGTTTGTATAGCGCCTATACACAATGTGTTTCAAAGCGCTTCAAGGAGGGAGGGAATATGGGAGAATACAGTGACATTCTTACAAGTCCCTGATACAATTAGAATGTGAAAAAAATGATCATAATCGGCCTGGAGACGTTTCCGATAGTGCAAGTGCAAAGGAAGACTTAAGGCGAAGAGGGGGAGGGAAGAAAGAGACAAACCAGCAGTAACATTACTATGCCTGGCATGAATAACAAGAGGAGGGGGAGGGGGTGGGGGGAGGGGTATGGAGAGAAAGGAGGAGAAGAGGGACAAACCAGCAACAATCGTGCTAGGTCAGATGACAAACTCAGAATAGTGCTATGGGGGGAGTGGGAGGATAAGACAAAGGGGGAAGAGGGGGATAGACAAGCTGCTATCACAAGTCATGGGACAAAATGATAGAGTAAGAGCTAAATGAACATAAAGGGGGGTGGCTAAAAATACAGGAGGAGAAGGGAAGGGGGAGGGGAAGGGTGCCTGTTAAAGACAGGTGGCTACGATTACTATGCCTGATGGCAATTGGGGTAGTGCCTGAAATTGACAGGAGGAGGGAAGGGAAGGTCAGGGGAAGAAGGGGCAGTCAAGACAATCACGAGGGGGGGGGGTGGCGGGGGGCATATACACACTCACGGGGGGCATGCGGGTGGGTGGGGCACATACACACCAGGGGCATGGGGGTGGGTTGGGGCACATACAGACTCACAGGGGGCATGGGGGCGGGTGGGGGTTATATATGGCAATGCAGCATACCGTGGTGGACAGGGGCCTTGGATCGGGCCTTCGGAGGGGAGGCCGGCAGGCCTGCCAGCTTCTCATTGGCTCAAAAGAGTGGAGCCTGAACTAATGGAGGCAAAGCACCATACCCTCCGAGGCACGGTATGCAGGCTGCCTTCTTGGAATGGCGGCTCGCAATTCAAACAGATGGATGCAAGTTGAAAAGTATCATGCAAAACGCATGTCACACGAAACACAAACTTCATTGTCAATTTGTAGAGATGCAAATGCCATGTTCGTCAGGCAAAAGGCAATAAGGTTCCATAGAAGTGCAAACGTGTGCATGCCTGTAAGGGCCCAAGGGGGGGCTTACCTCCAAATCCCATGTGTGCTGCGATGCACCAGGGACTCCTGATCATAGGGGAAGGGTGCAGAGTTCTGCCCAAAAGCTGCTGCCTTGCATAGGCGAAGGAAAGTGAACAGAAGGGAAAGCTGTCCGGGGCCAGGATCATGCCTTTGGAGGAGGGCCGGCATGACCTTGCCACCAGTATTGTAAGCGCATGTAAGCATGTGCATGTATGTATCTGCTACAGTATACATACATGTGGCCAGCATCATGTAGCCACACTGACAGAGCAAGCAACGGATGGATGTTGCGGCAGCATATGCATTGAATGACATACACATGCATGAGCCATTGCCAGTGGAGGAGCCATGTGAGTGCATGCAACATTGACAGTACACACTAAACAGACATGGCACAGATGCGGTTCACACTGATATGCAGCACCCAGACACAATACCACGGGGTCAGTGCAATTTGCATCTACACTGGCAAGGTGCAGTGAAGTGTCCTCTATGTAGCCAATGTCCACAATCTAGAATCTGGCTGTTCCACATTGCATTTTAAGCAAACTAGGACCTCGTGAGCAAAAGGATTGAAAGTGTGGCGCAGCAGAGAAAAGCAGCTGACAATCGAGGAAGAATGAAGAAGGCTTGTCTGGCCCAGTGTGAAGGGTTGAGGCAGCCAAGAAACTGGTTATCTATTCGAGAAGATACAATGAACTTGAGAAGCGAGGCGTGCTCCTGTTCATTTAATAGTATTAAATACGAAGAAGGAGCTTACACCAGGTCTCCTGTCACATGCGGTTGATGGAAATAGACTTTGGGCAAGCTACATCAAGACTTGAAGATAAGACCATGCTCACACTCCATTCTATTCTCAGGAGCAGTGATACTTTGCAAGGCTGAGTTCAAAGACAATTTGAATGGCAGACAGCAGGAGTGATGATGGATTTTGGGCTAATTGGATGGAGAGGCATGGTCAAGTGTACCCACCAGCACCTGGGGTACCAGCTTGCGTGCTGCCAGCGTGTGGAATATTCCAGAAGGGTACAAGCATGCTAACTAATTGTGGGGGGCCACGTAGCAAAGAGCTGCATAGTTTAAGAGCCAATGAAACATTGTGTATTTAATGACAATGAAGATGACATGCATTAGGAGTGGGCATAGTTGTCCACCTGACTAGAGAGACCCAATTACAATCCAATCCCTTATAGAAAATATACCTAGATGTTCCCCGTAGACCAACCACAATCCCAAGTAGGTTTTCTTAGTTTGCCACGCAGTATGATGTCAATGATCTTATATAAGTATAGTTTTTTTATGAACTGCTTCGAGATATGCTGAGAGCATTCCGTTGATGTCCGTTCTACTCCCTGTATTAGACAATTGCAAATAAAACAGCAAAGTTTTGGAAACTTCCTCAGTTGGTGTTATTATTGGTTTAAAAGTAAATTCTGCATCCCCATCCAGCCAATAAAACTTTACCTCGGTTAAAGGGCCTACGTTATTGTCCATGGCAATTTAGTGCATAATCTTGAGTCAATTAAAACAGAGTTTTGTTCTTATTGTCGGAATACAAATACTGTAGCAAAACATTTAGCACTGTTCCGTACATGGCAACTTATTGTTCCAACACTTAAAGATCATCTGTAAAGCAATAGGGAATCAAAATATACTTTGTGATGAGTTGGAACTGACTGAGCTGTAATATCATTTGTGGCTTTGGCCAAAGTATTTATTTTAATGTAACATTTATCAAATGCGTTGATTTTATCTATAGGTACACATGTTTTTCTTATTTTCTTTCCTTTTATCTTGTATGCATTCATTTGATCTCTTATATGATGTCTAAAGGTTACAATAAACGATAACACAATAATATATATATATATATATGATATGATATGGCATTTGTAACGCGCCTATACACAAGTGTAGTGTTTCAAGGCGCGACGAGGCAGGGAGGGGTGAAACAAGGGGAGGACAGACAATGATCCTACTAGGCCAGGTGTCATTCAGATCGCGCAAGTGCAGGGGTAGGGGGAAGGGAGAAGTGCAAGGGGAAGGGGAGGGGGGAAGTGCAGTACAAGAAAAGGGCCAGCTGGTTGCAAGTGCAGGGTAAGTGCAGACAAGTGCTGGGAAGGGGAGGCTGTAGGGATACAGAGACAGTCCCGCAGTGCAGGGGTTGCCAGGGAGGCAGTGCAAGTGGAGAGTGGCTGGGCCATGAACCAAGATCGGTGAGAGTGGCCCAGTTGCAGATTCAGTGCAGTTTCAGTGAAGAATTAGCAGGGGAGAGGGAGGGAGAAAGCAGAAGCAAAGAGGAAGGTTTTGAGGTGCTTCCGGAACCGAGATGGTTCTCCTCAAATATATATATATATATATATATATATATATATATATATATATATATATATATATATATATATATATATATATATATATATATGTATCCCCTACCTTCGTGATCAAGCAGTTAGAATAACATGAAACGCGTTGTTTGCCATTCAGGCTTTTCCCCTTCTGATGCACTATGAATAATAAAGATATTTCTGTGCTGCCTGGACATGCTGTTGTGCTCTTTCTCAGCTGAGTTTTGATTGCCACTTCTCAGCTGCTTTCAGGAGTGCAGCCCGCCGGATTTGCCTTTCCTTAAAGGCTTTTCTTTTTTATATATATGATAACATACTTCTTTAGAAAACATAAAGACACATTTTTATAGGACAGGTTGGTGAGGTAGCTTATCTGGTGGATTGCATGTGAATCTCTTTTGTTTTGACCTCATACAATCACATGATACCTTTTTATTTCTGCACTCAATATATGAAAATTGCTTGGCAAATAGTTCTCCTCCTTTTTCAATACCAGCCAATCCCCTGATCATTGGTTCTCCTCACTTTCAATATTAGGGAATCTCCTGATTATTGGTTCTCCTCACTTTCAATATTAGATAATCTCCTGATCATAGGTTCTCCTCACTTTTGATATCAATCAATCTCCTGATCATTGGTTCTCCTCCTTTTCAATACCAGCCAATTGCCCGATCATTGGTTCTCCTCACTTTTGATATCAATCAATCACTTGATTATTGGTTCTCCTCACTTTCAATATTAGACAATCTCCTGATCATTGGTTCTCCTCCTTTTCAATACCAGCCAATTACCTGATCATAGGTTCTCCTCACTTTTGATATCAATCAATCTCCTGATCATTGATGCTCCTCACATTCAATGTCAATCACCTGATCCATGAATCATGCTGCTCTCGCTTCATTGGATGAGTTTTTTTAGCACTTGCTCTCTGTGATTTTAAAATCAATCTGCCAGTGATTGAAACTTGGCTCTCTATGGACTCAACATAAACCCACTGCCTGACACTGGGAGATTGGGCCCGCTGCCTGACACTGGGAGAATGGGCCCGCTGCCTGACACTGGGAGATTGGGTCCGCTGCCTGACACTGGGAGAATGGGCCCGCTGCCTGACACTGGGAGATTGGGCCCGTTGCCTGACACTGGGAGATTGGGCCCTCTGCCTGACACTGGGAGATTGGGCCCACTGCCTGACACTGGGAGATAGGGCCCGCTGCCTGACACTGGGAGATTGGGCCCCTGACATAAACTTGGACAAATGGGGATGCAGAGCATTGAGGAAACCAGAGAATTGTTTGGATCCACACAAGTAGAGGGGTCAAAAACATCTACAGAATGAAAAGGTTGGATAAAAAAGAAAGCAGAAACCAGAGCACAACAAGCTGCAAGGCTTCAAGTTGAGGATGTATGGAATGAGGGCATTCCGGCTACCTACATGTGCCAAACCTCACCCAACTTGTTGACCCCTCCCATGCACGGGCTTCTATTGCCTTAGTCTACATGTGCCAACTCCCTGAGCTCTGATGACTCTGGTGAACTTCAAAGTAGGTGCCATACAGTGACTTGGCAGAAACTCCTTCACATGACTTGGCAGCGAGGGCGAGAACGCAAGAATGGCAGGTCCCCGATCGCAATTGGATGAGCTGTACAGACTGGTTCTAGCGCATTAAGTAATTACATGAGTCAGGTTCCAATCCACCGTGAATAAGGACACGTGCTCATGTACATCGACATAAACATATGTCTACATGTTTGCATTTACACAGAGAAAGGGGACCCGCCCTGCTCCTGCCTTTGAACCTGTCACACCCTAGTGACATGGCAGAGCACGAGGTGGCAAGGGCAGGATTTGTGATGTCAGAGATCTGAGGGTAACACACTTTTTGGGTGGTGTTGTCTTGATTTCACGTGTGGGAAACACGTCCCCTCTCTCTCTCTCGCGCTCTGTTTCGCTGCTCTGAGCCCCTCCCACTTCTCCAGGGCTCTCTCACTTCCTCCATCTCTCTCTGCCCGCTTCTCTAGGTCTCGGGTCTCACGTGCTGTCTTCCCCTCAGAGCCGGTCTCATCGGCATCCGGGGATTATAACGAATAGAAAGTAAAGAAGGACACTAACGAGAACGAAAACAACAACAACAACAAAACACAGTGATGTGGCGGTGGGGTAAGGCCTTAAAGCTGGTTTGGGGGCGGCTTGGGGTAGGGGTTTAAACATGAAGAAACGGTGGGCTTGTGGGTGGACACCCCAAAAAACGAAAACAAAAATCGATATTTTTTGCGGTTTTTGTTTGGTTGAAATTTAATTCTTTCTTATTTATTTAATAAAATCACATAGATCCGTTTCCTCGCTTCCTTGCAGCTTATTTCCTGAGTGCCTCTCGCTAGCGGGGGCTTTCTGATTCTCTAACCTGCAATGTCGCTGATCTGCTTCACCCCCACCTCCTTTCCCTACCTAGACTCTCGCACTTCCAGCTACTGCGTGATGCACCTATCGCTGCTTGTCCTCTTTCACCCTAGAGCCTCCACTGACAGCTGTATCCTCTTGGACTGGCACACCCCCAGTGGGCACTACTGCCATTCACTACGTGCAGCGGCTTTGTATGTTCACTAAAGGGCAAGTTAATGTCTTGGACACTCAACTGGACCTGGTGGTGACTTGAATGCTCCCCACCTTCTCCAGCTCAGTGTCAAGGGAGGATCTCTCTTATGATCTGAAACAGGGCAGGGAGTTGTGCCCTCAGGAACTCACCCTCTATATACTCCGAGGGCAAGAAGGGGAACTCAAATCCACCTGCCGACGTGGCCATGCACTCGTGAAACACACATTCAATATTCCCCGGGTAAACCAGAATTCCAGCCCCTGACCTCAGCTCAAACGATGTTACCCAAGAAAGAACCCCGCAGGAGCCAAAGTCTTGCTCCTTGTCAAACTACGAAACCAGCAAAACTCTCCCACTCGCTCACCCTCAAGCAGCGTTCAACGAGACTCCAATGGCCCTGTCCTGTAAATCCCTTCATCGTCTTCCCGTCGAACCAGATATCAATTCCAAGTCCTTCTAGTGAAACCTAAAGCAATCCATGGAAATATGTATCTCATCCGCCAGACAAGCCCCTTTTGCCATTAATCTACCCTAATACAAATCCTTAGCCTTGATTGGGTCAAGATTCACTGTACGAGGTGTCATGGTCTGGGACGTTCTACCCAAAAACTCTTAGTGACACCCCCGACCTACTAGACCTCAGAAAGCGCCTGAAAACATCAGTCTTCAGCCAGGGCTTCAGGGAGCTCGCGAGGTTCCTAACAAATCTTCTGCTTTAAAGCTCTTTAAGCAACACATAAAATACATCATATCATAAAATAAACAATTCACGGCTTTAAACAGATTTAAGGTATGGAAAGAACATTTGTAGGGTGTAACCATTGCATCTCACAGGGGTCCTTATCATTACTGCTTTTATTAGCTACAACTTTCCACTTCCGTTAAGACAATGCACATGGACTAAAGCGCACAGCATCCCAGCCTGAGTCAGCAGTATTTAATGGCAACACAATTTGGAAAATGTGGGTCCACATTGCTTTCTGTAACGCTAGTAATCTCAATACTCGGAAGATACACCTGAGCCTATGGTGAGCATAAGTTACGGGCAAAGAATTGAAAAGGCCGAGTTTTTTCACTAGAGTGATGCGTATAGTGGCAGTCTCTTCACCAGAGAGATGCGTATAGTGGCGGTCTCTTCACCAGAGAGATGCGTATAGTGGCGGTCTCTTCACCAGAGAGATGCGTATAGGGACAGTCTCTTCACCAGAGAGATGCGTATAGGGACGGTCTCTTCACCAGAGAGAAGTGTATAGGGGCGGTCTCTTCACCAGAGAGATGCGTATAGGGGCGGTCTCTTTACCTGAGAGATGCGTATAGGGGCGGTCTCTTTACCTGAGAGATGCGTATAGGGACAGTCTCTTCACCAGAGAGATGCGTAGAGTGGCGGTCTCTTCACCAGAGAGATGCGTATAGGGACGGTCTCTTCACCAGAGAGATGCGTATAGTGGTGGTCTCTTCACCAGGGAGATGCGTATAGGGACGGTCTCTTCACCAGAGAGATGCGTATAGGGACGGTCTCTTCACCAGAGAGATGCGTATAGGGACGGTCTCTTCACCAGAGAGATGCGTATAGGGGCGGTCTCTTCACCAGAGAGATGCGTATAGGGGCGGTCTCTTCACCAGAGATATGCGTATAGTGGCGGTCTCTTCACCAGAGAGATGCGTATAGGGGCGGTCTCTTCACCAGAGAGATGCGTATAGTGGCGGTCTCTTCACCAGAGAGATGCGTATAGTGGCGGTCTCTTCACCAGAGAGATGCGTATAGTGGCGGTCTCTTCACCTGAGAGATGCGTATAGTGGCGGTCTCTTCACCAGAGAGATGCGTATAGGGGCGGTCTCTTCACCAGAGAGATGCGTATAGGGGCGGTCTCTTCACCAGAGAGATGCGCATAGGGACGGTCTCTTCACCAGAGAGATGTGTATAGGGACGGTCTCTTCACCAGAGAGATGCGTATAGGGACGGTCTCTTCACCAGAGAGATGCGTATAGTGGCGGTCTCTTCACCAGAGAGATGCGTATAGGGGTGGTCTCTTCACCAGAGAGATGCGTATAGGGATGGTCTCTTCAGCAGAGAGATGCGCATAGGGACGGTCTCTTCACCAGAGAGATGCGAATAGTGGCGGTCTCTTCACCAGAGAGATGCGTATAGTGGCGGTCTCTTCACCAGAGAGATGCGTATAGGGACGGTGTCTTCACCAGAGAGATGCGTATAGGGGCGGTCTCTTCACCTGAGAGATGCGTATAGTGGCGGTCTCTTCACCAGAGAGATGCGTATAGGGGCGGTCTCTTCACCAGAGAGATGCGTATAGGGGCGGTCTCTTCACCAGAGAGATGCGTATAGTGGCGGTCTCTTCACCAGAGAGATGCGTATAGGGGTGGTCTCTTCACCAGAGAGATGCGTATAGGGATGGTCTCTTCAGCAGAGAGATGCGCATAGGGACGGTCTCTTCACCAGAGAGATGCGAATAGGGGCGGTCTCTTCACCTGAGAGATGCGTATAGTGGCGGTCTTTTCACCAGAGAGATGCGTATAGTGGCGGTCTCTTCACCTGAGAGATGCGTATAGGGGCGGTCTCTTCACCTGAGAGATGCGTATAGGGACGGTCTCTTCACCTGAGAGATGCGTATAGGGACGGTCTCTTCACCAGAGAGATGCGTATAGGGACGGTCTCTTCACCAGAGAGATGCGTATAGGGGCGGTCTCTTCACCTGAGAGATGCGTATAGGGACGGTCTCTTCACCAGAGAGATGCGTATAGGGCCGGTCTCTTCACCTGAGAGATGCGTTTAGGGACGGTCTCTTCACCAGAGAGATGCGTATAGGGACGGTCTCTTCACCAGAGAGATGCGTATAGTGGCGGTCTCTTCACCAGAGAGATGCGTATAGTGGCGGTCTCTTCACCAGAGAGATGCGTATAGGGGCGGTCTCTTCACCTGAGAGATGCGTATAGTGGCGGTCTCTTCACCAGAGAGATGCGTATAGGGACGGTCACTTCACCTGAGAGATGCGTATAGTGGCAGTCTCTTCACCAGAGAGATGCGTATAGTGGCGGTCACTTCACCTGAGAGATGCGTATAGAGGCAGTCTCTTCACCTGAGAGATGCGTATAGTGGCGGTCTCTTCACCAGAGAGATGCGTATAGTGGCGGTCTCTTCACCTGAGAGATGCGTATAGGGACGGTCTCTTCACCAGAGAGATGCGTATAGTGGCGGTCTCTTCACCTGAGAGATGCGTATAGTGGCGGTCTCTTCACCAGAGAGATGCGTATAGTGGCGGTCTCTTCACCAGAGAGATGCGTATAGTGGCGGTCTCTTCACCTGAGAGATGCGTATAGTGGCGGTCTCTTCACCAGAGAGATGCGTATAGTGGCGGTCTCTTCACCAGAGAGATGCGTATAGAGGCGGTCTCTTCACCTGAGAGATGCGTATAGTGGTGGTCTCTTCACCAGAGAGATGCGTATAGGGACTCTCTCTTCACCAGAGAGATGCGTATAGTGGCGGTCTCTTCACCTGAGAGATGCGTATAGTGGCAGTCTCTTCACCAGAGAGATGCGTACTTCACCAGAGAGATGCGTATAGTGGCGGTCTCTTCACCAGAGAGATGCGTATAGGGACAGTCTCTTCACCAGAGAGATGCGTATAGTGGCGGTCTCTTCACCTGAGAGATGCGGATAGTGGCGGTCTCTTCACCAGAGAGATGCGTATAGGGACGGTCTCTTCACCAGAGAGATGCGTATAGTGGCGGTCTCTTCACCTGAGAGATGCGTATAGTGGCGGTCCCTTCACCTGAGAGATGCGTATAGGGACGGTCTCTTCACCAGAGAGATGCGTATTGTGGCGGTCTCTTCACCAGAGAGATGCGTATAGGGGTCGTGTCTCTTAACCAGAGAGATGCGTATAGTGGCGGTCTCTTCACCAGAGAGATGCGTATAGGGACGGTCTCTTCACCAGAGAGATGCGTATAGGGACGGTCTCTTCACCAGAGAGATGCGTACAGTGGCGGTCTCTTCACCTGAGAGATGCGTATAGTGGCGGTCTCTTCACCAGAGAGATGCGTACAGTGGCGGTCTCTTCACCTGAGAGATGCGTATAGTGGCGGTCTCTTCACCAGAGAGATGCGTACAGTGGCGGTCTCTTCACCTGAGAGATGCGTACAGTGGCGGTCTCTTCACCAGAGAGATGCGTATAGGGACGCTCTCTTCACCAGAGAGATGCGTATAGGGACGGTCTCTTCACCAGAGAGATGCGTATAGGGACGGTCTCTTCACCTGAGAGATGCGTATAGGGACGGTCTCTTCACCAGAGGGATGCGTATAGTGGCGGTCTCTTCACCAGAGAGATGCGTATAGGGGCGGTCTCTTCACCAGAGAGATGCGTATAGGGACGGTCTCTTCACCAGAGAGATGCGTATAGTGGCGGTCTCTTCACCTGAGAGATGCGTATAGTGGCGGTCTCTTCACCAGAGAGATGCGTATAGGGGCGGTCTCTTCACCTGAGAGATGCGTATAGTGGCGGTCTCTTCACCTGAGAGATGCATATAGTGGCGGTCTCTTCACCTGAGAGATGCGCATAGGGAAGGTCTCTTCACCAGAGAGATGCGAATAGGGGCGGTCTCTTCACCTGAGAGATGCGTATAGTGGCGGTCTTTTCACCAGAGAGATGCGTATAGGGGCGGTCTCTTCACCTGAGAGATGCGTATAGTGGCGGTCTTTTCACCAGAGAGATGCGTATAGTGGCGGTCTCTTCACCAGAGAGATGCGTATAGTGGCGGTCTCTTCACCAGAGAGATGCGTATAGGGGCGGTCTCTTCACCAGAGAGATGCGCTTAGGGACGGTCTCTTCACCAGAGAGATGCGTATAGGGACGGTCTCTTCACCAGAGAGATGCGTATAGTGGCGGTCTCTTCACCAGAGAGATGCGTATAGGGACGGTCTCTTCACCAGAGAGATGCGTATAGGGACGGTCTCTTCACCAGAGAGATGCGTATAGTGGCGGCCTCTTCACCAGAGAGATGCGTATAGGGACGGTCTCTTCACCAGAGGGATGCGTATAGAGGCGGTCTCTTCACCAGAGAGATGCGCATAGGGACGGTCTCTTCACCAGAGGGATGCGTATAGGGACAGTCTCTTCAACAGAGAGATGCGTATATGGGCAGTCTCTTCAACAGAGAGATGCGTATAGGGACGGTCTCTTCACCAGAGAGATGCGTATAGGGGCGGTCTCTTCACCAGACAGATGCGTATAGGGGCAGTCTCTTCACCAGACAGATGCGTATAGGGACGGTCTCTTCACCAGAGAGATGCGTATAGGGGCGGTCTCTTCACCAGACAGATGCGTATAGGGACGGTCTCTTCACCAGAGAGATGCGTATAGTGGCGGTCTCTTCTAATAGCTCGCACAAAGGTTTTCCTCTAAAGGACGTTCTTGAAATCTCAGGTCCTCAGTGACCTTGGAGCTGACCTCCACCAGGTCCTTAAACATACAGATGAGCCTGCACCTGGCTGCTGGGAGGGATTGGATAGGTGCGCTAATCCTTGTCCTCCTCTCTCTTCATGATCATCATCAGAGCACCAGGAAATAAGATGGAGCCTTCGACTTCCACTCTTCCCTTCCTCGCTGTCCTGAGGACCGGGAGACAAGATGGAGCCTTGGACTTGCACTCTTCCCTTCCTCGCTGTCCCGGGGAACGGGAGACAAGATGGCGCCTTTGACCTCTGCTGTTCCCTTCCTCACTGTCCCGGGCACCGGGAGACAAGATGGAGCCTTTGACCTCCGCTGTTCCCTTCCTTGCTGTCCCAGGCACCGGGAGACAAGATGGAGCCTTTGACCTCCGCTGTTCCCTTCCTTGCTGTCCCGGGCACCGGGAGACAAGATGGAGCCTTTGACCTCTGCTGTTCCCTTCCTCACTGTCCCGGGCACCGGGAGACAAGATGGAGCCTTTGACCTCCGCTGTTCCCTTCCTTGCTGTCCCAGGCACCGGGAGACAAGATGGAGCCTTTGACTTCCACTGTTCCCTTCCTCGCTGTCCCGGGCACCGGGAGACAAGATGGAGCCTTTGACCTCCGCTGTTCCCTTCCTTGCTGTCCCAGGCACCGGGAGACAAGATGGAGCCTTTGACCTCCGCTGTTCCCTTCCTTGCTGTCCCGGGCACCGGGAGACAAGATGGAGCCCTTGACCTCCACTCTTCCCTTCCTCGCTGTCTCGGGGACCGGGAGACAAGATGGAGCCTTCGACTTGCACTATTCCCTTCCTCGCTGTCCCGGGGACCGTGAGACAAGATGGAGCCCTTGACTTCCACTCTTCCCTTCCTCGCTGTCCCGGGGACCGGGAGACAAGATGGCGCCTTTGACCTCTGCTGTTTCCTTCCTTGCTTTCCCGAGCACCGGGAGACAAGATGGAGCCTTTGACTTCCACTGTTCCCTTCCTTGCTTTCCTGAGCACCGGGAGATAAGATGGAGCCTTTGACCTCCGCTGTTCCCTTCCTTGCTGTCCCCGGCACCGGGAGACAAGATGGAGCCTTTGACCTCCGCTGTTCCCTTCCTTGCTGTCCCCGGCACCGGGAGACAAGATGGAGCCTTTGACCTCCACTGTTTCCTTGACAAGATGGAGCCTTTGACCTCCACTGTTCCCTTCCTTGCTCTCCCGGGCACCGGGAGACAAGATGGAGCCTTTGACCTCAGCTGTTCCCTTCCTTGCTGTCCCCGGCACCGGGAGACAAGATGGAGCCTTTGACCTCCACTGTTTCCTTGACAAGATGGAGCCTTTGACCTCCACTGTTCCCTTCCTTGCTCTCCCGGGCACCGGGAGACAAGATGGAGCCTTTGACCTCCACTGTTCCCTTCCTTGCTGTCCCGGGCACTGGGAGACAAGATGGAGACTTTGACCTCCACTGTTCCCTTCCTTGCTGTCCCAGGCACCGGGAGACATTATGGAGCCTTTGACCTCCACTGTTCCCTTCCTTGCTGTCCCGGGGACCGTGAGACAAGATGGAGCCTTCGACTTCCACTGTTCCCTTCCTTGCTTTCCCGAGCACCTGGAGATAAGATGGAGCCTTTGACCTCCGCTGTTCCCTTCCTTGCTGTCCCCGGCACCGGGAGACAAGATGGAGCCTTTGACCTCCGCTGTTCCCTTCCTTGCTGTCCCCGGCACCGGGAGACAAGATGGAGCCTTTGACCTCCACTGTTTCCTTGACAAGATGGAGCCTTTGACCTCCACTGTTCCCTTCCTTGCTCTCTCGGGCACTGGGAGACAAGATGGAGCCTTTGACCTCCGCTGTTCCCTTCCTTGCTGTCCCCGGCACCAGGAGACAAGATGGAGCCTTTGACCTCCACTGTTTCCTTGACAAGATGGAGCCTTTGACCTCCACTGTTCCCTTCCTTGCTCTCCCGGGCACCGGGAGACAAGATGGAGCCTTTGACCTCCACTGTTCCCTTCCTTGCTGTCCCGGGCACCGGGAGACAAGATGGAGACTTTGACCTCCACTGTTCCCTTCCTTGCTGTCCCAGGCACCGGGAGACATTATGGAGCCTTTGACCTCCACTGTTCCCTTCCTTGCTGTCCCAGGGACTGGGAGACAAGATGGAGCCTTCGACTTCCACTATTCCCTTCCTCGCTGTCCCGGGGACCGGGAGACAAGATGGCGCCTTCGACCTCCGCTGTTCCCTTCCTCGCTGTCCCGGGCACCGGGAGACAAGATGGCGCCTTTGACCTCTGCTGCTCCCTTCCTCGCTCTCCCGGGCACCGGGAGACAAGATGGAGCCTTTGACCTCTGCTGTTCCCTTCCTCGCTCTCCCGGGCACCGGGAGACAAGATGGAGCCTTTGACCTCTGCTGTTCCCTTCCTCGCTCTCCCGGGCACCGGGAGACAAGATGGAGCCTTTGACCTCCACTGTTCCCTTCCTCGCTGTCCCGGGGACCGGGAGACAAGATGGAGCCTTTGACCTCTGCTGTTCCCTTACTTGCTGTCCCCGGCACCGGGAGACAAGATGGAGCCTTTGACCTCCACTGTTCCCTTCCTTGCTCTCCCGGGCACCGGGAGACAAGATGGAGCCTTTGACGTCCACTGTTCCCTTCCTTGCTGTCCCGGGCACCGGGAGACAAGATGGAGCCTTTGACCTCCACTGTTCCTTTCCTTGCTGTCCCAGGCACCGGGAGACAAGATGGAGCCTTTGACCTCCACTCTTCCCTTCCTTGCTGTCCCGGGGACCGGGAGACAAGATGGAGCCTTCGACTTCCACTATTCCCTTCCTCGCTGTCCCAGGGACCGGGAGACAAGATGGCGCCTTTGACCTCTGCTGTTCCCTTCCTTGCTTTCCCGAGCACCGGGAGACAAGATGGAGCCTTTGACCTCCACTCTTCCCTTCCTTGCTGTCCCGGGGACCGGGAGACAAGATGGAGCCTTTGACCTCTGCTGTCCCTTCCTTGCTCTCCCGGGCACCGGGAGACATTATGGAGCCTTTGACCTCCGCTGTTCCCTTCCTTGCTGTCCCGGGGACCGGGAGACAAGATGGAGCCTTCGACTTCCGCTGTTCCCTTCCTCGCTGTCCCGGGGACCGGGAGACAAGATGGCGCCTTCGACCTCCGCTGTTCCCTTCCTCGCTGTCCCGGGCACCGGGAGACAAGATGGTGCCTTCGACCTCCGCTGTTCCCTTCCTCGCTGTCCCGGGCACCGGGAGACAAGATGGCGCCTTCGACCTCCGCTGTTCCCTTCCTCGCTCTCCCGGGCACCGGGAGACAAGATGGCGCCTTCGACCTCCGCTGTTCCCTTCCTCGCTCTCCCGGGCACCGGGAGACAAGATGGAGCCTTCGACCTCTGCTGTTCCCTTCCTCGCTCTCCCGGGCACCGGGAGATAAGATGGAGCCTTCGACGTCCACTGTTCCCTTCCTTGCTGTCCCGGGCACCGGGAGACAAGATGGAGCCTTTGACCTCCACTGTTCCTTTCCTTGCTGTCCCAGGCACCGGGAGACAAGATGGAGCCTTTGACCTCCACTCTTCCCTTCCTTGCTGTCCCGGGGACCGGGAGACAAGATGGAGCCTTCGACTTCCACTATTCCCTTCCTCGCTGTCCCAGGGACCGGGAGACAAGATGGCGCCTTTGACCTCTGCTGTTCCCTTCCTTGCTTTCCCGAGCACCGGGAGACAAGATGGAGCCTTTGACCTCCACTCTTCCCTTCCTTGCTGTCCCGGGGACCGGGAGACAAGATGGAGCCTTTGACCTCTGCTGTTCCCTTCCTTGCTCTCCCGGGCACCGGGAGACATTATGGAGCCTTGACCTCCGCTGTTCCCTTCCTTGCTGTCCCGGGGACCGGGAGACAAGATGGAGCCTTCGACTTCCGCTGTTCCCTTCCTCGCTGTCCCGGGGACCGGGAGACAAGATGGCGCCTTCGACCTCCGCTGTTCCCTTCCTCGCTGTCCCGGGCACCGGGAGACAAGATGGCGCCTTCGACCTCCGCTGTTCCCTTCCTCGCTCTCCCGGGCACCGGGAGACAAGATGGCGCCTTCGACTTCCGCTGTTCCCTTCCTCGCTCTCCCGGGCACCGGGAGACAAGATGGAGCCTTCGACCTCCGCTGTTCCCTTCCTCGCTCTCCCGGGCACCGGGAGACAAGATGGAGCCTTCGACCTAGCTGTTCCCTTCCTCGCTCTCCCGGGCACAGGGATACAAGATGGAGCCTTCGACCTCTGCTGTTCCCTTCCTCGCTCTCGGGAGACAAGATGGAGCCTTTGACCTCCGCTGTTCCCTTCTTTGCTGTCCCGGCACCGGGAGACAAGATGGAGCCTTTGACCTCCGCTGTTCCCTTGACAAGATGGAGCCTTTGACCTCCACTGTTCCCTTCCTTGCTCTCCCGGGCACCGGGAGACAAGATGGAGCCTTTGACCTCCACTGCTCCCTTCCTTGCTGTCCCGGGCACCGGGAGAAAAGATGGAGCCTTTGACCTCCGCTTTACCCGCTGTCCCGGGGACCGGGAGACAAGATCGAGCCTTTGACCTCCGCTGTTCCCTTGCTTTCCCGGCACCAGGAGACAAGATGGAGCCTTTGACCTCCGCTGTTCCCTTCCTTGCGTCACCCAGCCATCTTTCAGACTTGGCTCTCCCACAAAACCCACCGAGACAGCAACCAAATAGCACAGCATTTCACCCAGTCCTCTTTCAGACTTGGCGGCTCTCTCACAAAACCCACCGAGACAGCAATAAAACAGCATAGCATTTCACCCATTCATCTTTCAGACTTGGCTCTCTCACAAAACCCACCGAGACAGCAACCAAATAGCACAGCATTTCACCCAGTCCTCTTTCAGACTTGGCGGCTCTCTCACAAAACCCACCGAGACAGCAATAAAACAACATAGCATTTCACCCATTCATCTTTCAGACTTGGCTCTCTCACAAAACCCACCGAGACAGCAATCAAACAGCACAGCATTTCACCCAGTCCTCTTTCAGACATGGCTCTCTCACAAAACCCAACGAGCAGCAGCACAGCATTTCACCCAGTCCTCTTTCAGACATGGCTCTCTCACAGAACCCACCGAGCAGCAGTACAGCATTTCACCCAGGCATCTTTCAGACATGGCTCTCTCACAGAACCCACCGAGCAGCAGCACAGCATTTCACCCAGTCCTCTTTCAGACATGGCTCTCTCACAAACCCACCGAGAAGCAGCACAGCATTTCACCCAGGCATCTTTCAGACATGGCTCTCTCACAGAACCCACCGAGCAGCAGCACAGCATTTCACCCAGGCATCTTTCAGACATGGCTCTCTCACAGAACCCACCGAGCAGCAGCACAGAATTTCACCCAGGCATCTTTCAGACATGGCTCTCTCACAGAACCCACCGAGCAGCAGCACAGCATTTCACCCAGTCCTCTTTCAGACATGGCTCTCTCACAGAACACAACGAGCAGCAGCACAGCATTTCACCCAGTCCTGCAGCAGCACAGCATTTCACCCAGGCATCTTTCAGACTTGGCTCTCCCACAAAACCCACCGAGACAGCAATCAAACAGCACAGCATTTCACCCAGTCATCTTTCAGACTTGGCTCGCTCACAAAACCCACTGAGATAGCAATCAAACAGCACAGCATTTCACCCAGTCCTCTTTCAGACATGGTTCTTTCAAAAAACCCACCGAGCAGCAGCACCGCATTTCACCCAGGCATCTTTCAGACATGGCTCTGTCACAGAACCCACCGAGCAGCAGCACAGTATTTCACCCAGTTATCTTTCAGACATGGCTCTCTTACAAACCCACCGAGCAGCAGCACAGCATTTCACCCAGCCCTCTTTCAGACATGGCTCTCTCACAAAACCCACCGAGCACCAGCACAGCATGTCATCCAGGCATCTTTCAGACTTGTCTCTCTCACAGAACCCACCGAGCAGCAGCACAGCATTTCACCCAGTCCTCTTTCAGACATGGCTCTCTCACAGAACCCACCGAGCAGCAGAACAGCATTTCACCCAGGCATCTTTCAGACATGGCTCTCTCACAGAAACCTCCGAGCAGCAGCACAACATTTCACCCACGCATCTTTCATACTTGGTTCTCTCACAAAACCCACCGAGACAGCAATCAAACAGCACAGCATTTCACCCAGTCATCTTTCAGACTTTGCTCGCTCACAAAACCCACCGAGATAGCAATCAAAAAGCACAGCATTTCACCCAGTCCTCTTTCAGACATGGCTCTCACAGAACCCACCGAGCAGCAGCACAGCATTTCACCCCGTCCTCTTTCAGACATGGCTCTTCTCAAAACCCACCGAGCAGCAGCACATCATTTCACCCAGTCCTCTTTCAGACATGGCTCTCTCACAAAACCCACCGAGGAGCAGCACAGCATTTCATCCAGGCATCTTTCAGGCTTGGCTCTCTCACAGAATCCACCGAGCAGAAGCACAGCATTTCACCCAGGAATCTTTCAGACTTGGCTCTCTCACAGAACCCACCGAGCAGCAGCACAACATTTCAGCCAGCCATCAAACAGCACAGACTGTAAGCGGATGAACGATGCCCCTGCTCTTGTAGGTTGTGCTATGTCCCCTGCTCTTGTCGTTGTGCTACGTCCCCTGCTCTTGTCGTTGTGCTATGTCCCCTGCTCTAGTCGGTTGTGCTATGTCCCCTGCTCTGGTCGGTTGTGCTATGTCCCCTGCTCTAGTCGTTGTGTTATGTCCCCTGCTCTAGTCGGTTGTGCTATGTCCCCTGCTCTAGTCGGTTGTGCTATGTCCCCTGCTCTTGTCGTTGCGCTATGTCCCCTGCTCTAGTCGGTTGTGCTATGTCCCCTGCTCTTGTCGTTGTGCTATGTCCCCTGCTCTTGTCGGTTGTGCTATGTCCGCTGCTCTTGTCGTTGTGCTATGTCCCCTGCTCTAGTCGTTGTGCTATGTCCCCTGCTCTTGTCGGTTGTGCTATGTCCCCTGCTCTTGTCGGTTGTGCTATGTCCCCTGCTCTTGTCGTTGTGCTATGTCCCCTGCTCTAGTCGGTTGTGCTATGTCCCCTGCTCTTGTCGGTTGTGCTATGTCCCCTGCTCTAGTCATTGTGCTATGTCCCCTGCTCTTGTCGGTTGTGCTATGTCCCCTGCTCTAGTCGGTTGTGCTATGTCCCCTGCTCTAGTCGTTGTGCTATGTCCCCTGCTCTAGTCGGTTGTGCTATGTCCCCTGCTCTAGTCGGTTGTGCTATGTCCCCTGCTCTAGTCGTTGTGCTATGTCCCCTGCTCTAGTCGGTTGTGCTATGTCCCCTGCTCTAGTCGTTGTGCTATGTCCCCTGCTCTTGTCGTTGTGCTATGTCCCCTGCTCTAGTCGGTTGTGCTATGTCCCCTGCTCTAGTCGGTTGTGCTATGTCCCCTGCTGTAGTCATTGTGCTATGTCCCCTGCTCTAGTCGGTTGTGCTATGTCCCCTGCTCTAGTCGTTGTGCTATGTCCCCTGCTCTAGTCGTTGTGCTATGTCCCCTGCTCTTGTCGTTGTGCTATGTCCCCTGCTCTAGTCGGTTGTGCTATGTCCCCTGCTCTAGTCGGTTGTGCTATGTCCCCTGCTCTTGTCGGTTGTGCTATGTCCCCTGCTCTAGTCGGTTGTGCTATGTCCCCTGCTCTTGTCGGTTGTGCTATGTCCCCTGCTCTAGTCGTTGTGCTATATCCCCTGCTCTTGTCGTTGTGCTATGTCCCCTGCTCTAGTCGGTTGTGCTATGTCCCCTGCTCTAGTCGGTTGTGCTATGTCCCCTGCTGTAGTCGTTGTGCTATGTCCCCTGCTCTAGTCGGTTGTGCTATGTCCCCTGCTCTAGTCGTTGTGCTATGTCCCCTGCTATAGTCGTTGTGCTATGCCCCCTGCTCTTGTCGTTGTGCTATGTCCCAAGCTCTAGTCGGTTGTGCTATGTCCCCTGCTCTAGTCGGTTGTGCTATGTCCCCTGGTCTTGTCGGTTGTGCTATGTCCCCTGCTCTAGTCGGTTTTGCTATGTCCCCTGCTCTAGTCGGTTGTGCTATGTCCCCTGCTCTAGTCGGTTGTGCTATGTCCCCTGCTCTTGTCGTTTGTGCTATGTCCCCTGCTCTAGTAGGTTGTGCTATGTCCCCTGCTCTAGTCGGCTGTGCTATGTCCTCTGCTCTTGTCCGTTGTGCTATGTCTTAAAGAAGTCCAGTCATACGTAGGGTAGTTTGCAGAGCTTTCATGTTCTGCCATCTCAGGTGTAAAGTAATAAACACGTCCTGTATTTTAGGTTCACATCATATTGCATTCTGGGAAATGTGGGCATGCAGATATAATATGTACAGAAATACAAAATGGCCGGACTTGCAGGCCCTGATCTGAGAGCCCTGTCCCCCCAGCAGTGGGAATGGAGTGCAGATGGTCGCTGACAAAAGTGTGTGAGGGGGGGGGGGGTTTCTGCATTACTACCTTTGGTAGGCTTATAGACATTCCATGTTCAGAGTTACGTCACATGCATTTACTACTTTGTATCAATGTTCTTCTGTCTTTAAGCAGCTCATAAATTGCACACCATTCATATATAATATGCATGTGTTATTTTAAATGTTTGAAACTACTCGTACTTTGGAGCTGACGACGGAAAAACGTCCTCAAAAATGGAGGAGGCAGCAGGGTAACCCCTGCGGGGTCATGCCGCCGGGAGCAGGGACCCTCACCCGGAAGGGCAAAGGACAAAGGGGCAGAACGGCGCCAAAAGCCGAATGGTCCGAAAGCCCGCGAAGGGGAAACAAAGGGAAAGGGGCGGGGCTTGCGGGATATAAGCAGGCGGGACCAGGACCCAGGCATCTCGCTCTTGCACTGGGACCCGGTCGCCGCCACCTGACAAGTGCAAGGAATTTCGTTCGTTCGTGGCTGGGAGAAGAGGCGAAGGACTGGCAGCTGGATCATCCACCCAGCAGAAGAGGATCAGCGGCAGAGGAACCAGCAGGCGGGTTCGCACAGCTGGTGGAGGACAGCCGGCGGGCGTGGAGGAGCAGCCCAGCTGATCGGGAGCCGCGGCAGGTGAAGGCGCGCTCAGCCCGGGACCAGGAGCGAGGCAACAAAGGCGGAGCGGAGCTGCAGGGACCGCAAGGATCCAGCGAGCGGGACCGCACAGCCGGTGGAGGACAGCCGGCGGGCGTGGAGGAGCAGCCCAGCTGATCGGGAGCCGCGGCAGGTGAAGGCGCGCTCAGCCCGGGATCAGGAGCGAGGCAACAAAGGCGGAGCGGAGCTGCAGGGACCACAAGGATCCAGCGAGCGGGACCGCACAGCCGGTGGAGGACAGCCGGCGGGCGTGGAGGAACAGCCCAGCTGATCGGGAGCCGCGCGCTCAGCCCGGGACCAGGAACGAGGCAACGAAGGCGGAGCGGAGCGGCGGGGGCCGCAAGGAACCAGCAGGCGGGATCGCATAGCCGGTGGAGGACAGCCAGCAGGCGTGGAGGAGCAGCCCAGCTGATCGGGAGCCGCGGCTGGAGAAGGCGCGCTCAGCCCGGGAACAGGAGCGAGGCGACGAAGGCGGAGCAGAGCTGCGGGTGAGCCCGCCCAGCAGCAGCCGGAGGACAGGCGGGAGGGCAAGGGGCCGGGGGCGAGGAAAGTCGCTCAGCGCCAGAGCAACCCCCCCCCCCCTTTTTTTCTCACACACAGACACCCACGCCCTCCCTCCAAAGGAGAGAAATCAAACAATGGATCTGGCGTCATTTATGGAGATGGCCAGGATGGCAGCAGCAACCCATGGCCCAGACTGGATGTCCAGGATGGTGGCCCAACCTAGCCAAGAAGGGCCCAACTCTCCTCTGATGTTTCAGGACAGTGGCAGCGAGGCCACCGTGGTCGAGGCCGAGATCCACAGCCTGGGGGAGGAAGAAGAAGAAGAGGAGACCCAGGGGAGCAAAAGGAAAAGGACAATGACGGCCAGGGCCAAAGCGAGCAAGGAGCAGGCAGCAGCACCAAGAGACCACGGCAGAGGGGGAGGGCGCAGGAGGATGCGGCCTTAACGGCTCCTACACCTGCTGAGGCTCCAGGGAATGGTGTGTGCCCACCCAACACTCCTGCGACCAGAACGGTGGATGTCGCGGGTGGAGGAACAACATCCCTGGAGGCGGTAAAAGGTATGGTGATGGAATGCATGCAAGCATGGGGAAAAATGGGGCAAATGCCGAATGTTGCGTCCAGTACTGGTTTGGTGGTAGGGGGAGTGTCTCAAGGAGGTATAGCCACGCATCCGGGGGCGTCACAAGGGCTGGGAGGGCCTTGGTGCAGCGGTAGCACTCAAGGCTGGGCACAGTCGGGTGGACTAAGTCAATTGCCTCAGAAGAAGGGGATACCGCCCGGGGGTTTCTTATCTGTCGGGCTGCCTAGTGTGGGCCCACCTATGGTAGGCGGGCAGCAGGTGCAGATGGCGGGGCTCCCTTGGGGTCAGGAATGGGCAAACCAAGGGCCAGGGGCATCAGTAAGCATGGGGGGGGCCCAGCAGTTGGCTTCGGGGTTACCTGCAGGAGCTCAGGGGATGCAGAATGAGGCAGGGCCTGGAGCGGTCTTGACAGGGGGGCTGGGCGCGGCTCAGCCGTCAACAGTAGGCCCGATCAGCGGGGAAACAGGGGGTTTGTGGGGCCAGACAACCCAGTATGGGAGGCCAATGCCAGGGTTCGCACCTATGCGGGCTACGGTGAATTCTTTGGTGTGGCACATTCCATGGGGGGTCAAGGAGAGGTTGTGGAGGAAGGAATTCATTGACATCTTTGACTTGCTGGGGATTGTTCCCACGGGGGGAGGCCTAAAGGAACTGTCAGAAAAGGAAAAAGAGAAAAGGGACAGGGAGGCCACCAAGGCGGAGCATTCCATTAACAACTGGCTGAAAGCTTACAGGATGTATATGTCAGTAATGTTGGAGAGGTACCCGCAGGATGCACTGGCAATGATAGCATATGAGCAATACGTGCATGATTTGTGTCAGAAATATGGCGGCGAGGGATGGCTAGAGTATGACCGGGGCTTTAGATTAAAGATGCAGATATGGCCGGCTATGTCATGGGACGAGATGGATGTCGGGGGGTACATGGACAAAGTGGTCCCCTGCAGGGAACCCCAGGATGAGCCACTAGGAGAGAAGTTTCGGGGTGGGAGAGGCAGAGGCGGGTTCTCGCAACGGGGGAGAGGGTCCTTTCGCGGGCCCTCCTCCTGGGGGTACCGGGCAGCAGCCCACCAGGGGGAGCAAGAAGTCTGCTGGAGGTTCGCAGAAGGGTATTGCTCATACGGGAAGACATGCAGGTACAAGCACCAGAGGGGCGGTGGTACGGGCCCCCGCAAGGCCACTCCGGGAGAGGCTAAACCCAGGGAGGGTGGGAAACAGAAAAATAAAGGAAACGTTGAGTGATACGCCGACAAAACAAGGCAATGCTGGGGAAACAATGAATGACGATTGTATGATTAAAGGGGTATTGCCTACACCAGTTAGCCTTCTTGCCATGACTCCCTTTCTAAATGAGTACCACAACAAGGCCGATGCAAAATTGCTATGGCAAGGGTTCAGGTGGGGCTTTAGGATCCCGGGGGCGGGTACGCAAAAGGGAAGGGAGGCGGCCAACCTACGATCTGCTCTGGAGAAACCCGAGGTAGTGGAAAGGAAGGTTGACAAGGAGGTGGGGCTGGGGAGAGTGGCCGGCCCATTTACTAGGCCTCCTATGAGCAATCTGGTGGTATCTCCGCTAGGATTGGTGCCAAAGAAGGAAGAGGGTCAATTCCGCCTGATACACCACCTATCCTTCCCCGAGGGTCAATCAGTGAACGATGGCATCCCGGAGGAACAGTGCAGGGTGCAGTACGCCTCCCTGGAGGATGCGATACTAATGGTAAAAGCGGCAGGAGAAGGGGCATTGTTGGGGAAAGCAGACATAGAATCAGCCTTCCGCCTATTACCAATCCACGAGGATAGTCACCACTTGCTGGGTTTTAAGTTAGGGGACAAGTACTACTATGACAAATGCCTCCCCATGGGGTGCGCCATTTCCTGCTCATATTTTGAGGCATTCAGTTCCTTTCTGGAGTTTACGGTAAAACGGGAGGGAAAAGGTGGGGGAATGTTGCACTACTTAGATGATTTTCTCTTCGTGGGGAGAGATGGGACGGAGGAGTGCAGAGCCCTGATGGAGGTATTTCAAAATAGAATGGACCAGCTAGGGGTCCCCCTGGCACCAGGAAAGACCGTGGGTCCAGCAACGACATTGACATTTCTGGGGATAGAGATCGATTCAGTTAAAGGGGAATGTAGGCTCCCGCAGGACAAGGTACAAAAACTGAGGGGATTGATTCAGGAGCTGATGGGAAAAAACAAAGCGACCTTGCGGGAGTTGCAAGCACTGGCGGGAAACCTCAATTTTGCAGGCAGAGTGATACCAGCGGGGAGGGCATTTGCCAGAAGTGTGGAGCTGAAAACTGTGGGTTTACAACATGCCGCACAGCACGTCCGATTGGGTTCAGAGGTAAAGGAGGATCTCAGGATGTGGGATAGCTTCTTGACAAGTTCCAACGGGGTGGCAATCTGGAGGGCGGACTGGGCAAGCAGTCAGAGGCTCAAATTGTTCACGGATTCATCGGGGTCCCTGGGTTTTGGGGCTATCCTGGGTGACAGATGGTGCGGCATGGCGTGGCCGGAGGAATGGCACAAGGAAGGGGTCACGAAAGATATCACACTACTAGAACTGTTCCCCATAGTGGTTGCATTTAAGTTGTGGGGCGGGCAGCTGCAAAATTCTAAGGTCACGCTATGGTCGGACAACTTGGCGGTGGTACAGATCATTAACACAGGGTCGTCCAGTAACCCGAGGGTGCTGAGGCTCCTCAGGGAACTCACCAGAAGTTTGTTAGAGTTAAACATTGAGGTTAGAGCACGGCACATTCCAGGGGTGAAAAACACGGCCGCTGATTGTCTGTCTCGTTTACAGTGGGACCGGTTCCGGGAGAGCTGTCCCGAAGCAAGGGAGGAGATGACCCCATTCGAGGTACAATGGTGGGGGATGATTGGGGCGATCTGACCGCATTGGTGGAAACTGCCCTGGCACCCGGTACAACCAAGAGGTACAGGGCTTGTTGGAATCGGTTTTCACAGTTCCAGGAAGAGGTATTAGCAGGGGACCCCGGGGAGAACCCGGTGAGAGCATTCATAGGCTGGTGCTGGAAAACAGGGAAGACCCGGGCGTGGGTAGGCTATCACCTGGCGGCCATAGCACATCATGCAAAAGTGCACGGGGAGAAGGACCCCACTAAGGAGCATTACGTCATGCTGGCCATGAAAGGCTGGGCGAGGCAAAGCACAGCAAAACCGGATGAGAGACGGCCAATCGATATTGGGAAATTGCACGGATTAATTAAATGTCTGGGGGAAGTATGTAAGGAGGAATCAGAGCGTGTGCTCTTCTCGGCTGCTTTTACGGTGGCATTTTTTGGGGCGCTCAGAATCGGCGAACTGGTGCCGGAAAACAAGAACGGCAAAGGGAATGGGTTCTTGCGCGTCAGGGACATCCAAGTGGGGAGCGCTCAGGTCATCATTTATGTGAGGAGGTCAAAGACGGATCAGAAAGGAAAGGGGGCGGCGCTGACCGTACATGCCATTCAGGCGAGCAGGGTTTGCCCGGTGGCGGCAACGGCAAACTTTATGCGACAGAGGCGGCCATCAGGGGCAGAGGCGCCATGGCTCACGCACAAGGATGGGTCCGCTCTAAGCCGTTTTCAGTTCAAGAAAGTGATGTCGCTAGGTCTGGAAAAGATGGGTCTGGCAGGGGGCCAGTTTGGGACACATTCTTTCCGGATTGGGGCCGCCACCTCAGCATCAGTCGGGGGACTGGGGGCGGAGGACATTAAGAGATTGGGGAGATGGTCATCAGGATGTTTTAAACGTTATGTCAGGCCAGAGAAAGTGTAAAGATAACCATGCCGTTCCCTCCATGTCATTTACCAGCAGTGCACCAAAGGAAACTACGCACAGTATGGGTGGTGGGGCACTCATTCATCTCAAGGGCAAAGGCGAGCTGGAACCAGCAGCAAGAGATCTTGACGGCGGGAGAATTCAGGATCGAGTGGCACGGGGTGCCAGGGATGAAATGGGCCCAGCTGAAAGGGCAATTGCAGAAACTGCTAAATAGGCAGCGGAAGCCGGATGTGTTGGTGATACACTTGGGAGGGAATGACCTGACCAGCCTAGGGAGGGGGGTCTTGCTGAGAGACACACAAACTCACTACAGGAAATATCGGCACAGGTGGGGGAGACAGAGATCATCTGGTCCGAGGTGATCCCTCGGGCGCAATGGAGAGGGGCAGAGAACCATTCAGCGGTAGAGAAATCGAGAAGGAAGTTGAACGGGGCAGTTGCCAAATTCTGCAGGGGCAGAGGTTTCCATCAGATCAGGCATGGCCTGATTGAAGGGAAGAATCCCGAATATTTCTTAGCCGATGGGGTGCACTTGTCCCCAAAGGGAATGGAGCTCTTTTTCTGGAACATTTGCACCAAATTGCTGGAGTTGTGAGAAGGAAGGTGGAAGGAGGGAGCCAACGGTGGGCGGGAACCCACCGGTTGGCGTGGCGGTGTTTGGGCAACCAAGCACAAATGATAGACTCCGGACGAGCCAGAAGGAAACGGAATGGGTCTTCGCCCTTCTGGACCAGCGCCTCTTGGGGGCCTAAACGGCGGGGGCGTCTGGTAGGAACAAATAAGGCTCAGCTTCCCCCCCAAAACAAACGGCGCTCTCCCCACCCACGGACCCCTGCACGGGCAGGATAGGAACAGGTACAATGGGTCGGGGGAGTTGGGGGCCTACTATACCAAGTATAGGGGGAAGCAAAGGAAATCCGGCAAGCATGCGCCACACGTACAGAATGAGGTCACTATTGTGTACAAATACTTCTGTTGTCATGGAAATAAAACTGCGGCCAATTTTGCCAATTGAAATCTTGTGTCATGCCAATTCATGGGGGATAAAAACTGTGTGCATGCGCAAAGATAATTGGGAGTAAAGGCAAATGGACGGCTGCAGGGGTTATGGAGCTGACGACGGAAAAACGTCCTCAAAAATGGAGGAGGCAGCAGGGTAACCCCTGCGGGGTCATGCCGCCGGGAGCAGGGACCCTCACCCGGAAGGGCAAAGGACAAAGGGGCAGAACGGCGCCAAAAGCCGAATGGTCCGAAAGCCCGCGAAGGGGAAACAAAGGGAAAGGGGCGGGGCTTGCGGGATATAAGCAGGCGGGACCAGGACCCAGGCATCTCGCTCTTGCACTGGGACCCGGTCGCCGCCACCTGACAAGTGCAAGGAATTTCGTTTTCCGCCCACCCACCCACGAAATACAAGGAGGAGGACACTTGGGCATTGCTGTCGCAGGGCGCCCAGGTCAGAGGATGACAAGTTGGCGGTGTTTGGGCAACCAAGCACAAATGATAGACTCCGGACGAGCCAGAAGGAAACGGAATGGGCCTTCGCCCTTCTGGACCAGCGCCTCTTGGGGGCCTAAACGGCGGGGGCGTCTGGTAGGAACAAATAAGGCTCAGCTTCCCCCCCAAAACAAACGGCGCTCTCCCCACCCACGGACCCCTGCACGGGCAGGATAGGAACAGGTACAATGGGTCGGGGGAGTTGGGGGCCTACTATACCAAGTATAGGGGGAAGCAAAGGAAATCCGGCAAGCATGCGCCACACGTACAGAATGAGGTCACTATTGTGTACAAATACTTCTGTTGTCATGGAAATAAAACTGCGGCCAATTTTGCCAATTGAAATCTTGTGTCATGCCAATTCATGGGGGATAAAAACTGTGTGCATGCGCAAAGATAATTGGGAGTAAAGGCAAATGGACGGCTGCAGGGGTTAGCCGTGTTGCAGTGAAGTGGTGTCCTTTGCCGGTGGCAAGTCTGTCTATTTGTTGAGTAGAGACGACAGATTCACACGGCAGTGGGTGCACGCTGTGCTGTATATTTCTGTGCTTACTTTATTTATATAATGTCTGCATGCCAGACATACATAAACAGTTGTTTTTCTGGTAATACTTAACATCTTCCATTACGTCAACCACAAAGACAAGTGGCACGCCCTTCTCAAACAATGACTACAAACAGGCACTCGTATCACATATTCTCCTTTGTTGTGTGACTTGAAAGTACCGTAGGGGAGCCCAGAAGATTGGTTTGGGCTCACTTTGCGTTCCAGTGCAATGGAAGCCAGCATGTGGCCGACTTGTGCCTTTTAAGTGGTTAAAAGGATACAGGAGCCTAGGATAGCTCACACATTGGTCACGGGCTGCGTGAGGAATACAGTATCCTGAGAACACATACATGTATCTGTTTTAGTTGTGGAAGCCAATTCCCACGGCCTGCGTGCATAACGTGCAGGTCCAAATGCCAAGAAATACTGGCTACAGGACATAAGATAGATTGACAGAGGACATAACGGGACATGACAAGATATGAACGGATGTAAGATGCCATGACCGGACATAATACAATAGTGGACATATCAGAACATGCCATGAGCAGGACAGGGCATAGCAGTACATGTCGGGACAAGGCAGTTTATGAAAGGATATACCATAACATTATAGGACATATCAGGACATATCGTGTTAGGACATAGGAACGGACAGGATGTAATATAGCATGAGATGAAAGGACAGGACATAACATAGCATGGCAGAACATAACAGGAATGGACAGGGCATGACAGTACAACCAGGACCTAGAGAATATGTCACGACGGGACATAACATGACAAGATAGGACAACACATAGCATGCCAGAACATGATATAAGATAGCATGGAAGGAAATAACAGGACACAGCATATCATGACAGGAAAGGATGAGGCATAACATAGCATGACAAGCATGGACAGGGCAGGGCATCAGATAGGATTACATGATTTAGGATAGTAAGACAGAACATAACATAGCATAACATAGCATGGCGAGACAGGGCAGTACAACAGATAACATGTGTCCTGGGAGGATAGCTCAGGGGCAACGTGCTCGCCTTTGCGAACAAAACGACACCAAGCAACGCAGGTTCGATCCCCGGGTCCGCATTTAGAAACCTCCCAGTATTAAGAGCGTTATAAATACGCAACTAAGAGACACGTTCTTGTAACAGCGCCTCGATGCCGCCAGGCTGTGTGAGCGTTTTCAAAATGCAAATATAAACATCACTAGACAACGACAGGACAGGCCGACACATGGCATAACATAACGTGATATAAAAGGACAGGACCTGGAAGAACATAACAGGACAGGACAGGACAGGACAGGACAGGACAGGACAGGACATGGCATGCCAGGACAGGCTATGTCAGGGCATAACAAGACAGGGCAATGTATAGCTTAACAATCCAGGATATAACTTAACATGACAGGACATGCTCTGATTATTTACAGGTAATCTTCATTACTTCTAGTCCTACTCTTCCTCGTCACAGTACTTACTTCATGAGGCCCCTTCCTCCGACACAGGACCTTCTTCTAGCCTATAACTCCTCCCCGACATCCACGTCACTCAGTTTCATATTACCAAGCCGGAGCATGGGACCTTCCCCGCACGGAGGGTGAAGAGGGTCGTCAGTACTGTGACGAGGAAGAGTATGACTAGGAGTAATGAAGATTACCGGTAAGTAATCAGAGCATTACCTCCACATCCACTCTTCCTCGTCCCAGTACTTACTTCATGAGGTATACCAAAGCAGCAACAGGGAAAAGGTCCCAATGAGACACAGAGCTAAAAACAGTGCAGCAAACACACACCCACAATTACTCTTAATTCATATCCCCACAGATAAAACTCCAACCACGAAGGAACCAACTCCCCAAGTGGGAGAAACTCGACCCATAGCGGTTGATGAAAATGCCTAGACCAGCCAAGGCGGCAGCCATGCAAACCTCTTGCAGAGAAAACCCTCCTTGCATCGGTCCAGGAAGCCGCCAAACCCCTGGCGGACCACCCCTGATCGTGCGCAGGCACAGGCAGGCCAGAAGCCACATAGGCCCTGGAGATCACAACCCGGAACCATCGGAAAATGGAAACCACAGATGTGTTATGCCCAGCCCCAGCCGGACCACAAGCAATCAGAAGACTATCAGATTGGTGGAAAAAAGCAAACCTAGCCAAATACTCCAACACCTCCCGCCGGATATCAATGTCAAGCCAAGCCACCTCCTCAGGCGTTCTTGGATCATGAAAGAAGTCAGGGAGAACCAGATCCTGAGACGTGTGAAAACCAAGAGACAACTTAAGGGAGAAATTTCGGACCACACCTCAGCACCACCGAGTCCGGCAGCACCCTCAGGAAAGGAGCGTGACATAAGAGAGCCCCAATCTCCCCAAGCATACGGGCAGAGTGAGGGCAATAAGAAAAGCAGATTTCAGTGTAAGATGTTTGATATCAATCTCGGAAAAGGGCTCAAAAGGAGGCCCTTGAAGGAACCGTAATACAAGAGGGAGATCCCAAGGGGGAAGCCCTTTATCAGCACAAGGACGGGAAGAAGAAAAACCCTGGAGCAACTTCCCCACCAACACCTCCCCATCCAAGTGACCATCAGAGTCCCCCCAAAGGAATTTAATGGAGGCCCACTGAGAGTGAAGCCTGGGGAAAAAAACTGCCAGGCCCCTGTCAAAAGCCCTTCTGGAGGAATCGAAGGATAGCAGGGAGGCCAGACCGCAGGGGAGGGATCCCAGACTGCCCATACCAGTCTCAGAAATGGCTCCAATGCCTGCCGAACACCTTCAGTGTGGAGGGTCTAAGAGCATCCATTATGTACTCAACTACAGGATCTGAGAACCGCTGAGATATCAACCTAGACTGAGCAATAGCCACACTGCCCATTGCATCCGGTGGACTTCCAACGGCAGATCCCCTTGAAGGGGACACGGGCACCTCGGAACCAGCAAAGGTTCCTAGGACCAAAGCTCCAACAGAGAGGGGAGCCAACTCCGGTGGGACCAGAACTGACTTAACAACAACACAGTCACCCTGGACACTCTGATGCGCCAAACCACCCGGGGCAGAAGGGGAATAGGCGGAAAGGCATAAAGAAAACCCGATGGCCACTGTACAGAAAGGGCGTCCATCCCCCATCCCCCCTGGCCTGAAACCGAGAGCAGAAGAGGGGAACTTCTGCTGAGGCCAGGGATGCAAACAGGTTTAGAACCGGGGACTCCAATCTGACACAGGTCACTGCAAAGACCTGGGCCAACAGGACCAGTTCTGCAGAGGAGTGAAAAACGGCGTCTGAGAAGATACGCTTGAACATTGTCCACCCTTCTGATACGTGAGGCCACCATTGACACCAGATGAGATTTCTCCCAGGTGCCTATCAGCGCTGCCAGAGCATTCAAGGAGCGGCCGGAACCCCTTTAGCAGTTGACATATGTCAAGGCCGTCGTATTGTCCGATCGGATCAAAACCGCTGACCGTCCAGCAACTCCTCGTAGTACACCAGGGCTTGGACAATGGCACAACTCTTGCCAATTGGATGATCGCCGGTTCTCCCCAGATCTCACAACCCTTGAGCTGAGAGGACCCCAATGTAGACCCTTTCTGCTGGCGTCGGTAATAAGAGAGGCCACAGGAGGAAGGACCATGCACACCTCAGCCTGTAGACCTGAAACCCCCCCGCCACCATAGCAGGGAGATTCGCAGCGCTGGGGACACTGAAATCAAAACTACGAAAGCCGAGACGTCGGGAGCCAGTGGGAGAGAGTATAAGACTCCAGGGGACGTAACCGAAGACGGACTCAAGGAACCGGAAAACATGCAAGACGCCAAGTACCCTGTAACTTCAGCAACAGGCGAGCCGAGACATACTGCCTTCTGAGAACCCAGCCCAGACAAGCCAGCAAGCGCCCCCGCTGCACAACATCCAGAGTACGCTCTCCCCAGACGTCCAGACAAGCAGTGCAGGGTCTTGAGACCCATAAGCAGGTGACACATCCTAGAAGGCATAGGGACCAGGAACACCCGCAAGTAGAAAACTTGACCCTGAACAGGGAGAGGAACGGGCAAGACGGTAACCCACAACAACAGTTCGGAGAGAACGGATCCCATGGCCAACTACTTGGACGTGAGCTGGGTACCAAAGTCCTAACCATGCAAACCTGGACAGGAGGAGACAGGAACGGCAACTGATACCCCCCTCCGGAAGGAGCCCATTACCCACGAAACCGAACCCCACCGGTCCCATACACCTCCAAGAAGATAGAGACGAGGAGCCAGGGAAAACCGCCAGTCACTGCACTTGCACCAGAGGAAAATCACAGGACGTTGAAGCATGCCTGTGCCACAATATAACAGCATGCTTGTCAGCCCACGAAAAGATCTGACTTATCAAAAGGAAGATACAGGACAGCCCAGAAGTCCAGCAGACCATTGCCCCCCCAGCCGACAGAGGAGCCACCAGACTGGTGTCAAAAGGGCAGAGTACTGTCACAAAGCGGGGCAAAGCAATCCATCCCGGATAGCAGACATCAAAGGCAACCCCCCACCCAGGGTATGCGTACACTGGAAAAACCCACTGAAGTGACATCCCCCTCCACCGGCACCAGGGGCTCTGAGAACCCCTCTAAGCACAGACATGTGCTACCATGTGCCATATCACTTCCCACAAATCTGAGAGGAGGAGTGAAAGCAACACGTCGGCACCGGAGGACCCAGGCCCTAAAAGAAGAGACACTGGGAACCCTCTGAATGGCCATTACTTCCATGATGCATTTTCTATAATTCCATGCCGGACAAGGGAAAAGAAAATCATCTCCTTTGACCTTCCCTGGTGCAGTTCAGAGGAAGAGGACAGGACAAGGAGACTGCGTCCATAGCTAGCACAGAACCAAACACACCACTAACTCACCACATTGCTGAGAGGTGGCTTGAGCCCTGTATCCAGTAGCTGGTAGCCCCAAGCTCTAAATCGTTCCAATGCATCGGTCTAGGAAGGATGAAGGGCCGAGTCAGCACCGTAGAGACTCAAACCCGAAGTGTAGACTATGCCAGGCCGGTACTCTTCCGGCCGCTTGCAGACATGTCCAAATCCTTGCCGTTTTCACAGGCTGCACGCAAAGAATGCAGCCAAAATCCGGTGCATCCTGGGCTGCGTGTGCCTGAGGAGCGGGTGGTATGTGACATGCCTGTGACAGTACAGAGCCCCCGCACTTTCAAAAACTCTCTGCCACCGTCACCCCACGACAAGAAGCAGAGAGGCCTCACAACAAAAAGGGAAGGCTAGCCCATACTGCCAAGTGCTTGCCATTATTTCCAATAAAGATGTGTACACAGAGCACGAGGAAACGGCATGTTGAAGGTGTCAAGATGGCCATACCAGCAGGAGAGGGGAAAAATATCAAGCACAGTCCTCCCCTCTCCTTACCTTCCCCCAGAGAATGCAGCTAACATCCGGTGCATCCTGGGCTGTGTATGCCTGAGGAGCGGGTGGTATGTGACATGCCTGTGACAGAACAGAGCCCCCGCACTTTCAACTACTCTCTGCCACAGTCACCCCACGACAAGAAGCAGAGAGGCCTCACAACAAAAGGGAAGACTTAGCCCATACTGCCAAGTGCTTGCCATCATTTCCAATAAAGATGTGTACACAAAGCACGAGGAAACGGCATGTTGAAGGAGTCAAGATGGCCATACCAGCAGGAGAGGGGAAAAATATCAAGCACAGTCCTCCCCTCTCCTTACCTTCCCCCAGAGAATGCAGCTAACATCCGGTACATCCTGTGCTGTGTGTGTCTGAGGAGCGGGTGGTATGTGACATGCCTGCGACAGAACAGAGCCCCTGCACTTTCAAAGACTCTCTGCCACTGTCACCCCACGACAAGAAGCAGAGAGGCCACACAACAAAAGGGAAGGCTAGCCCATACTGCTAAGTGCTTGCCATCATTCCCAATAAAGATGTGTACACAGAGCACAAGGAAAAGGCCTGTTGAATCAAGATGGCCAAAAACAGGAGGGGAGGGGAAAAACATCAAGCTCAGTCCTCCCCTCTCCTTACCTTCACCGGGCCGTGCAGGACCCGGGACACAATGCTCCCGCTGCGGTCCGGAACCCAGCAGAACCGAGCGAGGCAATCCCGCTCAACTGTGACCCCAAGCCCCGCAGGAAGCCCAGGAGCAGCGCCTCACCTGAGGGAGCCAAGGGCCCCGCCACACAGCCCCCCCCGGGGGCCAGCAATGATGCTTCCCAGTGCCCCGCACCGGGAAGAAAAAGTCCAACCTGCCGGAGGCAGGAAAAATTAAACTGAGTGACGTGGATGTGGGGGAGGAGTTATAGGAATTTAAAGAAATAGAAGAAGATCCTGTGTCGGAGGCACGGGCCTCATGAAGTAAGTACTGGGACGAGGAAGAGTGGACGTGGAGGTAATGATAATATAACGCATGACGGAACAAAACAGGACAAAAAAGACATACAGGCCGATTCATGGAATAATTAGCGCGGCGCAAGTGGGCAAAAACGTGCGAATCGCAGTGGAATAGCGAAAATCGCAGTGCAATTGCGAAAATCGCACGAAAAGCAGCGCACGTCGATTCATGGAAGGCCGTGCGCGAGAAAACCAGCGGATGTGCGATAAAAAAGTGCGCGGCGCACGTTGGCGCACAGGCCATCTAACAGCGTGTGCCAGGTCACAGCGAAAATCGCACAGGCCACAGCGAAATTCGCACATAGCGCGGCGCACGCAACAAAAGTAGGCGGAACACGGGCGTAACACTCGGAATGGAGAACAACTTGCCAAAACGTGGGCGTCACGGGGGAAGTACAGGGCACAAGTGCGCGGAACGCCCACACGCTCGCCTACAACACGTATTCATGGAATAGAATAGGGCAAAAAAGCGCACGCTCAAACCAGCGCACAGGCACAAACACGACCGCCACAAGAAAGCAGGCGGTAGCGTCTCTGCGGCTGTAAGAAATGTGCGCCAAAAGGTGCGCCAACAAATAGCACCTATATACTGCCATGATGAATGTCCCATACTGTGGCCCTCCAGGAAAAATGACGTGCAAAGGGGTACCCACAAACACGGACACCCGCTGACAAAAAATACGTGTGCGTGTATACCGGGGTGCGCGGGAAGTCTAACACGCGATTTCAGCAGGGTACGTGCATCACAGGGGTTCGCGTGAAGTTATTCACGCGATCGGGCCTGGGGGAGCGGGCTACGTGTATTTCAGGGGTTCGCGTGAAGTTTCACACGCGATCAGGTCTGGTGGAGCGGGCTACGTGTATTACAGGGGTTCGCGTGAAGTTCCTCACGCGATCGGGCCTGGGGGAGCGTGCTACGTGTATATCAGGGGTTCGCGTGAAGTTTCACACGCGATCGGGCCTGAGGGAGCGGGCTACGTGTATTACAGGGGTTCGCGTGAAGTTCCTCACGCGATCGGCCCTGGGGTAGCGGGCTACGTGTATATCAGGGGTTCGCGTGAAGTTCCTCACGCGATCGGGCCTGGGGGAGCGTGCTACGTGTATATCAGGGGTTCGCGTGAAGTTTCACACGCGATCGGGCCTGGGGGAGCGGGCTACGTGTATTACAGGGGTTCGCGTGAAGTTCCTCACGCGATCGGGCCTGGGGGAGCGGGCTACGTGTATTACAGGGGTTCGCGTGAAGTTCCTCACGCGATCGGGCCTGGGGTAGCGGGCTACGTGTATTACAGGGGTTCGCGTGAAGTTCCTCACGCGATCGGGCCTGGGGGAGCGGGCTACGTGTATTCCAGGGGTGCGCGGGAAGTTCCACACGCGAATATCCTGGGGGCGCGTGTATTCCAGGGGTGCGCGGGAAGTTCCACACGCGAATAGCCTGGGCGCGTGTATTTCAGGGGTGCGCGGGAAGTTCCACACGCGAATAGGCTGGGCGCGTGTATTTCAGGGGTGCGCGGGAAGTTCCACACGCGAATAGCCTGGGGCGCGTGTATTTCAGGGGTGCGCGGGAAGTTCCACACGCGAATAGCCTGGGCGCGTGTATTTCAGGGGTGCGCGGGAAGTTCCACACGCGAATAGCCTGGGCGCGTGTATTTCAGGGGTGCGCGGGAAGTTCCACACGCGAATAGCCTGGGCGCGTGTATTTCAGGGGTGCGCGGGAAGTTCCACACGCGAATAGCCTGGGCGCGTGTATTTCAGGGGTGCGCGGGAAGTTCCACACGCGAATAGGCTGGGCGCGTGTATTTCAGGGGTGCGCGGGAAGTTCCACACGCGAATAGCCTGGGGGCGCGTGTATTCCAGGGGTGCGCGGGAAGTTCCACACGCGAATAGCCTGGGCGCGTGTATTTAAGGGGTGCGCGGGAAGTTCCACACGCGAATAGCCTGGGCGCGTGTATTCCAGGGGTGCGCGGGAAGTTCCACACGTGAATAGCCTGGGCGCGTGTATTTCAGGGGTGCGCGGGAAGTTCCACACGCGAATAGCCTGGGGGCGCGTGTATTTCAGGGGTGCGCGGGAAGTTCCACACGCGAATAGCCTGGGCGCGTGTATATCAGGGGTGCGCGGGAAGTTCCACATGTGATTTGACAGTGTGGGTCCTCCCAGGTGTACCCTGTACACCCTCCACGGCCCCTGCAGGCAGCCCACACCACAGGGGACTACCCTGCATCCCTGGTCATGTCCCGCAGGCAGCCCACCCACCATGGGCATGCCCCCCAGCAAAGGCACATGTCTCCTTGAACTAATGACCACCAACTCATGTCCCCTTGCACCCCCACCCCCCAGCACTGTGGGGCACCTGCCAGCAGGCCCCCACCCATGTCCAACTCATGTCCCCCACCACCCCCACCCCCCAGCACTGTGGGGCACCTGCCAGCAGGCCCCCACCCATGTCCAACTCATGTCTCCCACCACCCCCACCCCCCAGCCACCAGGGTCACCCTCCACCAGGCCCCCACTCATGTCTCCCACCACCCCCACCCCCCAGCCACCAGGGGCACCCTCCACCAGGCCCCCACTCATGTCTCCCATCACCCCCACACCCCAGCAGTGCAGGGGCACCCTCCACCAGGCCCCCACTCATGTCTCCCACCACCCCCACCCCCCAGCCACCAGGGGCACCCTCCACCAGGCCCCCACTCATGTCTCCCATCACCCCCACACCCCAGCAGTGCAGGGTGACCCTCCACCAGGCCCCCACTCATGTCTCCCACCACCCCACCCCCCAGCCACCAGGGTCACCCTCCACCAGGCCCCCACTCATGTCTCCCACCACCCCCACCCCCCAGCCACCAGGGGCACCCTCCACCAGGCCCCCACTCATGTCACCCACCACCCCCACCCCCCAGCCACCAGGGGCACCCTCCACCAGGCCCCCACTCATGTCTCCCACCACCCCCACCCCCCAGCCACCAGGGGCACCCTCCACCAGGCCCCCACTCATGTCACCCACCACCCCCACACTCCAGAAGTGCAGGGTCACCCTCCACCAGGCCCCCACTCATGTCTCCCACCACCCCCACACCCCAGCAGTGCAGGGGCACCCTCCACCAGGCCCCCACTCATGTCTCCCATCACCCCCACACCCCAGCAGTGCAGGGTCACCCTCCACCAGGCCCCCACTCATGTCTCCCACCACCCCCACCCTCCAGCCACCAGGGGCACCCTCCACCAGGCCCCCACTCATGTCACCCACCACCCCCACACCCCAGCAGTGCAGGGGCACCCTCCACCAGGCCCCCACTCATGTCTCCCACCACCCCCACACCCCAGCAGTGCAGGGTTACCCTCCACCAGGCCCCCACTCATGTCTCCCACCACCTCCACACCCCAGCAGTGCAGGGTCACCCTCCACCAGGCCCCCACTCATGTCTCCCACCACCCCCACACCCCAGCAGTGCAGGGGCAGCCTCCACCAGGCCCCCACTCATGTCTCCCATCACCCCCACACCCCAGCCACCAGGGTCACCCTCCACCAGGCCCCCACTCATGTCACCCACCACCCCCACACCCCAGCAGTGCAGGGTCACCCTCCACCAGGCCCCCACTCATGTCTCCCACCACCCCCACACCCCAGCAGTGCAGGGTCACCCTCCACCAGGCCCCCACTCATGTCTCCCACCACCCCCACACCCCAGCAGTGCAGGGTCACCCTCCACCAGGCCCCCACTCATGTCACCCACCACCCCCACACCCCAGCAGTGCAGGGGCACCCTCCACCAGGCCCCCACTCATGTCTCCCACCACCCCCACCCCCCAGCCACCAGGGGCACCCTCCACCAGGCCCCCACTCATGTCTCCCATCACCCCCACACCCCAGCAGTGCAGGGTGACCCTCCACCAGGCCCCCACTCATGTCTCCCACCACCCCCACCCCCCAGCCACCAGGGTCACCCTCCACCAGGCCCCCACTCATGTCTCCCACCACCCCCACCCCCCAGCCACCAGGGGCACCCTCCACCAGGCCCCCACTCATGTCACCCACCACCCCCACCCCCCAGCCACCAGGGGCACCCTCCACCAGGCCCCCACTCATGTCTCCCACCACCCCCACCCCCCAGCCACCAGGGGCACCCTCCACCAGGCCCCCACTCATGTCACCCACCACCCCCACACCCCAGCAGTGCAGGGGCACCCTCCACCAGGCCCCCACTCATGTCACCCACCACCCCCACACCCCAGCAGTGCAGGGGCACCCTCCACCAGGCCCCCACTCATGTCTCCCATCACCCCCACACCCCAGCAGTGCAGGGTCACCCTCCACCAGGCCCCCACTCATGTCTCCCACCACCCCCACCCCCCAGCCACCAGGGGCACCCTCCACCAGGCCCCCACTCATGTCACCCACCACCCCCACACCCCAGCAGTGCAGGGGCACCCTCCACCAGGCCCTGACTCATGTCTCCCACCACCCCCACACCCCAGCAGTGCAGGGGCACCCTCCACCAGGCCCCGACTCATGTCTCCCACCACCCCCACACCCCAGCAGTGCAGGGTCACCCTCCACCAGGCCCCCACTCATGTCTCCCACCACCCCCACGCCCCAGCAGTGCAGGGTCACCCTCCACCAGGCCCCCACTCATGTCTCCCACCACCCCCACACCCCAGCAGTGCAGGGGCAGCCTCCACCAGGCCCCCACTCATGTCTCCCATCACCCCCACACCCCAGCCACCAGGGTCACCCTCCACCAGGCCCCCACTCATGTCACCCACCACCCCCACACCCCAGCAGTGCAGGGTCACCCTCCACCAGGCCCCCACTCATGTCTCCCACCACCCCCACACCCCAGCAGTGCAGGGTCACCCTCCACCAGGCCCCCACTCATGTCTCCCACCACCCCCACACCCCAGCAGTGCAAGGTCACCCTCCACCAGGCCCCCACTCATGTCACCCACCACCCCCACACCCCAGCAGTGCAGGGGCACCCTCCACCAGGCCCCCACTCATGTCTCCCACCACCCCCTCACCCCAGCCACCAGGGGCACCCTCCGCCAGGCCCCCACTCATGTCTCCCACCACCCCCACACCCCAGCAGTGCAGGGTCACCCTCCACCAGGCCCCCACTCATGTCACCCACCACCCCCCAGCCACCAGGGGCACCCTCCACCAGGCCCCCACTCATGTCTCCCACCACCCCCACGCCCCCAGCACTGTGGGGCACCTGCCAGCAGGCCCCCACCCATGTCCAATCCATGCCCCCCTGCACCTGGGTCCCAACATTCCCCAATCATGTCCGTAATGCCCATCCTCCCCTGCCAAAAGGCCCAACCAACTATCACACCCACCCACATATCAAAGGCAATTACATGTTACAACCCCAATTTAAATAATGCAATTGAACACATGTCTGTCACACACAATGGCTGCAAGTGAATGACAAAACACCCAACATGACATGCCTGAAAGCAATGAGATGATACGACACATTGAAGATTAAAAAAATAATATGTATTGAACAGCAAGTAGAATGGAAATGAAATAAGAAAAAACACAAAGCAAATCAAACAAAACAAGATGAATGTCCAAGAAAATAATCTGAAAAATTAAAATAAGCCAATGAAGAACCATGAAGAAGATCATCCTGGGTCCATGAGCCCAACCAAATTAAACCTAACTATGACTACTAACTAAAAACTGAACTATATACAAAAAAGTGGTGCATTGTCCAATCGCAACCAAAAGAAAAATCAAAAAAACAAAGGAAACCTAACCCTAACTATACAACTATATACAAAGGCAGCAGGCTATTCGGACGGCTCACTGGTTGTTGTCATGGGCCAGGGCATCATCGAACTCCTGGTCAATGGCTTGGAGGCGGGCATGTTCCTTGGCCCCGAGGTCCCGCAGGGATAACGCAGTGTCAAGCTCAAACTCCCTGCGAAGACCCTCGAGGCACTCAGCCCGCCTCAGCGCCCTCCGCATGGAGTCCTCCGCCCTGACCATCGTGAGCCGTTCCTCCTCTGCCCGCTGCCGCTCCGCACCTATCCGCTGGCACAACCGCTCCCACACGGAAGCCACTCCCATTCCAGGGTTCTCCTGCCCTCCGGCCGATGCCTGCACCCCTGATGTTGATGGCCCCGAGCCATGATGCCTCCCACGTTGAGCCTGCTGCTGCCTCCGACGCAACTGCCTGTGCCAGCACGACGGCATCCAGGCTGATGGAAACCACCGACGCCGTCGTGCACGTGCCCTGCCCGATGATGCCGTCACATCCTCCATCTGCTGGGGTCCAGTTGCTCTGGTGTCCACCCCTGCTGGATCTCTGACTCCCGACTGTGGCAGGGATGGGATCCCCACCGAGCTGGCTGCATTGGTCGGGGCAGGTCCACAGGGGGCCCTGGTGGCATCTGGGCTGGAAGACGGCAAGGAGAACGACTGGTGGATAGCCTGCACAGAGGAGGAGAGGGCCGCCACATTGGCCAACACATGCAGGAAACCCCCGAACATGGCCGATCCCAATTGGGCCACGTCGGCACGGTGCACTTCGTGATGACGTGCGTGCTCCTCCCGGGAAGCACGCACGGCATCACGAATCACAGCCGTGCGCATCGTGACCCCAATCAGGACCTTCTCCGCACGGCCAGGGGTTCCCACGTCCGCAGGTGGAGGGGAGTCAGGTGACATGGACATCCCCTCTACCTGCGGACAGGCCTGGGACGGGGCATCCCTGCTGGTGCATGGTGGTGCACTCACAGGGTCAGGGACAGCGACATGCACAGGCCCCTCCACGGTGACCTGTGCTGCCTCCTGCCCCTGGCCCTGGACTGCACCACTTGCACCAGCAGGGATGCCCCCACCAGGCCCCATGTGTGCCCCAGTGGCGGCCTCCTCCTCCTCTGTGCAAACCACCAACCTGGATGGCTCCTCACCGTCTCCCACCGTAGCAGGCCCCTGTGGGGGCTCACCCACCCCTTCCGCTGCAGCCGTGGGGGCATCCCCGCCGCCTTGCTCCACAGCGCCGTCTCCGCCCTCTTCTTCACTAGCCGCTGCGTAGAGGGAGACAAAGAACACAAGCATCAGGGCACTGTACAATGGTCCCCTAGACAGGAAGCAATAGCAGATGAGCACCACTGTCAAAGTACACTTCCATCATGTCCCTCCACAACACATGGGTCAGTCCAGGCAAAACACACACAGTAACAGGCATGGTGCATGCCATGGACATTTCCATGCATGTCCAATGGACTCTAGAAACATTCAATGATATGTAACTCACATGCATCATGGCTCATGCATATCACATGCACACACTTCACCTCAGTCACATCCATCTGGCCCCAAACACACCGAACACAGGCGAAACAAGGGTAAGTTGGGTGCGTCACTGAATCTGTGCATTGTCACACACATGTGTCATGCATCCATGGCATGCACAAGTCACAGACACGCAGGTCAGGCACACAGACATGGCTACCATATATGTACCTGGCATCAGCACCCATCCTTCACCCCCATCCATGTCCAGGTACAGAGACTGGCATGCTCTCATGTCCAAAATCTGCATAGGGCTCCCCATGCCGCATTTCAACACATGCAACAACCATGTGGGTCACACATCACTGGTCGCACATGCATTACCATGATGTCCCTGCACACATACATGCATACATGGCCCATGGCACACATACAGGCAAGTATCATAGAACCAGCACACCGCAACATGCCCTGTCTCACACAGTAATGCTTGGACACATACCGCTCAACTCCAGACGGGCCTCCCTCTCAAGGATCTGGGCGTGGAGCGCTGGGCGTACGCGTTCCAGGACCCTCATCTGGATGGAACTCATGCGGCCCCGGCCCCCCTCCACGAGGCGCCGGGCCTTCACAAGGGTCCTGGACCTCAAGTCCTCCCAGCGCTTCTTGATCTTCAGGACGTCGCGGGTTGCCACCCCCTCCGCGTTGATGGCAACCACACAGTCGGCCCAGATCCTCTGCCGTCCTTCCTTGCTGGCGCGGGACGATCCAAAGAGGGCATCATACTGCCCCAGGACATGCTCCACCAGGACACCAACTTCGGTGACAGTGAAGCTGGTGCCCCTCTGCCCCTCTGGCCTGGGGTTGCCACTGGTGCCAGATGTGGAAGTGCCCGACATGGCAACCCCAGAGGCAGGTGTGGGTGGGCAACTGGGTCCTGGGGCTGGGCTGTGGAGCGATGTAATCCCAGTCGGGAGTCTTCAGTTCCAGCAGGGGTGGACACAGCAACTGGACCCCTGCAGATGGCTGATGTGCAGGCACCAAATGGCAGGGCACGGTGGCAGCAGGCAGGCAGGCAGGCAGGCAGCAGCAGATGGCACGTGGGAGGCTGCTCGGGGCACTGGGGGGCAGTAACTCGGCCTTCTGGGCAGGAGCGTGGGCTTCCGTGTGTTTTCGCATGGCCAGCTTGATACGGAGTGATTTGGCACGTGAAAATCCTGCACGTCAGCGTGAAATCCGAGGAAAGGCCCTTAGCGCGTAAGCGCGTCAGCACGCATACGCGATTCTATTGGACCAGAGTCCCTCAGCGCGTAAGCGCGTCTGTGACGTGACCCGCACGGGTGTTCCCCACTCAGCACGTGATGACGGGGCACACGTGGAGATACTGCACGTCAGAGTGTCATCGCGTGTAATTGGACAAAAGTGTGCGTACACGCGATTGGCCTATGTACGTGTATTTAATGGGTGCGCGGGCACTTACACACGCAAGTACGTCAGCGAACCTGTATCCCGTGGTGCGTGTGAATTTCCACACGCTATTGGACTGGGAACTGGATTCCAGGGGTGCGCGGGTCACACGCTGTATCCCGTGGTGCGTGTGAATTTCCACACGCTATTGGACTGGGAACTGGATTCCAGGGGTGCGCGGGTCACACGCTGTATCCCGTGGTGCGTGTGAATTTCCACACACTATTGGACTGGGAACTGGATTCCAGGGGTGCGCGGGTCACACGCTCGCCTAGAACACGCGCAAAGCATACATTTGCGGACTTTAACAATAACAAGCTTAGACGGCAGGATGAACATACCGTTCCTAGCAGCAGTGGCAGTGGGCTACCAAAGGAGGAGGAGGAGGATAGTCAGGGCCAGAATATTCACACCCAGAACCAGCCTTTTTGGGATGCCTGATGACCAGGTGTATGGGAGGTACAGGTTTCCACCACACATCATACTGGACCTGGTGAGTGAGTGGGAGGATGACCTCACATCACCCACCCTGTGCTCCCAAGCACTCAGCCCCCTGGAGAAGGTCCTCAATGTACTGCACTTCTTAGCCACTGGATCATTTCAGCGGACAAGTGCCATAGTGGGTGGGGTGTCACAGGCCACCCAGTCACGCTGCCTACACCAGGTCTTGAACATCATCACTGCACGCCCATCAGTCCGCAGGCACATATACCTGCCCAGAACACCTGCAGAAAGGCATGCTGCCGCCCTGGATTTTTACGCTGTGGCACGATTCCCCAAAGTGCTAGGTGCCATCGACTGCACCCATGTGGCTCTACGTCCCCCCAGGGCATCTGAGCACATCTATAGGAACCGCAAGCACTGGCATTCCATCAACGTGCAGGTAGCATGTAATGCCAAGGGAATCATCACCTCAGTATATGCCAACTATCCCGGCTCCACCCACGACAGCTTCATTTACCGAATGTCCACCCTAAGCCGGGACCTAGAAGCTGGGCGGCATGGCGATACATGGCTGCTTGGTGAGTATGTATGCCACTGCACATGCATGCATGTTGGATACTGAGCAAGGTCACAACCCCACCAATGATACCAATCACCACCTCCACAGGGGACAGTGCCTACCCTCTCAGCCCCCACATGATGACGCCAATTCGGAACCCCACCACGCCACCCCAGGTAAGATATAACACAGCCCACATTACAACCAGGGGCATAGTGGAGCGCACATTCGGAGTGCTAAAGTCACGCTTTCGCTCCCTTGACCGTTCTGGCGGGCAGCTGTTATACGCTCCCCCAGTAGTGTGCAGGATCATAGTGGCAGCATGTGTCCTGCACAACGTTGCAACACGCCGGGGCCTGGCCGTGGACATGGTGGTGGCCCCACATCCCCAACCACATGCACAGCCGCTGCGCATGGGAGGGGAAAGGGCACGGGGGGAGGCAGCCCGTACACAGCTAGTGGCTAATTACTTCACATAGAAATCACACCCCTGTGGAGTGCACACTGCCCTGGCACATTCCATCTGACAATCAATGATGACTCAACCTGACACTGATCCTGAATGTCTGGAGAATGAACCGGGAATACCATGTCAGCCTGAGATTGTTCACCTGGAAGTGTCACAATGTGTGCATCCCTACCCACACAGACACCACCAATGCAGTTTTGTGAAGTTACACATTGAAGCAGCTAAAATGAATACCCACTTGCAAAATGCAACAAGAGGACAGTGCCATGTCAGCCAACTCAACCCCAGCACCGCCACACGACACACCGTGCCATGTCATGCTAATTGCAGGTAAACAAAGTAATCCCCACAACATGACATCAGTCTCACTATGTACAGTGGCACTATTAGAAACCTGCAACACCTGAAATGCTCACAGCAATGCCGGACCAACAACATACTTGAGCACGTAGTACCATTAACATGACATCACAAATGTTACATATTAGTAGTCTCACCACCTGGAAATGCCTGCACTCCCACCACTACCAACTGTGCAGTGTTGTCGCCATGTAGAGTTGTAGGTGCACTGCTGCCAACATGGTCCCCATCTCCAGACTAGAGGTCCTTGTGTGGACATGAGGAAGGGACCTGCAAATTGGGAGGTAGACACAGAAGAAGAGTTACACATCAATGCAACATGCAGTGTACAACACAACAGCAATATGCACTATGAATGTATACACAGTATTGACTACAGACTGCCCACACAGCTCATGGGAGTCCAACGTCACTGTGTAATTCACTGTCACTTGGGCACACCCTTTGCAAGCCCATGGAAACGGGAAGCAGGAGGGGTGTGTGTGACTCAAACCCAAGCATCTGAACCAAATACATTACAAGCCTGCATGTGCCCAGCCACAATGCAGCGTATGCCCACAGGAACCACGGAAGCCAACAGATCGTCCCAAAAAAATTGGGAATAAAAGAAATCAAAATAAAAATAAAAATAAGAAACAATCAAAAATGGCCATTGATGGGCCCGGGGGGGTTGGGGAGGCCACCCAGGAGGTCCGAGGACAGGATGCACACCAGAACCCACCTGCGTGGATCCTGGGAAAATAAAACACCTCCATGGGCTCATGGCCCACACGGCTACCCTATTGTGGGAGTATCACTGCTGTCGCTATTATCACCCTGTGCAGCTGCATCCGGAGGTGGTTGACTGTGGGAGGCAGCCCACGCAAGGCCCTAGTCTGCTCCTCCATGGCTGCAAGCATGCGGGTGTGGTAGGTCTGGTTCTGGAGGATGAGTGTGCGGAGGTCCCCATGCAACAACTCACGGGATGCCCGGACCTCCGCCCTCGTTGCCTGCATCTCAGCTGAGAGCGTACGGGTGAGACGCTCCAGCTGCTGTTCTGTCCTTTGGTGTGTTGAAGCCTCAAGCTCAACAAGAGTCGTCCTGAGGTGAAGGAGCTCCTGCCTCAGGGCTTCCCTGTGGCCCTGGGACTCAATGGAGATGGCCTCCTGCAGAGTCGCCAGTGCCGCCTGCCTGTCCCTGTTGGACCCCAACATGTCCTCCCTGTGTGACTGGCAGATGGAGTCGGTTGCCTGCTCTAGTCGCTCCATCAGCCTTTCAGGGGGGACAATGGAAGTGGCCACCCTATCCATGGCCTGAGCCATCATCTCGGATGATGCAGCCTGTTGGGTTGCCATACCGTAAATGGATTGCTCCCATGCGGTATTGCCGGGTGGCGTACGGCCACCACGTCGGCGGGCACCACACCTGTCTGGGGCAAGGCGAACTGCGCCTTGCTGTGCCGGCACTGCCTGAGGCTGCAGGACTGCATTCCCCCTCTGATCTGCTGGCCCAGGAACAGGATCAGATGTCGCGGAGTGTGACCCTGCATCTGTAACCACCGAAGGCGTAGCTGCCAACACTGACATCCCCATGGAGGGTCCTGACCCTGGTGCAGGTGGGTGAGACAGAACAGAATCCCTCCCTGGAACACTCACCTGCGACGGCACGTAGGTCTCATCCGAATCAACACCTGAGTACAGCTCGGGGGAGGTGCAGCCAGAGACACCCCTTGAGAGCATGACCTGCAGCACTTGTGGGTTCTCCCCCACCACCACACCACGTCCCTCACTGGTGGTTGGTCGGCCCTCGGACCCCTCCTGGGTCTGCACCATCTCCACAACCCCAGCAGTATCAGTTGCGTCTTCCCCTGCAAAGACATGAAAACAAAGAAATGGAAACAGGCATTAGCACCATGGCACACAATGAGGGCTGAGAAGCAAGAGAACCAGTACTTGATTGACACATGTCCCACATGACTAAGACCCTCCCATGCATGCACCCTCACTGCGTATGAAGTGCAGGCAAATGGCACACACTGATGACACCAAGATGGAAGATGAACACATTTTCTGCATGCTGCCTGGCAGTGGCATCACACATTGGCCTGTGATTGCCAGGTGAAACACACATGCCATCACACAGATGGCATGTACCATTGCAATTGAGTGAAGATGGAGAGGAGGGCAGCACCTATTCATTCAGTCCAGTTCCCGCATGTAATTGCTTTTCTAATTCTAACAGGTCCGATTTTTCACCTGGAGCTGCCAGTCTGAAATGGTCCAATTGCACAGGGACATGTGTGTACAAATGATATCCAGGTAACAAAGTCACTCCACTTTACCATACCCATGTCAGACATGTGACTAGTGGACAGCGACATGCCTAGTGAAAGTGGTGGAATGCAAACAAACTGACTGAATGAACAGTGAAAAATAAGCAAATATGTTGTGGCAAGGTGACACTTCAAGGGCAACTGGCGTGCAGTTGGGCTAGATGTCTACTGTTGGCAGAAGGGATACTGCTATGGCCAAATGCAGCTGCGCAGGAAGGATTGCATGAACCACATGGCTGACCCATACGACTCAGGCGCACACACTCTCACCTGGCACACAAACAGAAGCCCTCACACACACACCATGCACATGGATGACACACACATGCATGTGCACTCACCGGACAATGCCTCGTAATCAGCCAGATCTCCCACGCCTTGGATCTGTTCCTCCGTGACGTAGGTCCCAGCGACTGACTCATGTGGAGTGAGTTCCATGTCTACTACTGGAGACCCACCTCCAGTCACTAGAGTTGCGGCATGACTTGAGGCCAGCTTACTCTTTGCCCTGCGCTTTAGGTCATTCCAGCGCTTATAGCAATCATTGGCTGTGCGCCTCACAATTCCAAGGGCACTTACGATGTCCGCAACGGTCTGCCAGTGTGCCTGGCGTTGTGCAGGTGTGGTCTTGGATCCTGCAACAATGACCATCTCGTTGTCATGTCCGGACACATACTCGACAAGTGCATTCAGTTCGTCATCCGTGAAGCTGTTCTTCCTGGACGGGCCGGACTGTGTAGCCGTGTCTGGGGCATCAGCCTGTGCCGGACGAGCACTCTTCCTCTTCCGCTTGGAAGGTGGTGGTGATCCTGAGTGTCCTGCGCCGCTCTGGACACTAGGGGCAGGAGCCCTGGTGGACTCTGTATCAGGAGTGTGGGATTGCACACTCAGCATGGGAGTTGGTGCAGGCATTGGCTCTAGTGTGATGGTGTCAGGGGGAATGTCAGCAGCATGGACTAGGACCAACACTGTCCTGGCTGGGTGTGTGAGGGCTGGGGTGGATGGAGCCGCAGCTGCCCCTGCAGCCTCTCCGCCCTGCCTCCTTGGTGCAGCAGATGACCTTGCTGCCCCAGATCCACGTGGCATGATGGCATCAACGTGCACCAGCGCACGTGTCGTAGCCCTGCTGACCTGGAAGTCAGCCATGGAGTCAGCCAGGTCTGGTGCCACAATGGGCTGGTCCAACAAGGGCTGAGCATGGATGGTGTCAGCCACATCAGCCTCAATGAGAGGGGGGGAGGGGGGAGGGATTATGGGTGCCCGTGACTGGTCCTCCACACATGGGGGGACAGGCTCACCCTGCAAGTTACGACCACGTCCCCTACCGGATCCACTACGGCCACCACTTGTGGCTCTTCCACCTTTGCCACCCTTACGGAACCCTCGCCTCCCAGCCATGGCACTGATGTTAATGTGCGTATGGGAGTGGATGTAGACTATTGTCCTGGGCAATTGGGGGTCAAAGGGGTTGGGTACCAGATGGTAATTGTACCCTAGTGCTCTAGAAAGGCTGAATGTAACCCCTGGGGAAAGATGACGGGTCACGCAACGCACAGGAGGCCCAAAAAAGGGAGATGACGTGCACGCAACCCCTCCTAGACCACGTGTGCAGAAAGAAAAACCTGCACTACGCTGTGGCACCCAGAAACACAAGAATGAACGTATGCGTCTCACACGCAGCCTAGAATGACCTCTGAAGGGGTAGGCTACACACGGGGCAAGCACAGATGTTAGATACGTGCGTGACTCACCGTCTGCCTGGTAAACGAGCGTGTAAAAGGAGCACGTTTGGTTGGCAACACCCCCGCCAAAAGAAGATTTGTACGCTGTCTGAGGAGACAGGACAACAGTAGAAGGGAACACTGTTTGAGGGAACAGGCCCAGGTAAACCAGTAAAAGCGAAAGAAGAGAAAAATCTGTCAGAGGTAACAGGGAATACGAACTTGAAACGCCGTGAAGTAAATCGCGTGTGAAACGACAAGAAGTACAGAATTCACCCACTCGCTCTCCACGAAAAGCACGTACAAGGAAGTGGTGTTCTACGCGTACCTTTTATACAGGCCCACACGTCCAGCGTCACTTACGCGGCGTGTACGCGCTAGGGCCATTTCCACCAATTACACGCTTTGTCACTTCTGCGTGTACGGACATTTCCTCCAATTACACGCTTTGTCACTTCTGCGTGTAGGGACATTTCCTCCAATTACACGCTTTGTCACTTCTGCGTGTAGGGACATTTCCTCCTATTACACGCTTTGTCACTTCTGCGTGTAGGGCCATTTCCACCAATCACATGCGATGAGACTCTGACGTGCAGTCTTTCCACGTGTGCTCTGTCATCACGTGCTGTGTGGTAAACACCCGTGCGGGTCACGTCACAGACGCGCTTACGCGCTGAGGGCCTTTGGTCCAATAGAATCGCGTATGCGTGCTGACGCGCTTACGCGCTAAGGGCCTTTCCTCGATTTTCACGCTGACGTGCAGGATTTTCACGTGCCAAATCACTCCGTACCAAGCTGGCCACGCGTAAGCACACGGAAGACCACGCTCCTGCCCAGAAGGCCGAACTACTGCCCCCCAGAGCCCCGAGCACGCTCCCACCTACCATCTGCTGCTGCCTGACTGCCTGCTGCCCACGTGCACTGCCATTTGCTGCCTGCACATCAGCCAGGGGTGCTGTTGCTGTGACCACCCCTGCTGGTACCGAAGACTCCCGACTGGAATTCCATCGCTCCACAGCCCAGCCCCAGGACCCAGTTGCCCACCCACTCCTGCCTCTGGGGTTGTCATGTCGGGGCAAACACCATCTGTGACCACTGACAACCCCCGGCCAGAGAGGCAGAGGGGCACCAGCTTCAGTGCCACCGAAGTTGGTGTCCTGGTGGAGCAAGTCCTGGGGCAGTATGATGCCCTCTTCGGAAGTTCCCGCGCCGACAAGGAAGGACGGACTCGGATCTGGACTGACATCGTGACTGCCATCAACGCGGAGGGGGTGGCAGTCCGGGACTTACAACATGTCAGGAAGCGCTGGGAGGACTTCAGGTCCAGGACCCTGAACAAGGCCCGGCGCCTCTTGAAGGCAGCGGATGCCAAGGGGCGCCGGGGCCACTTGTCGGAAGAACAGATGGGGGTACTGGAACGCATATCCCCAGCGCTCCACGTCCAGGTCCTGGAGAAGCAGACCCGTCTGGAGTCGAGCGGTGAGTGTACATGCATCCTGATTGTGAGCAGTGCGTGTGGTGATTATTCGGTATTGTGCAGGTTGCACATCTGTTTGTATGGGGTCGAGTATGGGTGGGGGTGTACATGGCCGTGGGGCTGACACATGCGAGGGCTGTAATGTGTGAGACATGGATGGTGCTTGTGTGTGTAGGCTTGCATGGCAAATGCAGTTGTGCGTGCACACATGTTTGTATGTATGTGTATGTAAGTAGACATGTCCGTGATGTCACGCATGTATGTTGTATTGGGCTGCATGTATGAGCACTGTGTACATGTGCATGTGTGTGTATTTGACAAGGGTGCAACAGTGATGCAACATGGATGCATGTGACTGCAGTATGTGTAAGCCTGATTGGCAGATGTGACATGGATGCCCGTCTGAGGTGTACACATGCATGCAAGTGTGGTGGTGTGTGTACATGTGTGGTGCACTTCCTGTGTTGCATGTGATGTCTGGGTCACCTTTGGCTGCTCATGCTGTTGTATGTGTATGGATGGTGGTGGCAGTTGCGATATGGCTGTGGTATGGCTCATGTGTGCGAGTTGCAATGACATGTGTGTTGGGGATTGTGATGACATGTCTGAGGTTTGCCAATGCCACTCATGTGCAACTGTCATGTGTGTATGTGTCCATTGTACAGTGCCCTGATGCCTGTGTTTTGTTTCTCCCTGTGTGCAGCGTCAACTGATGAAGAGGGCGGAGAAGGTGCTGTGGAGCACAGCGGCGGGGATCCGACCGCCAGCCGGAGACGCAAGGCCCGGCTCCCCTCCCGTGTTGTCATCTCGTCGGGGAGTGAGGAGTCCCGTGCCGCGTCCCAGGCCGCAGCTGCCGGGGGGATTTCCAAGAGGCGGAGGTTGGAGTTGGACTCCTCGGCAGCAGAAGGGGCAGCTGGGACCCCACAGGGCCCAACAGGGGAAGATGGCACGGAGTCATCCAGGTTGGTGGGGGGTCTGGTGGAGGAGGAGGCCGTGCAAGCACCAGAGACGGGGTCTGGAGGGGGGGATCCCACTGGTGCTAGTGGTGCAGTCCAGGACCAGGGACAGGAGGCAGCACAGGCCGCCGCGGAGGTGCCTGTGTGCAATCCTGTCCCCGATCCTGTCCCTGCATCATCTTGCACCAGCAGGGATGCCTACGTCCAGACCCGTTTCCAGGCAGGGGATGAGCTGACGTCAACTGGCCTTCCTCTGCCTGCGGACGTGGCTATCCAGGTCCGGGTTGAGCCTGTCCTGGCTGGTGTGGCGTTGCGTCAACGGGCCATGCGAGGTGACCTGCAGTCTTTTCATGGAGAGACTGCACATCATCTCGAATGGCTCGTTGACCACGTCAGCCTGCTGGGACAGGTCACCCAGGCCGGATTCCTCCGTCTGATGGGGCTTGCTCCGACCCCCTCCTCAACTGGACCCCCTACGCGCCAGTCGTCCTCTGTGCCATCTTCCCACCCATCAGTCACCTGGGTGCCCTGTGGAGCTGCCTCTGACGGTGCGGCCAGGCTGGTGGAGGAGGCATCCCTGCCACAGTCGGGAGTCGGTGGTCCAGCAGGGGTGGCCACATCAACAAGTGCACCCCAGCCGGCGGAGGATGTGCAGGCAGCAGGAGGCAGTGCACGGGCAGAGGCAGAGCAGCAGCAGCAGCAACATGGTGGGAGCCATGAAGGCTCGGGGCTTTCGACATCGGAGGGGCAGGCATCGGCCGGAGGGCAGGGGGACCCAGGACAGAGAGTGTCTTCCGTGTGGCAGCGGTTGGGCCACGCCATAGGTGCGGAGCGGCGGCGGGCGGAAGAGGCGCGGCTCACAATGGTCAGGGCGGAGAACTCCATGCGGAGGGCCCTGAGGCGGGCCGAGTGCCTCGAGGCAATCCGCAGGGGGTTGGAGGAGGACACAGCGTCGTCCCTGCGGACCCTCGGGGCCATGAAACTGGACCGCCTCCGGGACATCGAACAGGAGTTCGATGATGCCCTGGCCCGGGACACCACAGAGTGAGCCGCTGGACTTGCCCGCCGCCTTTGTATATAGTTCTTTAGTTTTAGGTTTCCTTTCTTTCGTATTATGATTTGGAGTCGACGGACACTGCTCCACTTTTTGTATATAGTTGATTTTTAGGTAGATTTTTTAGTAGGTTTCCTTTGTTCAGTTGGGCTCATGGACCCTTGTTATTTTTGTACATAGTTCTTTATTGCATGGATATTTTTTTACATTTGACTTTGGACAAAATTTTTTTCTATTTGGATTTCAAGTTTCATTTTTTCATACGGACATGCAGCTTACTTTTTTCTCATTCACATTGTAGTTAGTTTTCTTTCTTTAGCATTCTTATTTTTTTTCAATACAATTTTGTTTGCATACTTCACTGTGTGGTATCATCTCATTGGTTTCATGCATGTCATGTTGGGTGTTTTCCCATTCAATTGCAACCATTGTGTGTGACGGACATGGCTTCATTAGCTTCATGAACATTGGGGGTGTAACATGTGATTTCCATTTCCATGTGGGTGAAGGGTTACTTGGTAGGGCTTTTTGGCTGTGGAGGCTGACCATTACGCACATGATTGGGGATTGTGAGGACCTGGTGGGGGCTGCCCATGGTGGCAGGGCGGTGGGGGGTGGTGGGAGACATGATTGGGGGCCTGGTGGAGGATGCCCCTGGTGGCTGGGGGGTGGGGGTGGTGGGAGACAGGAGTGGGGGCCTGGTGGAGGGTGCCCCTGCACTGCTGGGGGGTGGGGGTGCAGGGGGACATGAGTGGGGGCCTGGTGGAGGGTGACCCTGGATGCTGGGGGGTGGGGGTGGTGGGAGACATGATTGGGGGCCTGGTGGAGGATGCCCCTGGTGGCTGGGGGGTGGGGGTGGTGGGAGACATGAGTGGGGACCTGGTGGAGGGTGCCCATGCACTGCTGGGGGGTGGGGGTGCAGGGGGACATGAGTGGGGGCCTGGTGGAGGGTGCCCCTGGTGGCTGGGGGGTGGGGGTGGTGGGAGACATGAGTGGGGGCCTGGTGGAGGGTGCCCATGCACTGCTGGGGGGTGGGGGTGCAGGGGGACATGAGTGGGGGCCTGGTGGAGGGTGCCCCTGCACTGCTGGGGGGTGGGGGTGCAGGGGACATGAGTGGGGGCCTGGTGGAGGGTGCCCCTAGTGGCTGGGGGGTGGGGGTGCAGGGGGACATGAGTGGGGGCCTGGTGGAGGGTGCCCCTGGTGGCTGGGGGGTGGGGGTGGTGGGAGACATGAGTGGGGGCCTGGTGGAGGGTGCCCATGCACTGCTGGGGGGTGGGGGTGCAGGGGGACATGGGTGGGGGCCTGGTGGAGGCTGCCCCTGGTGGCTGGGGGGTGGGGGTGGTGGGAGACATGAGTGGGGGCCTGGTGGAGGGTGCCCCTGCACTGCTGGGGGGTGGGGGTGCAGGGGGACATGAGTGGGGGCCTGGTGGAGGGTGCCCATGCACTGCTGGGGGGTGGGGGTGCAGGGGGACATGAGTGGGGGCCTGGTGGAGGGTGCCCCTGGTGGCTGGGGGGTGGGGGTGGTGGGAGACATGAGTGGGGGCCTGGTGGAGGGTGCCCCTGGTGGCTGGGGGGTGGGGGTGGTGGGAGACATGAGTGGGGGCCTGGTGGAGGGTGCCCCTGCACTGCTGGGGGGTGGGGGTGCAGGGGGACATGAGTGGGGGCCTGGTGGAGGGTGACCCTGGATGCTGGGGGGTGGGGGTGGTGGGAGACATGATTGGGGGCCTGGTGGAGGGTGCCCCTGCACTGCTTGGGGGTGGGGTGGTGGGAGACATGAGTGGGGGCCTGGTGGAGGGTGCCCCTGCACTGCTGGGGGGTGGGGGTGCAGGGGGACTTGAGTGGGGGCTTGGTGGAGGGTGACCCTGGATGCTGGGGGGTGGGGGTGGTGGGAGACATGATTGGGGGCCTGGTGGAGGATGCCCCTGGTGGCTGGGGGGTGGGGGTGGTGGGAGACATGAGTGGGGGCCTGGTGGAGGGTGCCCCTGGCGGCTGGGGGGTGGGGGTGGTGGGAGACATGAGTGGGGGCCTGGTGGAGGGTGCCCATGCACTGCTGGGGGGTGGGGGTGCAGGGGGACATGAGTGGGGGCCTGGTGGAGGGTGCCCCTGGTGGCTGGGGGGTGGGGGTGGTGGGAGACATGAGTGGGGGCCTGGTGGAGGGTGCCCCTGCACTGCTGGGGGGTGGGGGTGGTGGGAGACATGCATTGTTGATCAGTAGTGCAAGGTGACATGTGGGTTGGCTGGGGGGCATGCCCATGGTGGATGGGCTGCCTGCGGGACATGAGCAGGGGTGCAGGGTAGTCCCCCGTGGTGTGGGCTGCCTGCAGGGGCCGTGGAGGTTGTGGAGCATACACCTGGGAGGACCCACACGGCCAATTCACGTGTAGTACTCCCCAGAACCCCTGAAATACACATACCCTGCAGAAATAGCGTGTGGAACTTCCCGCGCACCCCTGGAATACACATACCCTGCTGAAATCGCGTGTGGAACTTCCCGCGCACCCCTGGAATACACGTACCCTGCTTGCACGGGGCCAATCACGTGAGAGACTTTACGCGAACCCCTGAAATACACGTAGCCCGCTCCCCCGGCCCGATCGCGTGAGAAAGTTCACGCGAACCCCTGTAATACACGTAGCCCGCTCCCCCAGGCCCGATCGCGTGAGAAACTTCACGCGAACCCCTGAAATACACGTAGCCCGCTCCCCCAGGCCCGATCGCGTGAGAAACTTCACGCGAACCTCTGAAATACACGTAGCCCGCTCCCCCAGGCCCGATCGCGTGAGAAACTTCACGCGAACCCCTGTAATACACGTAGCCCGCTCCCCCAGGCCCGATCGCGTGAGAAACTTCACGCGAACCCCTGAAATACACGTAGCCCGCTCCCCCAGGCCCAATCGCGTGAGAAATTTCACGCGAACCCCTGAAATACACATAGCCCGCTCCCCCAGGCCCGATCGCGTGAGAAACTTCACGCGAACCCCTGTAATACACGTAGCCCGCTCCCCCAGGCCCGATCGCGTGAGAAACTTCACGCGAACCCCTGAAATACACGTAGCCCGCTCCCCCAGGCCCGATCGCGTGAGAAACTTCACGCGAACCCCTGTAATACACGTAGCCCGCTCCCCCAGGCCCGATCGCGTGAGAAACTTCACGCGAACCCCTGAAATACACGTAGCCCGCTCCCCCAGGCCCGATCGCGTGTTGAACTTCCCGCGCACCTCTGAAATACACATACCTTGCTCGCACTGGGCCAATCGCGTGTGGAACTTCCCGCGCACCCCTGAAATACACGTTCCCCGCTTGGCGTTTGCTGTTTGCCAGCCCGGTGAACTGGTCCAGGGTTAGCGCAGCCCTTTGCGATGATTTAGCGATTTTGATGGCTTTTCCTTGCGCGAGGGCGTTCTTGGGGGCGTAACTGGCGCTGCTGCAGGGTCGCTGCGATTCTCTGCGCCACGGCTGGTTTGGGAGCCTAAAATCCATGAATACGCTGTGCGCGGAAATCGGTTTTAGCGCACGTGCCTGGCGCAGTCAATCGCACGCGGACACTCTGCGCCAGCCGCTTGCGACACTTTTCTGCGAAATTCTATGAATTACCCTCTTAATATAGCAAGGCAAGGACACACTAGAACACACTAGAGTATAACGGAATGGATCAGGAACTAATAGTAAGTGACACAAAAAGACAGGACATGGCATATCATGATGGAGCAGAACATAATATTGCATGACAGGACAGGACACACCATGGCATAGCAAGCCATAATGGGACAGGACATAATAAGGCATGACAGGACAGGACCGGATATGGCATCACAGGGTAGAACATGGTGTAGCTTGACCATACAAAACATAACATAGAATTACAGGGCAGAACAGGTCAGGACACTGCATGCCATGAAAGGCTATGAAATAGTGAGGCATAACAAAATAGGACAAGGCATGAATGGACAGAACAGGACATCTCCTAGCATGACATAACATCGCAGGACATATCATTGCAACACTCGCCAAGGGCAGGTTATGCGAGGACAAGACATAACATAGCTTGAAAGGAAGGGGCATAAAAGGGCAAGACAGGGAGGACATAACTTGACATGGACAGGACATACTGTGGCAGGACAGGACATAATAGGACAAGACAAAGCATAAGAAGATAGGCCTGGGAAAATATAGCATTACAGTACAGGCCATTGATGGGCAATACAAGGACAAGGCAGGACAGGACAAGGCAAGACATGCTCACATAGGAAAAAGAAAAGAATGCCATGCTAGGCAATAACAAGCCATACTGGACAGACCAGCACATGACCTGACAAGACAGAACAGTACAGGAGAGCTCAGAACATAGCATAGCAGGACATGGTAGGGCAAGCATATCATTGCAGGACAGACATGGGCATAAGGCAGCACGACTGGACATTCCCTGACAGCACAGGACATTACATGACAGGAAAACAATTACATGACAGTGCATGACAGGGTATGACATGAGGACATGTTAGGTCATGAAATGACAATACATGGCAAAACGGGGCGTGACAGGAAATGGCAGGACATGGCATGACAAAACACAGTATAGCAGAAATGGATAGGACATAGTAGAATGTGATAGAACAGTACAAGCCATAACATACCAAGTGAGGACATTCGATAGCATGAGGGGAAATGACATGACAGGACATAGGAATGCATAGGAATGCATAGGAAGCCAGCCGCTAACAGACACCAACAAAAACTGTGAGTGTGGCATCGGTGGGGAGTAGAGCAATTACTCTACTCTAGAAAACCACTGCCACACTATCTTACCTCCCAATAACATAGAGTGCCTTAATATTAGCATGTCCACACTTAGATATAATTGCAAATATTAGCATGTCGAACTTAGATAGAATTTGTAAATATTGGCAGGTCCACACTTAGAGAGAATTGTGAACATTAGCCTGCGTCGCATCTAGATGGAATTGTGAGTATTGGCATGTCCACACTTAGATAGAATTGTAAATATTAGCAGGTCCACACTTAGATAGAATTGTAAATATTAGCATGTCCACACTTAGATAGAATTGTAAATATTAGCAGGTCCACACTTAGATAGAATTGTGAACATTAGCCTGCGTCGCATCTAGATGGAATTGTGAATATTGGCATGTCCAAACTTAGATAGAATTGTGAACATTAGCCTGCATCGCATCTAGATGGAATTGTGAATATTGGCATGTCCACACTTAGAAATTGTGAATATTAGCATGTCCGCACTTAGATAGAATTGTGAACATTAGCCTGCATCGCATCTAGATGGAATTGTGAATATTGGCATGTCCACACTTAGAAATTGTGAATATTAGCATGTCCACACTTAGATAGAATTGTGAACATTAGACTGCGTCGCATCTAGATGGAATTGTGAGTATTGGCATGTCCACACTTAGACAGAATTGTAAATATTAGCAGGTCCACACTTAGATAGAATTGTGAATATTAGCATGTCCAAACTTAGATAGAATTGTGAACATTAGCCTGCATCGCATCTAGATGGAATTGTGAATATTGGCATGTCCACACTTAGAAATTGTAAATATTAGCACGTCCACACTTAGATAGAATTGTGAACATTAGACTGCGTCACATCTAGATGGAATTGTGAATATTGGCATGTCCACACTTAGAAATTGTAAATATTAGCATGCCCACACTTAGATAGAATTGTGAACATTAGCCTGCGTCGCATCTAGATGGAATTGTGAATATTGGCATGTCCACACTTAGATAGAATTGTAAATATTAGCATGTCCAAACTTAGATAGAATTGTGAACATTAGCCTGCATCGCATCTAGATGGAATTGTGAATATTGGCATGTCCACACTTAGAAATTGTAAATATTAGCATGTCCACACTTAGATAGAATTGTGAACATTAGACTGCGTCACATCTAGATGGAATTGTGAATATTGGCATGTCCATACTTAGATAGAAATTGTAAATATTAGCATGCCCACACTTAGATAGAATTGTGAACATTAGCCTGCGTCGCATCTAGATGGAATTGTGAATATTGGCATGTCCACACTTAGAAATTGTAAATATTAGCATGTCCACACTTAGATAGAATTGTGAACATTAGCCTGCGTCACATCAAGATGGAATTGTGAATATTGGCATGTCCACACTTAGAAATTGTAAATATTAGCATGTCCACACGTAGATGGAATTGTGAACATTAGACTGCGTTGCATCCAGATAGGATTTTGATTTAAGGATAGCATGCCCGCGCCTAGATGAAACCTGAATGTTAGCATGTGCCACACTTAGAACTGTGAACACCAGCCTGCGCCGCTTCTAAATAGGATTGTGAAGGCCAACAAGTGCCACACTTAGACAATACTGTGAATGTTAGCAAGCTAAAGGTCAGGTAACCCACTAATCAATATAACCTCAAACTCTGCATACTTATCGCACTCAAAAACTCACACAACCATCTCTCGCACCACAAGCCGCACGCACTTCACAGCACTGCAACAACACATAAACCGGAGCAACAGCACACGCGGACTGCCATCGATCCAATACCTGCACCAAAGCTCAGCACCCGGTGTATACCGCGTTGAAGCTGCCAACAGAACACCACTCCTCTCACTATCCTACTCCCTCTTCCCCTTGCTAACCCATCCCACCTTATCGTTTACAGATCCGCCAGAGCGCCTGGGGACCAATTCCGTTGGTCACAGTGCGCGATACAAATACCTTTAACATTTAACATTTAACATAAAAAGATGTGAAAGTATCTGACCACAGAGGGCATAATGTGGAATGACAGGGAAGTACATGACAAGAATTGGAAGAACATGACACGACATAACAGGACACAGCATGACAGAACATAGCATGGCAGGGCAAGACATAACATAACATGGCATGACAGGACTTACCATAGCATAGCATGACATGATACAGCACGCCAGAATATAATAGGACATACGAGGACGGGAAAGGGCATAGGAAGACTGGACATACAAGAACATGACAGGTCAGGGCATCAAAGGAAAAGACACAGCAGGCCAGGACATGAAATAACATAGCATTACAGGACAGGGCATGACATACAATAGTACAACATAGCATGACAGGACAGAACGAATCATAGCATGGCATGACAGGACGTGACATAGCATGACAGCACATAAAAGGACATAGCACGACCTAACATAACAGGATAAAAGATAGCATGACAGGACAGGATAAGCCATAATGTAGTATGGCATGTCAGGACAGGTCAGAACATTAATCATAACAAAACATGACTGGACATTCAAGGACAGGTCAAGACGTGGCATTAATAGCATGCTATGACAGGACAGGGTATGAAATGACTTAACCCAGCATGTCAGGACAGGGAAATCCATAAGATAGTGTGACAGGACAGGAGAGAGCAGGGCATTCATCACCACAGGTCATGCATGACATGACACATCATGACAGCAGAGGACATACAATTGCTTGATAAAACATAACGGCCTGATTCACAGAAGCGTTTTATAATGGCACAATCCCATAGGAAAGCACTCCTAGCATGACAGGACCAGACTGGACAGAACAGGACATAACAAGTCATGACAGGCAAGGACATACCAGGACAAGGCACATCATTGCATGTGTTCTAGACCCCTCCTTCCCATCATATGTGTGTTTCTTCCCCCTGGGCAGGCACTTCCACTCACACACTCCTGCTTTTGCCTGTTTTTTGCGTTTTTTCTTGTCTCCTGCTGTGGGAACTCAGAGGGGAGCTCCTGAGACTCCTCTTTTAAAATGAATAACACCCTCTGCCACCCCCACTTGATTATTTTGTGTTAACCCTACACCCTCCTCCCCTGCCACCGATGCTGGAAACAACTTTTTTAATTGAATTGCCTTATTTTATTTACATTTTTGCTCAACGCTAGGATAGAAGTTACAGCTCGTTTCAGGACAGGATAGGAAGATTAGGATAGAAGGGCGTGCAGGACAGGATAGGAAGATTAGGATAGAAGGGCGTGGAACAGAAGTTACAGCACGTTTCAGGACAGGATAGGAAGATTAGGATAGAAGGGCGGTGGAACAGAAGTTACAGCACGCTTCAGGACAGGATAGGAAGATTAGGATAGAAGGGCAGAGGATGTGGATCAGGTCTGGGGAAAGAGGGTGCAGTGTAGATGCACGCTGGCAGGGTGTTCCTGGCTCCGGGTGCCCTGTTTTTGTGTGTAGGTTAGTTTGCAGAGTGAAATGTGTTGGATATTTTGGTTGGCTTGCCCAGCGTTTGTGTCGATGATGGGTTTCAGTTTGTTGTGAAGGAAGGGTTGAGTTTTGAGGTGTAGGGCTTTGTATGCTATGCAGAGTCCTTTGAAGGCAATTCTCTGTAGTAGAGGCGTTGGGGAAGCCAGGGGAGATGGGCCAGAACTGGGGTGAGGAGTGAGCGTTTGGGTAGGTGCAGGATGAGTCTGGCTGCTGCGTTTTGCACGGCTTGCAGGGCGCTGGGGGGCTGTTGGTGAATTCAGGGAGGATGGTGTTTCCATAGTCCAGCTTGGCCTGAACTAGTGCTTGGACTGCAGTGTGTCAATGACCTTGGCCAAGGATGTGTGTTATCCTGTGTAGGAGGTGCATTTCTGGGTTGAATGCTGTGCTTACGGCAGCTTAGTCGTGTGTGAAGGAGAGGTGGGAGTTGATGCTGAAGCGGAGGGATTTGCCAGGCATGGAGAGCGATATGTGAGGGTTGTCCATGGTGAGCTCTTTGATTCTGGGTAAGAGGTTGGGTTTGTGCCGAAGGGGCAGATGAGGATGCATTCTGTTTTGGAAGAGTAGAGTTGAAGGAAGTGGGTGGCCATCTAGGTGGTGATGGTGGAGACAGCCTTTGAGGGTGTGGAGTTGTGAGGGAGATGAGATTTGTAAGTATAATTCTGTCTCCTATGTGTATTAGTGGAAATTGATGTTTTGTTTGCTAAAGGCCTGTCTGAGGAATTTAACATATGAGTTGAAGCAGAAAGGAGACAGGAGGATCCTGTGGAACCTTGTACTTGACTGGTATGGGACCAGATCGATAGTGGGGCATGGGGATAAAGTGTGCCGTGTGAGTGAGGAAGTAGTTGAACCAGTCCAGAGCTGTGCCTGAGAATTTCCTCCGGTGGGACAGGATATTTAGGAGAATGGTGTGGCCGATGATCTCGGTAGGATAGGTCACGGGCAACGTGCTCGCCCTGGAAGCAAAACGATGCGGAGAAACACAGGTTCAATCCCCGGGTCTGCACTTAGAAACCTCTGGGTATTAAGCGTGTTAGAAATAATCATTTATTATTGTTATGTTGTTGAAGGTTGCAGAGAGGTCTAGAAGTATGAGGAGGGTTGAGTGTCCTTTATCACTGATGATGTGGAGGTCAGGAAGGATGTGAAATGTCCCAGTCTTGGGGCTGTGGGAGGGTGGAAAGCCAATGGGAGGGGTTGGAGCAGTCTTTTGTGGTGATGTGCTGTTTCAGTTGGATTGTGACATGGTTCTCGTGAGGTATGTCAGGATGGTGATGGAGTGGTAGTTATCAGGGAGTATGAGGTGAAGGCATGGTTTTTTGAGGAAGGGGAGGATTAGTACTGCATTGAGCGCGGAGTGGACTGTACCATGTGAGACAGAGGAGTTGATGATGTTAACCCAGCATGGAGTCAGAGTGGTGATGCAGTGTGATGCTGCTTGAGGTGGACATGTGTCAGCCAGGAAGGGTACTGGTTTTGTCTTAACTCTGAGGGCAATTAGGGTGGCTCGGTCACTAGGGTGAGATATGTTCCATGTGTTGGAAAGTTTGGGAGTAAGGGGTGGCAGTGGGACTGGAGAGGAGAGGTCTTCTTTGATGTGTATTTTCGAGTTGAAATAGCCTATGCAGGAGTTGCAGACTGGGGTGGATGGGGGTGAGGAAGGTGTGTATGGTGGTTTGGTGAGTGTCTTGACAATGCTGAACAGTTTCTGTCTGCGATTGAAAGTGGATTGGAGTTTTCGGGATAGCCGGTGGCTTTGGCATTGTGTATGTCCATCTTGTATTTGTTGCAGGAATGTTTGAGAGGTGTTCTGGGAGTGGGGCATGGGTTATTTTGCAAGGCTTTTTCAAGGATCCTGACTTCCTGTTTTATGGAGAGGAGGACACTGTTAATCCATGGTTTATGGAGCTTGTTGTGGGGTTTCTGTGTCTTGATGGGGGCTATATTGTTTGGTGCCTGGATGAGGGTGGTGTTGTAATTGCTGAGAAGTGTGGAGGGATATGTGTGAGGGGAGCAGGGAGTGGAATGAGAGGTGCTAAGACTGCACCTGTAATGTGTTTGATTTGTCTGGGTGGGGTCTGTAGGGGTGGAGATGGCAGATAGGAGGAGTCCTGTGGCAGTGTCAGCATAAAGGGGACTGCAATGTGGTCAGACCACGACACTCAGATGTGCTTTCTGCAAGCAATCAGTAGGTTAAAGGTGTGGCCAGTGATGTGTGTGGAGTACGTGATGTGTTGTGTGAGGTCATAGTGTATGAGAAGTGTGGCAATACCTTTTAGTACACCTTTTTTGTCCAAGGCATATGATGGGGCAGGGGGAGCTCTTTGTGTGTTGAAGGCCAGTAAATGAGGTGGATACATGTGGGGTGTGGGTGTGATGGAGGGGAGCTACTGAGAGACAGAGTGCTTCTAAGGACGTGTATGTGGGTGTGCGAGGTTGCTATGTGCCAGTGACTCTCTATACATGACGGCAAATCCACCACCTGGTTTGTGTGTGGATGAGCGAGTGTGGGGAGCATGTCACTGATGAGGGGTGTGTGCTGGGGTTTCAGCCATGTCTCTGTAGGAATGCGTGTCTGGAGAGTGCGAGCTTATGAGGTCCTTGTTTTGACGTTTGTGTGGTGGCGCAGGGCGGCAAGTGTGGAGGATGCTGGTGTACGTGAATAGTTGTTTTGGTGGAGTGCTGTGCAGGAATGTTATTTGTACTTTGTTTGTTGTGTCCTTTGTTTTTGACTTATTTGTGACATCCAGTGGTAAACGGGTTAACAGGGGACAAAGATTGAATAGAGAAAGGTATTACTTCCTTCCATGTGTCCGGCCGCACGGGCAAATGGATACCCAAAGGAAGCTGCTCAAAGTCCCAAAGGGATGTGGAAGTACTTCCACAGGAAGCAGTCATGAATAGTTAATAATAAAGAGGTCCTCTTTTCACTCTCACAGAAGTAGCGGCAGGATCACATGATACAGGCAAGCAGTTGTTGGGAGGATTGTGGAGGGAGCTTCCAAGCTGCAGGATGGTGGTATTCTGAGGGGGGAGGGAGGGGGGTACCTAACCCTACTTGCTAGGAGACCAAAGAGAACAAGAAGTCAGTCTCAGTGCAGGCGTAGGTTTGAATAATAGCACACCCCTTGCTCCTGTTGCCCTCTACACAGAGACCTGAGTGCCGTGCAGGAAGTACAGCGATAAGGAGGACTGTGAACATGAGAGTGAGGCTAAGGTGACACATGATGTCATGTCGGGTCCTTGGACATGTCGCTCTATAGACTCCTCAGAGCGTGGTGACAGCCCCGGTGATGACATTAAGGGGAGTTGTACAGAATGGTAACTGTTGGGCTGGACTGCTGCAGAGAGAACACGCTATGAATTGGGCTGAGGTCCAGTGGCTGTTTTATATTTTCACAGTAAATATGGCTGACATTCAGCGTCCAGCTGGGATAGCGAGGGATTGGTTGGGGGCGGTGGAAGTGCACGTCCCAAGGAAGAGGTTTCTACATCTCCTGCTGAACTCTTGGGATTTCCCAAGGTGTGCAGTGTCTGCTTGGAATATGACTGTGCCTAGGTTGTCAGGGGTCCCTTTGGATCTGGCTGGCTTCTCGCCTCCTCCTCCAGCATCGCTCAGCTTTATTGCATAGTTTTGTTTGAGTCATGAGGTTAGTACTGAGCTGGCCACAGTTGGGGAAAAACATGTGGGGACTTTTGCGTCTCGAGCTAGCGAGTGAGTTTATCTGAGGGTTTAAAGACTGACGTGTAGTGCAGTGTCCAGTGTTTAAGAATGTGCTGCATGAAAGATTATGTGAGACAGTTGCAATCACTCTCTTGCCACCACCTCCTCTCCTTATCATGCCCCATCAATCACCATTTTTGCTTCTTTCTTTCCCTTATGTTCATCTTACCACTTGGCCCCTCCCCTCTCCCTCCTTCCCTCCAGGCTCCTCCCAATCTTTATCTCTATCACACCTTTGTCACTCCCATCACGATCCAGGGATCTCTTTGATGTGGTGATAGACAAGCCCTGAACGGGAAACTTCACCCCAGGCTTGGGAGGTTGCCAGGTGCATACCTGTGAGAATCACATGAAGCAGAGAGTCAGAGCATCTCCGCCAGGTGAGGCAGAGCTCCTGTATGGGAACTCTGAGTACTGGCGCCAGGCCGATCCCAGCAAGAATGTCAGATGAATCAGACCACACCCCAGAGACAGGTGCAGCTCACTGAGACACATCTGCACCAGTGGCACAGAAGCAGGGCCAACATGGAGGCTAAGGGCATGGCTCTACCAAGAAATATTCAACGGGCGCCTGGTTAATGCCTTGCTCTGCCCAGGTGGGTACACTTATATTAAAAAAAAACAATTGAGCAAGGTCATAGAGATCTAACTGCTGACAATAGAGCAACTAAATCCTGGATATGTCACCACAGGATTTAGTGAACACAGAGTTGCGAAAAAATCTGTATACTGCAGTTCAGATTTAATGTATGTGCAGTAAGTGTTTACAATACACTTGAATTTAATGAACATAGGATATTCAACATTTAAAACATACACAGTATAGTACCTGGGTTAAATGATTCAAATGACAAATATTTGAAAAACCACATTCTTTTGCTTGTACATTCTCTAAAGGTTCCTTGGGAAGGAAACTAGAGAATTTAGTGGATTAATAGTCAGGTAATGGGCACAATTGTGTGGGAACAATCAAGAGTTGAACAACAACATAAACAACAAGTCAACACAACAGTGTTTCGGCAATTTTAAAAATAAGCAAGTTGAGCTATGGTAGTGTAGGCCTTCATCAGGATGGGAAATTCTTATGGGTGAATTATCCTATGCAGTCTGTGGGGTAAACAGACAAATAATACATCAGGAGTCAGTGTATTCTAGTTAGTCTAGCAGAAAGGCTGTAATAAATTACATATAGAGAAAAAGTGGATACCGGTGCTTACGGGATCCATTGAGCACAATGGCTCTAAGCGTCTTAGTGCCTGTGTACACTGAGAGGAGTTGAAGCATTCATCTTCAGAAAAGTGGCCATTTCTGTCAAGAAAGATCAGGGAATGGTCAGTGTGGCTGTGACTAGCAGTATTCGAATCTACAGGTGGTGAAGGACCAGATTGTTGGTTTGTTTTATTATTTGTAATGCGCGAGCATACCTTAAGGTAACAGGGCGCAGCAGTTACATGCATATGCAAAGCTTTGTTACAACAATAAAAATATATACATACACACAGTAATAGTAATAGCAGGATTATATACATATATACAAAATAAACACATGTAGGTGCAATATGTACAGATGGCAAGAATATGAAAGACTTAACACCTGGATGTGTTTGAGGCCTACGTTTTCAACCATGAAACAACCATAGATCGGAAGTTTTGATAAGACAAATACACTCTAAGAGCTGGCGGTAAGGAATTCCACAGTTTAGCTGCTTTCACTGGGAAGCTGTTGCCCCCTGTGGTGGAATGTTTAAAGTTGGGGACAGAAAGGCAGTCTTTATAGACAGTTCTTGTGGGTCTGAGGGAGGTCTGTCTATGAAATCTGTCTATTGATCTGGGTATCATCTGCGTAGTTAGTGTAGGTGATACCGAGATGATTCAGATAATAGAAAAGGGGCTTGGTAAATATATTGTAGTGTGGGCGAAACACAGGAGCCCTGTGGCACACTGCAGGTGATGGGTATGGGGTCTGCTGCTGCTGTAGGTGAAAAAACCCTCATGGTTCTGCCGTTAAGGAATGATCTAATCCATGTAATGGCCTCCACAGAGAAGTGAGCTGATGTGTGGAGGTGAGGGCACAGGACAGAGTGGTCGACCAGGTTGAATGCTGCAGAGAGGTCTAGGAGGAGGAGTAAGGTGGCTTAACCATTGTCTCTAAGCTTATCGATCTGTGTTTTAAGGTCAATAAGAGCAGTCTCAGTCCCGTATTGAGGACGGAAGCCTGATTGTCTAGCTCCTAGTAGGTGATGTTCTTCCAAGTACTTCTATATTTGTACGTAGGCGACCTCATCCAACATTTTTAGAAGGAATGGAACGGTCATTATAGGTCTATAGTTTGTAGGTGTGGCTGGGTCAAGTGTGGGTTTTTTTAGTAGTGGAAGTATGAAGCATTAATTAGCTTTGTGATGAAGGGGGAGAGGTTTCAGGCAGCATCCTTAATGAGCTGTGCTGGGCACAGATCGCCCTGACAATTGGAGGGTTTCAGTGACAAAATTATTTTTTCTACTTCGAGTGTGGTGACTTTAGAGAAGTTGAAGCGGGTGGTTTCCATTAAAGTAGGCTTCGCAGATGGTTTGGAAGGGAGGGGGCCATTCAAGGAGGCTTTTTTACAGGAGATTTTGTTTTGTAAGGTAACAATCTTGTTAGCTAAGGCATTTTGGATTTCTGAGCACCAATTTTTATCTGTAGTACAAGTATCTGGTGGTGCTACAAGGGTTTCTACTTCTTTGAGGATGGAGAGTAATTCCTTCATGTTTGATTTGGCTTGGGAAATACGGGAGTCGAAGGAGGTTTGTTTTGCTAGGCAAATTTCTTTTTTGTACTGGGTGGCGAGTTTAGTAAATTTGAGTTTATTAGCTGCTGAAGTGAGTTTTTTCAGGTGGCCTCGCAGTTTCTTTTTTGCTGCCTTAAGTTTTTGAGGAATGGTGTAAACCATTTGTTCAAATGCATTTTGGGCTTACTTGGTCTGAGTTTGAGGGGGGAGATTAGGTCCAGTGAGGTGGACATGATTTTATTGTATTCTTGGACCAAAGTCTCAGGATCCGAGTTGTCAGTGAGTGTGTTGAGTAAGGGGAGTAAGGTCGGGATCAGTCTCTCCACAGTGATACTTTTTTTTATTTCTCGTGAGTGTAGGTGGAGCCCTGCTGATCGGCAGGGGTGGGGGTCGGATAGTAGAGAGCATGAACGATACCAGATGGTGGTCAGTCCAGGCTAAAGGTGAAATGTCGGTGATGTTAGCTAGACAGTTGTAGTCAGCCACCCAATCGAGTATTCTGCCTTTGGCATGCGTGGGTTCCATACTTCTTTGTGTAAATCCTAATTCAGGGAGGGTGTTAAGCGTAGTACTGGCGGACTGGTCTTCCGGGTCATTAACACCCATATTAAAGTCCCCAGTTCACTAAATCCTGTGTTGACAAATCCAGGACTCAGTTGCTCTATGGCTCTACCAACGCCAGGAATGGCTAACTCGCAAAGCTACCAACGCAGCACTCTCAATTCTAATGGGGTGGGGTGGCAGCATCTCAAATCCAAATGAGTCACACTCCCAGTGCTAATGGGAAAAACACTCCCAATACCAATGGGGACCAACCCACCAAAACAAGAGAGCCATTCCCTCACTGCTAATGTGGACCACACCCACAAACCCAAGGGAACACTTGTGTACAGGCGCGTTATAAATGATTTATCATATCATATCAAGGGAGCCACCCTCCCAGTGCTAAGGGGCACCACAGTCGCAAGCCCATGGGAGTTGCATTCCCAATGCTGAGGGGTTACACTCAAGAAGCTGAGCGGCTGACAGTCCAAAATCAAGGCGGGCTGCATGCTTGTTACATGTGGAAGTACCACTGCCAAGCACATAATTCAATTTCTTTGGATTCAGGAATACCCGTGCCAGGAGGCACTACAGCAGATGGAACTTGCTGCTCTCCCTGCAATGAAACCACCAGCATCACAAACGAGATGGAAATGCCAGAAATGGTCCAGACAATTAGTTCCACATTGAACCAAGACTCACCACATCTCTTCACGTGGGAGAGGGATGGGGCTAACACCATGGGGAAAGTAGAGAAATCAGATTGGCCCCAGGGGACAAGTGAGCAAATGAATCAAGGAGAGGGGGAGGGACCAACCACCAGGGGAGGTCAGGGGTAGGAAAACCCAGCGAGAGTAAGAAGGAGCGAGCAGTGTTCAGGTGAGGTCAGGTGGAGTGGAGGTGGACTAAGAGACCAGGCGGAGGGGGGATGGTGGAGCGGACCATTGATAAAACTGTGGTGGATTTCGTTGCAGCCGAGGTGTTGGTTGTGAGAGAGAGTGGTGCCTGAGTGTAAGAGTACATGAAAGGTTGTAGGAAGGTGTGAGTGGTGTTAGGGAAAGAGTAAAAAATAATTGAGTGAGAGCAAGAGTAGTGGCTGAGGGAGCAAGAGGTGAATGAAAGGGGGTGAAGGGAGGGGAAGACAGTGTAGAGTACAGAAGAGAGAGGGGAGGGAAGAGAAGAGGGGAGTTCACAGGGTGTAAAAGTAAAGTGGAAAGAGCAGAGAGAGAATAGGAGATATGTTTATCTTTGGAGGGACATAAGGAAGGACTAGAGAAGGGGAAGAGAAATACAGAGGAGCATCTGCATGCCTCTTCAGGAAGTTACGCCCCCTACGTTCAGTATCTTGGGAGCCTGAGATCGTGCCATGCTTTGCACAGCAGTAGTTATGACCATACCATGAAGAATATTCGAAAGAAGATACCCTCTGAGAAAGCCCTATCAAATGAATTCCCAAAGAGATAACAATCTGAGCGAGTAACTCCCCAAATGAATATGAGAAAGAGCGAAAGAGGAGCTAGTGACATCACAAGAGACGAGAGTGACGCACTAAGAAGACTGGCTGAAGAGAATGTATGGTCCTTATCGAAACTGGTGACAAAGTTAAGAATCGAGTAAACTTGCATATGCAAAAAGAAGGGTGTGCAGTCATAATATCGAGAAAGAAAATGTCGAATTACAATAATGTCAAAAAAATAATGTTGAAAACAAAAATGTCGAATTTTGTGTTTTTTTATTTACATGTTTTTCTTTGGGTTCCGGGGGTAAATAAAATGGGTAAAACAAAAAAAAAATACAAAAAAGGGAGGTGAGGGGGGGCACCCCCCATTTCAAATAAAAAGCAACCAAAATAAGATATTTGACTTTTTTTTTTTAGACATTATTTTTTAGACATTATGACTTTCGACATTTTTACATTCGATTTAATGACTATAAACCGAAAAGAAGATTGTACGTGTGTGGTGCACTGAAGAGAATGCAAACTATTCAATAATTGTACAGTTGCTGCAGCGCAAGTAGACTAAGTGATCATAGAAGCTGGCTTTAAGTAGTGAAGAGACTGCAGGTGGAGCCGCCATTGTATAGAAACTGGACATCGGTGTCATGAATTTAGTAAGGCCAGACCCATGGAGAAGAAAGGTTGAAGTTGTGTCGCAGCAAATAATTCGCTGAGATCACAGTCTTGAAAGGTGAAGCTGTATGGCCTGGTGTCAAAGTGGAGGCAGTCAAGGCCGGTTATCTATTCTCAAAGACAATAAAACGTGAGAAGCTGAATCATTCCTTGATAAGGTAAAAAGAAAGAACACCAAACGTGCTACGTTTTAGTCATTTAAGACATTTAAATACTGCAAATTGGTCAGCATTGTGGTCTCCTGACACATGAGCCAAGGATGAAAATAGAGGGGCATGCAGTTCCAGAACTATTATAGCACGTGCTCACACTCCCTTATGTTCCCAGAGACAAAAATACTCTGCAAGGCCAAGTTCAAAGACAATCTTCATGGCAGAAGGCCTGGGTGATGAGAGACGTTGGGCTAATTGGGTGGGGAGGTAAAGTCATGTCCACCTCCTAGCACCTGGCTTTGAGCTCACGTTCTGCTGAGTGAACTGAACGTTCCAGACATTTTGTAGAGGGCCATATAACAAAGGGCCTTCTAGTTTAAGAGCCATTTATTTATTTATTAACATTTATATAGCACACAGCAGCCCATAATCATAGCTGGTTACAGAAAAATGCATACTTAGTTACATGACAGTGTGTTTGGTTATACATACTTTGTTACAGGCAGTACAAAGACATGAGGAGTTCCAGCATGCTTGGGGAAGTGTTCGTTGAATAGTGTAGTTTTGAGGCCTTTGGGGAAGGCTGCAAGGGATGTCTCAGCTCAGAGTGCGTTGGGCAGGGCATTCCAAAGTTTAGGAGCTAAATGAAGAAAGCTGATCCCCCCTGCTTTGGCCCGTTTCATGGGCAGGATGCGCAGTTGGTTGGCGTAGCGAGTTCTCTTGGGACGAGAGGAGGTATCTCTGATGATGGTTTCAGATAGGTAGGGAGGGGCCGAGAGGCTTAAGCATTTGTGTGTTAATGTAAGGGTCTTAAATGTGATTCTCCCCTTTACCGGGAGGCAGTGGGCAGCCCTTCTAGCCTGTGTGATATGATCTCTTTTAGGGATAGTGAGTGCTGCTCTAAGCACATTATTCTGGACTATTTTGAGCCGATTTAGATTTTTGGCGGAGGTGCCTGCTAGAAGAGCATTGCAGTAGTCTAGTTTAGCTCCAATGGTGGCTCGAGTGATGGAGAGGCAGGTTTGGTTGGAAAGGAATGGATTTATGGCATTTAATAGTTTGTTGGTGTGGGCAGAGGTGGCAGTGATGGCGGACCTGTCGGGTCATAGACAGGGTGGAATCTAGGAAAACCCTGAGGGTCTTCACTGAGGAGGAGACAGGTATGGTTATGTTGTCGATGGTGAAGTTGCAGTATTTTTGGTTTAGTTTGGACAGGATTTCTTTGGGGCCTATGAGGATGGTCTTTGTCTTGTCTCCATTGAGGCACAGCCCATTGGCTGCCATCCAAGCTTGGATGGTGGGGTGTATTTGGAGAAGGGCTGCAGAGTCTTGGTCATACAAGCCAGTGAGAGGGAGGAGTACTTGTGTATCATCGGCATAGTTGGTGTAAGCTATACCGAGGGAGTCCAATTTGTTGAAAAGGGGCTTAGTAAACAGGTTGTAGAGAGTCGGTGCAGTGCACAAGCCCTGGGGAACTCTGCAGTGGATGATGGCAGGAGCTGTGTTTGCTTGGTCAGAGAAGAACTTCATGGCTCTATCTTCTAGGAAGGAGGTTATCCAAGAGGAGGCCTGTTTAGAGAAGTCGGCTGCATTAGTGAGATGGGAGGTAAGAATTTTGTGATCGACGAGACCGAACGTGGCTGACAGGTCCAGAAGCAGTAGGAGGGCTGGCTTGCCTTTGTCCATTATTTTGGTTATTTGGTTCTTAAGTTCCAGTAGGGTTGTTTCGGTGCCATGGCCTTTAGGGAAACCTGATTGCCTTTTACCTAGGATGACAATGGATTCTAGGAAGTGTTGGATCTGGTTATGGGTGGCTTTCTCTAGAATTTTAAGGAGGAATGGGACAGTGGTGATAGGACGGTAGTTATTGGGGGATGAAGGATCAAGGCAGGGTTTTTTGAGAAGGGGCAGACGCAGGCTTCTTTTAGGCTGGACGGACAGTACCTGTGATGAATGAGGCATTAAGGAAAGCTGTGATGAGAGGAGCCAGGGAGTAGGCGCAGTCTTTGATTATGTTGGGTGGACATATGTCTCCTTTACACGTGGAGGGTTTAAGATGTTGGAGTAGATCTATGACTGACTTCTGATTCTGAGATGTTTCTGAAAGAGAAGAGAGGGGGGGGCGGCTTAAGAGGGGGGTGCTAGGCAAATCGTGATGGTCAGACCTGGGTAGTGCTTTGCCTTGTGTTTGTATTTTATCTTGGAGGAGAGTAATTTTGTTTAGCATGGCAGCCGGTATGCTAGAGCACCAGGCTTCATTGATATATTGTGTACTGAATAGTGTTATAGATGACTTGTACTATAGGAGGGCACAGGTTGTCACCTGACAGTAGATATCCAATCACAATCCCACCTCTTATAGAAAGTATACTTAGATGTTCCCCTTGAACCAATCACAATCCCTCGTAGGTTTTTCTTATTTTGCCACATGGTATCACGTATGGCACATTTTTAGTATAAAGATGTGATTTTTTGTGAAATGTATTGAGAGCTCATGCAATGTCCGTTGATGTCCGTTGTAACTCCCTGTTTTAGGCAATTGATATTAAAAGAGAAATACTTTGCCATCTTCCTGAGTTGGTTTGATTATTTGGTGTCAGAGTTATTCTGATTGCCATGCACTGCATGGATGTTACCCAAAGGGCTCTAAAGCTCAGAATGGTGTAGAGAGAGAGTGTGAGAGAAACAGAGAAAGAGCAAGAGAGAAAGAAAGGAAGAGAGAGGAGAAGAGAATGGGAGTAAGGAGAAGTAATAGCAGGGAAAGTAAGCTAGTGCATGAAAATCAGAGTGAGAGTTACTGAGCATTTGGAAAGACCCCTGACAATATTCAAAATACCAATCCCGGGGAGTTGTCAGGATTGGCTCCCGCTAGAACAGGGGTCTGCAAACTTTGTCTCTCCAGATGTTTTAGACTTAAACTACCATCAGCCTTACCCAGCAAACCGTACTATTACTCCCATGAGTCTTGCTTTAGGTCACTTTTTGGAGTGAGCTTACACCTATCTTCCATGCCCCCAGGCCATGCGTGGCTTCCCTCTGCAGGTGCACCCTGCACTTGCACTATGCTTCTAGTACCCGTGTGCATGTGTACGTATGCCTGCCTGTTTGCACTTGCTTCTGTGTGTCCCTGCACTTGATGATTTCTTGGGCTCCTGTGAGTCTCCCAGCACTTACCCTCTCCCCCAGCTTCTGGGTTCTCACCTGACCTGAATATCAGTTCTTCTCCACGTCCTCATTAACCACTTGTGGTGCCATAAAGTGACTCCATTTCACAGAAGGCGTCTCATAAATGCGCTGAAATAGACGCATCCCGACGGCACCCTCTATACTGCTACTAGATTTGTTTCATTGGACGCAACTTCATCAGCAGCACCCTTGCTTCTCCGGGAGCCATCACATATTTTGAAGTAGTTGATCTAATACTTAAGCAATATATCCTGAGCAGGGGTGGGGGGGGATTATTATCGGCTCAAGTTTAAAGACCTCGCTTTGCTCAGTCTTCTAACGTCTGTCCCAGGGCACTACCTCACAGGTACGGCCCCCCCATCTGAGGGTTATACTGCTATTGGTACCCCGGCATGTTGTACCAGGGTACTTATAGGGTATTTACCTTGAGTTGAAAAATGGCGTGTTAACTGTTTCTCAACTTCAGAAAAAACTACTAAAAGATGGCCACCATAGATCTGGGAGAAGGGAACTACATGCAGTCTCTTCTCCCTTTCCATGTTGGCTATTTGCGATACAGGGACGTGCCGGTAGCACTACTGTTCCCGGTGCCAGTGAGGGACAGCAGCATAAGATAAGTGGAGCGAGTATGGGAGATGGGAGAGGGGACTAAATATGTGGAAAAGAGGGGTGGGAGGGTCGGGATGTGGGGGTTCAGGTGAGGACTAACCTGATTATCTGGCAGGGGAAGATGGCAGCCTACTGCTCTGAGGAGGCTTGGAGTAGGCACTTTGCTACATGGTAAAGTACTCATTCTGAAGCTCCTCATGGCTGGGATGCGAGACCATGCGCCTGCCAGGTACTAATAACAGTGCTGGACTGGGAACCAAAAGTGGCCCTGGAAATTATTTTCAAAGTGGCCCCATATTTCGCTGAAGGAGTGAGCACAGCGAGTGAGCCCAACCCTTGTACGAAGGAATTGCGAGTATCCCCCAAGAAGATGTTCGATACAATTAGTACACATTAGTGCATTTAAACCATGTTTAAATCATATATGGATTTTTAAAAATCATGTTTTAAATGAGTTCATGATCTGGCAAAATTAAGGTTTTCTGGCAATATACAGTACAATAACCACTTCATATACAAATACACCCTTCAAGGTTTGAAAAGTAAGGATTCAAATGTTATTCCAACCCGCAGGTAATAATAACTTGTCCTCCATTTACAGTTTGCACTATTTTGGAGTCCTGATTTGCACCGTTGCTTGGCACTGTTGTATACTGATTTGCAAGGTTCATTTGCACTGTTACATCCCTATTTAAATGATCAAACAAAATAATAAAACAATGGCTGCTGTGATTTAAAAAGTGCTGCCCTTTGTGTGTTTTTCCGTCTTGTGCGGGAGGCAGTGTGCAATGCAGCTCAGTGTGATGATGGAGAGGGCCGGTTTATGGACTAGGCCAAAGGTTGCGGCAAAGGTCAACCTCCTCTCCTTCAGGCCTATACAGTAGCCTTGCCGGGAAGGCTCTTGGGTGTCTGCAGCGGGTGGAGGGTATCTTGCCGAGGATTGCGGGCGTCCTGCTGAACTCACCATCAGCCAATGCAGGGGGTGGGGGTACGGCAGTCGAGCTGCACTGGTGTAAAGGTATACAACAACACATGACACTTGACATAGGGGGTCATTACAAGGTGGGCGGTAAGGAATACCGGGCAGCGGTAAGGAGACCGGTGCCGGTAATCCCCTACCGCCCTATTCCGAGGTCCCTTGGGGGGGGGCCATAAAGGACATGTGGTCTGACCACACGTCCCTTACGGGTCCAACTAAGGGACCAGGGTGCTAATAACGGGCTTGCAAGTCGCGAGCCCGTTATAAGCGCCCTCCCCATTCCCATTGAGCCCTATGGGGGCTCAAATGGGAATGGGGAATGGCATGTTCAATGGGGACTTACCGGTCCCTCCAAGGTCAGACTACACCGGTAAGTCCCCATTGAACCACACGGGTGCCAGACCCGTTATTGGTGGCAGTCATGGCGCAAACAACGCCATGACTACTTCCAATCTCGGAATGAGGCTCATAGTCTACTGTCTAGTGAAATGGAGAGGTGTGGTTTATTACGCGAGACCAGTGCTCATGAGCACAGGTCTCTCCCGATGAACGACCCGATCGTTGCCAGCGCCTTGCGACCTCCAAGGGGAAAGAAGCACTCGCATCATGCGGCACAAGAGGACACATGGGCTGCGTCAGCGACAGGCCTGGAACAGATGCTGATAGTTCATTACACGCCATCTGATAATGTGTGCTTCTCGTTGTTGAATCAATCGTCGTTGATATCTGCTTACCTTGATCACGCCATAGCGAAGAAGGCCCCTCACCGCGGCCGCCGCTGCCCTGGCAGTGCACACCAAATATTTCTTTGCCTAGCCCGCACTATCAGCCTGCCCTGCACCTGACCTGTGCTGCTGCGCAATGTGTGTGCAGGGGCAGGGCACGTGCGGTTTCGGTTCCCCTGTGCCAGCCCTGGTGAGAAAAGAATGCACAGGCAGCACCAGCGTGGCATCTGTGGTGGCAGCCGACACTGTAGGCAGCCAATTCATGCAAACCACCCAGGTGGATCACGCGACGCATGTATCTTTCTACGCCAAAGAGGCCTACCGGGGGATGTCCCGGTGGGGCAGTCCAGCCCTGACTAATAACGTGTAAAGTTATGCCAGAGGTTACTTCTCAAGGTCCACCTCCCCCTGGACATGTGCTTGATAACAGGGACAGTCCAGGATAAGGAGAGGCGTGTTGTCCTTCTCTTGCGGGAGGCACCCACGTGTCCAATTTCCTTCTGGGTGGAATTGCTCCGAGAAGGAGGAAGCTACTTTCTTTTATTGTGTGACTCAGCTGTTGGTTGGCACTCCTGCATGCTTATTACATAGATTTCAACATCTTCCAAATGCTCCAGTGCCAACTGGGCACCAGAGGGCACATATACTCAGCTCTTTGTACCTTTGGCTTCTGTGCGCTTGGCATCTCTGGCTGGGCATGGCAGATGGCACTGAATTATGATACCAGCTCGAGCACGGCTGCTGGCGCAATCTTTCATAAAGATGCACCTGGTGAGGTATTTGTTCTCCGTGCGGATCGCAACCCACACTGCGTTTGCAGCATCAAGTCACATCTCGCTTTTTAGGAAGGCACAGGAACTCTAGCTCAGGAATCAGCCGTAACTTTACACACTTATACATGACCACTTCTAATGACCTGCTGGGGTCATTCATCATGACTTTGCAGGTTCCTGTGGCTATTGTTACATGCGGCACGGCTCCTTCCTGGTGCAACCTTCAAGTTATACAAACAAGACATGGAGGCACTGTTGGCGTCTCGGGCTCCGACACTCATGATAACTCTCGTGGCGCGGACTGCCCCTTTTATTATCTTCACGTGATGACGTGCTCTGCCATCACTTCCTTAAAGAGACATACACAACACTCCTCCTTTTTCATAACCAAACAAACAACACATAATGTAATTAACACCCCAACATGTGGACATAGCAAGAATGTCCACTTGTATACTGTTCTGGTCACAGGAGACTTACTTCAAAGTCCGGCAATTAGCTCAGCTGTCTGCGATGCTCCCGCACGGGGTAACACCTTTCTTCCTTCTCTGCCGGACCTGATTTGCCCATCATGGCGCCTCCTCCTTCATCTGCTGGGCCATCCTCATCGCCGCTGGTCAGGGTGCCTCCCTGATCTGACTCCTCACTGTCAATTCTCGACCATTGCAGTGCTTTCTCTGATCTCACCTCCCTATTTTCACTCAGTGTAGGCGGCCTCGTCAACTTCCGAAAGAAACTGGAGGTTCTCGTGACCGTAGCTTGGCTGTCTGAAATGGTGATCATGGACACTTTGCCATCCACAACGTTGAATGGGTGCGGTTCATGTGGGAGGGACAGATTCCCTCTTGAGTGTCTGCAATGGATCAAAACCTCACCCCCCACTTCCAGAGGTTGGTCTTGTAGCCTTCTCCTTTCGTTCTCCCTCTCATTCGCTCTCCTCCTCCTACTGAACACTTCATCATCGTGGATCACCCCAGGGCTGCGAGGCATATGGTCCAGTGCCAACCCTCTCAGACACCGTCGGAACATTGCTTCTACAGGCAGCACGCCAGTTGAGCAGTGGAATCATCGATCCCCATGCTGATTGGCACAGTGACATCAGTGAGCGTTATGGCAGATGATCACTACCGGAAGCTGAGAGAGGCCATGCCCCTGAAGGACACACACGTCCGCATTTACACTTTTGTCGGGAAGTGCCTACTACCCCTGGAGGGCGTTTTCGTGGCCCCTGTCCAGCATGACGATGTGACCATAAAGGGCAGATTCTTCATCACCTTAGTGACGAGGTGACGTGACGCTACTAGGCTGTGATGCTGCTTAGGTGCTCCATATCATCAACTTTAGCTTCAACGTATACCTAGAAGACATGTAGGCCCTACTGGCCTGCTTCTTGGGTGTATTCACAGGTATGGGAAGTCGATCAGAGATCCTATTCACCTCTACATTGTCTCCACGGGAGAAATTAAAACAAGGGTGGGACAACCTACTAAAAGTGGACATAATAGAAAAAGTGGAATGACCCACTCCGTGTGTGTCTCCCATGTCATTGTTAGGAAGCTCAAGCAGGTAGAGTCAATCCGAATCTGCATGGACTTGCACCTCCCAAATCGCGCCACCAGAAGGGAGAGGCACATTGCACCAACACTAGATGATATCCTGGTGGATTTGCAGGGCACCAAGTACTTCTCAAAACTCAACCTCAGATCCGGCTACCACCAGCTAGTGTTAGATCCAGCGTGACATTCACCACACATAAAGGCCTGTACAGGAACAACCACCTGAACATCGCGATATCGTTGCCCGCTGATTTTTTCCAAGACACCATCAGAGGGACCCTGGCAGGAATTAGCCGTGCTTTCGTCATCAGCGATGATATCCTGGTGCTTGCAAACTCTGAACAGGAGCACCTGGACAGAATAGAGAACGTCCTCAAGCAGATCCAGCAGCTGGGTTGACGTGGCACAAGGACAAGTGTGCTTTCCTAAAGAAGAAAATAGCGTTGTTTTGGCTTTGTATTCCAGGTAGTAGGTATCTCTCCTGACCCGGCAAAAGTGACAGACAGCCAGGAGGTAGGCGCTCCCAACAACGTGTCTGAGGTACGCAGCTTCCTTGGAATGGTTACATACTGCATCAGGTTCATTAGGAATCTGGCCACCCTGTCCAAGCCCCTCTAAAACCTGACCAAGAAGGACTGTGCGTAGAGGTGGACCGCCCTTGAACAGAGCACATTTGAAGACATCAAGAGCGCCCTTACTGCAGAGGACACATGGTTTTCTTTGACATGGGGAAGAGAGTAGAAATTGTTATGGACGCCAGACCTTTAGGCATGGGGGCGGTGTTTATACAGCTGGCCAACGGAGGGGACAATCGCCCAGTGGCCTTCATGAGCAGAGCCCTGTCTCTGACAGAGCAAAGGTACTCACAGATAGAGAGGGAGGCCCTGGCCATACTATGGGTCTGCAAACATTTCCATCTGTACGTGTTTGGTTAGGCCTTGACAGTCATCACAGATCACAAGCCCCTGATCCCAAAAATTGTCGGATCCTCCTACAAACTACCAGCCTGCATCGAAAAATGTATGCTTGCTCTCCGAGTGTATGATATTGAGCTGGTGTTCCGATTAGGGAACGCTAATGCAGCTGATTATTTGTCTCGACAAACTACACTATTGGGGCAGCATGAACACAGTCAGGAAGAGAGTGAGACAGAAGAGTTCATACACAGCCTCGCAACAGCAGCAACACCCATCTCCATGTCTATAGAAGGCATCAAAGAAGCATTGGCAGGAGACAACTGTGTTCGCATTCTGCAGACTGCTGGAAACAGCGGTGAGTGGGAAAGGGTGCTCAAGAAACTAGACCGATGCACATATGAGGCCTGTCAAGCACTCAAGCAGATAGGTCACATATGCAATGAACTTACGTTCAAATGGTTTGGTCCTAAGAGGATCGAAGATGTTCATCCCAGCAAGCTTAGTACGACATGTGCTGGAGCTAGCCCACAAAGGTCACCAAGGGGTAGCCAAAACCAAGGTGCGTCTTCGCCTAAAAGTCTGGTTTCCAGTACTTGAGGAGATGGTAGAGGACTTCATTCGAAGTTGCGTGTGTTAACAAGCAGTGATTCCCTACTAGAAGGAACCACGCATTGAAACGATGGACCGGAGCGGCCTACCGTGGGAGGTGGTGCACATGGACTTTGGGTCTACTTGCTGCGACAAAAACTTCTTACTACTCGTGGATCAATGATTTTGCTACCCTGAAGTGAAGTTTGTGGAAACCACATCCTTGAACGATGTGTTCCCTATGCTGGAGAAAATCTTTGCTACCCACGGGCTCCCCAATGAACTCTGCACCAATAACGGCCCACCATTGAAAGTGGGGAATTCTCTTAGTACCTGCACGTCCATGGAGTGCGGCACCAGAAGGTGATGCCAGTCTGGCCAATGGCGAACGGGGAATCAGAAAGTTTGAGGTATTTCAGATTGCAGACGGGCAAAGAGAATGTGAAAGGAGAGCATTTTACCAATTGCTGTCAAAGTACCACACCACCGCCCTCTTGGACACCTGTAGTTCTTTCATCCTGGAGATGAAGAACATGTCCTCCTCCTCGTCTTCTGGTTGGTCTATTTCAAGAGGAGGCTTGTTTGACCTGGGAAGCCTTGCACGCCTGCCTGTGGAAAGCCTGTCTTGCGGTGTCTATCCCTCTTGAGTGTGTGGAGGGTGTTGGTGCACGTCAGACACACGCAAAGTGATTTGAGAATCTGCATATCCCACAGACATGGCCTTTTGCTGGGCAGTCTTTGGAATGGGGAGGTTGTAGCCATATTGGGGGCACGGGGTGACATCAATACCCCAGACCTCTTTCATGCACCAGAATGCTTTTCTGTCTGTCCTTCGGGTCTGTTGCCTCCCAAGAGCACAGTTGCCCTCTATCTTGACTGACTTCAGTGCAGCCCACATCATGGTAGCCTGACACACGCCATCTCGCGCGAGCATCCTAGCTCCAGGATGCAGGCCATGGTAATGCCAGGCTCGCGAGTCTCTGTCTCCTAATTTTTATGAATGAGAAACCTAGAATGAGCTGCTGCCACATTTCATGCTCCTTATTGAGCCAGGCACACCTGAGTGCCATTTTGTCGCAGTCTCCCATGGAAGGCATAGCGGGATTCCCCTTCCTTTTGCGTGGCCCATCTCATGAGAAACCTTTTATAGTCCAGCTTCGCCATAGGTATGAAATACTCTTGTAGGGCTTTTTCTGCAGCATGAAACATGCCGTCAACGGGACGTAGGGTCTCGAAGATGTTGTGCACAGCAGGGCCAGCAAATATATCATGATTGACGTTTTGGTGATGTAGTCTTCACCAGTAGCTGCCAGGAACATCTCGAGATGCTTCACCCATGTGGACCATCTTGGACCCCGGGACGATGGGGCCCTCCTGACATCAGCTTCTTGCAGCGGGGCAAGAGAAGCTTGTGGACATAGCAACCTGCTACCAGCGGGGGCGCCTCCTGTATCATTTGCCATCTTGCTTGTCCGAGGGGAATGCTATGCAGATAAAACTGCAAAGGAAGCCACTGTTTTGGGAATGCAGAGCCTTGTAAGTGACTTCAATGCAGCACTCCAACTAAGTCAATGCCTAGTCTCGGATACCCAATGGAAGCCCTTATTTATATATTTTTATGTCAAAGTTTTTAAAATCTGGATGATGAACCCTTATATAACGCCCCTCTCTTTGAATCCCCCTGACCTCACTGAGCCAAGAAGTAGGTTTGTTTTGCAAATTAAAAGGTTTATTTGAAGAATTAAACAATATATATAACAATATATATATCACACTTTTATGAACAAAATAATATCTGAATAGCACACTTATGAATATGGACGGTAATCAACAAGCGGTAATATTACAAAATGGTCAATCTCTTTAATCATTTAGGAGTATGAATATGAAGGATACTGTAGCAGAGAATACCTTATATGATTCAAGGAAATGCAATGGTGGGAAAGAATGCCACCCAGAAATAAACTTGATATGATTTCAACAAAAGACACTACGATCACTCTTTTTCCTGTGACTACTCACTCCCCGCAGTATGCAATATGAAGAGGTGGAAATGAAGGCCCACAGGTTTCAGGAATATTAATCAACAATGCAATTCAATTCCAGTTCCCCCAGCAAGCTTAGAGAGACACAGGAGTGATTTTAAAACAGGCAAAAATACTGTTGAATGTGATTGTCATGAAAGGGGAAATATGCTAAAATAATTTTAATTCACTAAAAGAGATTCAGAATAAGTGGTAGTTACTTTGGATGGGTTCAGGTCAACACTAGCAATGATTCATGAATGATTATCAAATTGAAAACGAAATTCAGCAGTTGCAAACAAGAAACAGCTATTCTGACAGGTAGGTGTTGAAATTGAGCTAAATTGCAATTCGCAGCAATTTTTCCGTGCACGTATATCGCAATTACAGAAAAACTATAATGAATTGGAATGTCGTTTTCGGTTTGTTGGAAAGCGTAGGATCTTAGCTTTAAAAAGACAGTTACATTGTACTTCTAGGACGTGCGGTTCAAAAGCTACACAAGTTTTTGTGAAGGTAGATTTTGCAGAAAGAAAGTCAAGATTTCAAAATGACAGATCGCGCCTTACAGATTTGAAATCAACAGGATGGACACAAGATTCTATAATGCAGTTCTGAACAGGTTGAAATGGATGCAAAAGGATTATTTTAAACTAAGAGATTGGTTAAGGACAGTTCTAGACTAGATACTCATTCATAGGCTTTGGAATGGAATGGGCCTCATCACAGATCTGGTCAAGGGTTTGGACTTCACTCCCACCACCGGACAGGTCTCAGGCCCTCTGGGTTCTGCTCTCAGCACTGCACAGCGGTCTGCTCGGTCCCTCAGACTGGATCTGATGGGTTCCGGATAGAGCTCTGCTTTCTGGGTCTGAATCTGGGTTCTAGCACTGGGTTCTTAGCTTGAAGCAAACAGCACGGCCTGGCTGTTGAAGGTGAGAGCCCCTGGGGAGTTTAGGGGTTAGAATCAAATTGCAAAAGATTCTGAAGGCCTGCTGAAAAGAGTTCAGCTTTTGGGATTGGGCCTTTGCTTCAGGGTTCTAGAGCTTGGTTCTAGAGTCTGGTCTATGGATCTATCTGGATTCTGGAGTCTTCCGGCAGGGTGCTTCGCTAAGAAATTGGTTGAATAGTGGAAAAGAGTGTGTCCCTATCTGTCCTAAGCAGTCCTTATTTATGTGTTCTCAAAGTGGGTGGGAAGGCTGATTCTACATGCCCAACCCTCTAAGGATTTGATCGTTTAGAGGATTCCCTGTCCCCTGACTGGAGAAAGGGTCAGCGTGTCAGAATGAGTCAGAGTGATGCTGTGTTTATGGCTTAGCTGAAATCCCTCCCCTTTGCTTTTTCATAGAAAATCAATTTTCCCCAAAAAACATATTTCCCAGATACACACGTTGTTCATAATACATATACACATCACAGATTAATTAAGGCATGTCTCTGTTCCAGTCCCATGTTCCTACGAGCTTGGGTTCAGAAATTACCATTTATTCGCGCTTTTGGTGAGTTTCCCAATATTGGTTCTGCACCAAATTTGATACATGCATGCAGATCCTCTCTGGGCATATTACTGTAAGTTCATATGTTCATAGCAACAACACTGCAGCTACAATATTAATAAATTCCGGGGTTTGGTCTCAGAACATCACACGCACGGTGTCCAGCTTAGTTTTAAATTGTGAGTGCATTTTTCATTTTAAGAATCCCAAAGTTTCATATTTTTTTCAGCTTGGTAAAATTTGTTATAAGCATTTTTATAAGACATGCATTTGCTTTCAATTCAATTCACACAATGGTTTGTCTGCGCCCCCAGAGCTGGCTGACTCAGAGTGTCACATGTCTTGTTTCCTGCCAGGAGTTGTTGACCAGTAACAGCCAAATCAGCATATTCCGATTGATCCCAAAGAATCCATTGTCTTGACTGAGAGCAACATGCCAGGGTGCCTTGGCTAGTTCCTGTTCACACCAGTCTGTCAATATCTTGGCCAAGGGCAGAAGGAAGCTTCTTTTGTCCAGGGAAAAGGTGTGGAATCTGTTTGATCCCAGTGTGGGAAAAATTTTAACTCTACAACCAATGTCTACAAATTGTCTTTTCTTACAATATAACCCACATTTTTAATACATACATTAACAATTGCTTCCTTCAAGTCATTTCAGAATATAGTTTTAAATTTTCTCCACCCCTTAGGCTTCTGATAGCAAGTATTTCTTTGGCATAGTTTGGGGTTCCATGTTCAACTTTACAAGGAAAAAGGTTTAAAACGCTGGCTTTCTGGTAGAGGTGAGCAACGGTATTGTACCCATTTTTGACAGCTGTCTTTCCATCAGTATCTTTAAAGGGGGATTTTGCTTGATAACATATGATTCTTGCTGATAATGTATTGATGTGGATTCTTGCAGTAGAGTAATGTGGAACACCCAACAAAGAGGTTGGATCTTTTAGGTGCTTTGTGAGCCATGGTTTTAGCACATTTTTGACAATCAAGAAAACTGATTCCCAACAGCTCGGTGTTTCTTTTGGCAATCAGCATTGCTATTTCCAAGTGGTTTCAGGCTATTTGTGGGTAGCCCAATGGTGGTTTTTGGCAGTGATTTCCTGTGGTCACTAAGATAGGCAAAAGTGGATGGTGGCCTGTTTTTCAGGTTTTCACTGCACATTTTCTGGTGATTTTGAGCGAGCAGCATGCTTTCCAGTGGCCATTCTGATGTTTCTGCTGCCAGCGATGCACCGTGATGTTGCAGGGCTTGGATGAGTGGGTTGATACATCCCACAAGCCCCCCTCTTGCGATGGCCGTTGGACTTTCATCGATGGAACTTCGCAAGACTGGGATGTCAGCCTCATCTCTCCGGATTCCACAAATGCACAGTTCATCGACTTTTCCTCCATCAGGGGTGGATCTCTTGGTTCTCCTCGCCAGTCCTGATGGGAGTATTGAGCGATACCCTGGGCCCTTCGGATCTTTGCTCCCGGTCCCCAGGTCGTCCTTCTTGGTCAGTGTCCATGGTTTCTCTCTCCTAGGATGACAAAGCAAAAAGGCAACCACATATTTGTAGACATTTCCCCACCACTATTAATGTAGTGGGGCGGGCATATACTTTTTATAAATCAGGATAGATTTGTATTTTTATTATTGTATTTTATAGACTATATGTGGAATATTTTAGGGTTGGAATTTTATGGATCTGGAGTGGCCCCCTCTGGGGTTTCAGAGGACTCCTCCAGTTGCTGCAGAGTGTTCCTGGGATAGCAACACTTTAGCTGATTAATATGGACCCACTTATCTTCCCCCTCTGCCAAACTGCCTTTGGGGATGCAGATCTTGTAGGCGACTGGTGAGGTCTTGTCTATAATTTCAAAAGGTCCCTTCCAGGTAGGCAGAAATGTTCGCTGTTTGGCCTGGTTCCCTTGGAAATTGTATAGGTAAATCCCGTCTCCTACATTGTATTCTTTCCTGGTAGTCTTTAAGTCATAGTGGGTCTTCATGCTATCGGCTGATCTTTCTAGATTTCGCTGAACATAGGCAAAAGCGTGTTGAAGGTGTTTTCTTAAATTTTCAACATGCTCATGAGTTGTGGAGGCATTGATCGATGTCTGCTCTTGGGTCCTGTAAAGCAGATGCTGGGGAAGCACCATCCTGCGTCCAGTCATCAACTCAAATGGTGACATTTTAGTTGCAGATGAAGGGGTATATCTGATGGCCATTAGGACAAGAGGTAATCGGATATCCCAACTTGGCCCAGAATCTGCCACAAACTTTTTTAAGAATGCTCACAATGGTTTTGTTGTAACAACTCCACTGCACCACTAGAGGCTAGCCAGTAAGCAATGTGTAGCTTCCTTTTAACCTCAAGTATCTCCCACATCTTTGTCATTACTTCGCTGGTGAAATGGCTACCTCTATCTGACTCAATCCTTTGGGGTAGTCCATAATGCGAAAAGATGTGATTGATCATCAGGGCAGCTGCTGTTTCTGCCTTGCAGTTTGGGGCCGGGAGACATTCCACCCATTTAGTAAATAAGCATGTCACGGTCAACATGTACTTATTCCCCCTAGAGGAGCGAATCACGGGCCCAATAAAGTCGACTTGTAAATCTGACCATGGCAGTGTCATCCCCCTCTTTTGGAGAGGCGCACCGTGTGTGAGGGATGTTGGCTGAAATTGTGCACACACAAGACACCGCTTCAAGTATTGTTTGAGGTCCTGCCCCATGTGTGGCCAGTATGCAACCTCCCTTAAGATTTCAAGTGTTGTATGAAACCCCCTATGACCGGCTGTGGCCGCATCATGGGTGTGACTTAACATCAGGCTTCGGAATGAGGTAGGAACCACCCACTGATCATGGCCAGCTTGGAATTTCCTTATCAACAAACCGTCTTGGATTCGGAACATTTTTGGACATTTCATCAGCACTCTGAGGTCCTCTTTCCCAATGTAATCGGTATACGTCAGGAGAAAGTCCTCAATGTGTTGATACCATTTACCAATTATTGGATCCCCTTTTTGAGCCATAATCAAATCAGCATCTGGGGTCTCCTTACTCCATTGTGCAGTTGAAAGACCATTGTGAGCACTTGTCTGGGACCTAGTGATAGCAGTGACCTGGATTTCCCCCAACAGGGACTCAATCTCTATCAGATCCCCTTGGATGGCCCGTTTTTGGCCAGCTGATCAGCTAAGTCATTTCCAGTTTTGTCTGGTCCCTCTACTTTGGAATGACCCTTGATCTTTTTCCAATAGATGGTCATCCCATTCGAGGTGACCAGATCATCAATATTTCGAATTAACTTCCCATGTTTCAAGGGTTTGTTATTAGCACATAGCATGCCTCTGGTTTTCCAGTTAACCAGGTGCTCCACGAACCCGTTCCGTACATAATCTGAATCTGTGATTATTACCAGTTCGTAGAGTTGATGTTGGACATCAGTGAGGATGGCTTGATGCACAGCCATCAACTCTGCCCCTTGACTACTTCGGGGACCAATCTTGTACCCAGCCGAGGGTTCTGGGACTCATTCACCCATGCATTCCCTACGCCGGCCACAAATTCTTTTTCCCCGTTGTTGTCAACATGGTAAGAGCATCCATCCGCATAGACAGTGGACATTCCCTCACACTTGACTTCTTCAAAGTCTTTGTGTGGGGAATTAAGGTATGCCTCCATGTTGTCCTTGATTTTTAGACTTTAGTCCTCGAGACAGTTTTCTCTGGCACAATAATGCAAGTCAGCCAGACCTTGCGCGAGGGGACTCTTCTTGTTGTGGCCATACCCTGACCTCCACAGGAAAGCCTTGCATTGACAGAATCCAGGAAGTAATTCGGGAATTACTCACATTTCCGGCCCGGATTCTGTCAATTTGGAGAAATTGCAGAGGCTGGTGTGGAGTCTCCACTATGATGTGTTCCCCCTGGATAAACGGGCGGTAATTCTTCAATGCCCACACCGGTACCAGGAGTGCCTTCTCACAGTCGTTGAATTTTTCCTCCACAGAGGATAATGTTTTACTTGCATAGGAGATTACTTTATTGACCTTGTCATGCTTTTGGTATGATACTGCAGTCAAGCATGTATTAGAGAACCCTGTCTCCAAGAAGAACTCCTTGTTTCTGACAGGGTAAGCTAGGCAAGGCGCTTGTGAGAGGCTTCTTTTGAATTGTCTTACTGCCTCGGATTGTTCTGAACCCCATTCCCACTTGACCCCCCTTTCAAAAGATGAATCAGGTGTCTGCTGATCTCTGCGTAGCCCTCAATGAACTTTCTGCTGTAATTAGTGTGTAATTGTGGGGTCCTCCAGTTTGTGGAGTGCTTTCACTTTCTTTTCCTGGGGACAGAGACCCTGAGTAATCTCATGCCCCAAGAAATTAACATGGGTTCTACACCACTGTGCTTTCTGAAAGGAAAGTTTTGCTCTGGCGGCCCTCAACTGTGTCAGAACATAACGGATCTCCGCTATGTGTTCCTCAACAGTTGAGCTCTTGATGAGGACATCATCTACATAGGCCAGGTTACCCCTCTCACCCAGGTCGGGCATGGCCTTATGCAGAAAAATGTTGAACTCATTGCCGGAGTTGAGGTATCCAAAGGGAGTCCGGGTCCATTTGTACTGCTGGCCCCCAAAGGTAAAAGCCAGCTTGTATTGGTCCTCCCTACTGACAGGCACAGTCCAGTATCCATTGGTCAGGTCTATTGCAGTGAATACCTGTGACGCCTGGATCTGGGCCAGCCCTTGGTCAATGTAGGGAAGAGGCCATCGGGAAGTATGGACCCGTTTGTTGAGCTCCCTAAGGTCAGTGCAGAGTCTCCACTGGCCGTTTGGCTTCAATATCCCCAGCACCGGATTATTGAAGGTGCTGTGGACTGGACGGATTATCCCACGGGACTCAAGGTTCTTAATGATTTCAGTCAGGGACTCCATTGATGCGAGAGGCAAGCGATATTGCTTCACAAAAACTGGAGTCATACCAGGGTCCGTGGGAATTGTTGTTGTGTGGATGTCGGTGCGACCACAATCATATGAGTCCACCGCAAAGAGATCTTGAAAATCCAAGAAAACTTGTTTCAACTTTTGCTTCTGCTCCAGAGTCACACAGGCATAAGATAGGTTGACTCTCTCTTCAACCAACTGCCTGAAGCCTGGAAAGACTTCTGGTTTCACTATCTCAGCGGCCTCCTCCAGCTGGGTGGAGAAGTCCCTGGTCAGAGTGCTGATTTGGACTGGTGGCTTCAGGTGGGAAAGGCAGCCCTCATGGACCTGGAAAATCACCTCATCCTTTCTGAAGTCACACTTGCATAAGGGCAGGAGGTGTACACCAGGAAGTTCCCCCCATGCCGGGTGAAGTTCCTGTCTGGTGTTGTATTGTCATGATATGATATGATATGATATGATATGGCATTTGTAACGCGTCTATACACAAGTGTTTCAAGTGTTCATCACTGTCACTGTCAAAACAGTCCTTGGGGATTTGTCCTAACAGTTAATTCCCTAAATCGATGGAAAAATGTCGGTCATCAATCACCATTGCAATAATGGTGCCTGCAGCTAGAGTGATACTCTTTAAATCGTTGTTATCCACCTCTATTGAAATGGTGTCATCTTCTATATTGACTAGTGGTGTTGGGTTTACCCCCAACCCTTGCTGTTGGAGAGAAGCATTCAGATGAATATAAGCATCAGGGTTTTTCAATTTTTGTCCTTGTTTAACTTTCACTTCCAGGGAGAATTGTCGGGTCCTTTCTGGAATGGTGACTTCCTCTCCAATCTGAATTTCAACTGCAAAAGGTAGCAATTGAGCTGACCTAAATGCTTTCTCTGGATCTTCAAAGCCATGGAATTATCTGCTAATCGGGACCGAGCTTTGAAGTTTATTAGGTCCAAACTAATGGCAAAGCGATTGAGAATATCACTGCCTAAGTAAAAGGCGGCAGTGACGTCTCACACGACCCAACAATTATGGACTATGCTCTTGTTGCCAATGGAGATTTTGAGCATACACCTGCTTGTCAGGAGATGTTTGGAATTGGGTGCTTCCAAATCCATTTCCCATTTTTCTATCAGTTTGAAAGTGGGAATGGCTGGATCTTTTGGGAGTTGGTGGAACATGGCTTCGCTGTTGAAGCTCTTACCGTTGTTCACTCGGACGAGAACAGAGACCTTCCCATCATTTAACTGAACAGGGATGAACAACAGCTCTCCAATTTGCTGAACATCAGCCAGGCTCTGAGCTGATTTCACATCTTTCTAGACTATTGGAGAGGGACTGTCTGATTGTGGATTGGTAAAGAATTTCAGAGTGTTTCCTTCCAGTGTGGAATACCACCTGAGACTGGAAGGAAGGTTGATTTTCAGAAATAGAGGGCTCCCCCCATCACCAGTCTGTTATCCTACTGCTATTACTGTCACGTCTGGAATTTGGTTGCTCTGGAAGTGAAATTACTTGGTCAGAATTTTGTTCAACCATGTGGCATGTGCCGTTTAAACTAACATGGTTGACACTCTGTTTTAATTTTATTGGTCGGCTAGTCTGGGTCCAGAGGACCTTGTTTACCCAATCTATTAGGGGTGAGAACCTTCTCAGGAGGTCATTCCCTAGTAAACAAGTGGTGCCCTCTGGAGTCACTACTATGACCGGATGTTTCACCTTGTGTCGCACAATTTTAATGTCCAAATCCGCAGTCCCCTCGACGGGAATTTCCTTCCCGTCAAAGTTCTGAAGTTGTCCAGGAAGAGAGGTGAGAGGAATTTGGTATTTCTTCCCCCTTCCTGAATTTAGTTCATCAAAGGCCTTTTTGGACAGAAGGGTAGCTTGGGATCCATTGTCCACCAGTGCCAAAATTGTACCCTGCCCCTGTACTTGTACCGGGGCATAGTATCTTCCCTCCTTCTCCGCAAGGGGGCACAGATAATGCACATTTTTGGACAATTGGTGGGCTCATTTTCTGGTTTTGGACATGGAGAGAGAAGAGATTTGGGCAGAATTCTGTGGAGATTCATGGTAACCTGCATAAAAAGTTGGCAACTGGAGATAGGAAAAGTTTTGAGTTCCCCTGGTTCCGGTTCTGGCCCCCACCACCCTTTTTGGAGGCAGTCAGCAGGATGGGTTTGAACCAGGGGATTTTGATGTTGTTGGTTCTGGGATGGGATGATGGGCGGCGCTAGCTCAGTCCCCACATCTACCCAGTATGCATTTGAATCCCTTGGGACCCATTTCTCTTTGGGAGGAGTTCCCCCATCTCTGAAGGAGAAGATCCTTTTCCCAGGATCCTCTGAGGATCCCTCTCCCTCTAATTGGAAGATCTGTATCTCCTCCACAAAATGGGTCTGTTTGGGTCCTTTGTTTCTCCTACCCCCCTCTGTTCCTTGGGTGTCAGACTTTCAGGGGCAGGAGATTTTGTTTCCGGTTCCTGGGTTATCAGGGGCTGTTCACAAGTGGGGAAGGAAGCTTCCTCCAAGGCTTTGCACCCCACTTCCCCTTGTGCCTCCTCCCTGGGAACCGGTGGGTTGGCGGGGTGCTGCCCCTGTCATTGTTCTGGAGCACCAGGTCCAGAGTTTGGGGGCATTATGTGCCGACATGCTCATATGAGGGTTCTGTTGAGCCCTCAGCATGTGACCCAGATCCTGTGCCATATTTTGGACCTGGCGCTCTAACTGTGAAATCCGCTCAGGCTAATACGGGGTTCTGTTTTCTCCCCTGGGATGATCCCGGGAAGGGTAGCTATCACTTTTCCGGTAGTACCCCAGGTTGGGAAGATTTGAGTACCCCTCCACCCTTGGCCTCCCCTCTCCCAGATTAGGTTGTCTGGGCTCAGGGAATTGGGGAAAGAAGGATGTATGATTTTGGGGTTGGAAGTTCTGTGGGTACCCGGGGAAAAAGTTCTGCCCAGGATTTGGTGAATTTCTGCCCTCCTGGGCGAAGTTAGGAGGGAAGTTCCCTGGGTTAGGTGCTTGGTTGGATGCCCCCCCTTGGGTTTGAGGAGTCCATACATAACCCAGGATGGGTTGGTTTCCCTTGTAACGGGGACTTACAAAGTCAGGGGAGTGAGGGACCCCATTTGTGGGACTACCTCCTTGACTTCTTGTCTGTGACTGGCCCGAGGGCCTTCTGGGCTTGGAATTATTCTGTGCAGGAAAGTATTTAGGCCCCCCCATCTCCAAATCCAAAATGGGGGCAACCTTTACCTCTGCCACCTTGGCAGCAGCAGGGGCGCTGGTCGGTTTGGGGTTTTTCTGAGCATTATTTTTATTTTCTATGGGCTTCTGCACCTCATAGATTCGGGTGGCTTGTTCAATGACCCACTCTAGTGACCTTTTCTCATGAAAATCTCTCACTAGTTGGGTCATGATGTATTTGGGTGAAGCATGGAAAAATGTGTTTACAAATTCTTTACTGTCCGTGCGCACCCTTTTGGTAGTCTGCGCAAAAAGGCACACTTCAAGTCCTGCACACATTCTTGTGGGGCCTGATCCCCCCCCCCCACATTGCAAATTGTAGGCCGCCTTGCGAGCCTCTTGGGGATTTCTATGAACAGAAAAGTGCTTTAAGATGGCCGCCCTATATGTGGACCATCTTGAATGGTTTTGGTCCTCCAGCCCCGCAAAGAAACTGGAGTATTCTGGGGAGAATGTCCATTTTTACGTACTGAATGCAGCTGCTGCTGTCTTTCAAATGGAAAGTCTCCATCATTTGCTCAAAGAGCTCCAAGTGTTCACAAACAGAATACTTGGAGTTCTTATGATAAGGAGTGATGACGCTCCTTACTGCTTTGATCTGTTTTAAGGGGTCCTTAAGCAAGGCCCTTTTGCCTTATTGGCCTTCTTGGCTCGGGTAACCCTGGTCCAATCATCCTCTGACTCAGAAGCACTGCTCCCAGAGGTGCCCATCTGATCTTCCAGGTTTTCCCAGATTCTGGCAGAATGTGGGGACCGAGTCTCCTGTGTCCTGGGACGCTCAGAGGAGTCTTCTGATTCCTCCTTGCTCCCAGGATTTGATGGGTACCCCCCCACTGACCTAACTGGGCAGAGGTTTTCAGGATGCACTTAGTGGGCCTACTCTCCTGGGGTTCCCCACTAAACTTCACAGTACGTGGGTGCCCATACCCAGATGCCCGCCGATCCATGCCTGGGAGTTACTGGTCCGTGAGTCCTATATTTCTGACTGGATAGTAATCTGCCATCCCTGTGGCCCTGGGCTCATTTGCGCCAGCGGACATGGGGGTGGCAGAGTCCAGGGACTGGGAGAGATGAAGGCCTCTGGTACTAGTGTACTAGTGTTCCTCCACCTCTTCCTATTGCACCAGTAACAGTACCTCCATTGCATTTGCCTGCCCCCCCTCTTCCAAGTGGTCTAGTACCGCTTGTAGTCGATGAGGGTGCGGGGTCAAGGGTTGTCACTCATAATACCATATCTCCAGAAAAGAAACATGAATTGATTGCATGGGCTAAGCATTGTATGGAGAGAGATGATCGAGCTAATGTTTTTGCCACACTTTCTAATATGGATAATTTTCCTGAGAAAAATGTTTTCATTCAAGGTTTAGGGGTTCATTTATGTTTAATGTGGGGCAAATTAAATAATGCAGATCTCCCACAAGGATTGCGAGATCTGAACACTGATTCCAGAGACACTGTGGAGAAAGTAAATGAGCATGTTGAGAGGATATTTGAGTATAGAAAGGAGTTGGAAAGGTTACAGAATGAGGATGACGAGGAGGAAAGTATATATGTACAGAAACGGTTCCTTCTTTGTCGAAAATCGATATCTGAGGAAGTACGAATTTGTACGAAGGACGCGCTTAGATGGATCTCAGATATGTTGATAACTCCAGTTGAGGTATATGACACATACAGTCAGTATACGCCAGAAATGCAGAGGAACGTGATACAGGTAATGATAGAGTACCTACAGGGTGATTGTGTGAAGAGAAAGATTAGTTGTCCCATAGAGTTATAGAGTATTTATAAGAGCTTTTTCACTTGACACTTCTTCGGCTGCTTTAGCGCTCGACTTAGCTCTGTTGCTTAGTAAGCGTTCGGAGTTGCCTACTTCTCAGTTGCCTGTGAGAGGTTCATCCGACATTTGTCCCAAAGGTTGAGATTGCGGCCGATGCTGCGGCGGGTATAGTTGCTGTGAACGTTCCTGCACATTATGTATCACAGTTCGTTCATGTCCCGTTCTCAAGACAGGAAGTGAACACTATTAGACAATCCATTCCTGACATTAGGAAAAATCTGACAGAATTCTATGAAGAAATAGAGTCTGTCTTGCAGTCCTCAGTATTCACCCTGGGTGACATTGATTTGTTATTTCCTGTACTCCTGCTCGTAGATTTGTGGAAACAAGTTAGGGCTATAGACGACATACCAGGGTTGGGAGATAAATGGGCTAACATAACTAGACTTGATGGAGAAAGGCCAGCTGGCGAGAGACCACCCCAGGTGATACTAACTTTGCCTGATAGAATCATTGCAAAATTGAAAACTATAATTCCCGAAAAAAGGATTATCTGGGACAAGCTTACGGCCTGTGTCCAAGGGAAGTCTGAGGGTGCTACCGAGTTCTTTAATTGTTTCGAACAGGTATTCTCGGATTTCAGCGGACAAGACTTAGGCACAGAGTCTGGGAAAAGATTATTTGTGGACAAATTTGTGCGTGGGTTGCTGCCAGACATCCAGTCACAAATGATGTCTTCTGAGAGCGCTTGGCAGGCGAAGTCCCAATCAGAAGTACTGCACATGGCTCAGTAGTACGAGAATCGTGTCAATAATGAAAAAGATAGAGTTGAGAAGCGAAAAGGTGATTTAAAGACTAAAGTATTATTACAGCAAATTGTTAATGGCCCCAGAGGGGGTAGTTCGCAGATTAGAGGTCAGTATGTTCCACAAGGGAATGTGCCCTTGGGTCCTGTGAACATTAACCAGTGTGCATATTGTCGACAAGTGGGTCATTGGCATGGACAATGCCCCGTCCTTCGACAGAGATCGAATAACACATTCACAAATATGGGTAGACGATTCAGAGGTCACCCGGGTGTAAGGGGCCCTGGTAGAGGTCAGTTTGCACAGGATCCTCAGCAACCTTTTTCGCAGGATAATCATACTCCGAGTGTGGATACTAGAAACATATTTGATCATCCTTCTGCTGCTTACTTCTCTGAAGAGCTTCCTTTTGATGACATTCTGTTTCGTTAGGATTGCCGAAGCAGGGTTTGGAACCTAAGTCTATTCCCGTTAATCAGAAAGGTCCCTATTTTGAAATGGTAATGGGAAATAGGAAACATCTGTTTTTGATAGCTACTGGATCACAGAAGTGTTCCATTGATCATTCTCGGGTTCCAAACATTCCACTGTCAGGGCAAACCAATGTTTCTGTAGGGTTTTCAGGCACACCAGTTGTTTGTCCAGTTTCTTCGCCGGTACCTATTTCTTTGGGTCCCTTTGCGGACCACTGTCCTTTTCTGTTGACTTCGAATTGTGGAGAGAATGTGCTGGGGTTGAATCTGTTGAAAGGATTAAATGTGGTAATTCATTGTTCTTCTGACGGAGTGCGTTTGACGATTTCACCACAGCAACTTTCTGTCTCTCAATTCCTAAGCAGACCTTTGCCGCCAGAATTAATTGATGTACCAGAATGCCAATGGGCAATTGACGACAATGATGTCGGTGTTTTACAGATTGAGCCTGTTAAAATAGTCTTGAAACATGGAATTAAGCTGCCACGCATTCCACAGTATAAGATTTCAGTTGAGGGCGAGCAAGCTTTGAAATGCATTGTTTCCGATTGTGTGCATCGCGGGGTGATTGAGGAAATTTCAGGTAGTTTGTGCAATAATCCGATTTTACCCGTGTACAAAAAAGGCGATAATGCAATTCCATTCCGTTTCATAATTGATTTACGTGCCATTAATAAAGTCGTCGCTCCGCAATTTCCAATTGTGCCTGATGTGACCACAATATTAACCATGATTCCAGCTAAAGCTACTTACTTTAGTGTTGTGGATCTGAAGAATGCTTTCTTTAGTATTCCTATACACAAGGACAGTAGATGCTTGTTCGCGTTCACCTTAGGGCGACGCCCGTTCACATTTACTCGTGCCCCTCAAGGTTACACAGAGAGTCCTAGCATCTACAGTAGGGCTTTGAAAGAACAGCTTGACACTCTTGAATTGCCCTCTACTTGTACATTGCTTCAGTATGTTGATGACTTGCTTTTAGCTGCAGACTCTGAAAGTGCCTGTAAGGAGGGCACTGTGTTGTTGCTTATTCATCTAGCTAAACATGGTCACAAAGCTTCGCTTAAAAAGTTTCAATATTGTTGCCAGGAGGTCGCCAATTTAGGCTATTGCCTGTCAAAGGAGGGAAGAAGATTGACACCTGAAAAAATAAAACACATTTCTGGCATGTCTGTCCCAAATACACAGAAGGAAGTTAGAGCCTTGATAGGTATGGCTTCTTACTATAGGTTGTGGATCCCAAACTTCTCACTAGTGATTAAACCGATGTTGGCTTTGACAAAGAAGGGCATTTCTTCGCCATTGCCATGGAAGACGGAACACCAGCAATCATTTGACCTGCTCAAGACTGCATTGTGCTCGGCACCGGTTTTGGGCACACCAAACTATAAAAAGGCCTTTGTGTTGTTCGTGCATGAATGTGATGGATGTGCTTTGGCTGTATTAACACAGGAACATAGAGGGAAGAATAGGCTGTGCGGTTACTTTTCTTCTGCCCTTGATCCTGTAGCATGCGCTTTGCCAAGATGTCTGCGAGCTGTCGCTGCTGCTGCTGCATCTGTAAAACAGAGTGAGGGAATGGTCCTAGGCCATGATCTAACCCTGATGGTGCCTCACTCTGTAGATGTTCTACTGAACAGAACCCAAACGCAACACCTCACTTCCGCACGGTTGACGAGATATGAATTGATCTTGTTTGCTCCTCACATCCAAATTAAGAGGTGTTGTGTTCTTAATCCGGCTGAACTCTTACCTTTCCCGCAAGGTACTGCTTGCGGTGACAAAGAGTCACATGACTGTCTGTATACTACCAAACAAGAGACAAAGGGTAGAATTGATCTGAAAGATACTCCTTTGAACAATACACAAGGAGAACTGTTTTGTGATGGCTCCTGCTTCAAACTTCCAGATGGTACATCCATAGCTGCTTATGCAATCACCACATTGAGCATGGTCATGGAAACCAAGAGAATCACGCATAACTCTGCGCAGGCCGCAGAGATTATAGCATTGACCCGAGCTTGTGAACTTTCCGAAGGGCTTGCAGTAAACATACATACTGATAGTCAGTATGCCTTTGGGGTGGTTCACAACTTTGGGAGACTTTGGTCAGAGAGAGGGTTCTTAACTTCGCATGGCACAAAGATCCAACATGGCTCCCTAATAGTACAACTGCTCTTAGCGCTGGCGCTCCCTACTCAGTTAGCTGTCGTAAAATGTGCAGCACATCGAAAGATTATAGATCATATAAGAAAAGGGAATGCTTTCGCTGACCAGATAGCTAGACAAACTGCCACCAATCTCTTTACGGAGATGTATGTTTCAAGGGAGACTGTAAATGCCTATGAAATGGACGAGGGTGTTGGGTCTGCACGGGATATCCAAGCCGATGCCACGTTAGAAGAATCCAAGAGGTGGGCTGAAGGCTTGGGGAAACTCGATGATGATGGGTGTTGGGTGGACATAGTTGTAGGGAAATGGCTACTCCCTGACGCTTATGTGATGATGATGGTCATTATGGCCCATGGCCCTACACATATATGTGCCCAGAAAGTGACGAAAATGTTAGAGAAAGTTTGGGCAAATGACAACATTTCAAAAATTGCCCAGCGCTATGTTCAGGACTGCATGATTTGCCTAAAACACAATGTGGGAAAGGGGACATCAACTCAAGGGGTAGTTCTGGGCCACCTTCTGTCCCCTTCAAAGTCATTCACTTCGATTTTATTGAAATGGAACGGTGCAACAATATGAAGTATGTGTTAGTTGTCACCTGTGCTTTTAGTAAATGGTTTGAGGCTTTCCCTGTCAAAGATGCTAAAGCCATGACTACTGCGAAAACCATGTTAAAGGAATATTTTCCTCAGTTCGGGCTACCAAGAGTCATCTGGTTGGACAATGGTCCACATTTTGTCGCTGCTGTAATTCTGCAGATATGTGCAGCATTACAGATGAACAAACGGTTCCATTCGGCCAGACATGCTCAGAGCGCCGGACTAGTAGAAAGACACAATGGTATCATCAAGAACAAACTCGCTAAGACGCGTGCCGGCATTAAATCAAAATGGCCGGATGCCTTACTGATCGTGTTACTAGCCATGCGTACAACCCCTCAAACTAAGACTGGGCTCTCTCCATTTCAGGTGGTAATGGGGAGACCTGCAATATCTGGAATCTTCCTAAATGTAGATCCTTGAAAAATGTTGAAAATGTACTTCTTTCAGATTATTGCAGCCAGTTGACTAAAAACCTGTATTTGATTTATCACCAGGTGCGAGAGGCTTTACCTGTGTGATACGAGGGCCCGGGCCACAGCATTCGGCCTGGGGGTTGGGTGCTTACCAAGGCATTTGAGCATTCTTCCTGCCTTGCACCTCATTGGTGGGGCCCATCCCAGGTCCTGCTGGTCACACAGACGGCGGTGCATGTCGCAGGCAGGAAGCATTGGATTCATTCGTCGCATCTCAAGAAACTTCCTCACCCAGTGCCACATGATACAGAAGAAACAGAACCCCTCACTTACACTGCAACCAATGATTCCAAAGCAGTAAATAGTGCTGAGAGTGCATCCGAGAATCTTTCTGAGCCTGTGAGGCTTGGGAAACCCGTCATTCTATCTCCATACTCTCCAAAAGTTTTGCTTCCGGAAACTGTCGTTTCGAATCCTGCATCTTCACTTGCTCTTGATACATTGCTTCCAACAGGAAGTGACGACACATTGTTTCCGGATCAATCAGACCCGGGAAAAGCAAGGTACAATCTGCGTCCAAGGAAATAGACTTTAGGCACGGTTTTTCTGTGCATCTGATAGACTTACGGCACGGTTCGGCTGTGCATTCGGAGAAGGAAAAGTATCATCAAGGGCTTGTTTTTTGCCCAAATAATTGTTTGAGAAAAAAGGGGATTCTGTTGGCTAGGGTTGTGGAAGGACTAAGAAGTCGTGCGGCCGGGAGGTCGCCAGCAACGAACATTGGGGGTTTCCGTTTGAAGACTACAATGCCTGCCACCGCTACCGCTTGTATGGGACTTGTAAATGATTGTGTGACCAGCCTGGATAATGAACAAAGCACTTGGGCTCTGAAAACGTATTGCTGTGTTTTTATAATAATATTTGGTTTTATAATAGTCACTGTTTTAGGCCTATGCTTCCTTGAGGAAACTCATCCTTTAGAGTCCTTGTTACCGACTGAAAATGTCCCACTGTTTCTACTCCCTTTGTACATTTGCATACTCTGTCCCCTAGGGACTCCCAGCATAGACAGAGGTACCATAACAATACTCTGTAACTTATCATGAATGCTACGCATGGCATTTTTAATAGGTCCAATTGTTGGGTCTGCTCGCATTTACCGCAACATGGGGATAAGGGGCTAGGTTGCTATATTCATCCTTTACCTTTGACAGCTACCTGCTATGCTTCTCTTAGAGCACTGTTCTTTGGCCGTTGGAACGATAGCATCACAGGGAACTTTGAGGGCACTAATTTGAATAGTTTTGAGAAATGTGCTCTGACTCCCCTGGGATGCTCGCTTTTCGTAAATAGGAGAACGCTCAATGTTGCTTCTATTAGGCCTTCTGATGGATTGTCTCGTCCCTTTCAATCTTTGATCTCCTTTAAGATGCCTCCGATAGGCAATAAGGATGCCATGCCTCCTTCTTATACCTTTACCATAGTCCCGATTCAGTTTATTTCTGCATAAAGAGGAATGGTACTCAGTCAACGGGAGATTTTAAAGGTTGTGCCAACATTGCAAATTTGACTGGGGAAGACAGACCTTTGTATGTAGGCGAACCTGTGTACTTTGTTTGCGGTAATGTAGTATTTCCATGGTTACCCAGGGATTGGCAGGGAACCTGTTATTTAAGGATCCTGTTACTTGGGGTGTTCATAGCTAATACAGTAGAGGTTTCAAAGGCTCGTCCACGGCGGGACGAGAATGGTGACACTCTAGCACAGGTCTTGGGAGATGTAGCAAAATCATTTGTGCCATTTTGGGGGCAGATAGCGAATTCCAAAGATATCAGAAGACTAGCGAGAGTACTGGAGAGAACCATCAACCGGACCACGGACATACTTTATAATATGACATTAGAACAGAAAGTGATAAGATTAGTAGCGCTCCAGAATCGGATGGCATTAGATGTCATTCTGGCTGAACGTGGTGGAGTGTGTAAATTAGTGGGGTCCACTTGCTGTGTTTTTATGCCAGATTCCTCCCCAACTATCTTCAAGGCAATACAGAATCTGCACGTCCTCAGTTCAGAAGTGCATGTTCCTGAGGGAAACTGGGATCTTTGCACTTGGTTCTGGGACTTCTTGCGGTTGGAAGGTACTTTCGGTCTTAATGATCATTTCGGTAATTCTGTTGTTCCTTTGTTGTTGTATCCAGTGTTTACCTAGTATATGTTCGATGCTAGGGGGATGTTGCGCACAAGCGATAGGTACAATAGGACATAAAGTGTATGCCCCAGATAAAACATCCAAGGAATATGTGTTAAAAGAAATTTTAGCAAATTATCTAATGGCAATAGATATTTCTGACAGCAATTCAGGGTGTATAGACTATGATGCATGGAGTTGTTTGCAAGGAGATCAGGAGTAGTTTAGCACTTGGCATAGGACAAAAGGAGGGTTTGCCAAATGGGAAATTATAACGGGCCTCCTATTTCAATGAATAAATGTATATTGGCCTACTCCAAGCTGCTCACAAGTCGCCTGCAAAGGAATCCATGTTGCAAGGTCCTGACCTTAGAATCAATGTAAACTGCCATTTTAGGTCAATCCACCATTTTAGGTTCTCTCTGCAAAGTCACTCTGTGAGTTAAAATGGTGGACAATGTCATTCCGAAATACAACATGGCCGTCTTGACCTCTGGGTACAACTAATATGTAACTTGCCTGCAGGCCACTTGTTGGGGTCGTGAACTGAGACCTTGTCCTTCGCTGACCTGTGTGTAAAGGATTACTTGTGCCAATGAAACTAATCCGCGAGCATATGTTAAGAACAATGTATCCAAATACTGAACTGAGAACACTTGTTTAACTACATTGTATTAATGTTTGAGAAGACTCTATGAGGAATCCTAAAATACACTGTTACCGTGTAGACTTGTTGGCGAATGCATTAAAGGCAAACCCTAAGCATATGGATGTGTGAACTCGGCATGAACCCTAGATCAGTAATGTATTAGGGGAATATTAACCCTCAGTAGGGTTGGACATCATGTTCGCAAATGGTATAAAAGTGTGACTAATTCTAATGTACAGTCCCACTCGCTGAGCACACCGAACCATGCTGGAGTTTGCTGTGTTGTACTGAGGGCCGATGGCTATCTGATTTGTTTTGTCCTTTGAAACTGTTCAGTATAAATTAAAGATCTTCATATGTTCCTTTGTAACCTGTGTTCAGTGTATTTCCTTTTGGGGTACTCAGCCTAGATATTTTCACTTTGTTTTCACACTAGGGCTCCTGAGGTTATGCTCAAGTGTTTCCCTTTCCCAGCGAACCTCATTTCTATCAGCGCCTGCTCCCTGTTGCCATGCAAGAGCCTGTGCTTTCAGTTCCTCAATCAAGGCCTTACTAGACTCTATCTGTCTCTCCTGCATGGCTACCTGTTGCTGGAGCCTATCATTGTGCTGACAGAGAGCCTCATTTTGCCTCTGTGCTTCCTGGTTGGTCCGGGAGTACTGGGCCAGTCTTTGCTGCAGGAGGGTTACCTCCTGAGTCCCGTCCCTACTGGCCTGCTACTTTCTTGCCAGAGCATCTTCCACCCTCCTGGTGTGCTCTAACAAGTTTTGATGCTCTTTTTGGAGATCACCCAGTCCCTAAAGGGCCAGGTGATTTTCCTCCAGCTTCCCTTTTAAGTGACAGACTTCCTGGCCTAAGGTATCCCTTTCCTGAGTAAGAGCCTGCCTCTGTGCCACCAGGTCGTCCCTCTGCCTTTGAAGGGCACCAGCTTTCTGGCGCTCTTCATCAAACTCTGCCTGGGTGTTCTGGTCTTTCAAAATCAGCTTATTGCTCTCTGCCCTCACTCTAACTAGATGGCTTTGCAGGGTGGCTACCTGCTCTGTGCATGCCCTATTGAAATCCAGTTGCTGCTCCAGCTTTTTTTGGCTCTGCATTAGGGAGTCCAAACCTTCTTGATACTCTTTCTGCAAGGCCAGAATTCTGGTATCCTGGTCTGCCCTTTCTTGTTGCAGGATACCCATGTCCTCTTTTATTTTAATTAGATACTGTCTACGTTCGTTTTCTGACTCCTGGCTCTTCTGCAGCCTCTGCTCAGAAGAGTCCAGATCAGATTGGGCCTTCTTTAATGCCATCAGTTGCCTACCTGCCAGATCTTGGCCTTCAGCACATTTGTCCTGTATAGCGCCCATATATAAATATAAATATGCCGCTATCCTGACAATCTTGTCGTGCTCATCCTTGGACTTAGCGGCCATATATAGTTCACTCAGGGCCACGTGTAAGGGACCCATATCTTTCCAGTGATCTAACCCAGTTGCAGTGACCTGTCGTGTGGTTGCCTGCAACCACACATTTTGGTCCTGCTCAGTCCATTCACCTCTCACAAACAACTTATGCAAAAGGTGCTCTCTAGATATCTTGATATCCACCAATGTCGCCATTCTGGAAATTGATTTCCTTCCTGACTTACAGAAGTTTATTATTTTATTTTGCAAAACAGACCCTTTCCTGAGAGTGTTTCTTTTTGAGGGGTGCGTTTACAGCGTAACACAGCGTGGTAGCCCAACAGGATTTTTGTATCCTATTAGTTAGCACACTGTGTTAAGCTGCACAAGTGGTAGATCTAATCCAGAACTCCCGGACAAACCCCCGGTCTGTAAGTGACTTCAATGCAGCACTCCAACTAAGTTAATGCCTAGTCTCGGATACCCAATGGAAACCCTTATTTATATACTTTTATGTCAAAGTTCTTTAAATCTGGATGATGGACCCTTATATAACGCCCCTCTCTTTGAATCCCCCTGACCTCACTGAGCCAAGAAGTAGGTTTGTTTTTCAAATTAAAAGGTTTATTTGAAGAATTAAACAATATATATATCTTTTATGAACAAAATAATATCTGAATAGCACACTTATGAATATGGACGGAAATCAACAAGGGGTAATATTACAAAATAGACAATCTCTTTAATCATTTAGGAGTATGAATATGAAGGATACTGCAGCAGAGAATACTTTATATGATTCAAGGAAATGCAATGATGGGAAAGAATGCAACACAGAAATAGACTTGATATGATTTCAACAAAAGACACTATGATCACTCTTTCCCCTGTGACTACTCACTCCCCGCAGTATGCAATATGAAGAGGGGGAAATGAGGGCACACGGGTTTCAGGAATATTAATTAACAATGCAATTCAATTCCAGTTCCCCCAGCAAGCTTAGAGAGACACAGGAATTATTTTAAAACAGGCAAAAATACTTTTGAATGTGATTGTCATGAAAGGGGAAATATGCTAAAATGATTTTAATTCACTAAAAGAGATTCAAGATAAGTGGTAGTTACTTTGGATGGGTTCAGGTCAACACTAGCAATGATTCATGAATGATTATCAAATTGAAAACGAAATTCAGCAGTTGCAAACAAGAAACAGCTATTCTGACAGGTCGGTGTTGAAATTGAGCTAAATTGCAATTCTCAGCAATTTTTCCGCGCACGTAAATCACGATTACGGAAAAACTATAATGAATTGGAATGTAATTTTGGGTTTGCTGGAAAGCTTAGGATCTTCTATTCTAAAATGTGCGGTTCAAAAGTTACAGAGGTTTTTGTGAAGGTAGATTTTGCAGAAAGAAAGTCAAGATTTCAAAATGACAGATCGCGCCTTACAGATTGGAAATCAACAGGATGGACACAAGATTCTATGATGCAGTTCTGAACAAGTTTAAATGGATGGAAAAGGATTACTTTAAACTAAGAGATTGGTTAAGGACAGTTCTAGACTAGATACTCACTCATAGGCTTTGGAATGGAATGGGCCTCATCAAAGATCTAGTTAAGGGTTTCGACTTCACTCCTGCCACTGGACAGGTCTCAGGCCCTCTGGGTTCTGCTCTCAGCACTGCACGACGGTCTGCTTGGTCCCTCGGACTGGATCTGATGGGTTCCGGATACAGCTCTGCTTTCTGGGTCTGGATCTGGGTTCTAGCACATGGTTCTTAGCTAGAAGCAAACAGCCCGGCCCGGCTGTTGAAGGTGAGAGCCCCTGGGGAGTTTAGGGGTTAGAATCAAGTTGCAAACGATTCTGAAGGCCTGCTGAAAAGAGTTCAGCTTTTGGGATTGGGCCTTTGCTTCAGGGTTCTAGAGCTTGGTTCTAGAGTCTGGTCTCTGGATCTATCTGGATTCTGGAGTCTTCTGGCAGGGTGCTTCGCAAGAAATTGGTTGAAGAGTGGAAAAGAGTGTGTCCCTATCTGTCCTAAACAGTCCTTATTTATGTGTTCTCAAAGTGTGTGGGAACGCTGATTCTACATGCCCAACCCTCTAAGGATTTGATAGGTTAGAGGATTCCCTGTCCCCTGACTGGAGAAAGGATCAGAGTGTCAGAAGGAGTCAGAGTGATGCTGTGTTTATGGCTTAACTGAAATCCCTCCCCTTTGCTTTTTCATAGAAAATCAATTTTTCCCAAAAACATATTTCCCAGATACACAAGTTGTTCATAATACATATCCACATCACAGATTAATTAAGGCATGTCGCTGTTCTAGTCCCATGTTTCTACGAGCCTGGGTTCAGAAATGACCACTTATTCGCGCTTTTTGTGAGTTTTTTCCAATATTGGTTCTGCACCAAATTTGATACATGCATGCAGATCCTCTCTGGGCATATTACTGTAAGTTCTTATGTTCATAGCAACAAAACTGCAGCTACAATAATAATATATTCTGGGGTTTGGTCTTAGAACATCACACGGCGTCCAGCTTAGTCTTAAATTGTGAGCGAATTTTTCATTTTAAGAATCCCAAAGTTTCATATTTGTGTCAGCTTGGTAAAATTTGTTATACGCATTTTTATAAGACATACATTTGCTTTCAATTCAATTCACACAATGGTTTGTCTCCGCCCCCAGAGCTGGCTGACTCAGAGGGTCACATGTCTTGTTTCCTGCCAGGAGTTGTTGACCAGTCACACCCAAATCAACATATTCCTATTCATCCCAAAGAATCCATTGTCTTGACTGAGAGCAACATGCCCTGGTGCCTTGGCTAGTTCCTGTTCACACCAGTCTGTCAATCTCTTGGCCAAGGGCAGAAGGAAGCTTCTTTTGTCCAGGGAAAAGGTGTGGAATCTGTTTGATCCCAGTGTGGGAAACTTTTTAACTCTGCAACCAATGTCTACAAATTGTCTTTTCTTACAATATAACCCACATTTTTAATACATACATTAAACAATTGCTTCCTTCAAGTCATTTCAGAATATAGTTTTAAATTGGCTCCACCCCTTAGGCTTCTGATAGCAAGTATTTATTTGGCATAGTTTGGGGTTCCATGTTCAACTTTACAAGGAAAATGGTTTAAAAAGCCTGCTTTCTGGTAGAAGTGAGTAACGGTATTGCACCCATTTTTGACAGCTGTCTTTCCATCAGTATCTTTAAAAGGGGATTTTGCTTGATAACATGTGATTCTTGCTGATATTGTATTGATGTGGATTCTTGCAGTAGAGTAATGTGGAACACCCAACAAGAAGGTTGGATCTTTTTGGTGGTTTTGTGAGCCATGATTTTAGCAATTTTTGACAATCAAGAAAACTGATTTTCCAACAGCTCTGTGTTTCTTTTTGCACTCAGCATTGCTATTTCCAAGTGGTTTCAGGCTACTTTGTGGGTAGCCCAATGGTGATTTTTGGCAGTGGTCTCCTGTGTTACCACTGACATAGGCAAAAGTGGATGGTGGCCTGTTTTTCAGGTTTTCACTGCACATTTTCTGGTGGTTTTTAGCAAGCAGCATGCTTTCCAGTGGCCATTCTGATGTGTCTGCTGCCAGCAATGCACAGTGATGTTGCAGGGCTTGGATGAGTGGGGTGATACATCCCACAGCCTGAACTTTGGCATGACTCAGGGGCGGGCCGTGGCCAGCGTCACCTCTGTCATAGTCAGGGAACCCAAGTAGGGGTGCACTAACCTTATTGCTTTCTGTTCTAGAGTCATATTATAGAGTATGTCAATGGTCCGGTTGATGGTTCTCTCCAGTACTCTTGCTAGTCTCCTGATATCCTCTGAGTTCAGTATTTGTTCCCAAAATGGCACAAAGGATTTCGCTATGTCTCCCAGAACTTGTGCTGGAGTGTCACCATTCTCGTCCCGCCTTCGAAACCTCTACAGTCCTGGCTGTGAATACCCCGGGTAACAGGATCCCTAAATAACAAGTTCCCTGCCAATCCATGGGTAACAATGGAATTTCTATATTACCTAAAACGAAGTAGACAGGTTCGCCTACATAAATGCAGAAAGAAACTGATTCGGGGCTATGGTTAACAGTGTAAGAAGGAGGTGTGGCATCCTTATTGCCTAAAGGAGCCATTTTAAAGGAAATCAAAGATTGGAAAGGACGAGACAGTCTATCATAAGGCCTAATAGAAGCAATGTTGAGATTACTCCTATTTGCGAAGAGCGAGCATCCCAAGGGAGTCAGAACACGTTTCTCAAACTGATTCAAATTAGTCCCATCAAAGTTCCCTGAGATGCTATTGTTCCAGCGACCGAAGAATAGTGCTCTAAGAGAAGCATAGCATGCACTTGTCAAAGGTAGAGGATGAATATACCAACCTAGCCCCTTATCCCCATGTTGCGGTAAATGCGAGCAAACCCAACAGTTGGACCTATGAAAGATGGCATATGTAGCATTCATGATGATGAAGTGGGAGAATGGAAGAACAGGCTCCCGCCCTTCCCCTCTCGCGCTTGGCCTACAGGATCACGGCCCAGACACCCGCCACGAGAGGAGTTTGCCCATCTACCAGATGACCAAATACCCTGGTACAGGAACATTCGGATGTGCCCACCAGCCTGCCCTGCACATGCCGACACCTGTGGCATGGATGGACTCGACTGAACCATCCAGCACTAAATCAACACATCGTTAGAGATGCCATGACGACCTAGCCAACGGTTAGCACACCTGTGCAAACATGCACACCGGACACTCCCACACCAATCCACACAAAGAATATACTCAGTGCTATGATGTAGGCGACAGACATACTCACGGACGTGCATCTTTATTATTTTCCACATAGGCTCTCAAAATGCAGAAACGCAAGACGCATCATGAACTTATCTAAAAAGGCTTGCTCACGCTTCTTCTAAGAACCATGTACCATAATGAAGAATATAACGGAGACACGATACTGAGGATAGGGCAATATGATACCGTGACCTAAAGCGCTCTGAATCAAACGGTTCCACCTATGCACCAGGCCCAAGTAGGCCGCAAGCAAAAGCTTCCATGAACATTGAATGAGCAAGAGCTCGGTTGCTGACCCTGCAGAATGAGCCCGGCGAAAGCACACCACCAAGGGCACGATGTTGCAATCTCGCACGCCGCAAGCCAATGCCAAGGTCGCACCTGCAAGATAAACCAGGCACACAGTGGGAAAAACAATATTATTTGTGCTGAATTCTGCCTCAAACACGGTCCCACCTCACGTGACAAAGCCAAACCTGACAGGATGCCAAGCCCAGGAGGAAGGAGACGCCTGAATCCCACGTTTCAAGACACAGGCAGATACAATTAAAAGACTCATTGGACATCTGCAGCAGTGGGAGTAGTCGACCTCCCAACATATGAATAAATCCTCACATTGTTTACACCTACCCATAGTAAAACATTGTTGCAAATTACAGGTGCACCGCGAGCTGGGAACAGCGATAGTCCCAGACTGGGAGGCTCGCGAGCGGACCAATCAGAACATGGGGCTCTTATCACTGACGCCATTAACATTGACCAATCCTCAGAGGTCTTCATGTAACAATTTTCATGTATCAAATTGAAGGGACAGCCCAAGTATATCACCTGACTAACCCTCAACCACTAACACCGTTCTCTATATGTATGCTATACTAACCCTACCACTCGAGTAACCAATCCAGAGTGGAAATAGGTTTTTTGCTAAACTTTGTAAGGTGACGCAAGTAGCGCGTCATACTAAGGTAAAAAGGGCCTGCGAGCCCCACGATTGTGTGTGTGTCAGGACGGACGCGTACGCTCCTTGACCCATCCCTGCCGTTTTGTCTAATAAACAGCAGAGTCACCTTGCTTCTTGCGTGTGTCTCATACTCTATCTCTTTTGGGATATACGGGAGGAGTTGGGGCCTCCCTGCCCGGAGGTCTGCGGACGGCCCGGCCGACCCCGGCAGAATTTCCCCCCGACAATGAGTAATAGCGTGGTGTTGTGATATCTCTGTCTATGCTGAGAATCCCTAGGAGATAGAGTGTGCAGATGCACGAAAGGAGTAGAAACAGTGGGTACATTTTCCGTCTGTAACAAATTCTCGAGCGGATGTACTTCTTCTAGATACCAGAAGCCTCAAACAATGACTGTTATAAAACCAATTAACATTATCAAAAAACAGCAGTACGTTTTCAGGGCCCATGTTACAGACTGTCCTTTTTCGCAGCTGGTCACACGTTCACTTATCAGTAACTGTGCGAGCGGTAGCGGTGGCAGGCATCGTAATCTTCAAACAAACACACCAATGTTTTTAGCTGGTGACCTCCAGGCCGAGCGTCTTCTTAGTCCTTCCACAAACCCTAGCCAACAGAATCCCCATATAGATCGGGCCAAAAAGGCAAGCCCTTGCTGATTTTTCTCAATCGCACAGCCGAACCGTGCAGCAGGTCTATTTCCTAGGTCGCAGATCGTACCTCGTGCTTCCTGGTACTGAGTGATCTGAGAACAACATGTCGTCACTTCCTGTTGGAAGCGACGTATCAAGAACAAGAGAGGATGCAAGATCCGGAACAAAAGCTTCCGGAAACAAAACTGTTGGAGAATGTGGAGGCAAAATGGCTGTTTCCCCAGGCCCCACGGGCTCAGGGAGAGTCTCTGACGCACTCTCGATGCTGTTTACTGCTTCGGGATTGTTGGTTGCAGTACTGATGGGGGGTTCTGTTTCTTCTGTATTGTATGGCAATGGGTGTGGAATCTTCTTGGTGTGTGTCGCATCGATCCAATTATTTCGGCCAGACACCCTCACCACCGTCTGCGTGACCAGCAGGACTTGGAAGGGGCCCTGCCACTGAGGTGCACGGCAAGAGGATCACTCGAATGCTTTTGTCAGGACCCAGTCACCTGGCTGTATGCCGTGACCAGGGCCCTCGTATCGTACAGGTAAAGCCTCTCACACCTGGTGATAAATCAAATACAAGTTTTTAGTCAACTGGCTACAGTAATCTGAAAGAAGTACATTTTTCACATTTCACAGAGAAGGTTACTTTTTGGAAGGTTACAGATATTAGCAGGCCTCCCCATAACCACCTCAAAGGGAGAGAGCCCAGTCTTAGTTTGAGGGGTTGTACGCATGGATAACAACACAATCGGTAAGGCATCCAGCCGTTTTAGTTTGGTGCCGGCACACGTTTTAGCGTGCTTGTTTTTGATGATGCCATTGTGTATTTCTACTAGTCCGGCACTCTGAGCGTGTCTCAGGCCGAATGGAACCATTTATCGATCTGTAATCCCGCACACATCTGCAGAATTACAGCAGCAATAAAATGTGGACCATTGTCTGACCAGATGACTCTTGGTAGCCCGAACCTTGGGAAATACTCTTTTAACATAGTCTTTGCAGTAGTCATGGCTGTAGCGTCTTTAATAGGAAAAGCCTCAACCCATTTGCTAAAAGCACAAATGACAACTAACACGTACTTCAAGTTATTACATCGTTCCATTTCAATAAAATCAAAGTGTATAACCTCGAAGGGGACAGAAGGTGGACCAAAACTTCCCCTAGGAGTTGGCGTTCCCTTTCCCACATTATGCTGTAAACAGGTCATGCAGTTTTGGACAAAACGTTCAGCTTCCTTAGAGATTTTGTCATTCATCCATACATTTTCCAACTTTTTGTAATCTTGCGGGCACATATATGTGTGGGACCATGAGCCATAACAACCATCATCATAATGTATGCGTCAGAAAGTAGCCATTTCCCTTCGACTCTGTCAACCCAACACCCATCATCGTCAAGTTTCCCCACGCCCTCAGCCCATTTGTTAGACTCTTCTAATGCGTCATCGGCTTGGATATCCCTCACAGAATCGATACCCTCATCCATCGTACAGGCATTTGTGGCTTCCCTTGAAGTATACATGTCTGAAGAGAGATCAGTGGCAGTCTGTTTAGCTATCTGGTCAGCAAAAGCATTTCCTTTTCCTATATCATCTACAATCTTCTGATGCGCTGCGCATTTTATAATAGCTAACTGAGCAGGGAGCGCAAGCGCTGAGAGTAGCCGTACTATCAGGGAGCCATGCTGGATCTTTGTACCATGTGAAGTTAAGAACCCTATTTCTGACCAAAGTCTCCCAAAGTTGTGAACCACCTCAAAGGCATACTGACTGTCAGTGTATATATTTACGGTAAGCCCTTTGGAAAGTTCGCAAGCTCGGGTCAATGCTATAATCTCTGCGGCCTGCTCAGAGTTATGCGTGATTCTCTTGGTTTCCACGACCGTGCTTAACGTAGTGATTGCATAAGCAGCTGTGGATGTACCATCCGGAAGTTTGAAGCAGGAGCCATCTCAAAACAGCTCCCCTTGTGGATTGTTCAAAGGAGTATCTTTTAGATCAATTCTACCGTTTGTCTCTTGTTCAGTAGTGCAAAGACAGTCATGTGACTCTTCATCACTGCAAGCAGTACCTTGCGGGAAAGTTAAGAGTTCAGCCGGATTAAGAACACAACACCTCTTAATTTGGATATGTGGTGCAAACAAGATCAATTCATATCTTGTCAATCGTGCAGAAGTGAGGTGTTGCGTTTGAGTTCTGTTCAATACAACATCTACAGAGTGATGTACCATCAGGGTTAAAGCTTGGCCTAGGATCATTCCCTCACTCTGTTTTACAGACGCAGCAGCAGCAGCGACAGCTCGCAAACATCTTGGCAAAGCGCATGCTACAGGATCAAGGGCGGAAGAAAAGTAACCGCATGGCTTATTCTTCCCTCCATGTTCCTGCATTAATACAGCCAAAGCACATCCTTCACATTCATGCACAAACAACACAAAGGCCTATTCATAATTTGGTGTGCCCAAAATCGGTGCCAAGCACAATGCAGTCTTGAGCAAATCAAATACACGCTGGTGCTCCATGTTCCACGGCAATGGCGAAGAAATGCCCTTCTTCGTCAGAGCCAACATCGGCTTAATTGTTAACGAGAAATTGGGGATCCACTGCATACAGTAAGAATCCATTCTTATTAAGGCTCTAACTTCTTTCTGCGTATTTGGGACAGACATGCTAGAAATGAGTTTTATCTGTTCAGACTTTAATCTTCTTCCCTCCTTTGACAGGAGATAGCCTAAATAGGCAACCTCCTGGCAACAATATTGACATTTCTTAAGCAAAGCTTTGTGTCCATGTTTAGCCAAGTGAATAAGCAACAGCACAGTGCCCTCCTTACAAGCGCTCTCTGAGTCAGCAGCTAAAAGCAAGTCATCAACATATTGAAGCAGTGTACAAGTAGAGGGCAACTCAAGGGTATTGAGTTGTTCTTGCAGAGCCCTACTGTAGATGCTAGGACTTTCCGTGTAACCCTGTGGTGCATGGGTAAATGTGAAGGAGCGTCCCCCTAAGGTGAACGCGAACAAATATCTACTGTCCTTGTGTATAGGAATACTAAAGAAAGCATTCTTTAGATGTACAGCACTAAAGTGATTAGCTGAAGCCGGAATCATAGTTAATATCGTCGTAACATCAGGCATAATTGGAAATCGTGGAGCGACAATCTTATTGATGGCACGTAAATCAATTATAAAATGGAAAGGAATTGCATTATCGCCTTTTTTGTACACGGGCATAATCGGAGTATTGCACAAACTACCTGCAATTTCCTCAATTACACCTTGATGTACAAAATCGGAGACGATGCATTTCAAAGCTTGCTCCCCATCAACTGAAATCTTATACTTCGGAATGCGCGGCAGCTTCACTCCATGTTTCAAAACAATCTTAACAGGCTCAATTTGCAAAACACTGACATCATTGTGTCAACTGCCCATAAACACTTCGGAACATCACTAAATTCTGGCGGCAAGGGTCTAGTCAAGAATTGAGAGACACAAAGTTGCTGTGGTGAAATCATCAAACACACTCCATCAGAAGAACAATGAATTACCGCATTTAACTCTTTCAACAGATTCAACCCCAGCAAATTCTCTCCACAATTCGAAGTCAAAAGAAATGGACAGTGGTCCGTAAAGGGGCCCAAAGAGATAGGTACCGGTGAAGAAACCGGACAAACAAGTGGTGTGCCAGAAAACCCTACAGAAACATTGGTTTGCCCTGACAGTGGAATGTTTGGAACCCGAGAATGATCAATGGAACACTTTTGTGCCCCTGTATTCATCAAGAATAGATGTTTCCTATTTCCCACTAACATTTCAATGTAGAGACCTTTCTGATTAACGGGAATTGGCATAGGTTCCAAACCCTGCTTCAGGCAATTCTAACAAAACAGAATATCGTCGAAAGGAAGTTCTTCAGAGATGTAAGCGGCGGAACCATGGTCAAATATGTTTCTAGTATCCATACTTGATGCCTTATTATCCTGTGAAAAAGGTTGATGTGAATCTTGATAGAACTGACCTCTACTAGGGCCCCCTACACCCAGGCGACCTCTGGCTCGTCTACCCATATTCCCAAATGTATTATTTGACCTCTGTCGGAGGATCGGGCATTGTGCACGCCAATGACCCTCTTGCCTACAATAGGCACACAGGTTAATATTTACAGGACCCAAAGGCACATTTTTTTGTGGAACATACTGACCTCTAGTTTGTGAATTACCCCCTCTTGGGCCTCTAACGATTTGCTGTAATAATACTTTTGTATTTAAATCACCTTTTCTCTTTTTGACTCTTTCCTTTTCATTATTGACACGATTCTCATAGTACTGAGCCATGTGCAGTACTTCTGATTGAGACTTTGCTTGCCAAGCGCTCTCAGAAGACATAGGGCCTCATCACGACCCAGGCGGTAAGTTACCGCCTGGGCCGTGACTTTACCACCATGGCGTAAACTACGTTTACGCCATGGTGGTTGGCGGACTTACCGCCCCATTCCGACCTTGGCGGAGCGGTAAATCCACAATCCCCATTTACCCTTCCCCATTCCCATTTTTGCCCCATAGGGCATAATGGGAGTGGGGAAGGCGTTAATTACGCCACCGTAAATTACGGTGGCGTAATTAACTCCATGGTCCCTTAGCGCCATGGATTTTAACACCTGCTAAAAGCAGGTGTTAAATCCGCCATGGCGCTAAGGGACCTCGTACTCAGGCGGTAAGGGTCGGCGCTGTTTACGGCGCCGTAAACCCCTTACCGCCTGAGTTGTAATGAGGGCCATAATGTGCGACTGGATGTCAGGCAGCAATCCACGCACAAATTTGTCTACAAACAATCTTTTCCCAGACTCTGTGCCTAAATCTTGTCAACTGAAATCTGAGAATACCTGTTCGAACCAATTAAAGAACTCGGTAGAACCCTCAGACTTCCCTTAGACAGAGGCTGTAAGCTTGTCCCAAATAATTCTCTTCTCAGGAATTATAGTTTTGAATTTCGCAACTATTCTGTCAGGCAAAGTTAGTAGCACCTGAGGCGGTCTTTCGCCAGCTGGCCTTTCTCCATCGAGTCTAATTATGTTAGCCCATGTATCTACTAACCCTGGTACGTCATCTATAGTCCTAACCTGTTTCCACAAATCTACGGGCAGGAGTACGGGGAATAACAGATCAATATCACTTAAAGTGAAAACTGAGGATTGCAAAACAGACTCTATTTCTTTATAGAACCCTGTCGGATTTTTCCTAATGTCGGGAATAGATTGTCTAATGGTGTACACTTCCTGTCTGGAGAACGGGACGTGAAAGAACTGAGACACATAATGTGCAGGTATTTCCTGAGCAGCTGTACCCCCTACAACATCAGCGGGGATCTCAACTTTACGGACCAGTGTCGGAGGAACCTCTCTCATAGACAACTGAAAAGTAGGCAACTCCGAACGCTTACTAAGCAACAGAGCCAAATAGAGTGCTAAAGCAGCCGAAGAAGTGTCAAATGAAAAAACTCTCTTGTAAATACTTAATAACTCTACGGGACAACAAATCTTTCTTTTTACACACTCATCCTGTAGGTATTCTACCATTACCTGTATCACTTTCCTCTGCATTTCTGGCATATACTGACTATACGTGTCATATACTTCAACTCGAGTTATCGACGAGTCTGAAATCCATCTAATCTCATCCATACAAATTCGCATTTCCTCAGATATCAATTTGCGACAAGGAAGGAACCATTTCTGCACATACATACTATCTACATCTTCATCCTCATTCTGTAACCTTTCCACCTCCTTTCTATACTCAAATACCCTCTCAACATGCTCTTGTACCTTCTCCACAGTGTCTCTAGAGAATGTTACGGTGTTTAGATCCCTCAACCCTTTTGGGAGATCTGTATTGTTTACTCTGTCCCACATTACACACAAATGGATCCCTAATCCCCCAATAAATTTTTCTCAGGAAAATTGTCCATATTAGAAAGTGTGGCAAAAACATTAGCTTGATCATCCCTCTCCATACAATACTTAGCCCACGCAATCAATCCAAGTTTCTTCTCTGGAGGTACAGTATTGCGAGTGACAACCCTGGATCCCGCTCCCTGATCTACTACAAGTGGTGCAGGACCACTTGGAAGAGAGAGTGTAGGCATGTTCAACAGAGGTGTTATCACTGGTACAACAGGAAAGAGCAGAGGAGCAGGTGGAGGAGCAGGTGGAGGAGCAGCAACAAAAGGCGGACCAACGACTGGAGGAAGAGGAACGACAGGAGGAACGATAGGAGCAGGAGGAGGAATAACAGCAGGAAGAGGCAAAGCAGCAGGAAGAGGAACATACAGAGGTGGTGCAGTGGCACAAGGCCTTCGTTCATTTAACAATTTATCGATAAGTTTGTCGGAAACATGAAAGTCTTTAGAAGGATAGATTTTCTGGATACCAAGTGAGAAATCCCTATCCATATTCCTAGCTGACTCAGACTGTTTATCTTGGTCATACAACAATGCTTTTTCAGTGTTCGTCTTATGACAGCGCGCATGTTTTTCTCTACTCTTAAATTGCTGCAAAGCTTCTTTCTTCCAATTCTGTAATATGTCAAATCCTGCAGGTCTAGCCTTTTTCTTTAATAATATAGATTCTAAGTATTCAATACGAGGAATTTTAAAACTACCATTGATTGGCCACTGAAGTTCGGAAGCATGTCTAGTTTGTCTGTCCCAAATATCATTAAACACTATACTACCAATGCCATGCTTACAGTACATAGTACAAGGCGGCGACCCCTCCTGTGGCGCCAGATGGCTAAATTCCAAAGATTGTCTGTCACTGTGGAATAATGCCCTAAAGCAGTCATTCAATTTCCCAGGCATGCCAGAATACTGGTGTTACCTGGTCAATAATTGTACTCGCAAGTGCAATGCTCCAAAACAAATTATCAGGATACTTAGAATCGGGTCACGACTCACCTGATCAAGCTTAAGGAGGTCCGATCGGATTTCAAAGTTTTTCTAACTAATTTTATCTCGTGTTTGGTGATTTCGGAAAATCTGCCCGCCTCGATATGTGGACCCTCGTGAAGATGCCAACTCGGACCGCATGCTCACCGCCCAGGGATCGGGCCGTGCAGCGCTGCTGAGGTGTCGCTTCTCATTCAGAAAGGGGCCCCTTTTGTCACCGTCCGATCCCGGTCCGATAGCCGCGTCAACCTTCAATGAGCTGGCATCAATCTTGAGGGTCCCTATTCGGGCGCCATCTGTGAAAGCAAATGAAGATATCAAGGCTGAGTACCTTCAAAAGGAAATGCACCAAACACAGGTTATAAAGATACACAGATCTTTATTCAAAGTAACTAAACAGTTTTCAAAGAAGCAGCGTATCGGATAGCTATCAAGCCCTCAATTCACTACAGCGAATACCAGCCCGTTCAGTGTGGGAAGTGAGTGGGGCTGTACATCAGAATAGTCACACCTTTTATACACTCCAAAACATGATGTCCAACCCACTTGCAGGTTAATGAATCTAAGATCTAGGGTTTGTGCCGAGTTCATTCCTAATTTATGCAGCTATACTTTTAGGGGTTATCCTAACATATTCGCAAACAAGTTACAATAGCAACAGTGTGTCTTCGGATTTTGCGTTGAGCCTCTGCACATAGCTTTGTACAATATAGTAAAACAAGTGTTCACATAAGATGCTCAAACAGTATTGTGCACGATATATGTTAATGGATTATTAATCTCGTTGGTACAGGTAATCCTTTATACACAGGTCAACGAAGGACAAGGTCTCAGTACATGACCCTAACATTTGGCCTGCGGGCAGTTTAGACTTTAACTTGCACACAGAGGTCAAGACGCCCATGTTACATTCAAAAGGACACTGTCCACCATCTTAGAACACAGGGTGACTTCAGAGAAAGAATCTAAAATGGCTGATAAACCTGAAATGGCGGCTTACACAGATCTAAGGTCAGGACCTTGCAACGCAGATTTCCTCACAGAGAGACTTGGCCTGGGGCAATATATATACACATGATCTAGAGGGTATAATATGTTTTCCCGTTCGACACTCTGCCTAAACTTGGGGACCTATAGTGCGGTGGTCAAAGGGGCCTGTGTGCACCGACGTTACGCTATATGTGGAATACCCAGACCCACCCACCTGCACAGGGCCGGTGCAAGGAATTTTGCCACCATAGGCAAACTGTCAGATTGGCACCCCCCACCCCCACCACAATCTTTCCGGGTCCTAACCGTTCTCAACCAACCGTCACCATTTTGTTACTGATTGCTGCAACCCATTGCATTACCTTCACTTAACACATTGCTCACGTCTTCTGCTGTGTATGGATTCCAATGCACTTTCTTCACATTAAACTGCAAGAGCACTAGCATGTCGCTGGTACACTGTTTCCAGGCAGGCTGGCTACCTTGTGAAGGCTCTCAGATGCAGTTGTGTGTCAGCTGCACACATGCTTGCAGCGGGTGAGGGCAGGTTGAGAGATGGCCAGGAACAGCAACTGAGAGCTAATCGCTTGTGCAGGGTTAATATTCAAAGGGACTCTTTCACAGTGCATGGAGTGTTCATGTCAGTGTGACACTTATTGTACACAGGTTTGCACACAGCAGGCTTTGCTTGTATTGATGACTGATGCTGGCTGATAAAGTTAAGTAAACACAGTCTGGCTTTCTTTTTTTCTTTTGCTGTCACTCAACTTACCCTCCACACTGAATCTGTGGGTTTTCTCCGTGACCATCAGTCTGGCTTTAGAGCATCCAGAGGCACGGAAACTACTCTTCTGAACACCCATGAAGATCTGCTCTCAAATCTTGACTCTCCCTCTGCCCACATTCTTCTTGACCTGTCTTCTGCTTGCGATATGGTAAACCACAACATCCTGATCACCCGTCTCCATGATACTCTGGGCATCACAGATCAGGCCCTGGCGTGGCTCACCTCCTTTCTGTCTGACCGGCCCTCTCATGTGGAACTTGGGTCCTTTCTCTCCTCTTTACTCGCTCTACTTGTGGTGTCCCCCAGAGATCTAACCTATCCCCCTGGTTTTTCAATATATACATGGCCCCCTTGGCCCACAGGATTTCTACCTTTACCTCTAACTTTCAGTGTTATGTTGATGACACGCAGCTCTCTTTCAGGCTACCCTCGGTCTCCTCCTCCTCCTACTCCTTGCTCATTCCTGACTGTCTATCTGCAGGTCAGTCTTCGTTTGCTGCTAGCGATCTTTGCCTGAATGCCAGTAAGACAGAGATCATACTCATTGGGACCCCTGCTCCTGCTTTCCCACTCTCACACTGGCGGACCTCCCTAGGCCCTGCGCCCTCACCTACCAATGAGGAAAAAAATCCAGGGGTCATCTCTCCTTCTCTTCTCACATCTCAGACCTCGCCAAAAAGTCCCACTACCAACTGCACCTCCTGAGAGTTATTCTGCCTTTTCTCACTTTCCCCCAGAGACTCACCACCTTGCAAGCCCTGGTTCTCTCTAAGCTGGACTATTGCAACAGTCTCTTTCTCAATCTTCCTACCTCTACTCTCTGTCCTCTACAACTCATCCAGAACAGAACCGCAAGTCTTATCCTTGACCTCAAGCCCAGGGACTGTATCTCTCGAGCGCTGAAATTCCTCCACTGGCTCCCCATGGCTGCAAGGATCAAGTTCAAGACCCTCTGCATAATCCACAAGGCTTTCTAGGGCCAGGGCCTGCACTATCTACAATGCTCTCTTCCTAAATACTCTCCCTCTAGAGTCCTCCACTCGTCCTCCTCCAACTCCCTGCAGTGAGCCACTTTCACAAACAGAGATTTGGGGGTAGATCTCTACCCACTGCAGGTGCCTCCCTTTGGAACAGCCTCCCTGCGTCTCTCCGACTTGAGCTGGAGCACCTTAAATTCTGTAAACTCCTCAAGACTTACCTCATTCTCTCTCTCTCTCCCCTGCTAACCTATGTTCTTTTTCTCTCCACCCTCCTTCTCCTTCATAACTCAGTTCAGTTTTGCTGCCTGGTTGCCTGGTTCACCTCCAGAGCCTTACAGTTCCCAGGCTCCCCCGCCAGTCTTTTGCACTTGCCGCCGGGCCACTGCACTACGTTCAGCATTACTGCACTTTCTGATCAAGCTTCATGAGCGGGGCAACCTCTCTGCACTTAACCCAGGGCTCTGCTGGACTGGACTCATTTGTTCCCCCCAGAACCCCCTTCCTCGCACCTCCGTCTGTACACATGCATGACCTAAATGTACCAGGACTAGTTAGTTTGTCTGTCCTGTCGGTTATTTGTTATTATAACGAATCCAAAATAACGAATAACATAATAATGAATTCCCAAATAACAAATTCCTTTATAATTGTTTTTGGGGAGGTTCCGCCACAAAACCCCCCAATTTCTTTGTTCTTAATACTTTTCCCCCACCCCAAAACCACTATCACCCTTCCAACTCCTTTTTTTTGTTTTTTTCCAAATTCAATATTTTGGATTTCGTTATTTAGGTTTGTTATAATGGTATTAGTTATTTTTGTATTCATGATCATCACTGCACACCGTCCTGCTGCCCCCCTTTTGTGTCCCATCTCCCCAGCTTGGTCACTACTGTAACACTTCATGCACTTGCACTAGGTAAAATGCCGTCAGGCCGTGTGTGCTAGCTTTTCTGTCAATCACTCGGAAACTTCAAGGCCTAAGAGTGATTACTGTATTTCTCTGTTCCCTTCCTGCCTTGAAGCACTTTGAAGCACTCCTCCTGTGTATAAGTGCTGTATAAATGAACAATAAAATAAGTAATAATAAATATATGAGTGTCATGATGTTCCCTTAAATAGGTTACCTTGCACTCCAGTACTAGAGGAAGTGTGATGAGCCAGCACGCCTCACAGCCCCCAAATCCCATTTTTCTTTTTCAAGCAACAACTGTATTTTAAAGTGACCTATTTGAGCAGAGCTGTGACGAGCAGTAATGAACTGCATTTACTCAAAACGTCTTTTGCCGTTGGTGCAGCCTGACGTATGGGGCCGAGGGTTCGTTCTGAGGAGGCTTGGGCAATATGGGGCTATTGGCTTGAGTAAAGTGAGCTCAAAGACATCCCAGGAGTGGATGTGTTTTGGGCAGGAAGTGGGTGGGAATGGCTGGCCATAGGGATTAGCATGGCCTTAAGTAGTCAATGGACTGCAAGCTCAAATGGGCACACATGTCCCACGAAGGCAAAGGGGTCAACTCGGCCCGCCCATGTTCCTCGCATTTGATGTAATCACTAAAACAATGTCTGAGTATCCGGAAGACTCCGCGACCTGCAGGGCCACTGGGATTGCCTGCATTCCAGGGTCTCAGTAAACATCCCCTATTTATTCCATGTGGGGCATTCCGTGAATTTCTTGCCTCCAGCTCCCCTGGATGCATTGAAAAGCTATATTCCGAATCCCCAAATGTGTAGCGTGGGGGACTGGCTACATTATTCGAGGTCCTGGTTCTGTCAAGAACAAGTGTTGCATCAAGGAAGGAAATGGCAGCCATGTTATTGATGGACCTTGGAAGGTTGAAAGGTGGTGTCGGTCCTGCTTGCATTAGTGCCATTGACCAGAAGCGTTTGCACTGCACAGTCGGGGCATCTACAGCAGGTGTGTTAACAAAGTGAGCTAAGTTAATGCATAATATATTGCATGCTGGCACCTCTGCCTACACTCCGTGCTATTTTCCACTGTTATAATCAGTGCATTTAGATTAAGGGTACAAAAGGGCTTGCAACGCGAACTATGCTTTAAAGGTGTTTGCAGGGGACGGACTGACTTTCGTGTCGTGACATGTGAAGGAGACACAGGGCACACACGAGCATGAAATCTGCACAGGGTCAGTCTTGTAGTGTTGCACTCACAGTACAGCAGAGCACACATGTTGTAATGCAGGTACCAGTTCCTGCTAGGGGGATTTGAAGAGGAGGAGGGTGTGTGCGAAGGGAATAGGGTCGATCCTATCAAGGCAAGGCAGTATACAATTAGTGTGGAGTCCTCACCTGCGTGGCGTTGGACGGACTGTTCTCAGTACAAGCTCCAATACAGGCAGAGACCAGCCCCAGGGTCGCTCTCACAGCACAGCAGGGGCCGCTGTATCCAGGATGGGTGGCCTACGCGACAGGTACTCACTGGCCTGGTGCTGGTGCCAGGATGCGCAGGCCACCAGGTCTGATGGATGGTCCGGACGATGGACCAATAAGTTAACAGGCTCATGGCAGGGGGCTCAGCCAGGCTACACAGTGCACTGCATCATTCCCTGATAGACTCACACCATGACCATCACAACGATCGGTCGAGACTCGAGGGGGCACATATCGTATGGTGCTTCGTTCATGGCCTGCCACATGGAGTGCAAATGCACTGGTGCCGGACTGTGCAAGCACTGCCATGCCCATTCCACTTGTGACCCTGACCCAAACCCAACCTTTGCAGCGTTGCCTGGTCTGCTGCTGCTACAGCCAGCGTCTGCCTGCAGACAGTCAGGGCTGGTGCTATCACAGGCAATACAGTTAGATACAATTAGTGTGGAGGTGTTAAAGAAGCATTTTGCCGCTGTAACATTTCCACATATAGGCAAGCGCATAACCTTGCTTAGTGATAGCACCGGCCCTGCACCTGTGTCCCGACACCAGGTAAGGCGCAGTCACAGGAATATTTGCCATCCATGTAACCTTTCAGAAAGGTTGAGACGCAACCCTCCTCCACATTTGCCCCCAATATGGGGGTAGTCACAGGGACACTAATGGTGGCAAATAGGGAGTCTGCTGCCTGCCGCATTGGTGCAAACAGAAGGCATATTGCGTATGCAACAATAGATGCTATTCAGCCGTATCTACTCCATAGTGATAATCCTGTAGACCGCTGGGCTTAGACTCGAGCACGGTTTGGTTGCTTATGGTCAGGGGCACGGACTAAAAGCTGGACAGATAGTGTGCAACCTACAGCTTGCCCCTGCTGTCAGTGGCCGGCGGAGGATCTCCTACACTTTGTACTGTTCTGCCCACATTATATAGACTTAAGACGGAGAACACTTTTGCCACTACTCAGATCGGCCGGCATGTTTCAGGCTAAGCCTGCCTTATGTTATTTGCTGTCGGCAGCTACGATTCCAGTGGCTTGGGGTATGGTGGATTATTTGAGACGGGCCTGGTATCGGAGATCCAAAACCGTGGCACAGAATTTGATTGAGCTCTGAAATTTTAATCGTAATGAATTGTTTGGCTGCTCTTTGTAGATATTACCTGACTTACACACATGCACATTTTAAATCTGTATGTATTGTTTGTAAATTTATACTCTAGATATTTTTTTAATACGTTGAATTGACTTTTGTAATGTATGCATTTTTATTCTGTTAACGGTTTATGGATAATTTGTTTCCGAATAAACTTTGATGATGATGATGATGATGATGACTAATACCCCTATTGCTTATCCTGATGCACAAGTCCATGGAAGGAAGAGTTCCAGGAGACGTCACCCCCCTTCCTACCCCATTATGGAAAGGATAGTAGACCTAACCCTTAAGGAGACTCCATCCCAACAGGGGAACACACTGGGGAGCCTTACAAGTTCTCTAGCCAAACCCAGACATCTAGCATAAGGAATGAAGACCCCCTCTTTAAGAAACCAATGTCACACCACAGTTTCTCAACGAACTGGCACCTAGATTACTCTCCACTGCACTAGTGCAAATAAACACTCGCCCGCTGTGATCCCCATGTGAATAACACACGGACATCCCACAATTACATTCTTACATTATCAATGTAGAAACTTTCCACGCAGAAAGTGCAAATTCTGAACTAACCAATTGCCATTTTCCCAAAGTCAAAGGGATTTCGGATTTGCAAATTCTCTGCTGCGAAGGAATCACAAATCCTGTAGATGTTCCCCATGCAGCCCCCAATCCTCACACCAGGAGAACAGAGGAGCCTGGACTCAGGCAAGCCATAAGAGCGGGACTTTGAGTGGGTAGGAGAGAGACCGCATTCCTGACCATGGCCCTTTTGGAATCCAAGATAGCGACCGTCATTCAGAAAACCTCAGGCAAGCCCCCTTCCCAGGAACATGACCACCCGTCCAGGACCCAATCACAAAACAGCACATCCCTCCGTACACAGGAGTCCTCAATATACTTCTCTAAGTGTCCCCAAAGGGAAGAGGGGCCTTATTATAAAAAACAGACAGGTTGGTCTAGCAAGGCCGGTTGACTAGGAATTGGATAAAGGAGCTTGTTGGAGAGTGGCAAAGGGAGAGGAGAATTGAGTGGAGAGGAGGAGGCGAGAGAGTGACTATCTGACAGAGAGGAAGTGTTGGGAGGAGGTTGAAGGGAGAAAGGCTTATCATCCAGTAGGAGAGTTGCTGGAGTTTGGAGGAGTCAGACCATCAAAGGAAAGGATTGAGGTGGGAGGCGCTCGGAGGAAATAAAGGAGTTTGGGAGAAACAATTTACAAAAACTGAGAAACGAGCTGCTGTTAGCGGGAGAGAAGGGGTGAGCAGGCACCATCTAGATAGGGAGAGTAAGCGGGTCTGTTGGGAGGGACATACCATCGGGAGAGCAGCCGTCCAGCCGGGGGAAGGAGGCAGAGGTCAATATGAGCGTTAGTGGCCGAGAGTAGAGATCCACCATCATATCTGAGGGGGTAGGAAGGGAACAGGTTACCCCCTCAAGAGCTACAGCAGGGTGATCCTGCCCAGAATGTAGAGCCAGTGGGAGGAGGTACGAGATGGGACATCTCATTGGGGTTCAGGGAGCGTACCGTAGGCAGGTCCAGAGGGTGATGTGTCTCAGGGATCAAGGACTTGGAGTAGGGAGCTGCTGTCATGACGCCTACCTCCAAGGAGCCAGGTCCGACCCTGCAACCCCAGAGGCAGGCATCATTTCCCCCAGGGGAGTGCCAGCGGGCCCAAGCTGGGGCCCTTTGGACGCAGTCCTGGCGCCTTAGGCACCAGGTTCATGTTGGACCCCTGTCCTGGCGCCTTAGGCGCCAGGCTCATAAAGCTAGACATGTGTTCAAGTGTTTTAATGTGCACTTACCTGATGCAGACCATGCTGCTACATCCAGGCCCTCTTGAGGCCTGAATGGAACTACTTTACCTGTGGGACTACTTTTCTACCTGGGTGTGGTCGGGGAAGGATACATAACTGATCGGTGGAAGGATACATATCTGGAACTTCTTCCAAAGCTATTTAAACCACGTCCGATCAGCAACTCACGCTTCGCGTTGTTCTGCTCCTCGCAGCTGGACGCTCACCGTGTCAGCTCCTGCATCTGGACTTCAGCCACACCTGTCAGCATCCTGGGTCACCTGCAAAGGGAGACAAGAGACCTACCAGCTAATCTGCACCACGGCGACATCACCGACGATCCTGAAAGGGAAGACATCATTTTTAAAAGCATTTCGCTTCGATCGCTGCAGCGCTGCATTTCACTCACCTTTCCTGGGTTCCTCCATCTTCAGCAGCGATCATCCGGATACACAGCCACTTCCCAGAGCCTAGAGAAAACGACAAGAATAAGAGGTGAGAGAAGGAAGGGAATAGGAAAACTCAGTTTCCTTCTAAGACTTACCTGTTGGGTCATTCCCATTTCATTTCGGGTCCTGCCGCTTCCTGGCATTCCGGACCCCGGCCCCGATGGGGAAAAAAGACAAAGACATTGAATGAGCGAATGCAAAGACATTACCTGAACGCTCATCCAGAACTTACCTGTCATTTACTGGAACTGCACGTTTCACTTCGGGTCGGCGCCATATCTTCGGCATTCCAAACCCCGGCCTCTAAGGGGAAAAAGACATAAGCATTAACGCTTGCTGCAACAAGACTATTATTAAGCTTGGACTTTTGAACTTGCAACAGAACTCTTACAGAGCCTTAGCTGAATAGTCAAGCTTACCTGAACTCCCATCAATCCTCAATCCAGTGAAGTAACTGGGTTTCAACGCGCCCCTGCATCAGAAGCAGGATGGAGAGCTCATCCTTCCTGACCCTAAGGGAGACTTCATGGGGAATCGTGGAAGGGTATCGTGGAGGGTTGGAAGAGAGTGGGAGGCTTGAGCATAACTCAGTCAGTAGGTAATACTCCCTTTTCACGCACAGGGGAATATTCCTGCGAGCCAGAGAAGCCAGAGTAGAGGGGCCCTTCCTGTCCATCTTCAGAGTCCTGCGCTTCACTATTGAAGAAGCACCAGCACTCGAAGCCAGACCTGCGCCTCCGTGGGAATCAGGTGAGCGTTACAGCTGCCCTGTGGTTAGGGAACTCAGTGAGCCTGGCTCTGAGACTGCTAGCTAGCGAACCAAGTGGAAGAGAAGGACCACCCATCCCCTCAACCTCTGGAATGCTTCAGATATTCCCCCAGCCTGGGATGTGTTGACCAAGGAGGCCCTGATCCTTGTAATCAAAGGACAAGGAAACTCGAGACAAAGACCCGGACTGTCCATTGACAAACAAGCAGGACCAGATAGAGACGAGGCCCTGGAATGTTCTGGACTATCTTTGCCCATTTGCTGAAAGGAAGAAAGACTATGCATGTTTTCCTTCCTTCTAATCCTCCCCTTTCAAACCTCCCCCTTCCTGGTCATCATGAGCCACACGCTTTCACACTCAAGAGTGTGTGACGGACTCAGAAGGAGGGTTCTGCTGACCCAAGCTGATTATTAGTGAGGGTTCAGAAGGAGGGTCCTGCTGACCCAAGCTGATTATTAGTGAGGGTTCAGAAGGAGGGTCCTGCTGACCCAAGCTGATTATTAGTGAGGACTCAGAAGGAGGGTCCTGCTGACACAAGCTGATTATTAGTGACGGACTCAGAAGGAGGGTCCTGCTGACCCAAGCTGATTATTAGTGAGGGCTCAGAAGGAGGATCCTGCTGACCCATGCTGATTATTAGTGAGGGCTCAGAAGGAGGGTCCTACTGACCCAAGCTGATTATTAGTGAGGGTTCAGAAGGAGGGTCCTGCTGACCCAAGCTGATTATTAGTGACGGACTCAGAAGGAGGGTCCTGCTGACCCAAGCTGATTATTACTGAGGGTTCAGCAGGAGGGTCCTGCTGACCCAAGCTGATTATTAGTGACGGACTCAGAAGGAGGGTCCTGCTGACCCAAGCTGATTATTAGTGAGGGTTCAGAAGGAGGGTCCTGCTGACCCAAGCTGATTATTAGTGACGGACTCAGAAGGAGGGTCCTGCTGACCCAAGCTGATTATTAGTGAGGGTTCAGAAGGAGGGTCCTGCTGACACAAGCTGATTATTAGTGAGGGCTCAGAAGGAGGGTCCTGCTGACCCAAGCTGATTATTACTGAGGGTTCAGCAGGAGGGTCCTGCTGACCCAAGCTGATTATTAGTTTCCTTATTGATTAGACCCTCCCATGAGCTATTTTTATTTTTTTTTATAATGTGCTACAGTCAAAAAATAGAAGCATGACTTTCATTGAAATCATGAATCCAACAATCACACATTATCGACATGAATCGCTACACATACAATCATCAAAGAGCAACATTCCCAGAACTTCCATGGGTGAACATGATTCGTGTCCCGAAGATACTGTTCCCGGAGCTCACAAAGCGAGGGGAGTCTGAGTCTGGCTGTCTCAATTGCATGCACCCTCGCACGCGCTTCCATAGCCTCGCCAGTTGCTAGCGCACTGAAGCACATTTGCAGGCACTAACCCCGCCAGGCGGCGTTTGGGGATCGACGTAAATGTGTCGTAAAATGCCTGCGGAGTGTCTAGTGCAGCTAATGACGTGTGTAGCGCACAACCCCGCATCGCGTGTATCGGGTCTAAACTCAGCATGGCCAATGTGACCCCCAGTGCATTTTCCATCACACCCCCTTTACTGCTCGGAAGCATTTTCCAGGATAGACCAACCCACACCGTTTCATTTATTTGGGCTTGGATTTCTCTCCTCCATTAACGCAACTCCAATCTCCTCTCACGGGGGTTTCTGCCGAGGAAACATTCCACCTGTGAAGAGATCCCGGCCTCCGATGTAAACTAGTCCTCAGTGCACTTAGAGCAGTGGTCTTCAAACTTTTTTGTCCAGGGCCCCCCCTGAGCAAATTTTGGGCAGACCGGGCCCCCCCAAAAAATTCCAAATGGACAGTATGTATTGGGCACTGTCACCGCACCCTACACCCAGTATAGACCCTGGGCTCTCCCACCTGCTCCCATCACAATTCCTGGGCTCCCTCATCCCACTCCTACCCATTCCCTGGGCTCTCCCCACCCCATCACACACCCTGGGCTCTCCCCACAAGCTCCCACCTCTATCCCTTGGTTCCTGCCCATCCTGCTCCCACCACAGTCTCTGGGCTCCCCCATCCCGTTCCCAACACAGTCCGAGAGCCAGTGGCGGCTGGTGAATTTTTTAAGTGTAGGGACATAACTATTTCCCCCAAAAATGGCATAGCAACTGAGCACAGCGAGGGAGCCCGACATTTTTTTTTAAAAGAAAGGGTTAAAATGTTGCATTGTAGAGAATACTTTAAAAAAAGAATGAGTTAATATCCAAACAGTTTGCAATTGGTGCTGGGGGGCTCAGGGGTCAGGATTGACATTTTTTACTGGACATCAATGATAGATGCCCAGAAAAAAGATGCCATCCCTGTCCCCTGGGCCCCACTGGGCCTAACACAATCAACATGATTAGGTGTGTATGCCAAGGGGGAAAGCATGGTATTTTGACTGGACACCTGTGATCGAAATCCAGTAAAAAAAAATACCATCCCTGTCCCCTGGGCTCCACAGCGCCTCAGAAGGAGATCTGATTTTGGCAGGTGGGTGGGGGGGGGGGTTTGCAACAAAAGCATTTTTAAAATGCCTTTGTTGTACAACCCTCCTTCCCCCCTTCTATCCACCAAATGCCAAAATCAGCTCAATGGGTCACAACAAACTAACACACACACATTCACACAGCAATCACTCTATCATTAACACAAGCACCCATCACCACATACTCACTCATAACACATGCATACACGCATACATAAACATGTTTCAATAAAAAAAAAAGAAAATAAACATACCTTCTGCATTGGCCTGCATGTGGGTGCTGAAACGCCCTGCTCCAGACTGCTCTGTCCGTATGTGCCAGGAGGCGCATGAGCTCCCCCTCGCACATAAAGACATGCAGTGCCCCAGCCAGCATTTCCAATGAGCTATGCAATGCTGGCAAAACAAAACGCCCCAGCCTTGCAAGGTTCAGTGAGCATGTGCGGCTGGGGAACTGAACTGTCAAAGGGAAACAATGTTCCCCTTTGACAGTTCAGCAGCCCAGGAGTACTCCATCAGCTGGAAAAAGCAGATGAGGGAGAGCTTATTGTTTCACTGGGCTGGCTCCTTAGCTCCTCCATAATGGGAAAGAGGGCCACTGAGTGGGTGCCCCCTCGCCATTATGGATTAGTCGCCAGGCTCGGACTGGCCTATAGGGCAATGCATGTACCAAAAATGCAAAATACTAATGTGGGCCAGTCAAAATGGCCCACTTTATTGGGCAATGTGGGGCAGTTTATGAGTTACTTCACTATGCAGTTAGTAATTTTGACCATTGTTGCTGAATAAATATTCTATAAATATCACAATTTACTTACATTTTAACACAAAGCACCCCCTTGGGTACTATTCAAACAGTCCGTGACTAAAGGAATGAATATCCATTTACAATTGTGGGCCACTTTTTCATTGGTGCCTCAGACAGTTTCTTGCTTCTGCCCATTTCTTCAGATCTGCATTTCATGCTGGGCTCTCACGGACCCCCAGGGATGCGGCCGCGCCCCACAGTTTGAATACCGCTGATTTAGACTCTGTTTGTAGCGCAAACTCGCCATGGGCGGGGAGGGGGGCGGGTTAGACACTGTCTTCCACAAACTTTGAGTTGTTCAGACTCTTCTGCGCTCCCAATAACATGTTCCATGGCGTGCATTACCCAGTTCAATAGTAGTCTGCTATCGCACGTAGCATGAGTCAGGCCGCCTGCAGTGTTCAGGCTGGCTGCATGCCAGGAGCGAGTGCTTTACCTGCTGAGCTATCAATCCGAGTGTCTGATGGCCAGTATTATCTCAAGATTAGGAGCGTTCTGGGACATCCGCTTCCTGCCAACGTTGCATAAGGATTGATCCTTGCTATGAGAGTGGGGAATGACTCTTCATCTGGCCAGGAGGGTAGTTTAGGGGCAACACAGAGCAACATGGGTTCGACTCCAGCCCCTCTGAGAATTCTCTCCAGGAGAAAGCCTGAAATAAAAGATTCATTCATTGACTACTGTGGAAAAACACCTTCCTGGTGTGGAGCAGTAATTGGGTAAATTAGATTGAAAAGATGATTTTTCTGAAATATACTTTCTCTCACAGCGGTGCATGCGTGGCTCTGGAAGGCGTCTCTGCAGAGGGCTTGTGTCTTGGCAGCCATCGTCAGGTCGGGGTGCAGAACCCTGTCTTTCCAGAGGAGTGGGAGTGCAAGCAGGAGCTCCTCAGAGACCTACTTCTGCATTCCAAGGTTTCTAAAACAATGGAAGAATCAATGACTACAATTCCCACAATGCAGCGCCAAGCAGAGGGGTTGCCAGGGGTGGGGCTCAGAGGGCTATAGCCCCTGGTCTTTTGGTAGTAGCCCCGACAGAATCTCAGGAGCTACAACCAAAAGGCTGGCTAGTCCCCAGTCCTGACAGTTCCAACAATAGCGTAGCCCCGTATTTTCCAGACCTAGCAACACCCCTGGCGCCAAGACACCTAAAGTCCTGGAGACTGCACTGCTTGCCAGGGAATGGAATGAGCCCCTCCTGTGACCGCCTGTGCGCGGAGCATTATGCGTTCCCTCCCGGCTAGACCTGCTTGTAAGCTGCCACTCCCTGACACTCCTTGTTCCTGCACTAATTGCTCAAGCTCTTGCAGCTGGACTCCTTGCCAGATTGCGCTCTGCTGTGCTGTAGAGTCTGTGCTCTGGTCTGCCCGCATTGGTGTCCCGCACCTCTGCTGCCTCGCTCCATGGTCTCCAGCTCAGCCCTGGCAGCTCCATCCTTTCTCCTTCATCTCCAGCCAGTCTCCAGACTCTTTCCCCTTGTCTCCTGGTGCTGTGCCCCTGCAGCCTCCAGCTCCAGCTCTTGGTGCTGCGCTGGTGCAGCCTCCAGCTCCAGCTCCTAGTGCTGTGCTGGTGCAGCCTCCAGCTCCTGGTGCTGTGCCCCTGCAGTCTCCTGCTCCAGCTCCTAGTACTGCGCTGGTGCAGCCTCCAGCTCCTGCTCATTGTACTGTGTCCCTGCAGTCTTCAGCTCCTGGTGCTGTGCCCCTGCAGTCTCCAGCTCCTGGTGCTGTGCCCCTGCAGTCTCCAGCTCCTAGTGCTGTGCTGGTGCAGCCTCCAGCTTCTAGTGCTGTGCTGGTGCAGCCTCCAGATCTTGTTCCTGGTGCTGTGCCCCTGCAGTCTCCCGCTCCTGGTGCTGTGCCCCTGCAGCCTCCAGCTCCTGCTCCTGGTGCTGTGCCCCTGAAGTCTCCAGCTCCTAGTGCTGTGCTGGTGCTGCCTCCAGCTCCTGCTCCTGGTGCTGTGCCCCTGCAGCCTCCAGCTCCAGCTCATAGTGCTGTGTTGGTGCAGCCCCCAGCTCCTGCTCCTGGTGCTGTGCCCCTGCAGTCTCCAGCTCCTAGTGCTGTGCTGGTGCAGCCTTCAGCTCCTGCTCCTGGTGCTGTGCCCCTGCAGTCTCCAGCTCCTAGTGCTGTGCTGGTGCAGCCTCCAGCTCCTGCTCCTGCTGCTGTGCCTCTGCAGCCTCCAGCTCCAGCTCCTAGTGCTGTGCTGGTGCAGACTCCAGCTCCTGCTCATTGTACTGTGCCCCTGCAGTCTCCAGCTCCTGGTGCTGTGCCCCTGCAGTCTCCAGCTCCTGGTGCTGCACTGGTGAAGCCTCCAGCTCCAGCTCCTAGTGCTGTGCCCCTGCAGTCTCCAGCTCCTGGTGCTGTGCTGGTGCAGCCTCCAGCTCCTGCTCCTGGTGCTGTGCCCCTGCAGCTCATCTCCTGGTGCTGCGCATGTGCAGCCTCCAGCTCCTTCTCCGGGTGCTGTGCCCCTGCAGTCTCCAGCTCCTGGTGCTGCGCTGGTGCAACCTCCAGCTCCTGGTGCTGTGCTTTTGCAGCCACCTGCAGTCTCCAGCTCCTGGTGCTGCTCCGATGCAAAAAAAGTATATGGGCCACTCTGAATTGCAAAGTTTGGTGAGGATTCATCTAGGGGGGGAAAAGTTATAGGGGGTCCCAAAACGTATTTTTTTCCCATAGACTGAATGGGGGAAAAATTTGCGCATGGCTGCAGGCCAAAGCGCTGGACGGATTTTCACCAAATTTGTGGCAGGGGCTTGGTCCCAAAAGCGTGCTTTTGTAAATTTGGCGACAATCAGTGAAGTACTTTTATTTAAAATGACCAAAATGTAGGTCTAAAAAAATTAGTAATATCTATGTCCGCTCCGCGGTCACACTTCTCTGTTCGCTCCGCGGACAAGATACCGATTGGCTAAGGGGCTGGCATCATGACTGCGGACATGCGACGTCGCTGCCGATTGGCTGCAGTGAGACGTGTTCTGCGTCAGATTGTTTGGATGCGCCCGACATCTTGGATCCGCCGACAGTGCAGCGCCGACCAGCGGCAACATGCTATTTCAAAAACTATTTTGCTGTGTCATAGTGCTTGGGGAGGTTCAGACAGTAAGAGATGGGTGAAAAACTGTATTTGTTCAGGCGGTAGGTGTTAATGATGTATTCTCTATGCACGTCTTGTTCGGAATGTTTGTGCGTACAGAAAATGAGGGTTTTAATAGGGGTAGTATTTCAGTCTGTGCTGCGCATAGGCACCTTGAAACTGTTCTAAGGACACGCGTGGTCTTAGCGAACATTGAAATTGAGTACATGGCATTATTACATTATTTTTTCCTATGGTTGTGCTATTGATTAGTATGTCGCCATGGGTGTGACATGCTGCGGTGGTTGTGGCCAGAGCCTAGAGTCTTGGATGCATGGTCATAGAATGTTGACTACTGTCGGAAGTGTCTTTATCTAGTTGGGCCTGAAGTTCTTCGTTTTGCTGTTCATTGTGCAACATTGTTTTGTACTGCGTAAAGTTCACATCGGTGATAGCGCTTTCATTTGCTTTGAAAGCATCTTCATAGCAGTCATAGTTATCTAGTATCTCTTCCTCTTTTCTCCATCGTTTAAAAAGTTATAGCAGAGACATGTAATATAGTTCTTTCTGTTGAGGAGTTTTTAATGACAATTTAACATGATTAATTAAACTTTGTTTGGTAAGTTTCACTAAGCTGCCTTCACAATCCGTGACTCTATCTGCCTTTGCTTTCATCGGGTTTTATATTATTTTTTGTATGCAAAGTTTTGAGCTATATGGTATAGAAACATGGTTTCCAAAGTGCTACACCTGTTCGGATAGTATGTGTCCAGTAAAGTGTTTTTTTAAATGTCTTGGCTGTTGGGATCATTTCTGACAATTGTTTCTATGTCCTCACATGATTTCAGAACTCTTTTTCTAGATTTAGCAGGACCAAGGCTTAGCCATACTGTTGTCTGATTTTCCGTACAAACCAGTACCTGTTAAATGATCTGCTGCTTCATAGGCACCACATTCTCTATGAGAGAGCATTTTTATGCCTAGGCTGTACAATTTCAGGTCTTGCAGCTCCGTTTTTTCTGCTTTTGTTAAGTAGGCTGTAACATATCGTGCAACAGCAGTGGAATTGTCTGCAATGTACTGCACATCTATGCTTGTATTCCATAAGAGGGCAATGATTGCATTGTAATCATTGATATATTTTGATTCTTCTGTTCTTTTTATGTAATACATGTTCTTAGGTGATTTACTTTTAACACTATGTCAAACTGAAGACATGAAGTTGTTCACTTCACCTGTTTCTGTAACTGGTCTAGGGAAACCAAAGTGGCATTTGGTGTAGTATTTGTATTTGCGACGACAATATTTGCCACATTTCTCTCTTTGAAATTGTAAAATCTGCCCATGCAGGTCACTATGTTTCCGTTGTGAAGGGATTTCACAAGTGACATATTTTTGGATGAACTGCAAAACAGTGGCATCAGTGTCGTGACCACATTTAGGTGCACCTTTGATCCATAAAAGCATCTGAATATGTGGTGCTCCTCTCGCTTGGTATTCTTTTCTCCTAAAGAAGTGTTGCACTTCTCCGAGGGGAGGAACAGTTTTATTGCAAATAAAGTGTAGCATAGCAATGAAACGATGATGGAAATATCTTGACACATTAACTGGATCTAGAGAGCAAAGTTCTCCAGGTGTTAATAAATCTATGTTGGTTTTGTTGTTTGATATGCGTAGGAACTCATGTAAATCTTCCCATGCATATTTGCATAACTTAGTGTAACAAACCAAGTCGGTAGTCCAAGGTTTCTGATCATACAACGTACGTCTCCGTGCCATCGGAAACAGTATTCTTTTGTACCACGCATGGTTGCAAACAAATTTGTTATACTTGATTGTAAAACCTCATCTTTTTCTTGTACTTTTTGTATTAATTGCGTAGCTGACATATTTTGAAAGTGGGTTCCAGATTTCAAAATGTGTGCAACTCCATAACATAGGGTTGCTAGTTCACTTTCAAAGAGTAGGTGGAATATGTATTCCACGTTTTGTCTAAACCTGGGATCTTGCGAATACATCCGTAATGAGCGGTATTCTGATGTTGTTATCTGAGTGGGTCTATCATCGTATCTTCCACCATTGCCAGTAGGAAATAGCAGTGGAAAAGCACGTGCTTCTATACTTTTTTCCCATATGCTCATTGGTGAACCTTTGGTTTGTCGCATTTGGTAAGTTTCTAGTGCATCATCTATGCATTTATTGGAATGCAATGGATGAATTGTGTAATGATCCAAAAGAGTGGATCCTGCAGCAGGATCCAGAAGTTCGAATTGTCCAGATTCTGATGACTGTAGAATTATTTCAGTTGTTTCCCTTAAGCTTTCTTCAATATTTATTTCCTTGTAGTATTTGTTATTGTCTTTTAGATATTGCGAGGCTTGTCTAACGTTATGTAATTCCACGAGTTGTTGCCAAATATTTTTGTCTTTTGTTGGTACACCATTTACCAAGACAATTAAAGAATGCTGTATTGAATGTTGCACTCCTAGAGTGTGTATATTTTCTGTTAGATCTGATGGCAAATAAACTACTTTGCCATGAATGCCTTTCACCAATTCAGAGGGAGGTAATTTTGCTGTTTTTGGGTGAAGGTGTATAATTGCTTGAAATGGGTGAACTGTTTGAATTATGATGCTCTCATACAAATTTTGTGTTCCTTTTGTAAAACGTTCTGCGGCAACACACACACACATGGTTTGGTATTTCAGCCGATGCACTTTTAAATTTTAGTTCTTTTTTGTATGTGTGTAATAGAAGGTTGCTATGTGCAGAATTGTTGATAGTCTGTTCTAAAACTATTGCATTTGTAAGTGGCTTTCACTTCCAAAATATTTTCTCTGGATACGGTCAATTTCTTCTTGTACGTATTTAGGTGTACCATGCAGAAGAGTGTTATGATATGATATGACATGGCATTTGTAACGCGCCTATACAGAAGTGTTTCAAGGCGCGACGAGGCAGGGAGGGGGGAACAAGGGGAAGACAGACAACGATCCTACTAGGCCAGGTGTCATTCAGACCGCGCAAGTGCAGGGGTAGGGGGAAGGGAAAAGTGCAAGGGGAAGGGGAGGGTGGAAGTGCAGTACAAGTAAGTAGAATAAGTAAATAAATAGGGCCAGCTGGTGGCAAGTGCAAGGCAAGTGCAGACAAGTGCTGGGAAAGGGGGGGCTGTAGGCATACAGAGACAGTCCCTCAGTGCAGGGGTTGCCAGGGAGGCAGTGCAAGAGGAGAGTGGCTGGGCCCAGGACCGAGGTCGGTGAGAGTGGCCCAGTTGCAGATTCGGTGCAGATTCAGTCGAGAATTTAGCAGGGGAGAGGGAGAGAGAAAGCAGAAGCAAAGAGGAAGGTTTTGAGGTGCTTCCGGAACGGGAGATGGTTCTCCTCAAGTTTCAGGGAGGCAGGAAGGCTGTTCCAGAGGGAGGCCCCTGCCACGGCGAGAGATCGACCCCCAACTCGTTGCTTCGAGAAGCGGCTGACCCTGAGGGAGTTGGAGATGGATGAGCGAAGGGCTCGGGAAGGAAGATATTTAGGAAGAGAGAGTTGAAGGTATTTAGGCCCCAGGCCCCAGAAGGCCTTGTGGACAATGCAGAGGGTTTTGAACTTAATCCTCGCAGCCACCGGGAGCCAGTGTAGAGATTTCAGTCCTGGAGAGATACGGTCCCTGGGCTTGAGGCCAAGGACAAGTTTCGCAGTTCTGTTCTGGATGAGTTGCAGGGGGTGGAGAGTGGAGGCAGGCAGATTAAGATAGAGGCTGTTACAGTAGTCCAGCTTCGAGAGAACCAGGGCTCGGGAGACAGTGAGCTTCTGAGGGAAGGAGAGGAAGGGAAGAATACCTCTGAGGAGGTGCAGCTGGTAGTGTGACTTCTTAGAGATATCAGATATATGAAGAGAGAAGGAGAGTGTGGAGACGAAGATGACCCCGAGGTTTTTTGCCTTGCAGGTAGGAGCAGGAGGAGGGCCAAGCGAGGCTGTCGAGAGAGCTACAGGGAAGGAGGGAGTGGGAGTGCCGATGAGTAGAATCTCAGTCTTACTAGCATTAAGGCAGAGGTCATTGGCGGCACACCATTCCTGGATGGCAGACAGACAGTCAGAGATGAGGGAAGGAAAGGAGGAGGCCAAGGGTAGCCTGAAAATGAGCTGGGTGTCGTCCGCATAGCACTGAAAGTAGGGGCAGAGAGCGGCGATGCGGTGGGCAAGGAGTGCCAGATACTGGTTGAACAGCCACGGAGAGAGATTAGATCCCTGGGGAACACCACAGGTGGAGAAAAAGATGTCAGAGAGGAAGGACCCAAGTTGGACCTGGGAGGGTCGATTGGAAAGGAAAGAGGTCAGCCACGCCAGAGCCTGACCAGTGATACCCAGGTCATCACGGAGACGGTTGATCAGGATGGCATGGTTGACAGTGTCAAAGGCAGAAGAGAAATCGAGCAGAATGAGAACACACGGAGTGTTGGAGTCGAGGTTCAAGAGCAGGTCCTCACGGATGTTCAGGAGAGCAGTTTCCGTGCTTCTGGCCGCTCTTCTTCCGTGCTTCTGGCCGCTCATATGTTATTTAAATTGGCTAATTCTGAACCTGGAATTTTTGCATAGTATATTGTGCACACTAGATTTCTTACACTTGAATGATGTATTGATATTCTTTTGCTATCATAGAAGGTGCTTTTGCAAATAGGTCCTGAAATGCAGGCTAATGAATGTCCTTGTGGTCCTGTGTATTTGCGCACTGGACAGATATCCATATTTTGCAGCACTTTCATTTTGATTTTGTCTTTCCCTTTCACATACTGATTGAGGAACTGACGTAAAGATTTGAAAGATTTGTTAGGAATGTTACACATTGACGTGCACGGCCATTTGTATACTGGACGGTCTGGTTCAGTCAAATTGAGAGGTAATTCTGAGTGTTCAGGAGATAGTTTTGTAAGCAGTGTTTCTTGTTCCATGATGGTATTATTGATTTTCTCATACCCTCGTCCACTGCTATGGATGGCAATTGTGTTTGTTTGATTTTGGTTGTATGCTTCTTCATTAAAATATGGTTCTGTGGTTGTTGTATGACTTCATTCACCTCCACAAATATGTAAGAAGTTATTTTTGTTCACATTCTGTTAATTGAGAAGTTTCTTTTGTAGTTTGGTACTTAGTTTTGTTAGTGGTTTCATCATATTTAACACTAATATAAACAACTTCCTTTTGAGAAGGATTGCACTGTCCATGAGAGCTTGCAGGATTAATTTTCTACGGTAAGTTTTAAGGGTTGGGGATGATTTTAGTCCTCTTCTTGTTAGATTCTGAAGGACTCTGTGGTGAAACATTTTTGCTAAAATACTTTTTTACTATAGGTTCTTGTTACTATATCAGTATTAATAGGAGAATTGTTAGCAGTACTGGTAGCCGATTATTTGTGAAGAGTTTTGTGTTCATGCCACATTTTGTAGGAAGAGGTAAAGTTTTGGTACTTGAAGCTTCTTTTGTTTCGCTAAACGACTGTATTAGCTGTTTTGTTTCAACGTTCTCTACAAACTCTGCTATAGATGGATGCTTATGTTGGACACTTTTATTTTTATTTGCTCTACTTCTGCGTTCCTTTCTACGGACTTGCTTTTTGGTAGGCTTTCTTTGGGGTCTGTTGAAAAAAAGAAGGCATGGTTTGGTCTGTTGTACAATGTATGTGTGCTGTGTGCATGCGTGCATGAGTTTGATGGAAAAGCTCTTTGTGGTGGTGTGTGAATGTGCATTGGCCTCTTACAATGATTTGGGAAGGCTATTTTTCTGTTTGTATACTACTACAATGTGCTTCAGATGAGAGTACAAAGTGGGCTAGTGGTGAGGAGAAGCATTAATAGTAAACGTATTGGCATAAAAGTGAAACAGCTATTTGTTTTCTAGTACTAACATTCTAAGGCTTCTTTATGCTATTTGAGTTTCAAACACACAGGGATTTGTGAACCATTCTGCCTGTTATTCTTTGTTTAATAAATGGGGATTTATGGGTAGAATGGTTCAGAAATCACTGTTTGCTTTGGTGCACAAATTAAATACATAACCCACACAGTCTCTTTGTGGAATAGTTAGAATATAAAGGTAGTACTGTACTTTTTTTTTGTGGAATGACTAGGATTCTTCTGATATGTCGTTTGCAGTGTAGATGCTGTTGATTTTCAGGAGAGTAGTCTTCAGTGCGATTGTAAAAAGAAGAAGTTAGTAACTTTGTGTGTTTAAAGCAATGATGTTACTGTACACGTACATTTTGCATCTTTCGTCGGAGTATACTCCTTTGATATTTCAACACAGTGCATGTGTGCATTTCACTTCACTATGTGCTGCCTTTGCATGTTACTTGCAGTATGTTAGTTGCACGTGATTCAGAAATGAGTATAATTTTTAGGTTATGAAAATGCCTTGTTTCTTTTAAGCTGTGTTATCTATAGCAGAGAGGTTTGTAAGCGATAGGTCATTATAGTAGATGGGAAAAATGACTCTACTTTCATATTATAAGTACGATTTCGAAAAATCGGGAGCCCCTCAGAGGGAGATGTCACCACAGCAATCGGAAGCATTTATTTTTCTCATATGATCGCATTGGAAGTAGCATTTATGTAGGCGGTACACAGTAACAAATTGTGCCATTTTCTAATGGAAAATCGAGTTTTGCGCTAAATAGGGAGGGTTGTAACGTATGTATAGGTTATGCGGGAGACAGTAAGAAGTAGTGCGGTTTGTCAATGAAAAATCAGACATCTTGCACTTAAAGGGGGAGCGTTGGTATGTATTGGCTATTTAGATTTAGTGGCATTCATTTCTTTAAATGAAATCATAAGGGTTGCATATGTTCTCTGATTAAAATATGCATACCTGTACTTTATACTCATTCATGTGGGCATGCATGGAGCTGTACATAGAAATCCGCGACACTTGCACAGTAGTTTTTGAAGTAGGCGCTTTGCAATGATATGCGACTTGCATTCAGAGTGAGCAGTAGTACATTTGAAGTGCCAAATTTTGATGACGGAGTTAGATGTAGAGATGTTGAATGTGATTGGTGGATGCTTGTGTGACTGCTTAGCTGTGTCCAATGAGGGAATGGATTTGAGGGTGATGTGGAAAGGGTAGAAGGACTGGCTAAGAGTTACATGCCGCATGTAGACAGCGCTTGTCCTTGGGTAGGGCGTGTCACATATGGGTTTCTACAGTAAATCCAGCATGGAAAGGGGACTGTAGGCATCAGCCAATCAGATGTTCACATTGCTCTTTTGTGTCGAAAGACGGTGCGTATACTGAAGATCGCAGAGTTGTAGAGGGTCAGGGTTTTGGTACTTGGAGATATTTTTGTCCATGGTTTACAGCACTATGCCGAAAGTAGGCATGTGGCACACAATTTCGATGTGAGAGGAGTGGAGGTGGTGTGGAGCGCTGAGACTGATCGCAATGTTGCAGCAATTCTACAAGTTCGCACAGAGATGCATACGATGACCACTCCTCATGTGGTACTTTTGCACAACGTTGCTTGCCATTTGGGCTACATGAGTTCACATACTTTGTTGGAAGATTTGGAACAGTTGCTTCAAGCTGTCATGAACATCTTTCCAACTGCGAAATTGTTTTTTTCTGGGTTACTCCCTAGAGGAAAATGGGACAACAGTTCTGTTTTCTGTCCTGATCAAAGTTTTGGGAGGTATAACATCAATCGCGGCATACGTGCTTTCATGTTACGAGCTGGTATGTTTTTCTGCAGCCATGAGAACATTGTTCCCAGTAATGTGGCTTATTTTGAAGCAGATGGTGTTGTGTTATCTTGCAATGTTCTTTTGCAATGTAAGGCTTGCTTTGGAGAAGGTTCTGTAATGGTTGTAGGAGTAAAGTAAGAACAAAAAATATTTTTAAAAAAAGAAAATAACAGGTGTCTGTAAGGCATCGGCCCAAAAAAAACCATCTCTTTTCAGAGCCCACCTTAAAGGGGAAAAGGGGAATAATATTTAAATGTACAGTCGTCATGCTCTGATCCTGTACGTGTCCGCGGACATGGTGGTAGTTTGTAGGCAGAGCGTATTACTAACGGGAATTCTGGGGTGGAGACTCATGCAAATGAGAATGTGGGAAGGTAGGGATTGGTCAGTAAAGTTCAGTGGGTGTGTTCTGAATAGAGAAATTTAGTGAGAAGGTCTTCTCCCTGACAGGAAACCAGACAGCCATGGCTCTGTGCGCTCGAAAACAAATTATCTTGATTTTGGGAGACTCATGCATACATTGGTTGAAGGAGCATGCAGAAAGTTGCAGTCTATGTGCAGATCTTGGATTTCTTCATGTGGAAGTGCACTGGCATGGCGTGCATGGAATGAGGTGGCTGGACTTGGTACCTCTCTCTGCAACTTTACAGAGAGAGTGTCATCCTGATATACTTATCATTCATTGCAGAGGAAACAGTTTAGGCCATGTCTCTGGAATTTCTTTGCAATTTGCAAGGAAGGAAGGACTTGCGAAGGTCATGGACATGTTTCCGAATTGCCAAATAATTTGTTCCCGTATTGCACAAAGACAAATATGGCTGCGTTCTTCTGCAAATGGAGAAAGCGATGCGCAATGTAAATAAGGCTGTTTGTGCCTTTCTAAGAGATGTTGGCATGTCCTCATTCCACAATGAAAACATTTTGTTCCACAGCTCTTTCATTTTTCACAGAGATGGAGTCCATCTGACATATGCTGGCAATCAGATTTTTCTTCGCAATGTACAAAATGCATTGCAACTTTTTTTGGATTCATAGTCACCTATTTGGCAATCCGTTTTTTTCCAACCTACAGTTTTTGAAGCACACAAAACACCACCGAAAGGCTCTTTTCAGAGCCACCACTTTCTCCCAGTGAAAATTCCATTGGTTTTTCTACGTTTGCACCCTCCATTTTTATGTGTCCTACGACTGTCCGCTGACTTTTACAAAAATGCTCGGGGGCCTACAACGGTCACTTGATAGTTCTATTGTTAAACTGAGAACGGTTGCTCTGAAAAGATCCTTTTTTGTAATTTTTGTTATTTTCCAGTTTACTGCTTTTGAGAACACAACACACTAGGATAGGAGGGCAAAGGAGGGTAAGGAAGAGACACCAACCACAGGGATAAGAAGGGGCAGGTGGAGAGAGAAAGATATAGGGTGGGCTTTACTTAGGTAGGGAGCAGTTCTTCTGGTGCTCTGTGACCGTAGCCTCAAAAGCACTTCGAAGACTATCCCCCCTGCAGAGTACTGCGTCACAGTACATGCACAATATTGTGACCTTCGAAAGGTAAGGGTCAACAGCATCGCGAATGGCTTGTGAGGCAGCTGGAGGGATGCGCTCCCCCACAGGAGTGTCTCTTGTGGTGAGAGGATTGGACACGGAGGATGCTGTGGAGGAACTCAATCTACTACCTTCTTCACATGGCATCACCTTGCGAATGTCCGCACTGTGGAATAAAGTTAGGTGTCGCTTCCTGGTTGTCGTACCAAAACTGTACGCACAAGGTCTCCCACGACTCAGCATCAACTGGCACTGGTTACACTTGACCAGGTTCGTACATGCTTTTGGTACGTTCCCAAAAACGGAAAACAACCGCCACACCCACGACTCCCGGTGAGTGCTTGTAGTGCGGAGTTCCTCCACCTCATTCTCTTCTTCGTCTTCTTCCTCAATCTCTACATCCTCACCCCTATATCCCTCTGCAGGGCCTTGGGGAGGTGGTGGCGGTGGAGGGTTTGGGGGTGGTGCTGAGGCTAATGAAGCAACAGTAGCCATGGATGCCATAAGGATTAGTTGCCTAATGGTCGCTACAGAGTAAAGGCAGCACAACACAATCTGCTATAGCCAGAAGCACAATGAAGATGAGCTCGGGGGTGTGGCCATTTATAGGCGTGGAGGCGTGCACCTCATGAGCATATCGATCACGCAAATTCTAAACAACACGTTCACAGGTAGGGCTATTGTATGGGACATGTGAAATGGTGATTTTATACTGTAAAATAATTTTCCCTGTGTGTATAAGTTCTTTTGCAATGTTGCGGAAGCAGACAAACTGCAAAAATTAGTCCACATGCTCAGCGTGGGTGTGGTCACATGATGATGTCCTGAACACATCCGCGAGGGAAATGGGTGCCCACTGGATATCAAATGCAGACTAACAAACGTGCGCATGCGCGCAAGTGTTCTACGGACAGTGTTCGGGTCCTGAAACTAATTAAAAGTGCGACACAAGTGAGACGGACAGTTAGGGACAGGCACGATGTTCGCAGTACTTATGGGTGTACTGCGCATGTGTGTACATGATCTGCTGACTGTACGGCCAGGTCCAGTGTCCTTAGGACACCTCCATTTTCGTTGACTACGAACATGCCGGCCACCGCGCTTGTTCTACGGACGGTTCCATCTTGGCTGCGGACGGTACGGACAGGTATAGTGTCCTTAGGACACTCTCATTTTGCTCATTTACAAACATCCCAAACACCTGGTGTGTTCTAAGAACATGTTTTATCTCGTTTGTGAGCGGTACGGAGAGATACAATGTCCTTAGGATGCCACATTCTGGTCATTTACGCACAACTTGAACTGATGGTGCATTCTAAGATCAGTTCCATCTTGGTTGGCATAGGTATGGGTAGCTGTATTGCCGTTAGAACATCTATATTGTATTGATTACGGCTAGCTCGAACAGGTGCGCTGTCCACTACACGTGATGTCATCAGTGTGTCCTCAATGACATTTGTGATGCCATCTTTCATGTCCTGGGTGTTAGTGTTAGCAGAGCACAGTGGTGCGGGCAGTTATGGTCGCTTAGCCTACCATAACTGGCGAATTTCAGGGGTTTTTCGTTTTTCGGTGTTACTTTGAACCATAATGGCACGTTTGAAAAGATTTTTTAGTGAAGTGCACAGGTTTTTGGTAGGGCAACTTAACCATATCGTCCCCTGAACAAAGTTTTTTTTAGTGAATATATATATATATATATATATATATATATATATATTACACAGCCACGGTAGTGGCTGTGTAGTTATGGTTAAGTTGCTGTTTCCATAGGAAGAACACTGTTTGGGCAGCTTATAACTTCGCTCCCCCTGGACGAATCCTCACCAAACTTTGCAAAAAAAGTATATGGGCCACTCTTGCAAATTTAGGTCATGTTTGGTCCAGGGGGGAAAAGTTATAGGGATGGTCCCAAAACGTCTTTTTTTCCCATAGACTGAATGGGGGAAAAACTTTGCGCACGGCTACAGGCCAAGCCGCTGGACGAATTTTCACCAAATATGCGGCAGGGGCTTGGTCCCGAAAGCGTGCTTTTGTAAATTTGGTGACAATCCGTGCAGTACTTTTATTTAAAATTACCAAAAAGTAGGTCTAAAAAAATTAGTGATATCTATGTCCGCTCGCCGGTCACACTTCCCTGTACGCTTCGCGGACAAGATACCGATTGGCTAAGGGGCTGGCGTCATGACCTCGGACACGCAACATCTCCGCCGATTGGCTGCAGTGAGCCGTGATGTGCGTCAGATTGTTTGGATGCGCCCGACATCTTGGTTCCGCCGACAGCGCGGCGGGGACCAGAGGCGAAATGCTGTTTCGGAAACTGTTTTGGTGTGTCAGAGTGCTTGGGGAGGTTCAGAGAGTAAGAGATGGGTGAAATACTGTATTTGTTTAGGTGGCAGGTGTTAATGATGTATTCCATATGCCCGCCTTCTCCGGGATGTTTGTAAGTACTGAAAATGAGGGGTATCATAAGGATAGTACTTCAGTCCATGGTGTGCGTAGGCAACTTGAAACTGTTCTAAGGACACGCATGGTGAAGCAGAGTCAGTCTGCTACAGTCGTGTTGTGTGCATATCTTTTTCTTTTCTTCCTGAGGAGCTGCAGCGACGTGCTACGAACACTGTCCCTTTAATGAGGAGGTGTGCCTATATAACCCCTGAAACAGCGTGGAGAGCGGCGCAGAGTCGTGAAGCACAGTCAGTCTGCAATAGTCCACTATGGCTCTGTGCTCTGAGCACCAATTCCTGCTCTGTTTGTTAGTCCTCGATGACCGCAAACTTGGTGCCCCAGACAAGAAGGAAGACATTACAGCACCATCGGATGCTTAACCCATGGACTTCCATGAAAGCGACAACTGGAAACAGGCCGGCGAAGGTAAGTGAGCAGGAAGTGGGAGAGCCTACCCTAAAACGGGTCTTTGTGAAGTCAATCAGTGTTCCCCCTACCTTGGTCTCACTACAATTAATGTCTACAGACGTAAACAATAAACAATCTGCTATGTCGGTTGAATCAGACATAATTCCGGCCCAAACAAACGAGCCCTGTGAGGGGGGAGTCAGTGTGCTTGAAGTAATCTCGCCCCCTGCTCCTGCCTCCCCGCTTCTAGCCCTGCGACTTAGTGGGACTTTACTTTCTAATGACAAATCTGCTTGCATGTTGAGTCATCCACCATCGCTTGAGCCCGAGCTTGAGCCCGAGCCTGAGCAGAACACAAATGCTCAAGGAAAAATCACGCAAACGACTGCACCGGCAACAAGTCCTGAGGTCTTTTATTCTCCCTTCGACCTGACCAACGTCGAGATGATTGAAGGAGAAAATATAAATGTAAACGTAAACACTACAAAAGTGCTTGTTCACACATCTGATCAATCATACGGCCCTACTGCCACTCGAGATGTGATCCTGATCAAGTCCACCGATATGTCGGCTGCTTTGGGCGCGCCATCCGTTAGTTCCATTAGCGATGTTAATTGCGTAATGGCCGCCAACATGAGTGATTCTTGTGGCCCACGCAGCCCCTGCTTATTGCCGTAGCATACCACTCTTCAAACAACGTCTTTGATAACATCAGATCTAAGAATGAAGTCCCGCGACTTATCTCAACGAAGGTCAATGAACATTGTGCCACAAACGCATAATCTGACAAAGTTGCCTGAAACCTCTGCGTGCTTTGTAAATGAACTCTCTACACTTCAAAACCCTTGAAAACCATTGATCGCTAGATATGGATGGACATCGGGAGGGCAACGAAGTCCAAACTAACTTATTGCATGGCGAGTTGTCCCTCACGCCTAAAGTGCACAATGCAGCTGACCACAAAGTAAAAAAAGACAATATTGGTCACCTTAATGCAGGACGTGAAATGCGCTTGATGGCACAATTGGATGCCGACTATGCAACGGCCAAGAAAAAACTGTTAGCTTACCATGAGCTACGACAATTAAATATACAAAGTCCTCTGCGGCAGCCCAGATTACTTGACCAACTTGATCCAGTTCGACAAGTAAATCATTTTCGGTGCGATCAAATTGTACTGACTGGGGCCAGTTCCGACATGGCTAGTCAGCGATCTGAAATTTTGGGCTGCACGCATAACCTAAATCAGAGGGCGTCTTTACCAAACAACATCTCAATCCATCCACTATCAAATAATTATGCATCAACAAGTACTCCTAGAGATCGCCAAATTCGGACGAAGAAACAAATGCCTGACAACCCTACAAACTGTCAATCGAGTGCCCAACCCCAAATGCTTGAGGACACATTCTCGCTCCGATGCATCTTCGTCTACAACACAAAAATCAAGTCTCTCGGCCGCAGCAGCCACCCAGATTTACAACGTGCTTGCTGCATCCTCAATGGCGATGATCCCTTTTACAAAACTCTATGAATCAATCCACAAGGTTCTCAAAGACCAGACATCTTTAATAGCGGCTTTATCTGAAAAAATGACGAAAGTTGAACATTTTAACAACTTCCTCACAACCAGATTTCTAGAGAGGCAGATCTCACTGTGCGCTGGCAGGTACACCTGACTGATCTAGCCGTGCGACATCACTGCCAAAATGACACCTTGGCAGAAGGCTTACTGGATGCCCTAAAATGGATGCGCCACAATGCCGATGTGGCTATATGTAATCCAGTGCAGCTGCTCTCCAATGGCGATAAAACGACAGATCAATTAACAATGGTGCCTACAACTGAAATACCATCAAATGGTATGTCTAAATCTTTGGCCGGGGACAAAGCAAGTGGAAAACAAAGTGGTCTAGCATCCTTGAATGTGTCTCAAATTGGACAACTTAATTTAACAAATCAGAACCTTGCCCCGTCCGCTCAATTGCTACATCCAGCACCGATGCAAGTAATTCCCAAAAATGTTATCCAAAATGTTTCAATGGAAAAGTTAAACATGACCTTGAGCCAAATCGATGTGACCACTGATGCTCGACGGCCTGTGGTGAATTCTACGAACGACAAGATCGAGCCAATCGTGATACAGCCACCTCAGTGCCCGACCAATTAATTTGCCATCTTTGATGGAACTGCCAAATCAATAACTACTGCCCAGCCAGATGCCTTATCTGTTAACTTAGATCCACCAAAGTGCCCTCCCACTAAAAACTTGCACGAGGCCAAACGACCATGACTAACAAAAGCCAAATCCAAAGTTAAAAAGTTTATTAGAAATCTGTCTTCTCCGAAGCAGTTGGGTCTGTTCAAACGAGTGGATTCATCAAAAGTAGTGGAGGGCAAACCCACTGTTTCCACAGGAGAACGCGTTATTCCAAATGGCTCTCTAATCTCCATGACAAACAAAAGGAGAAGAGTGGAGTCCGAGACCGGTACTGTTGATAGCTCCGAAATCGGCTCCGAAATAGACCTTTGTGTTTTATCTACATATTCACACCAAGGAGACTCAATTGAGAGCCACGAATTGAGGGGAAACGACCATTCAAAGTCGCATCCGAAATCACTTCCTAGACTAACTAAACCAACGTTCAACCAAAGGCCCAAATCATTTGTTTCAAATCTGCATGACGGAAAGGCAACAACAAGATCCCGGGAGCACCACGAGCATCCATATGTAGCTTTATCAAAATGGAACCCAAAATGCAGTTTACCCAACAGAGTAAAAAGGTGCATTATTCTTCAAGGGTCCATCAAAACGACTCTTCCTCTCCAGCATCCTAAATTGGGAAATTACGTCTTCAAAACATTCAAGACGATGATAATGAGGTCAACCTAAATCGTACGAACGTGATGAGGTTATTCAAATGTATCCCGGCGTTACGTACTATTGAGTCAGATGATATCAAAATTGTGGAATATCCAACAGAACTTACTGCTGATCAGGTTTTACTGCATATAGCATCTGCTTCAGTTCAAAATACAATTATGCGAGCCTCTGAAGAACTATTGGCCTTTGGTTTTGATATCATGACAGAACCATCTGTGCAGATAAAGAGTGTTGACAGCTGCTCTCCACCGCCTTTGGCTAAGCATGACTCCACCTTGAGTCGTAATGACCTGAGAAAATCGCTTGCCGAGATCTCAAAAAGAGAAAACCAACAGATGCAAAATAGCCGCAAGTCGGCATGGGAAAACCACAAACCCAGTTCTCATAATGCAAGACAATAGCAATGATCTGTAGGGCGTGAATCCTGGTGCGAGTTCCTATCCTGGAATACGAGAGGGTTCTTGCACCTTTTCAATAACTTTGCAATCGATCTACAAAGGGTGATTGTAATTTGCTTACAGGAAACGTGGCTAAGCGACGTGCCGACAAGAGATGGCTATGAAATTCACTTGAATCTGGCGGTAAAGAACCCCCAAGGTCGACCCTACTCGGGCCTCCTAACAATGATAAAAATCAACATTTGGTGGAAAACACTGGAAACTTTCAATCCTAATCCCTTTATTCAGGGAAAGGTCATGCAATCATCCCACACCAAACCAGAAGATCGTCAGCATTTATTAATTATTAATGGATACTGGAACCCCCATAGAATCAGTACAGTGTCCTTTCTAAAGGCCACCACTCATCTGATTGACAATGCAGTAACATCTTATAGAAATTTGTCTATAATTTCTTGTGGAGACTTAAATTGCTCCTGGTTTGTGTTCAACGCTGATCAACAGAAAAATTTACCATTGAAAGAAAATGAGATCTCTAGTCGTAGTTGGAACTGGATGACGGCTCTAAAAAAATGTAATTGCCATATGGTAAACGGTAATGCCAAAGGGGATGATGCCCCGGTCTCCACCTGGCATCGTGAGGACTCACACAGTATTCTGGACTACTTCTGGGTATCACAAAACATTGTGGAAAAGATTATGCAGTTGAACGTCGTTAAAATGACCAACAGTGATCACAACCTTTTGCGACTCTCATGCATCATGGAGTGGGAACACTCGGATGGGCATTATGAAATACTGATTACAGTGAACGCAGGGGGTGTGGGCCCCAACTTCAAATATTGAGTGACCAGCTACTTAATCTTCATGAAGATCATCAAGTCAACTATGCCCCGTTGGTCAGCCTATTTAAGTTCTCAATGGTTGCGGCTCGGTCAATGGGCATGTCTCACAAACATGTGTCATGCACAATCATTTCTGAACAAAAGAAAACCATGCAGTCCGACATAAGACAGCTGAAAAGGAACCTTAGTGTTCTCAAAAAGCCTGAAGAGCTAAGGAAGGAAATCAAACAAAGGCGACAAATGTACCAAAACTGGTTAAAATCTCACAAAATGATTATTCAACAAAATAGAGCTGAAGAAATTATGAAAATCTTGGTGACCAAAAATGTGAGACAAATATGGGCCATCCTTAACACAGGAAATTCTCGATGCCCTGCCACTATTTCTAATGAAATAAATAGTGTGACTTGGGAGGATCACTTCTCTGAAGTTTACCAGAAGCCACATGATGAACCACTTACAGCTACAAGGTCCGCTGATGTCACTTGGGATGTGAAGATGTCCGCCACTGACATAGAGAAAATGATCAAGAGCTTAAAGAACTCTGATGCCACTGGTCCAGACATGATTACCAACGTGATGCTGAAAAGACACACCCAACAATGGACAGTATTGATCGAAGCTCTGCTCAAGAAGATTTCTATTACAAAGCAAATTCCCGATTCGTGGCTGGAGGCAGTTGTAGTCCCAATATTTAAGAAGGGCAATTGGGCTGTTCCGTCCAACTATTGCCCGATTGCCCTTCTCGACACAATCGGAAAAATCGTGGGCTCATGTCTCCATCAAAAACTGACTGCATGGGCATCCAAGGCAAAGATCTTGGATATTCGGCAAACTGGCTTCACCCCAGGAGTAGGTGTAGAGGTAAACCTGATCATTTTAAACATCTTGAAGCTGGAAACCATGAAGTTGAAGAAAAAACTGTTTCTAGCCTTTATTGATATGCATCAAGCATTTTATCAAATAAATCGTGGCCTGCTCTGGAAGAAACTGCAGACCTGGGATTGTCCGAAATCCATATTGGAGGCGATACAAGCTTTCCACTCCAGTACATCAATGCAGGTGCGGTTGAACAGTCAAGGTGACCTGTCAAATAACATGTTTACACACAGGGACGTGAAACAAGGATGCCCCATGGCAGCGGAGCTTTTTAAGCTCTTCATTGCAGATGTACCAGAACACTTGAATAAGGTTCATTGTTTTTCTCCCAAACTCAACAGTACTCAGATAAAGTGCATAACATATGCAAACGACATTGTGCTTAGATACCGCACTCAAATTGGGCTACAACGGTTGTTGAAAAACCTCAATGAATATCTAAAATCCAACGACTTGGAACTGAACGTTGAAAAAACAAAAATAATGTCTTTCGGCTCCACATGTTATCGGAAAGACAAAGCATTCAAATAGAACATCGAGAACGAAACTCTGATGCCAGTTAACTCTATTCGCTACCTTGGTATCATGTTTAACAATTCTTTAAATGAGCACCACTGGAGGCAAGATTTAATTGCATGGATGACTCAGTTTGCCATTCAGGGAGCCAAGATAAATGGAGACTATGGGAAATTCAGTTTATCGCCCGTTATAACATTCTACATTCAAAAGGTAATCCCAGGGATTACTTTTGGCGCCGAGGCTGGTTGGAACATGGCTCCACAGATATGGGACAAACTAGAAGCGTTATTCTGGAAGCGTGTGCTACGTTTACCACGATATGTATCTATCATTGCGATACGTTACAAACTTTCCTTGAATTCCTTATATTCAGTGGTAATTTGGAAATCAATGAGTGTCTGGCGGAAAATGTGTGTAGAAGCAACTATACCTGCTTATAAAATCTTTGCCACAAAGCCTGATGTCTCCAATAACAATTTGCTGGTCGAGTGGAAATCAACCCTAGCAAACCATCTAAAAACCGCTGATATAAAAAATGACGACTTAATTAATCTTCCGCAGTTGGCTAAAAAGAAAATTGAAGCCTGGTTTTGGATTTGTAACTCAGAAGAACGAGCCAAACTGAAATCCACGCTGAAAGCCGAAACCAGTTTTCACAGACTGGACAAACCTTGCAGATACTTATTAAAGTGTCCTGCACGCTAGTATCGAGAACAATTTCTGAGGTTGCGACTAAACGCCATGCAAACAAAGGAAATGTTGTAGCAAAGAAAGAACAAGGACACATTAGATAACACGTGTCAATACTGTTTGAATGATATTGAATCGTTACAACACTTGGTGATAGTATGCCCACGGTTAATCACCCAGCACTTATGCCACCTTGGGAAATATGCACCCCAGGATGACGACATGGCAAACTGGTTGGGTCGCATGATTGCAAGACATGATATAAATCTAACATGTGCTGTTGTACATTATCTTGACTCATTCTCACGAAAAGGGTAACTTCTGCTGGTGTAGCCTAAATGAATGACACTGTAGCCTAAATGAATGACACTGTCCAAGTTTTGTTTAGTTGTCCAACTATTTGTTTTTGTGTGGCCTTGGCTTTACTGTAACTCCCTATTTCTAAGCCTTTTATCATCTCTAAATATGACGTGGATGTCATGCGTTATGTTGTACTTGATGTACTTATCCTGTTAAGATGTTTAGACGTGAAGTTTCTTTTGTAACAAAAGTTGAGCTTGATCGACTGTGAAGTTGTGATTGCTTGACTGAAGTTTCAATAAAAAAAAATATATATTTAAATTGAGTACATGCCGTAGTTACATTTTTTGTTTCTATGGGTGTGCTATTGATTTATACGGCGCCATGGGTGTGATATGCTGCGGGGGTTGTGGCCAGGGCCTAGAGTCTTGGGTGCATGGCCGTAGGCTGTAGGCCATACACCCAAGATGCTGGGCCCTGGCCACAACCACCACAGCATGCCACAGCTGTAGATACACCCGTAGTATTGCATATTGATCAGGTGGTTGTGGGGAGGGCCTAGATTCTTGGGTGCATGGCTGCAGGCCATATGCCATACACCCAAGAGTGTAGACCCTGCCCACAACCACTGCAGGATATGACATTCATACATCACACCCATACAATCGATATGTATCTGGTAGGTGTGGCCAGGGCCTAGAGTCCTGGGTGCAAATTGAGTACATGCTACAGTTAAAATGTTTCATTCTATGGGTGTGCAAATGATTTATAAGCCACCATGGGTGTAATATGCTGCAGTGGTTGTGGCCAGGGCCTAGAGTCTTGGGTGCATGGCCGTAGGCCATACTTCCAAGAATCTTGGCCCTGGCCACAACCACCGCAGCATATTACAGCAATGGATACACCCGTTGTATCGCTTATCGATCAGATGGTTGTGGGGAGGGTGTACAGTCTTGGGTGCTTGGCCGAAGGCCATGCACCCAAGAACAAACTTATAAGCACTGCAGTTATAAGCCACTGTACACCCACACATTCAAATATCTATGGACATACACCCAAGACTCTAGGCCATGGCTAAAACCACTGCAGCATATCACAGCTATAGATACACCTGTAGTATCGAACATCAATCAGGTGGTTGTGGGGAGGGTCTAGAGTCTTGGGTGCATGGCCAAAGGCCATGCACCCAAGAACAAAGTTATAAGCACTGGAGTTAAAAGCCACTATGGTTTTTAAATACTGCACACCCATACATTCAAATATCTATGGCCTTACACCCAAGACACTAGCCTCTGGGCACAACCACTGCAGCAAATCACAGCTATAGATGCACCGGTAGTATCACACATCAATCAGGTGGTTGTCGGGAGGGCCTAGAGTCTTGGGTGCATAAGAACAAAGTTATAATCACTGAAGTTATAAGCCAACATGGCTTTTATATAGTGCAGTGGTTGTGGGCAGGACGTAGAGTTTTGGGTGCATGGCTGCAGGCGGTAGGCCATACACTCAAGAGTGTAGACCCTGCCCATCACCACTGCAGCATATCACATTCATACATCACACCCATACAATCGATTATGTATCTGGTATGTGTGGGCAGGGCCTAGAGTCCTCGGTGCAAATTGAGTATATGCTACAGTTAAAATGTTTAATTCTATGGGTGTGCTAATGACTTATCGATCAGATGGTTGTGGGGAGCGTGTACAGTCTTGAACAAAGTTATAAGCACTGGAGTTATAAGCCACTATGGGTTTTATATACTGCACACCCATACATTCAAATATCTATCCAAGACTCTAGGCTCTGGCCACAACCACTGCAGGATATCATAGCTATAGATACATCCGTAGTATCAAACATCACTCAGGTGGTTGTGGGGAGGGCCTGCAGTCTAGGCCATGCACCCAAGACCACATTTATACGTAGTGTAGTTACAAGCCACAATGGGTGTGATATGCTGTGGTCGTTGTGGCCAGGACGTAGAGTCTTTGGTGCATGGCCAAAGGCCATGTACCCAAGAACAAAGTTATAAGCACTGGAGTTATAAGCCATTATGGGTTTTATATACTGCACACTCATAGATTCAAATATCTATGGCCTTACACCCAAGACTCTAGCCTCTGGCCACAACTACTGCAGCATATTACAGCTATAGGTACACCCGTAGTATCAAACATCAATCAGGTGGTTGTGGGGAGGGCCTAGAGTCTTGGGTTCATGGCCAAGGCCATGCACCCAAGATCAAATTTATTCGTAGTGAAGTTACAAGCCACAATGGGTGTGATATGCTGTGGTGGTTCTGGCCAGGAACTAGAGTCTTGGGTGCATGGCCATAGGCCATGCACCCAAGAACAAAGTTATAAGCACTGAAGTTATAAGCCAACATGGGTTTTATATACTGCACACTTATCGATTCTTATATCTATGGGCATACATTCAAGACTCCAGGCCCTGGCCAGAATCATCGCAGCATATCACAGCAATAGCTACATCTGTAGTATCGAACATCGATCAGGTGGTTGTGGGGAGGGCCTAGAGTCTTGGGTGCATGGCTGCAGGCCACAGGCCGTAGGCCACACACCCAAGACTCTAGGCCCTGCCCACACCCACCGTAGCATATTAAATTCACACATCACACCCATACAATCGAATATCTATCTGCTAGGTGTGGGCAGGGCCTACAGTCCTGGGTGCAAATTGAGTGTATGCTGCAGTTAAAATGTGTCATTCTATGGGTGTGCGATTGATTTATAAGCCACCATGCGTGTGATATGCTGCAGTGGTTGTGGCCAGGGTCTAGAGTCTTGGGTGCTTGGCCGTAGGCCATAGCCCATAGGCCATAGGCCATACTCCCAAGACTCTAGGCCCTGGCCACAACCACCGCAGCATATCACAGCAATAGATACACCCGTAGTATTGCACATCGATCAGGTGGTTGTGGGGAGGGCCTAGAGTCTTGGGTCCATGGCCGAAGGGCATGCACCTAAGACCAAATTTATACAAAGTGAAGTTTAAGCCACAATGGGTATGATATGCTGCAGTGGTTTTGGGCAGGACCTACAGTCTTGGGTGCATGGCCAAAGGCAAGTAATGGCCAAAGGCCATGCACCCAAGACTGAAGTTATAAGCACTGTGGTTTTAAGTCAGCATGGGTGTGCTGTGGTGCGGTGGTTGTGTGCACGACCTAGAGTCTTAGGTGCATGGCTGCAGACCATGCACCCAAGACCAAAGTTATAAGCAGTGAAGTTATAAGCCGCCATGGTTTTGATATGCTGCAATGGTTGTGGGTAGGACCGACAGACTTGGTTGCTTGGCCGCAGGGTGCAGGTGGTAGGTTATATATCCAAGACTCTAAGCCCTGCCTACAGCCACTACACCATATTACTGCCATAGATCAGACGTATAGATTCGAATATGTATGACATGTGTGAAATTATACTTTCTGTTTACTTTGTTGAGATTCCATATATTTCTTACATGACTTTAGTACTTGGCAGAAATATCCTTTTTTAATTTCTGTGGTAAAAGAAAAGAGCATGTTAGTGTTTGTATTTTATAAAGACTTATTACATTGTACAATAGACATTTTAGCTTTTTTTTACCCTCATATTTAGTTTACAAACCAGTGTACTGTGCATTTTGTCCAGTTTCTGTGTTTGTTTTTCAAATCATTGGGTCTGGGGGAAAAAAATCCATGTCGGATTAAAAACCTTTCTTTGCTATGCTACAACCTATTTCTTTGTTTCCTTTGACTATTTACTTGTTGTTTCTGATTAATGTTATGTATGTTTGCTTGTTGCAGATTTTTTAAACAGTTAGATACCTGTTGGCGTATTCTAACTGTGTATTTTTTGTTACGGATCTGTGGTATTCATTTATCTGTGTCATTGTTATACACTCTTGGGCAGTTAGATACCTTTTGGCGTATTCTAACTGTTTATAGTCTTTTACTTGAATTTTTATTAATGTTGAAGTACATATTAGTTATTACATTTTGGCTTTAAAAAGATTAAATACGCATTTGTAAGATTAGCTGGCAATCTCTGCTTTAGAGTAATGGTGCTATCATTACATTCGAAGCATCTACATTTCTTTTTAATGTTTGCAGTGTAGTGACCTGCATTGGTTGCGGCTCCTGCGTGGTAGATTATACCCATTGTTGTAAAGGTTTTCTGACCAAGTGACACTTGACCGTGTGTGAATCCAGTCAGCTTGCAGTTGTTTTTGGTACCATTTGCATTGTACCGTAGAAGCATACGTATTATGTAGTTACTATGTGTTTGTATCAGTAAGGTGGAGTGATTATCTGAATTGCACATAGTACATAATCTGCCATGGTATGCATTCTGTAGAAGTTGCTGAAATGGAATGGATTCACAATTAGGAATGGATACATACACAAATCGCTAATTTGGGATTTGTTCCTGTGTTACATTGTTGCAGAGAGTGCATGTATGTTTCCACATGTATGAAATCTGGAAGATTTCATTTATAGGTATGTTTTTGTTTTCCATTACTTGTAGTAAGTACATTAGACATTCTTGTGGATCTTCTTGTGAGTTTATAGTGAATCTCACCATTCCAGCACAGTAGTCCAGTTCTTGTCTTATTCCGTGAACACTATACGTGTTGTCAGGATTGTGTGTTGCATTTCTATGAAGGACTAACATTTGCAAACACAATTGGTCTGTACTGTGTATGTAAATATTGTTAACAATTGGTGGCAATTGAAATACAATATTCATTGCTACATTTGCGTAGCAATTTACACCAGTTTCATTTGAAAATTTGAATGGACCAGCTAGTTCTGTCTCTGAGTGATTTTTTGGGAGTTTCTGTTCCTTCTTTGAATTAGTTTTCTTTTACCACGTTTTCCTTTTTCTGGAACAGGATATGATTTTAGATGGGGGGTGTACAGTGAACGCAGTCTATTGTATTCTAAAATACAAGGAATATCAGCGTTCAGTTTACTTGCATCAAAGTTGATTAGAAATAGTCTGTCAAGTGTGCGTAAGCATGATAGTGCTACTTAGCTCAAGCCGTCTTTAAATACTGTTTCCTATATCTATCAATGCTTTGTCTAGGGTAAGACCTTGCGATTTATGAATGGTGACTGCATATGCAAGAGTTAGAGAAAATTGTTCTCTATGTACATACATGTCTTTGGAGAGAAGGAATCGAGCAGTTGAGCGCCCTATCCTTTTCACTTCTGAAAGTTTGTCAAAGCGAATATTGACAAACTGAATGTTGTTGTCACGTGGGTATGTTTGAAAGCCAACAGCTGTACCCAGTGCCCCATTAACTAGGCCTTGCTCCACGTCAAGGTTACGTTTAAGCTTTACTCTACAATTTAAGGATAATTTTAATATTTTTTCCAATCCAGCTGTGTTGGAGATTGAATTTTCTAAGGTATTTAGTCTTGTCGTGGCTTGCTCACACATGGGTAGTGTCATACCATGTACGTCTAGTTTGTCTGTGGAGCAAATTTCCATTATTGGTTGCGTTTCTTTTTTTAACATTGTTTCATTGAATTTGAAACAGCTTGCAAGAGTTGGCATTAAGGCCATACAATTGACATTTTTGTGCGCTAATTGTTCCATAACATCAGTAGCACATGCATTATCGCCATAAAGTGCATGAATGTGCCGGTTTTTCAATATTGCTTGTTTTCTTGAGATAGTAAACCAACTCTAATACTTTTTAAAATGTTGGCGTAAGTGAGATCTGCAGATTGACGCATGTTTTGTGTTAATTCTCTGTATTGGAAATTGTTAGGCGATCCTCTGCACATCGATCCACTGCACACCAGAACACTGCTCACATTTCCCCAACACCTTCCTCGGGTTCCCACACGACTCCCTCCAGGGTTCGAGGCTCATGTGATTCGGTTTACCCAAAGGATCGAAAGCTCCGTGCCAGGTACGATTTACGGGCTCGATTGCAGCCCTTCCTGCACTGGCAGTTGCCATGGAGAACATATAGCAGAAGGGGCGGTGGAACACCTCCACGCCGATCGTTCACTTGCTCACGTGATTCAGAGCGGCGTTTCCCACGTGACCTTGGTGGACGTCACATGACCCCGAAACGCACAGTATATAAACCCTGATGCACGGAACACTCATTGCTTCTCAGCTGTCTTCAGACCCTGTTTGGCGCTACGTTAGATAAATTCTATTTGGTTACCTTGATCTTGGAACTCTCACTTGGACTCCTTCGGATTACCCTTTTGTACCTTTGCTTGGAACTGTTTACCTATTGCTGGATTTTGGCATGACCCTCACTTGTCTCCGGATCATCCTTTGGTACTTTGTTGAACTTCTACGCTATTTCCCTTTTTGGGGTTCAAGTTACGCCTTCAGCTATACAGGTGGCTTATCCTGCATCCACGCTTGCCTGCGTTCCTCTTGTTCTAGGGACCGCATCATCTGAGTCTCGAACCTCCCTCCTAGGTTTCCTGGGTTTTCTAAACACCGGATAGGTAAGACTATTCAGGTCCTTTGATTCTTGTGATATATTGTGATTGCCTGGTACTTAACCTCGTTCTTTTTGCAGCAGCATCGGTGTTCCAGAGGTTCTGTGGATCCGGGAAGTAACATCTCCCACCTGTGGCCCCAAAGGTCGCACAGCGGGATTCTTTTGGTTTCCCTGTGCGTCACTTGGGGACGGAGGTCTCAACGGTCTACACAACACTCAAGTCAGAACAGACTGAGAAGCCATATAGTCGTGTTAGATAATGCAGGGGTCCACGGAAGAACCCATAGCTGCTTTAGTTCAGGCAATTACAGTGTTAAGGGCAGATATGGCCGCCGCTAATACGGTGATACACCAAAGACTAGATTCCATACAGAGTGTTCAGCATTCCCTTCCGGCAGACCCTGAATTCGGGGATGCTGCCACTTCAACCACACTTCCTCCGTTGGCAAGTACCCCAGCTCCAACTTCGGTGGTCCTCCCAACCCCTTCCCCTTTGGCCTCTCCTGAACGTTATCAAGGTGACCCCAAGAAGTTCAGGACTTTCATCAATCAATGCAAATTACACTTCCTGTGTAGACCTCTGGCCTTTCCTAATTCCACTGCTAAAGCTGCCTTTGCCCTTTCTCACCTGGCCGGGACAGCTGCCGCTTGGGCTAACCCTTTACTGGAGAACAATAGCCCGGTTCTCTACGATTTTGATTTGTTAGTCCTAGAGATGTCTCGAGTCTTCGATACCCGACACAAGGCACAGTCTAGGAATTTGGAGTTGTTAGAGCTAACCCAGGGTAGAGGGACCTTGATAGATTACATCACCCGTTTCAACCAATTGGTCGCCGAGATTTCATGGCCAGAAAACAAGGGGGCGGTCATATTCTATAGGGGGTTGAATAATGCAATGAAAGATGCCTTAGCAGTGATTCCTTCCGTGCCTACTCAGTATCAGGAACTAGTGGATCTTGCCCTGCAGGTCGATGCACGTCGATCAGAGCGCAGAGCTGAGTTTGGTCTTTCTTCCCATCCTACAGGTGTCAGTACCCCTTCTTCTAGTCCTGAGGAACCTATGCAAGTGGGAGGTTTACGTAGTCCTATCACGCCATCTGAGAGAGAACGTAGGAGACTGGATAATGCATGCTTTTATTGTGGCACCACGGGACATTATGTGAAAGAATGCCCTCGACGATCAGGTTGTTAATCCAGTGGCTTTTCGTCTGGTTCTCCCGAGTTCTTGGCGAATCCTTCCTGTTTTTCATGTCTCTCTCCTCAAGCCTTGTCCTGATTCTTCCCGCCTTCGGGCCCCTGCAGCCCCGGTGTCCCTGGCCTCCTCTGATGTTTTTGAAGTGTCGGCCAGTTTGGGTTCCCGTTGGTTTAGGGGTAGGCTCCAGTATTTAGTGGATTGGAAGGGTTATGGTCCAGAGGAGCGTTCTTGGGTTTCCGCTTTGGATATTGACGCTCCTCGGTTGGTAGCCCGGTTGGGCCTAGAGTCTTGGGTGCATGGCCGTAGGCTGTAGGCCATACACCCAAGATGCTGGGCCCTGGCCACAACCACCACAGCATGCCACAGCTGTAGATACACCCGTAGTATTGCATATTGATCAGGTGGTTGTGGGGAGGGCCTAGATTCTTGGGTGCATGGCTGCAGGCCATATGCCATACACCCAAGAGTGTAGACCCTGCCCACAACCACTGCAGGATATGACATTCATACATCACACCCATACAATCGATATGTATCTGGTAGGTGTGGCCAGGGCCTAGAGTCCTGGGTGCAAATTGAGTACATGCTACAGTTAAAATGTTTCATTCTATGGGTGTGCAAATGATTTATAAGCCACCATGGGTGTAATATGCTGCAGTGGTTGTGGCCAGGGCCTAGAGTCTTGGGTGCATGGCCGTAGGCCATACTTCCAAGAATCTTGGCCCTGGCCACAACCACCGCAGCATATTACAGCAATGGATACACCCGTTGTATCGCTTATCGATCAGATGGTTGTGGGGAGGGTGTACAGTCTTGGGTGCTTGGCCGAAGGCCATGCACCCAAGAACAAACTTATAAGCACTGCAGTTATAAGCCACTGTACACCCACACATTCAAATATCTATGGACATACACCCAAGACTCTAGGCCATGGCTAAAACCACTGCAGCATATCACAGCTATAGATACACCTGTAGTATCGAACATCAATCAGGTGGTTGTGGGGAGGGTCTAGAGTCTTGGGTGCATGGCCAAAGGCCATGCACCCAAGAACAAAGTTATAAGCACTGGAGTTAAAAGCCACTATGGTTTTTAAATACTGCACACCCATACATTCAAATATCTATGGCCTTACACCCAAGACACTAGCCTCTGGGCACAACCACTGCAGCAAATCACAGCTATAGATGCACCCGTAGTATCACACATCAATCAGGTGGTTGTCGGGAGGGCCTAGAGTCTTGGGTGCATAAGAACAAAGTTATAATCACTGAAGTTATAAGCCAACATGGCTTTTATATAGTGCAGTGGTTGTGGGCAGGACGTAGAGTTTTGGGTGCATGGCTGCAGGCGGTAGGCCATACACTCAAGAGTGTAGACCCTGCCCATCACCACTGCAGCATATCACATTCATACATCACACCCATACAATCGATTATGTATCTGGTATGTGTGGGCAGGGCCTAGAGTCCTCGGTGCAAATTGAGTATATGCTACAGTTAAAATGTTTAATTCTATGGGTGTGCTAATGACTTATCGATCAGATGGTTGTGGGGAGCGTGTACAGTCTTGAACAAAGTTATAAGCACTGGAGTTATAAGCCACTATGGGTTTTATATACTGCACACCCATACATTCAAATATCTATCCAAGACTCTAGGCTCTGGCCACAACCACTGCAGGATGTCATAGCTATAGATACATCCGTAGTATCAAACATCACTCAGGTGGTTGTGGGGAGGGCCTGCAGTCTAGGCCATGCACCCAAGACCACATTTATACGTAGTGTAGTTACAAGCCACAATGGGTGTGATATGCTGTGGTCGTTGTGGCCAGGACGTAGAGTCTTTGGTGCATGGCCAAAGGCCATGTACCCAAGAACAAAGTTATAAGCACTGGAGTTATAAGCCATTATGGGTTTTATATACTGCACACTCATAGATTCAAATATCTATGGCCTTACACCCAAGACTCTAGCCTCTGGCCACAACTACTGCAGCATATTACAGCTATAGGTACACCCGTAGTATCAAACATCAATCAGGTGGTTGTGGGGAGGGCCTAGAGTCTTGGGTTCATGGCCAAGGCCATGCACCCAAGATCAAATTTATTCGTAGTGAAGTTACAAGCCACAATGAGTGTGATATGCTGTGGTGGTTCTGGCCAGGAACTAGAGTCTTGGGTGCATGGCCATAGGCCATGCACCCAAGAACAAAGTTATAAGCACTGAAGTTATAAGCCAACATGGGTTTTATATACTGCACACTTATCGATTCTTATATCTATGGGCATACATCCAAGACTCCAGGCCCTGGCCAGAATCATCGCAGCATATCACAGCAATAGCTACATCTGTAGTATCGAACATCGATCAGGTGGTTGTGGGGAGGGCCTAGAGTCTTGGGTGCATGGCTGCAGGCCACAGGCCGTAGGCCACACACCCAAGACTCTAGGCCCTGCCCACACCCACCGTAGCATATTAAATTCACACATCACACCCATACAATCGAATATCTATCTGCTAGGTGTGGGCAGGGCCTACAGTCCTGGGTGCAAATTGAGTGTATGCTGCAGTTAAAATGTGTCATTCTATGGGTGTGCGATTGATTTATAAGCCACCATGCGTGTGATATGCTGCAGTGGTTGTGGCCAGGGTCTAGAGTCTTGGGTGCTTGGCCGTAGGCCATAGCCCATAGGCCATAGGCCATACTCCCAAGACTCTAGGCCCTGGCCACAACCACCGCAGCATATCACAGCAATAGATACACCCGTAGTATTGCACATCGATCAGGTGGTTGTGGGGAGGGCCTAGAGTCTTGGGTCCATGGCCGAAGGGCATGCACCTAAGACCAAATTTATACAAAGTGAAGTTTAAGCCACAATGGGTATGATATGCTGCAGTGGTTTTGGGCAGGACCTACAGTCTTGGGTGCATGGCCAAAGGCAAGTAATGGCCAAAGGCCATGCACCCAAGACTGAAGTTATAAGCACTGTGGTTTTAAGTCAGCATGGGTGTGCTGTGGTGCGGTGGTTGTGTGCACGACCTAGAGTCTTAGGTGCATGGCTGCAGACCATGCACCCAAGACCAAAGTTATAAGCAGTGAAGTTATAAGCCGCCATGGTTTTGATATGCTGCAATGGTTGTGGGTAGGACCGACAGACTTGGTTGCTTGGCCGCAGGGTGCAGGTGGTAGGTTATATATCCAAGACTCTAGGCCCTGCCTACAGCCACTACACCATATTACTGCCATAGATCAGACGTATAGATTCGAATATGTATGACATGTGTGAAATTATACTTTCTGTTTACTTTGTTGAGATTCCATATATTTCTTACATGACTTTAGTACTTGGCAGAAATATCCTTTTTTAATTTCTGTGGTAAAAGAAAAGAGCATGTTAGTGTTTGTATTTTATAAAGACTTATTACATTGTACAATAGACATTTTAGCTTTTTTTTACCCTCATATTTAGTTTACAAACCAGTGTACTGTGCATTTTGTCCAGTTTCTGTGTTTGTTTTTCAAATCATTGGGTCTGGGGGAAAAAAATCCATGTCGGATTAAAAACCTTTCTTTGCTATGCTACAACCTATTTCTTTGTTTCCTTTGACTATTTACTTGTTGTTTCTGATTAATGTTATGTATGTTTGCTTGTTGCAGATTTTTTAAACAGTTAGATACCTGTTGGCGTATTCTAACTGTGTATTTTTTGTTACGGATCTGTGGTATTCATTTATCTGTGTCATTGTTATACACTCTTGGGCAGTTAGATACCTGTTGGCGTATTCTAACTGTTTATAGTCTTTTACTTGAATTTTTATTAATGTTGAAGTACATATTAGTTATTACATTTTGGCTTTAAAAAGATTAAATACGCATTTGTAAGATTAGCTGGCAATCTCTGCTTTAGAGTAATGGTGCTATCATTACATTCGAAGCATCTACATTTCTTTTTAATGTTTGCAGTGTAGTGACCTGCATTGGTTGCGGCTCCTGCGTGGTAGATTATACCCATTGTTGTAAAGGTTTTCTGACCAAGTGACACTTGACCGTGTGTGAATCCAGTCAGCTTGCAGTTGTTTTTTGTACCATTTGCATTGTACCGTAGAAGCATACGTATTATGTAGTTACTATGTGTTTGTATCAGTAAGGTGGAGTGATTATCTGAATTGCACATAGTACATAATCTGCCATGGTATGCATTCTGTAGAAGTTGCTGAAATGGAATGGATTCACAATTAGGTATGGATACATACACAAATCGCTCATTTGGGATTTGTTCCTGTGTTACATTGTTACAGAGAGTGCATGTATGTTTCCACATGTATGAAATCTGGAAGATTTCATTTATAGGTATGTTTTTGTTTTCCATTACTTGTAGTAAGTACATTAGACATTCTTGTGGATCTTCTTGTGAGTTTATAGTGAATCTCACCATTCCAGCACAGTAGTCCAGTTCTTGTCTTATTCCGTGAACACTATACGTGTTGTCAGGATTGTGTGTTGCATTTCTATGAAGGACTAACATTTGCAAACACAATTGGTCTGTACTGTGTATGTAAATATTGTTAACAATTGGTGGCAATTGAAATACAATATTCATTGCTACATTTGCGTAGCAATTTACACCAGTTTCATTTGAAAATTTGAATGGACCAGCTAGTTCTGTCTCTGAGTGATTTTTTGGGAGTTTCTGTTCCTTCTTTGAATTAGTTTTCTTTTACCACGTTTTCCTTTTTCTGGAACAGGATATGATTTTAGATGGGGGGTGTACAGTGAACGCAGTCTATTGTATTCTAAAATACAAGGAATATCAGCGTTCAGTTTACTTGCATCAAAGTTGATTAGAAATAGTCTGTCAAGTGTGCGTAAGCATGATAGTGCTACTTAGCTCAAGCCGTCTTTAAATACTGTTTCCTATATCTATCAATGCTTTGTCTAGGGTAAGACCTTGCGATTTATGAATGGTGACTGCATATGCAAGAGTTAGAGAAAATTGTTCTCTATGTACATACATGTCTTTGGAGAGAAGGAATCGAGCAGTTGAGCGCCCTATCCTTTTCACTTCTGAAAGTTTGTCAAAGCGAATATTGACAAACTGAATGTTGTTGTCACGTGGGTATGTTTGAAAGCCAACAGCTGTACCCAGTGCCCCATTAACTAGGCCTTGCTCCACGTCAAGGTTACGTTTAAGCTTTACTCTACAATTTAAGGATAATTTTAATATTTTTTCCAATCCAGCTGTGTTGGAGATTGAATTTTCTAAGGTATTTAGTCTTGTCGTGGCTTGCTCACACATGGGTAGTGTCATACCATGTACGTCTAGTTTGTCTGTGGAGCAAATTTCCATTATTGGTTGCGTTTCTTTTTTTAACATTGTTTCATTGAATTTGAAACAGCTTGCAAGAGTTGGCATTAAGGCCATACAATTGACATTTTTGTGCGCTAATTGTTCCATAACATCAGTAGCACATGCATTATCGCCATAAAGTGCATGAATGTGCCGGTTTTTCAATATTGCTTGTTTTCTTGAGATAGTAAACCAACTCTAATACTTTTTAAAATGTTGGCGTAAGTGAGATCTGCAGATTGACGCATGTTTTGTGTTAATTCTCTGTATTGGAAATTGTTAGGCGATCCTCTGCACACCGATCCACTGCACACCAGAACACTGCTCACATTTCCCCAACACCTTCCTCGGGTTCCCACACGACTCCCTCCAGGGTTCGAGGCTCATGTGATTCGGTTTACCCAAAGGATCGAAAGCTCCGTGCCAGGTATGATTTACGGGCTCGATTGCAGCCCTTCCTGCACTGGCAGTTGCCATGGAGAACATATAGCAGAAGGGGCGGTGGAACACCTCCACGCCGATCGTTCACTTGCTCACGTGATTCAGAGCGGCGTTTCCCACGTGACCTTGGTGGACGTCACATGACCCCGAAACGCACAGTATATAAACCCTGATGCACGGAACACTCATTGCTTCTCAGCTGTCTTCAGACCCTGTTTGGCGCTACGTTAGATAAATTCTATTTGGTTACCTTGATCTTGGAACTCTCACTTGGACTCCTTCGGATTACCCTTTTGTACCTTTGCTTGGAACTGTTTACCTATTGCTGGATTTTGGCATGACCCTCACTTGTCTCCGGATCATCCTTTGGTACTTTGTTGAACTTCTACGCTATTTCCCTTTTTGGGGTTCAAGTTACGCCTTCAGCTATACAGGTGGCTTATCGTGCATCCACGCTTGCCTGCGTTCCTCTTGTTCTAGGGACCGCATCATCTGAGTCTCGAACCTCCCTCCTAGGTTTCCTGGGTTTTCTAAACACCGGATAGGTAAGACTATTCAGGTCCTTTGATTCTTGTGATATATTGTGATTGCCTGGTACTTAACCTCGTTCTTTTTGCAGCAGCATCGGTGTTCCAGAGGTTCTGTGGATCCGGGAAGTAACATCTCCCACCTGTGGCCCCAAAGGTCGCACAGCGGGATTCTTTTGGTTTCCCTGTGCGTCACTTGGGGACGGAGGTCTCAACGGTCTACACAACACTCAAGTCAGAACAGACTGAGAAGCCATATAGTCGTGTTAGATAATGCAGGGGTCCACGGAAGAACCCATAGCTGCTTTAGTTCAGGCAATTACAGTGTTAAGGGCAGATATGGCCGCCGCTAATACGGTGATACACCAAAGACTAGATTCCATACAGAGTGTTCAGCATTCCCTTCCGGCAGACCCTGAATTCGGGGATGCTGCCACTTCAACCACACTTCCTCCGTTGGCAAGTACCCCAGCTCCAACTTCGGTGGTCCTCCCAACCCCTTCCCCTTTGGCCTCTCCTGAACGTTATCAAGGTGACCCCAAGAAGTTCAGGACTTTCATCAATCAATGCAAATTACACTTCCTGTGTAGACCTCTGGCCTTTCCTAATTCCACTGCTAAAGCTGCCTTTGCCCTTTCTCACCTGGCCGGGACAGCTGCCGCTTGGGCTAACCCTTTACTGGAGAACAATAGCCCGGTTCTCTACGATTTTGATTTGTTAGTCCTAGAGATGTCTCGAGTCTTCGATACCCGACACAAGGCACAGTCTAGGAATTTGGAGTTGTTAGAGCTAACCCAGGGTAGAGGGACCTTGATAGATTACATCACCCGTTTCAACCAATTGGTCGCCGAGATTTCATGGCCAGAAAACAAGGGGGCGGTCATATTCTATAGGGGGTTGAATAATGCAATGAAAGATGCCTTAGCAGTGATTGCTTCCGTGCCTACTCAGTATCAGGAACTAGTGGATCTTGCCCTGCAGGTCGATGCACGTCGATCAGAGCGCAGAGCTGAGTTTGGTCTTTCTTCCCATCCTACAGGTGTCAGTACCCCTTCTTCTAGTCCTGAGGAACCTATGCAAGTGGGAGGTTTACGTAGTCCTATCACGCCATCTGAGAGAGAACGTAGGAGACTGGATAATGCATGCTTTTATTGTGGCACCACGGGACATTATGTGAAAGAATGCCCTCGACGCCCCAAGAAGTCTCAGGTTTTTCGGACAGCTCGACCTTAGATGCGGAGACCAGGTCGAGTTCCCAATCTTCATCTCTGGGAACCACTCTTGCTTTTGCTCGTGTCCAGCCCATCTTTGTACAGGCCACTCTTTGTCCTTCTACGGGTATCTCTCATGCAGTCACGATCATCATTGACTCTGGTGCCACTGGGAATTACATAGATATTGCTTTAGCCCATTCTCTCAATCTACCTTTAGTGGTAAAGACCCGACCTGAACCGGTTCAAGCTGTAGATGGCACTGCACTAGTCTCTGGTCCCGTCAGACACCAAACTGCTCCTCTATTATTGACCATACAAGATATTCACACAGAGACGATAAGTTTTGACTTGATCACCACACCTCAATTTGGTATCATATTAGGAATACCATGGTTGCGTGAACACAATCCTCTGATCAATTGGCAAACAGGCACGGTGCTCTTTGAGTTTGATATCTGTCAGAACTATTGTCTCCCAACCCATCAAGTAACAGATACTCCATCACGGGCCTTGGGAGCTCAACTCACTTTGAATGATGATGGATCAGAGGTTGTGAATTCACACACCACTGGAGGGGTAGTTACCGGGATTCCATCTGAATACAAAGCATTTGAATCAGTTTTCGATCGCGGTTCTTCCGAGGTGCTTCCTCCACACAGACCATATGACTGCCCGATTGAACTAATCCCGCACTCTACCATTCCTTCGGGTAGGATTTATTCTCTGTCCCCCTCGGAAGAACAAGCATTGAAACAGTATGTACAGAATGCCTTACGACTAGGACATATCCGCTCCTCTACTTCACCAGCTGCAAGTCCCAATTTCTTTGTACCTAAGAAAGAGGGGGATTTACGTCCTTGCATGGATTACCGGCGTCTTAACGCCATCACGAAAAAAGATAGGTATCCAATTCCTTTGATTACACCTCTTTTGGACCACTTATCCCATGCCTCCGTTTTCACCAAGCTGGATCTTCGCGGCGCGTATAATCTAGTGCGCGTTCGCGAGGGCGATGAGTGGAAAACTGCCTTTTGCACCCGTTACGGCTTGTATGAATATCTAGTCATGCCCTTCGGTCTATGCAACGCCCCGGCAACATTCCAGCGTTTTATGAATGACATATTCAGGGACATTCTGGACGTATACATGGTTGTTTATTTGGACGACATCTTGATCTTTTCACAGAATCTTGATGACCATGTAAAACATGTTCGGGAGGTCTTATCCCGTTTGAGGGAACATTCCCAATTTGCCAAACCCGAGAAATGTCAGTTTCATAAAACGTCTGTTGAGTTTCTGGGCTTCCACATTACCCCTGGGGCACTATCCATGAACAAATCCAATGTTAAGGCAGTCCTAGATTGGCCAGTTCCTCAGACACTCAAGTCCTTGCAGGCCATTTTGGGCTTCGCCAACTTTTACAGGTGCTTTATTTCGTCCTTTTCCACAATTGTAGCCCCACTTACGGCCCTGACCAGCCCTCAGGTACCCTATCGGTGGCAGAAGGAACATCAGGAATCTTTTGAGGCTATGAAAACCGCTTTCACCACCGCACCGATTCTCCAGCACCCCAATCCCGATCTTCCATTCATAGTCGAGGCGGATGCCTCTTCTTTTGCCCTCGGTGCGGTGTTGTCCCAGACATGTCCTACAACAGGCAAGTTGCACCCGGTGGCATATCACTCCCCTAAGTTTTCCAATACTGAGATCCATGATACCGTAACGGAGAAGGAACTTCTGGCTGTCATGGACGCCTTTCGTGTCTGGCGCCATCACCTTCTGGGGGCTAAGCATCCAATCACTTTATACTCAGATCATCGAAATCTACAGGATCTGGCCTCCTTAAAGTGCATCAATAGCAGACAGGTCCGGTGGCATCTCTTCTTTTCTGCTTTTGATTTCCACATTACTCATCGTCCTGGAAGCTCTCATGGAAAAGCAGACGCCTTGTCACGTTCTCCGGGTGGGGTCGAGTTGCCAACCTTCCCCGATACTGTTCTTGGTAAGAGTCATGTGATTTGTCTCTGCACTCCCTCTCTGTCATTGTTGGAGTCTGTACGAGCCTGGACGAGCAATCATTCCGACCAACTACGGGATTGGGATTCCGTATATTGTGATGGTTTGCCTTTCGTGCATGAATGTCTGTTCCTTCCCACGCCTGATACTCGTAACCTGGCCCTTGAGTGGTCTCATGATGCTCCCTTTAATGCCCATCCCGGCCAAGAGCGCACTATGGATCTCCTAAAGCGCTGGTGCTGGTGGCCCTCTATGAAGTGCGATGTGGAATGCTATGTCAATTCATGCGCTGTTTGCGCTCAGGCCAAACATCGAAGAGGACGTCCAGTTGGGCTGCTGCTTCCGCTTCCGGTACCTCCAAGACCTTGGCATACATTGACGATGGATTTTGTGACCGATCTCCCCAAGGTATGAGGTTTTGACACCATCTGGGTGGTGGTAGACACGTTCACAAAAATGGCTCGCTTTGTTCCTTGTAAGGGGATCCCTTGGGCCCCAGTCTTGGCGGAGTTGTTTTTTGAATATGTGTTCATGTTGTTTGGGCTTCCTTCGGTCATTATTTCCGATCGTGGGTCACAGTTCACCTCTCGTTTTTGGAGATCATTGACTAAATTACTTGGCATCGATACCAGGTATTCTTCGGCCTATCACCCTGAGACTGATGGGCAGACTGAAAGGACGAATCAATCTATGGAGCAGTATCTTCGGTGTCTTATCTTGCAGCAGCAGGCCTCCTGGTTGAGTGCTTTACGGCTTGCCGAGTTCGCATACAATAACGCGGCTCATTCTGCTACAGGTTTTTCTCCTTTCTACGCCCTCTATGGCCAACACCCCAAGGTCTTGCCTGTCCCTGACGCCTCTGTCTCTTTGAATCCTGCGGCCACGGCTTGTCTTAGGGATCTGTCTGCTGTTCATGCTAGTACTTTGGTCCATCTTACTGAAGCAAAGGCCTCTATGAAGTCCCGTGTTGACGGCAAGCGCCTGGCTGCTCCTCCCCTTGTGGTGGGTTCTAGGGTGTGGTTGTCTTCCCGTCACCTTCGCCTGGTGGGTTGTCAGAAACTTCTGCCTTGTTTCGTTGGCCCGTATGTGATCTCTCAGGTTGTTAATCCAGTGGCTTTTCGTCTGGTTCTCCCGAGTTCTTGGCGAATCCTTCCTGTTTTTCATGTCTCTCTCCTCAAGCCTTGTCCTGATTCTTCCCGCCTTCGGGCCCCTGCAGCCCCGGTGTCCCTGGCCTCCTCTGATGTTTTTGAAGTGTCGGCCAGTTTGGGTTCCCGTTGGTTTAGGGGTAGGCTCCAGTATTTAGTGGATTGGAAGGGTTATGGTCCAGAGGAGCGTTCTTGGGTTTCCGCTTTGGATATTGACGCTCCTCGGTTGGTAGCCCGGTTCCATAAGGATCACCCGTCCTGCCCACGGGGTCGTGGGCCGTTGGGGGGGGGGGGCTATGTTAGGCGATCCTCTGCACACCGATCCACTGCACACCAGAACACTGCTCACATTTCCCCAACACCTTCCTCGGGTTCCCACACGACTCCCTCCAGGGTTCGAGGCTCATGTGATTCGGTTTACCCAAAGGATCGAAAGCTCCGTACCAGGTACGATTTACGGGCTCGATTGGAGCCCTTCCTGCACTGGCAGTTGCCATGGAGAACATACAGCAGAAGGGGCGGTGGAACACCTCCACGGCGATCGTTCACTTGCTCACGTGATTCAGAGTGGCGTTTCCCACGTGACCTTGGTGGACGTCACATGACCCCGAAACGCACAGTATATAAACCCTGATGCACGGAACACTCATTGCTTCTCAGCTGTCTCCAGACCCTGTTTGGCGCTACGTTAGATAAATTCTATTTGGTTACCTTGATCTTGGAACTCTCACTTGGACTCCTTCGGATTACCCTTTTGTACCTTTGCTTGGAACTGTTTACCTATTGCTGGATTTTGGCACGACCCTCACTTGTCTCCGGATCATCCTTTGTTACTTTGTAGAACTTCTACGCTATTTCCCTTTTTGGGGTTCAAGTTACGCCTTCAGCTATACAGGTGGCTTATCCTGCATCCACGCTTGCCTGCGTTCCTCTTGTTCTAGGGACCGCATCATCTGAGTCTCGAACCTCCCTCCTAGGTTTCCTGGGTTTTCTGAACACCGGATAGGTAAGACTATTCAGGTCCTTTGATTCTTGTGATATATTGTGATTGCCTGGTACTTAACCTCGTTCTTTTTGCAGCAGCATCGGTGTTCCAGAGGTTCCGTGGATCCGGGAAGTAACATCTCCCACCTGTGGCCCCAAAGGTCGCACAGCGGGATTCTTTTGGCTTCCCTGTGCGTCACTTGGGGACGGAGGTCTCAACGGTCTACACGACACTCAAGTCAGAACAGAAATGTTGCCAAAGGTTGACATTTCCTATGCTGCCAACAGTTTTACGGCAGAGTTTGTGTCCTAAGGTTTTAAAAATAGGTTCACCTTTCACTGGTGTCAAATGTAGAAGATCTCCGAAAACGATAATGTGTTTCCCTGCAAAGAGTTCTTTGTAGTTTTTTTTAAAGTACTTCTTGAAATCTGAGGTGAATCAAATCCAACATTAGGTTGGAGACCATGCTCACTTCATCTATTAGTAGCATTTTCATTTGTTTTAATACTCTGCTTAGTTCCATTGCAGCTTCTGCAGAAAGTTTGTAATAGTCTAATTTGTTTTGGTGTTCTACTGGAAGGAGTAGTAATCGGTGTAAAGTGACCCCGCCTATGTTGTAGGCAGCTAAACCTGTGGGGGCAGTTACAACAGCTGACAGTTTGTTGTTTGTCAATTGATGATGGAACTTGATGATCTTGATGATTTTGATTAAGAATGTTTTTCCTGACCCAGCTTCACCACTGAAATACAGCAGTATAGGTTTTCTATTTTGGCAGGTACATTCTTTATTTTCGTGTTGTACACTATGTGCAATTACTTTTGTTGCTTCTTCAAAAATGGTGTGCTGATCTTTGTTAAGTTTTGCTTGCAGTACAGTTAAGTCTTCTATATCTTCTTCATAGTGACACATGGTGTTTTGCACTTCTGACTTCCTGTTACAGAAAGTTGACTACTGTCGGAAGTGTCTTTATCTAGTTGGGCCTGAAGTTCTTCTTTGTGTTGCTGTTCATTGTGCAACATTGTTTTGTACTGTGTAAAGTTCACATCAGTGATAGTGCTTTCATTTGCTTTGAAAGCATCTTCATAGCAGTCATAGTTATCTAGTATCTCTTCCTCTTTTCTCCATGGTTTAAAAATGTGTAGCAGGGACATGTAATATAGTTCTTTCCGTTGAGGAGTTTTTAATGACAATTTGACATGATTAATTAAGCTTTGTTTGGTAAGTTTCACTTAGCTGCCTTCACAATCTGTCACTCTATATCTACCTTTGCTTTCATTGGGTTTTATATTATTTTTGTATGCAAGGTTTTGAGCTATATGGTATAGAAACATGGTTTCCAAAGTAGTACTCTTGTTCAGATAGTATGTGCCCAGTAAATATTTTTTAAAATGTCTTGGCTGTTGGGATCATTTCTGGCAATTGTTTCTATGTCCTCATATGATTTCAAAACTCTTTTTCTAGATTTAGCAAGACCAAGACTTAGCCATACTATGTTTTCTGATTTTCCATACAAAGCAGTACCGGTTAAACGATCTGCCGCTTCATATGCGCCACATTCTCTATGAGAGAGCATTTTTATGCCTAGGCTGTACAATTTCTGAGATAGTGTTTTGTCTGATGATAGGTCATTCCAGAGGTCTTGAAGCTCTGTTATTTCTGCTTTTGTTAAGTAGGCTGTAACATATCGTGCAACTGCAGTGGAATTGTTATGTTATGTTATGTTACTTTGCATTTATATAGCGCCTTATGTACCATTGGCATAGTCTCAAGGCACTGGTTGGTTGAACGCCCACAGGAACGGAAGTTCAAGTCAGTAGAGAGAGTAGAGAGAATCAAAGGTGCATGTGAGCACCGTATATGTGTGCAGCTGGTGTGGCATTCGTGTAATAGCTGCTTCTTAGCGTTAGGTGTGGTGGTTGAGAGATCAGGAGTATGTGTTAATTCTGGCAGGTTTTATCCAGACTGATTCTGGTTGCGTTAGGCCTGAGGAGAATGCCTGGCTGGAGGGTGTGAAACCAGCAGTGTTTAGTTAGAGTGATGGGGAGTATGAGGCGGATGTTAGTATGAGAAAAGCTATACCGAATGGTGTCATAGTATCTCTGTGTTCTAGTTGAATGGTGGTGTAAAGAACAGAGTAAGCGTGGTGATGTGATATGATGGTTTACATGCTCTTTCAAACGTTCTGTGCACTCCAAATCATTCCATGTATGTTGCGTAATTCTATGCGCTCCAATCTGTTCCATGTATTCCAGTCTGTTCCATGTACTCCAGTCTGCTTTATGCACTCCAATCTGTTCCATACACTCCAGTCCTTTCAAACGCACTCCAATCTGTTCCACACACTCCAACCCGTTCGACGCACTCCAATCCGTTCCACGCACTCCAACCCGTTCTATGCACTCCAATCCGTTTCATGCTTTCGAATTCGTTCTGTGCACTCTAATCTGTTCCATGTACTCCGATCCGTTCCATGTAGTCTAAGTTGATTTATGCACTCCATCCCCATAATTCACCCGTATCTTCTAATATTTCACCCGTACCTTCCAACATACTTCAACCGTTCCATGCACATATGTCACCTGTTCTATCCACATGCATCACCCGTTCCACCCACATGCATCACCCGTTGCATCCACATGTGTCACTTATTCCATCCACATGCATCCTCCGTTCCATCCTCATACGTCCTCCGTTCCATCCACATACATCACCTGTTCTATCCACATATCTCATTCGTTCTATCCACATATGTCACCTTTCCATCCACAAACTTTCCCCATTCCATCATTCACGCATTCATCTGCTCTAAGCACTCATCCACTCTGCGCACTCATCCATTCCAAGCGTTTGTTCTTTCTATGCACTCATCCACTCTACTCACTTGCCTTATCTACTCACTCATCTGCTCTACACACTCACTCACTACACACTCACCCGCTCTACACACTCACCCACTCTACGCACCCACCCGCTCTACGCAATCGTCCGTTCTTACACATTTGCCCGCTCTGTACACTCGTCTGCTCTGTATACCCATCTGCTCCACACACCCATCCGCTCCACGCACTCATCCGCTCTTACGCACTTATCCGTTCTTACGCACTCCTCTGCTCTTACGCATTCATCCACTCTTACACATTTGTCCGCTCTTATACACTCGTCCGCTCTTACGCACTCGTCCGCTCATACACACTCGTCCGTTCTTATACACTTGTCCGCTCCTATACACTCGTCCGCTCTACACAACTCGTCCGCTCTGCGTACTCATCCGTTCTTACGCACTCATCCGCTTTTACACACTTGTCCGCTCTTACACACTCGTCCGCTCCTACACACTCGTCCGCTTCTACACACTCGTCCGCTCTGCACACTCATCTGCTCTGCGCACTCATCTGCTTAAGAAACCCATCTACTCAACGCATTCATCCGCTCAACGCACTCACCCGCTTTACTCACACCTTCGCTCTAGGCACCCATCTGGTCTATGCACACATCCGCTCTACGCACACATCCGCTTTACGCACCCATGCGCTCCACACACTCAAGCCCTCTACGCACTCATCAGCTCTCTGCACTCATTAGCTCTATGCATTCGTCATTTCTGTGCACTCATCTGCTATATGCATTCATCTGCTCAACACAATTCTTCGCTCTTACGCACTCATCCTCTCTATACATTCATCCGCTCTATACACTCATCCGCTCTATACACTCATCCGCTCAATAATCATCCGCTCTATACACTCATCCGCTCTATACACCCATCTGCTCTACACATTCATCTGCTCTACACATTCATCTGCTCTATGCACTCCTGCATGTCTACATACTCCTCCGCTCTTACGCACCCATCCGCTCTACACGCTCATCCGCTCTATACAGTTGTACGCTCTATGCATTCATCCGCTTTAAGCACCCTTCCGCTCTACGCGTTCATCCGCTCTACACACCCATCCGATCTACAAACTCATCAGCTCTACATGCTCATCCGCTCTACATACTCATCCGCTCTACATATTCGTCCGCTCTAATACTCATCCGCTCTACACACTAAACTGATCCACCCACTCATCCTATCTACACACTCATCCAATCTACACACTAATCTTCTCAACGCATTCATCTGCCCCACGCGCTTAATCAATCTACCGATTTCATCCGCTCTATTCACTCTGTTCATTCGTCATGTATTATCGGTTCAGGCCATTTCACTTGCCATACGCACTGGATCCGTTCTGTGTTCTCTGTTTCAAGCACTACACCCATTTCATGTACTTGAATCATCTATTTTGTACTTTCTATTTATGCCATGCACTCATACATTCTATGTCATCTGTCTGTGTACTCATCCGTCTCCCGTATTCATCTTACCATCGTCTTCACCTTATTCATTTCGTTTGTTTTGTTCATTTGTCCATTGTAATCATTACATCAATTTTATTAATTTATACCGTAATTACTGTTTTCGTACGATTTATTCTTTTTATCCATTTCACTGCTTTGATCTACTTTCTTCATTGTATTCTGAATGTCCTTTAGGTTTACCTCAGCGATTATTAGTTGTCGATTTCTCGCTTGGATCTTGATGTTGTATTGTTATTTGTCTTATTGTTATCCAAGATCTAGTAGTTTGTTGAGTTGGTGTCGTTGCGATGCTGTTATTCAGTTTGAGTACAGGGTTGGTTTTAGGGGAAGAGCCAAGTTTTCAGTAATTTGCGGAGAGACATTAGATCTTCATTTAGGCGGATGTGGGGTGGGAGTGCATTCCACAGTGTGGGGGCCAAGGCTGAGAATGATGATCCGCCTAACCTGACTGAGTTTGTTTTAGGTATGACTAGGAGGCCGGCTGAGCTAGATTTGCGTATGTGGAGGGTGATAGGGTTTTAGCTTGTCTGGAAGATATTGAGGTCTGGTTTTATGCAGTGCTCGGTGAGAAATGCATAAGGTTTTGAAGGTCACCCTTCGGGCCACCGGAAGCCAGTGTAGAGTTTTGAGGACTGGGGAGATGTGGTCTCTCGGGCCGAGCGCTAGCAGCAGTTTCATTTGTCTGCAATGTACTGCACATCTATGTTTGCATTCCATAAGAGGGCAATTATTGCATTGTAATCATTGATATATTTTGATTCTTCTGTTCTTTTTATGTAATACGTGTTTTTAGGGGATTTACCTTTAACACTATGTCGAACTGACCAAATTTAGGTGCACCTTTGATCCATAAAAGCATGTGAATATGTGGTACTCCTCTGACTTGGTATGCTTTTCTCCAAGAGAAGTGTTGCACTTCTCCGAGGAGAGGAACAGTTTTATTACAAATAAAGTGTAGCATAGCAATGAAACGATGATGGAAATATCTTGACACATTAACAGGATCTAGAGAGCAAAGTTCTCCAGGTGTTGGTATATCTATGTTGGTTTTGTTATTGTTTGATATGCGTAGGAACTCATGTAAATCTTCCCATGCATACTCTGCACAACTTAATGTAAGAAACCAAGTGGGTGGTCCAAGGTTTCTGATCATACAACGTACATCTCTGTGCCGTCGGAACCAGTATTCTTTCGTTCCTTGCATGTTTGTAAACAGATTTGTTATACTTGCTTGTAAAACCTCATCTTTTTCGTGCACTTTTTGTATTAATTGCATAGCTGACCCATTTTGAAAGTGGATTCCAGATTTCAATATGTGTACAACTCCGTAACATAGGGTTACTAGTTCACTTTCAAAGAGTAGGTGGAATATGTATTCCACATTTTGTCTAAATCTGGGATCTTGAGAATATATTCGTAATGAGCGGTATTCTGTTGCCGTAATCTGAGTGGGTCTATCATCGTATCTTCCGCCTTTGCCAGTAGGAAATAGCAGTGAAAAAGCACGTGCTTCTATACTTTTTTCCCATAGGCTCATTGGTGACCCTTTGGTTTGTGGCATTTGGTAAGTTTCTAGTGCATCATCTATGCTCTCATTAGAGTGCAATGGATGAATTGTGTAATGGTCGAAAAGAGTGGATACTGCAGCAGGATCCAGAAGTTCGAATTGTCCAGTTTCTGATGACTCTTCAATTATTTCAGTTGTTTCCCTTAAGCTTTCTTCAATATTTATTTCTTTTTTAGTATTCGTTATTGTCTTTCAGATATTGCAAGGCTTGTCTAACTTTATGTAAATCCACTAGTTGTTGCCAAATCTTTTTATGTTTTGTTGGTACACCATTTACTAAGACAATTAAAGATTGTTCTATTGGCCGTTGCACTCCTAGAGTGTGCACATTTTCTGTCAGATCTAATGGCAAAACTACTTTGCCACGAATGCCTTTCACCAATTCAGAGGGAGGTAATTTTGCTGTTTTTGGTTGAAGGCGTATTATTGCTTGAAATGGGTGAACTGTTTGAATTATGATGCTCTCATAGAAATTGAGTTGTTGCAGGGGTTTTGGTAGTGGGAATAATTCCAAATTATTTGTGATAGTACATGAAGGAGTTTGGTTGTTGTCCAGTTTTGTAGTGCAGTAACTGCAACATATTAGGGGTTCACTTATTTGGTATTTGTTTTCTGCTAAAAGGTAGAGAGCTAATTCAAACCATTTGGAATCGCCATTGTCTTCTATTTTGTATGTTACGTCTATAGTTTTTGTGTTCCTTTTGTAAAACGTTCTGCGGCAACACACACACACACATGGTTTGGCACTTCAGCCGATGTACTTTTAAATTTTAGTATTTCTTTTTTGTATGTGTGTAATAGAAGGTTGCTATGTGCAGAATTGTTTCTAGTCTGTTCTAAAACTATTTCATTTTGTAAGTGGCTTTCACTTCCAAAACATTTTCTCTGGATACGGTCGATTTCTTCTTGTAGGTATTTAGTTGTACCATGTAGAAGAGTGTTATTTAAATTGGCCAATTCTAAAGCTGGACTTTTAGAATAGTACAGTTTATACACTAGATTTCTTACACTTGAATGATGTATTGATATTCTTTTGATATCATAGAAGGTGCTTTTGCAAACAGGTCCTGAAATGCAGGCTAATGAATGTCCTTGTAGTTCTGTGTATTTGCGCACTGGACAGATATCCATATTTTGCAGCACTTTCATTTTGATTTTGTCTTTCCCTTTCACATACTGATTGAGGAACTGACGTAAAGATTTGAAAGATTTGTTAGGAATGTTACACATTGACGTGCACGCCCATTTGTATACTGGACGGTCTGGTTCAGTCGAATGGAGAGGTAATTCTGAGTTTTCAGGGGACTTTTCTAAGCACTGTTTCTTGTTCCATGATGCTATTATTGATTTTTTCATACCCTCGTCCACTGCTATGGATGGCAATTGTGTTTGTTTGATTTTGTTTGTATGCTTCTTCATTAAAATATGGTTCTGTGGTTGTTGTGTGACTCCATTCACCTCCACAAATATTTAAGAAGTTATTTTTGTTGACATTCTGTTAATTGAGAAGTTTCTTTTGTAGTTTAGTACTTAGTTTTGTTAGTGGTTTCATCCTATTTAACACTAAAATAAATAACTTCCTTTTGAGAAGGATTGCACTGTCTACGAGAGCTTGTAGGATTAATTTTCTACAGTAGGTTTTAAGGGTTGAGGATGATTTCGCTCCTCTTCGTATTAGATCCTGAAGGACTCTGTGGTGAAACATTTTTGCTAAAATACTTTTTTTACAATGGGTTCTTGTTACTATATCAGGATTCATAGGAGCATTGTTAGCAGTACTGGTAGCCGATTTTTTGTAAAGCGTTTTCTGTTTCGTGCCACATTTTGATAGAGGAGCCAAAGTTTCGGTAGTGGAAGCTTCCTTTGTTTTGCTAAATGAGTGTATTAGCAGTTTTGTTCCAACGTTCTCTACAAACTCTGCTAGAGTTGGATGCTTAATTTGGACACTTTTATTTTAATTTGCTCTATTTCTGCGTTCCTTTCTATGGACTTGCTTTTTGGTAGGCATTCTTTGGGGTCTGTTGCAAAAAAAAGAAGGCATGGGTTGGTCTGTTGTACAATGTATGTGTGCTGTGTGCATGCGAGCATGAGTTTGATGGGGAAGCTCTTTGTGGTGGTGTGTGAAGGTGCATTGGGCAGTTACAGTGAGTTGGGAAGACTATTTTTCTGTTCGTATATTACTACACTGTGCTTCAGATGAGAGTAGAAAGTGAGCTTGTGGTGAGGAGAAGCATTAATAGTAAATGTAATGGTATAAAAGTAAAACAGCTATTTGTTTTGTAGTACTAATATTCTAAGGCTTCTGTATGTTATTTGTGTTCCAAAAACACAGGGATTTGTGTGCCATTCTGCCTGTTATTCTTCGTTTAATAAATGGGGATTTGTGGGTAGAATGGTTCATCAGAAATCAATGTTTTTTTTGGTGTGCAAATTACATAAATAACCCACACAGTCTCTTTGAGGAACAGTAAGAATATGAAGGTAGTACTGTACTTACTTTTTTTTGCGGAATGACCAGGTTTCTTCAGATAGTTAGTATCTTTGTGTGTTTAAAGCAGTGATGTTAATGTACACGTTCATTTTGCATCTTTCGTCAGCGTATTCTCGTTTGATATCTGAACACAGTGCATGTGTGCATTTCATTTCACTATGTGCAGCCTTTATATGTTATTTGCACTATGTTAGTTGAACCTGCTTCACAAATGAGTACAATTTTCAGTTCATGAAATTCCCTTGTTATTTTTAAGCTGTGTTGTCCATAGCAGAGAGGTTTGTAAGTGACAGGTCATTATACGAGATGGGAAACATTTGACTACTTTCAAATTATAAGTACGAATGCGAAAAATTGAGAGAACCTCAGAGGGAGATGTCACTACAGCAATCAGGAACATTTACTTTTCTCATACGATCACATTGGAAGTAGCATTAATTTAGGCGGTAGACAGTAAAGAATTGTGACATTTTCTAATGGAAAATTGAGTTTCGCACCTAAATCGGGAGGGTTGTTATGTATGTATAGGTTATGCGAGAGACAGTAAGAAGTAGTGCGGTTTCTCAATGAAAAATCGGAAGTCTTGCACTTAAAGGGGGAGCGTTGGTATGTATTTAGTGGCATTAATTTGTTTAAATGAAATTATAAGGGTTGCACATGTTCTCTGAATAAAATATGCATACCTGTACTTTGTACTCATGCATGTGCATATGTATGGAGCTGTAAGTAGAAATCTGCAACACTTGCACAGTAATTTTTGAAGTAGGTTCTTTGCAATGATATGCGACTTGCATTTAGAGTGATCAACAGTACATTTGAAGTGCGGAACTCTGATGACGGAGTTAGATGTAGACATCTTGAATGTGATTGGTTGATGGTTGTGTGACTAATTAGCTGTATCCGATGCGGGAATGGATTCGCGAGTGATGTGGAAAGAGTAGAAGGACTGGCTAATAGTTATGTGCCACACGTAGACCGTGCTTGTTCGCGGGTAGGGCGTGGCATATACGGGGTTCTACAGCAAATGCAGCATGGAAAGGGGACCGTAGGCATCAGCCAATCAGATGTTCACATTGTTCATTTGTGCCGAAAGACGGTGTGTGTAGTGAAGATTGCAGGGGTGGAGACAGTCAGGGTTTTGGTGCTCAGAGATATTTTTGTCCATGGTTTACAGCACTATTCCGAAAGTAGGCATGTGGCACACAATTTCGATGTCAGAAGAGTGGAGGTGGTGTGGCGCGCTGCGACTGATTGCAATGTTGCAGCAATTCTCCAAGTTTGCAGAGATATGCGTAGGATGACCAGTCCCCATGTGGTAATTTTGCACTACGGTGCTTGCCATTTGGGCTACATGACTTCACCTACTTTGTTGGAAGATTTGGAACAGTTGGTGCAAGCAGTCATTAATATCTTTCCAACTGCAAAAGTAATTTTTTCTGGTTTACTCCCTAGAGGAAAATGGTTCTGTTCTGTTTTTTGTCCTGATCAAAGTATTGGGAGGTGTACCATCAATCGCGGCATGCGTGCTTTCATGTCATGTGCTGGTATGTTTTTCTGCAGCCACGAGAACATTGTTTCCAGTAATGTGGCTTATTTTGAAGCAGATGGTGTTTCGTTATCTTTTTTGGGCAATGCCACGTTCTTTTGGAATGTAAGGCTTGCTTTGGAGAAGGTTCTGTAATGATTGTAGGAGTAAAGTAAGAAGAAAAAAAAATCAAAAAAATACAAAATAACAGGTGTCTGTCGGACATCTGCCCAAAAAACAAAAAACAACGGCTCTTTTCAGAGCCCACCTTAAAGGGGAAAAGGGGAATACTATTTAAATGTACAGTCGTCACGCTCAGATCCTCTACATGTCCGCGGACATGGCGGTAGTCTGCAGGCAGCGGGTATAACCAACGGGGTTTCTGGGGTGGAGACGCATGCAAATGAGATTGGGCGAAGTTAGGGATTGGTCAGCAAAGTTCAGTGGGTGTCTTCTGAACGGAGAGATTTAGTGAGAACGTCTTTTTCCTGACAGGAGGACAGACAGCTATGGCTCTGTGTGCTCGAAAACAGATTATCTGGATTTTAGGAGACTCATGGATACATTGGTTGAAGGTGCATGCAGAAAGTTGCATTATATCTGCAGATCTTGGATTTTCTCATGTGGAAGTGCACTGGCATGGAGTGTGTGGAATGAAGTGGCTGGACTTGGTACCTCTGTGCTACTTTACAGACATCGTCATCCTGATATAATTATCATTCATTGTGGAGGAAACAGTTTAGGACATGTCTCTGGAATTTCTTTGCAATTTGCAATGAAGGAAGGACTTGCGAAGGTCATGGACATGTTTACAAATTGCCAAGTAGTTTTTTCCTGTATTACACAAAGATAAATGTGGCTGCATTCTTCTGCATTTGGTCCACAAATGGAGAAGGAGTGGCGCAATGTAAATAAGGTTGTTTGTGCCTTTCTAAGAGATGTTGGCATGTCCTCATTCCACAATGAAAACGTTTTGTTTCGCAGCAGTTCCATTTTTCGCAGAGATGGAGTCCATCTCACATATGCTGGTAATCAGATTTTTCTTCGAAATGTTCAAAATGCATTGCAACCTTTTTTGCATTTATAGTCACCTATTTGGCAATCTGTTTTTTCGAATGCACAGTTTTTGAAACACACAAAACACCACCAAAAGGCTATTTTCAGAGCCACCACTTACTCCCAGAGAAAAGTGCATTGGTTTTGCTCCGCTTGCACCCACCATTTTTGTGCGTCCACCGACTGTCTGCAGACTTTTTGAAAAATGCCCGGGGGCCTACATCAGTCTCTTGATAGTTGCATTGTTAAAATGAGAAAGGCGACTCTGAAAAGAGCCTTTTTTAACACACGACACACTAGGAGAGAAGGGTGAAGGAGGGTAAGGAAGGGACACCAACCACATGGATAAGAAAGGGCAGGTGGAGAGAGAAAGATGTAGGGTGGTCTTTACTTAGGTAGGGAGCATTTCTTCTGGTGCTCCGTGACCGTAGTCTCAAAAGCACTTCAAAGACTCGCCCCCTGCAGAGTACTGCGTCGCAGTACATACATAATATTGTGACCCTTGCAAGGTAAGTGTCAACAGCACTGCAAATGACCTGTGAGGCAGCTGGAGGGATGCGCTCTCCCACAGGAGGTCTCTCTTGTGGTGAGAGGATCGGACACAGAGGATGCTGCGGAGGAACTCAACTTACTACGTTCTTCACATGGTACCACCTTGCAAATGTCCGCACTGTGGAACGAAGTTAGGTGTCGCTTCATGGTTGTTGTACCAAAGCTGTACACACCAGGTCTCCTGCGACTCAGCACCAACTTGCACTGGTTACACCTGACCCGGTTCGCACATGCTTTTGGTACGTTTCCACAAATGGTAAACAACCGCCACACCCACGACTCCCGCCGAGAGCTTGTAGTGAGGAGTTCCTCCACCTCATTCTCTTCCTCCTCTTCTTCCTCGCTCTCTACATCCTCACCCGTATATCCTTCTGCAGGCCTTTGGGGAGGTGGTGGTGGTGGAGGGTTTGGGGGTGGTGCTGATGCTCAAGAAGCAACAGTAGCCATGAATGCCATTAGGATTGGTCGGCTAATATTCGCTACAGCAGTAAAGGCAGCGCAACTCAATCTACTATAGCCAGAAGTAAAATGAAGATGAGCTCAGGGGTGTGGCCTTTTATAAGGGTGGAGGGGTGCGCCTCAAGACCATATCGATCACTCAAAAGCGTTGCAAAAATTCTAAACAATACGTTGAAAGGTAGGGCCATTGTATGGGACATGTGAAATGGTGATTTTATACTGTAAAATAATTTCCCATGTCTGTATAAGTTCTTTTGAAATGTTGTGGAAGCACACAAACTGCGCAAATGGGTGCGGTCACATGATGATATCGTGAACACATCCGCGAAGGAAATGGGTGCCCGCTGGACACCAAATGCAGAGTAACGGACATGCGCGCGGGTGTTCTACGGACAGTGTTCGGGTCCTGAAACTAATTAAAAGTGCGACACAAGTGAGACGGACAGTTACGGACAGGCGCTATGTTTGCAGTACTTATGGGTGTGGTGCGCATGTGCGTGGATGTTCTGCTGACTGTACGGCCAGGTGCAGTGTACTTAGGACACCTCCATTTTGTTTGACTATGGACATGCCGGCCACCGCGCCTGTTCTACGGACAGTTTCATCTTGGCTGTGGACGTTATGGACAGGTATAGTGTCCTTAGGACACTCCCATTTTGTTATAGACATCCCGGACATATGGTGTGTTCTAAGAACATGTTTTATCTTGGTTTTGACCAGTACGGAGAGGTATAATATCCTTAGGACACCCCCATTTTGTTAATTTACGGACAACTTGGACACCTGGTGCGTTCTAATATTAGTTCCATCTTGGTTGCAAATGGTACGGATAGGTGTATTGCCCTTAGAACATCCATATTATATTGATTATGGCCAGCCCGAACAGGCGCGCTGTCCGCGGACATTTTAACTCTTTTTTTAAAAAAATGTGATCCAAATCATTCCACTACCACTAACATAAAAAATATGTCAATACACATACATACATCAATCAAGAGAAATACAGGGGGAAGCAGATACTGAAACGAATATAGGGGAATCAGGTTTTAACACAGGCTGGTTGTGAGGGGATAAAGGAATGGATGTTTCGTCAAAACGTTTATGTTCTTCTTCGGGGTTTGGCGATGGTTCACTAGGAAATGGAGAAGGGGGACAGGTACAAGTGGGGCAGTGATATCTTATTTTTCCTCTCACGTATTCCTCCACAAATTGCCTTAAACAGTTAAAATTCTCATTTAGTATGTGCATTTTCTTTTCTATCCGTTTCAGGCTGTCTTGCTCTGTGTCCTTTGGTGGACTTTCTTCTTTTTTTCCTGGTCTGTTAAAAATAAATATATATATGTTAAATGCCCATAAAATACTGACTATTAATTTGCTTATGCAGAGTAGTGCGTACCATTATTATCGCTATCTTCCGACATTTCCCCAAGCAGAAAATTCTCCTCCAGCCACTCCAAAGTACTGCACATTTCTGTGTCAAAACAACAGAAATACATTCTTTTTTCTGCACCTCATACAAAAAAGTCCACACACATATAAGAAAATTGAAGTTCACTTATTATTTTCTTGTCATTTGTCTCTGTCGCTCCTGGCTGCACAGTTTCTGTGAGGTAATTACGTTGGAGGCATATCTTTTCTTGTTGTGGTACAATCCATTTCATTCTACATGGTAATTAAATTCATGGGTAATGTTTGAGACGTGTTGGTTCAGTTGGTTACTTATTAGTACTTAAAATGTGTTTATGTGTTCTTTTTTAAACTTGTGTATTTCTCATATGGCACAATAGTACAATTTCAGAGACCCCCTGACTGTTTGGGTAGTGTTGATCTCGTCCGCACCCGTCCGCAGACAGGCGCTCAGTCCGTGCCTTTCAAATATCATTAACGAGGGGGTTATGTATGTCCTATGTTACATGTATATAAAGTAAGGGAATTATAGTACATATCTCCCAAATTCACATGATCAAAGTGTATATTCAGTAAAAAACCTTTGTTAACGGGATGTTATGATTAAGTTGCCCAACTAAAAAACTATGCAATTCAGTAAAAAAAAAACTTTGTTAGAGGGACGTTATGGTTAAGTTGCCCTACTAAAAACCCATAAAATTCACTAAAAAAAACTTTGTTAAGGGGACGTTATGGTTAAGTTGCCCTACTAAAAACCTTTGAAATTCACTAAAAAAAACTTTATAAATGTGACATTATGGTTCACAGTAAAACCGAAAAACCCCTGAAATTCACCAGTTATGGTCAGCTAAGCAACCATAACTGCCCGCACCACTGTGCACTGCTAACACTAACACCCAGGACATCAAAGATTACATCACAAATGTCATTTATGACATCACCGATGACATCACATGTGCATTTACTTTTCAGACAAGGGGTTGTGAATGTAATTTTGGCAAAAAGGTATCAGGGATTATCGGGACATGTGTAATAAACTACATACTTCATCACGCAATGTAGTGTTCTAAAGAAAATTCCATTGCAGTGTTCTTTCTAGTACAGGAACCTACTCCTACAGAAATGTAGGTATTTGCTGCAGCAGACACCACAGAGGTGCTATATTTGTACTTTCCAAAGTTGTATAATAAAATGGTGAATGCTTCAGTATCACACTTTTCTGGTCTGTGAAACATGTAGTAAGTTGCTAATAATGCATCACTTACTACATATTTTTAGTAATACACACAAAACATAAACAGACTACAATGCATACAAAGATGGGGCGTCTATATGGAGAGTAAAGTAAGCAAACAAGAGGCAGCATCATTAGCAACTGTGTATAATCTACACAATTGCATTCATGCACAAAAATGATTGCTGTGTTTCAGGCCTGCTTCTTCCCCTATATATGTACATCATAAGATGCGATTAAATTCTAAGGAAAGTAGTGTAAGAACATGTGAGAATAGCAATATCTATAAATGTAATACCTTTTGAAAGTTAAGTTTCTGACTGTCAGTAAATAAACCCACCTGGCCTAGATGTGGCAGTGAACAAAAACAAAGGGGCTACACATGTGATGTCATCAGTGATGTCATCAATGACATTTGTGATGTCATCTTTGATGTCCTGGGTGTTAGTGTTAGCAGTGCACAGTGGTGCGGGCAGTTATGGTTGCTTAGGCTACCATAACTGGTGAATTCCAGGGGTTTTTCGGTTTTACTGTGAACCATAATGTCACTTTTATAAAGTTGTTTTTAGTGAATTTCACAGGTTTTTAGTAGGGCAACTTAACCATAAGTTGTTTTAGTGAATATATATATTGCCAGATATCTCTTTAGAAACATTGAATATAGAGACAGATTGGCCCATGAAAAGCAAATTGAAAGCAAAATCACGTTTCAATCCACTATTTCAATCTGGTGGTAAAATAGAAGCTTTTCAAGATTTGGTGATTCACGATCTTCAAAAAGTACGATTCAAAACAACTAAAACTAAACCTAATTTTTCCGCCAAAGAAAGACAAACCTTGAAAGAAATGCAAGAAATCAGCAGTATCGTCATCAAAGCCTCTGATAAAGGTACTAATATTGTTATACAAAACAGAGTGGACTATATCAGAGAAGCTCAAAGACAATTATTGGATACTAGTTGCTATGAAAAACTTGAAGGAAATCCGACAGAAAGAATAAAACTTAAGTTGGAGTGTCTTCTAAAGAAATGGTCCGATTTGGCCCTTCTGGATGAAGACGATTGCAGATTCCTGTATAATATATTCCCTAGTATTCCTACCATCTACTTTCTCCCTAAGATCCATAAACATCCCACCAATCCTCCAGGCCATCCCATTGTTACCCTGAATGGAGCTTCATTAGAAAACATCTCCAAATATGTGGATCAGACTCTTCTTCCTCTCGTATTTACTTTACCTTCATTTCTACGAGACACGAAAGACTTCCTCAGTAAAATCGAAGGAATAGCATGGCAAGAAAATTACATGTTTGCCACATTAGACGTTGTTTCATTATACACCTCTATACAGCATGAGAACGGCAAAATGGCTTGTAAATATTTTTTGAACACAAGATCTCTCAACTATCTTTCACATGGTGAAATGATAAGATGTGTCTCACTAACAACGTCTTTTTGTTTAACAATGAATTTTACAACCAAATTAGAGGAACTGCTATGGGTACGGGTTTTGCACCATCCTATGTAAATTTGACCATGGGATGGTGGGAGAAATGTATAGTATGGACTGAACGTAACATCAAATACACGAATCAAGTGGTCCTGTGGCTTAGGTTTATTGATGACCTCTTCATCCTTTGGAATGGAGATGAGAGTGATTGGCTGGATTTCGTTAAAATATTGAATACGAACAACATCAATTTGAAATTTACTGAAATCCATAGCCGAGACCAGTTGGTCTTTTTGGATGTGCTAGTGAAAACGAATCAGAAGGAAGTCATAACTGAATTGCATCGGAAACCGACAAGTTCCAATATGCCTCGTTTTGCAAACAAGCAACCATCCGGTGTCTCTAAAATGGAGTATTCCCTATGGCGAATTTGTCAGAATATGACGTAATTGCAGCACAATGGAAAAATTCGATCAGGAGTGTCGATTCACTGCTGCAAATTTCGCCAAACAGCGGTATCCAAAATCAGTTTTGGAGAGAGCCTATTTGAAAGCTCGTAATCTTAACAGAAATACCTTGCTCTCTTCCAATCGTACTCCTGAGAAAGACAAACAGGACGATGAAACGAGGCTAATTTTGACATTTGGAACCCATGCCAATATGATTCGTCAAATTTTTCATTGACATTGCCATATTTTGCAATCTGATGAAGTACTTTCCACCATCCTCAAAGATCGTATTAATATCACTTTCAGAAAATCTCCATCAATCAAAGACTCACTAGTCAGCAGTTTCCTGCCTCCCGTGGAAAAAATATCGAACAGTTCATGGCTAAATGCAAATCCTACTGGATTTTACAAATGCACTTAATGCAAAGCCTGCAAGTATGCCGTGAACAGAACAAACTATAAGCATCCAGTTACGAGACAACTAATTGAATTGCAAAATTACATCACATGCAATACGGAATTTGTGGTCTATGGACTCTTATGCCCATGTAACCTTTGGTACATCGGAAGTACTATCGGCAAACTTAAGCTGAGAATTTTATAACACATGCGGGCCATAAAAAACTCAGACCCCTCCTATCCAATGGCTGTCCATTTTAAAGATGTTCATCAGGGCAAACTGGACTGTTTAAGTTTGCTTGGCCTACATCATATTAAGGCCACCCACGTGGAGGCAATAGAGAACTTGATCTGCGGAAAAAAGAAACTAAATATATTTTAGACTTTGAATCTAAAAAACCCAAAGGACACAATTTAGATGAAGAGTTATATACTTATTTGGGAACCTAGAGCCACAGGACCGATGCCTACACAATGTTATCCTCTAGTCGGTGATTGAATGACTCTTTTCAATAATGCATTGTTGAGGTCTCATTATTTGGCAGCTATATATATCTTATAGTCTTAAGGGTATTCACACCATGACTCATATAGCTTGCTTTATGATGTATTAACAAGTGCAAAGTTCTCCATATGAAGTCTGTTCATCAACAAAAATATTTTTTAAATTTGTATTGTGTTATATTGTAAATTTTATTCACCTAGGTGGTTTTTATTGCCAGTCTTTAATCTATGGTTGTCCAGTCAAAAGGTTGAATCGAGAGGTTAACTTTTAAACATAGTTATTTCCCCTATATTGCATATTTGTTCTAAATCCTATTGTACAATAATGGTGTACATATTTTTATTGGCTTTATTGCTTTTGTACTGAGTGGTTTCTTTTAAATATCTATGTCTGCAGACTTGATAGCAGAAATTGGTTTTAACCAAATTAGGCACTTTATGCATTGGCACTTTATTCTTATTGCTTTATATAGCAATAGATGCACTTTAGCACATGACACTTTTGAGCACTTAGCACTTTATTATTCTGCTTATATTCAACCAGCTGCACACATTCATATCAAATCATAGCCTGTCAATTTAATTTTCAGGCATGTGTACTGTACAAGTAAAAGCAAATTCAAAATTAAGAATTTTAGGATTATATTTTTTTTTATTAGGAATTAATAATCTCTTGATCAATGTGTATTTTTAAGGGGACATTGGTTGCAATTTCTGGCAGATTTACAAAAGAGTTGACCCACTTGGGTTATACTTGCCAGAAATATACACCCTGCCAACATGGTTTAGGCTATAATACATCCACTATATAAGGCAAATTTGCCACTTATAAAATGGCCGCCGTGTTTTACTCTCCATTCACTGAAGCTATATATATAGCCAGTACTAGAAAGTGACAAAGGACAAATGGCACAAAGAACCATAGAGACTGGTTGATTGTTTGTAAACCTATATTAACACAGATGGTTGTGGGTTTCACTTGTACGTGAACAAGCTGCGAGTCGGCAGCGAAACGCGTTGTACCGTGCGCTTTTAAATCTGGCAGATGCCCAATAAAACTGGATAATGAATTCAACTCTACACTGCATTGGTTTTGATTTGAGGAAGTGACTGTCACTAGCGTTCTTTGTATTGCCACGAGTGCCATCCCTCCCTGGGAGAATTGGAAATTCTTTTTCCCTGTTTGCAAATATATATGTATATATATATATATATATATATATATATATATATATATATATATATATATACGGAAGGAAATAGTGACTTAAAGGGTGAATAAAAGTAGCAAAGAGTATACTGGGGAGGACACCCGATAAGCGAGAGGGTACTATGCGAAGGACACCCGAGAAGAGAGCGGATTCGCCTAATTCCTACACTTTAATATAGCAGCTAGAAGAAGCTTGCATCTAGAGGAACAAATAGGTCACCACAGCGTTTAAAGACGCCTTGTGAAAGGGATGGGTTTAAACTCCATGTCGGGGTAAAATATCAGAGGCAGAGGTGTATGTAACCAGTTTGAAGTTCGTCTAGTCTGTTAACGTCTGTTTTATGTGTTATTTGTTGTGACATCATAGGACGGAAAGTTTTCCTCTGAGGAACTAGCTGAAAAGCTGCACGATTGGATATTTGACATGTTGTAAAAGGTAACCTGGTGTTTATTGAGTAAAATAGAAGATATCACATTTTGTGGGTAAAAACGGGATTGGAGCTTGTGACGAGTGGTGCTCGCTCATATTGTTGGAATTGTCTAAATAACAAAAGACACAACAAGTGTTGTATAAAGAGAAAGTGAACAGATTTAAGCATGGAAGACATGACTCCATTAGTACACCTGTGCAAACAGTTGCCAAAACATGCACCTAAACTGAAAAAGTACAGTGCAGAATGGGTTAAAGAAACCGCCCATAAAATGTTTATGCCTGGGCCCCAGGGTGGATCCTTATCTAAACCAGTCTTGAACCACATGACGACATATTTGCATGCCACATACAAGGGCAAACAATTAGGCAAATGCTTAGCTAGTCTAGAGTTGTGGGAAATATCAACAGGACATGGAAGAGGAACCGCCCAAGCTGATTATCAGTGAGACTCCAGCACCCAGGAGGGCTTGGGCGGAAGGTCCAGCTGACCCAACCTGATTATTAGTTTCCTTATTGATTAGACCCCCCTACTTTGAGTTATTTTTTATTTTAATTTTTGTATAATGTGCTACAGTCAAAAAATAGAAGCATCCACCAATCACATATTATCTACATACATTGCTACACATACAATCATTGGCAATTTAAAAGAGCAACACGAGTCAACATGCCCAGAACTTCCATGGGTAAAAGCGATTTGTGTCCCGAAGATAATGTTCCTGAAGCTCTTCCATGTTCAAGACCACACCGTCACTCAGCCTCAGTGGGTAAATAACGAAAGACACAACAGGTGATGAATGGCTGTAACATCAATTGGAGGAAAGCTGGGGTACAGGCTTACCCCTGCACCTGGCCTCATGATTCTGCGTGCTGCTAAGCGAAGTGGAAAAGTACGGGTGGGGTTGGTGACCACCCTATCACAATGGACCAAGTAATCTAGGATCCTATAGTTAGTAGAACCAATGAGACGTTGTACTTTTAGTGACGTCCACAGTAGCTAGTTTGAAGGTAGGGCTTAGATGCCCCACCTGACAGTGTTTACCCAATCCCTCACTCTGTTACCATATACAGATATAGTACCTATAGTAAAGTTACCTTTCCGAAACCAATAGAATCGCATGTCAAATTTTTAAGCATTACACGTCAATGATGACAAGTTTTTAGTATAAATGTTATAATTTTTATGAAGTTTGTTGGAGTTGTGAAGCAAGAGAGAAGATCACGCATCCGCTGATGTTCATGAGACTACCCGTTTTTTGTACTTGTAGTTAAACGGACTCCCTTTGCCAAATCGTTGAGTTGTCATTATTGATTTGGTGTTGGAGTAATTAATCTGCACCCCCATCCATCTCACGGGTGCTGCTATCTCATCCTAAAGTGCTTCTTGGCAAACCCCGACTTGATGGGCCGGTTGGGGTCTCAGAGCACATTTGGTAGCAGAAATCGGATGGGTATCCATAATGGAATAACTAAGACACCCATTGACCGTCGACATAAAGTAACTCTAGGTTTTCGGTAATATCACAAGTCCTTTGCCATCTGGCTGATTAGACCGTGAAGCTCCCCGTAGACCGTGGTAGAGTAAAAATAAAATCTGCTGAACGAGGTCTGAAGGGACCTGTTTCCCCACGTAACCCTTTCCCACTCCTACGGGCAGCTAAGCGGGCGAACGCCCGGAGAAGGCGGTGACGAAGGCGGTGATCCTGAGGATCCAGAGAGGAAACATGCGAACGGTGAGTGAAAAAGACTAACAGGCCGATTCATGGAATAATTAGCGCGGCGCAAGTGGGCAAAAACGTGCGAATCGCAGTGGAATAGCGAAAATCGCAGTGCAAGTGTGAAAATCGCACGAAAAGCAGCGCACGTCGATTCATGGAAGTCCGTGCGCGAGAAAACCAGCGGATGTGCGATAAAAAGTGCGCCGCGCACGTTGGCGCACAGGCCATCTAACAGCGTGCGCCAGGTCACAGCGAAAATCGCACAGGCCACAGCGAAATTCGCACATAGCGCGGCGCACGCAACAAAAGTAGGCGGAACACGGGCGTAACACTCGGAATAGGGAACAACTTGCAAAAACGTGGGCGTAACGGGGGAAGTACAGGGCACAAGTGCGCGGAACGCCCACACGCTCGCCTACAACACGTATTCATGGAATAGAATAGGGCAAAAAAGCGCACGCTCAAACCAGCGCACAGGCACAAACACGACCGCCACAAGAAAGCAGGCGGTAGCGTCTCTGCGGCTGTAAGAAATGTGCGCCAAAAGGTGCGCCAACAAATAGCACCCATATACTGCCATGATGAATGTCCTATACTGTGGCCCTCCAGGACAAATGACGTGCAAAGGGGTACCCACAAACACGGACACGCTGACAAAAAATATGTGTGCGTGTATACCGGGGTGCGCAGGAAGTCTCACACGCGATTTGGCCGGGTACGTGGATTTCAGGGGTGCGCGGGAAGTTCCACACGCGATTACAGCAGGGTACGTGTATTTCAGGGGTGCGCGGGAATTTCCACACGCGAATAGCCTGGGCGCGTGTATTTCAGGGGTGCGCGGGAAGTCCCACACGCGATAACAGCAGGGTACGTGTATTTCAGGGGTGCGCGGGAAGTTCCACATGCGAATAGCCTGGGCGCGTGTATTTCAGGGGTGCGCGGGAAGTTCCACACGCGAATAGCCTGGGCGCGTGTATTTCAGGGGTGCGCGGGAAATTCCACATGCGATTACAGCAGGGTACGTGTATTTCAGGGGTGCGCGGGAATTTCCACACGCGAATAGCCTGGGCGCGTGTATTTCAGGGGTGCGCGGGAAGTCCCACACGCGATTACAGCAGGGTACGTGTATTTCAGGGGTGCGCGGGAATTTCCACTCGCGAATAGCCTGGGCGCGTGTATTTCAGGGGTGCGCGGGAAGTCCCACACGCGATTACAGCAGGGTACGTGTATTTCAGGGGTGCGCGGGAATTTCCACACGCGAATAGCCTGGGCGCGTGTATTTCAGGGGTGCGCGGGAATTATCACATGCGATTTGGCTTGGTACGTGTATTACAGGGGTGCGTGGGAAGTCACACACGCGATTAGGCTGGGTGGGTCCTCACAGGTGTTCCCTGTACACCCTCGACGGCCCCTGCAGGCAGCCCACAAAACAGGGGACTACCCTGCACACCTGCTCATGTCTCCCACCACCCCCACCCCCCAGTCACCAGGGGCAGCCTCCACCAGGCCCCCACCATGTCTCCCACCACCCCCCTGCCACCAGGGGCACCCTCCACCAGGCCCCCACTCATGTCTCCCACCACCCCCACCCCCCAGCAGTGCAGGGGCACCCTCCACCAGGCCCCCACTCATGTCTCCCACCACCCCCACCCCCCCAGTCACCAGGGGCAGCCTCCACAAGGCCCCCACTCATGTCTCCCACCACCCCCAACCCCCAGCAGTGCAGGGGCACCCTCCACCAGGCCCCCACCATGTCTCCCACCACCCCCCTGCCACCAGGGGCACCCTCCACCAGGCCCCCACTCATGTCTCCCACCACCCCCACCCCCCAGCAGTGCAGGGGCACCCTCCACCAGGCCCCCACCCATGTCTCCCACCACCCCCATCCCCCAGCATCCAGGGGCACCCTCCACCAGGCCCCCACCCATGTCCCCTATCACCCCCACCCCCCAGCAGTGCAGGGGCACCCTCCACCAGGCCCCCACTCATGTCTCCCACCACCCCCACCCCCCCAGTCACCAGGGGCACCCTCACCAGGCCCCCACTCATGTCTCCCACCACCTCCACCCCCCCAGTCACCAGGGGCACCCTCCACCAGGCCCCCACTCATGTCTCCCACCACCCCCACCCCCCCGCCACCAGGGGCACCCTCCACCAGGCCCCCACTCATGTCTCCCACCACCCCCACCCCCCCAGTCACCAGGGGCACCCTCCACCAGGCCCCCACTCATGTCTCCCACCACCCCCACCCCCCCAGTCACCAGGGGCACCCTCCACCAGGCCCCCACTCATGTCTCCCACCACCCCCACCCCCCGAGTCACCAGGGGCACCCTCCACCAGGCCCCCACTCATGTCTCCCACCACCCCCACCCCCCCGCCACCAGGGGCACCCTCCACCAGGCCCCCACTCATGTCTCCCACCACCCCCACCCCCCCGCCACCAGGGGCACCCTCCACCAGGCCCCCACTCATGTCTCCCACCACCCCCACCCCCCCAGTCACCAGGGGCACCCTCCACCAGGCCCCCATTCATGTCTCCCACCACCCCCACCCCCCCAGTCACCAGGGGCACCCTCCACCAGGCCCCCACTCACCAGGGGCACCCTCACCAGGCCCCCACTCATGTCTCCCACCACCTCCACCCCCCCCCGCCACCAGGGGCACCCTCCACCAGGCCCCCACTCATGTCTCCCACCACCCCCACCCCCCCAGTCACCAGGGGCACCCTCCACCAGGCCCCCACTCATGTCTCCCACAACCCCCACCCCCCCAGTCACCAGGGGCAGCCTCCACCAGGCCCCCACTCATGTCTCCCACCACCCCCACCCCCCCAGTCACCAGGGGCACCCTCCACCAGGCCCCCACCCATGTCTCCCACCACCCCCAACCCCCAGCAGTGCAGGGGCAGCCTCCACCAGGCCCCCACTCATGTCTCCCACCACCCCCACACCCCCAGTCACCAGGGGCAGCCTCCACCAGGCCCCCACTCATGTCTCCCACCACCCCCACCCCCCAGCATCCAGGGGCACCCTCCACCAGGCCCCCACCCATGTCTCCCACCACCCCCACCCCCCAGCATCCAGGGGCACCCTCCACCAGGCCCCCACCCATGTCTCCCACCACCCCCACCCCCCAGCATCCAGGGGCACCCTCCACCAGGCCCCCAGTCATGTCTCCCACCACCCCCACCCCCCCAGTCACCAGGGACAGCCTCCACCAGGCCCCCACTCATGTCTCCCACCACCCCCACCCCCCCACCACCAGGGGCACCCTCCACCAGGCCCCCACTCATGTCTCCCACCACCCCCACCCCCCCAGTCACCAGGGGCACCCTCCACCAGGCCCCCACTCATGTCTCCCACCACCCCCACCCCCCAGTCACCAGGGGCAGCCTCCACCAGGCCCCCACCCATGTCTCCCACCACCCCCAACCCCCAGCAGTGCAGGGGCACCCTCCACCAGGCCCCCACTCATGTCTCCCACCACCCCCACCCCCCCAGTCACCAGGGGCACCCTCCACCAGGCCCCCACTCATGTCTCCCACCACCCCCACCCCCCCGCCACCAGGGGCACCCTCCACCAGGCCCCCACTCATGTCTCCCACCACCCCCACCCCCCCAGTCACCAGGGGCAGCCTCCACCAGGCCCCCACTCATGTCTCCCACCACCCCCACCCCCCAGCATCCAGGGGCACCCTCCACCAGGCCCCCACCCATGTCCCCTATCACCCCCACCCCCCAGCAGTGCAGGGGCACCCTCCACCAGGCCCCCACTCATGTCTCCCACCACCCCCACCCCCCCAGTCACCAGGGGCACCCTCCACCAGGCCCCCACTCATGTCTCCCACCACCCCCACCCCCCCTCCACCAGGGGCACCCTCCACCAGGCCCCCACTCATGTCTCCCACCACCCCCACCCCCCCAGTCACCAGGGGCACCCTCCACGAGGCCCCCACTCATGTCTCCCACAACCCCCACCCCCCCAGTCACCAGGGGCAGCCTCCACCAGGCCCCCACTCATGTCTCCCACCACCCCCACCCCCCCAGTCACCAGGGGCAGCCTCCACCAGGCCCCCACCCATGTCTCCCACCACCCCCAACCCCCAGCAGTGCAGGGGCACCCTCCACCAGGCCCCCACTCATGTCTCCCACCACCCCCACCCCCCCAGTCACCAGGGAGGGCCTCCACCAGGCCCCCACTCATGTCTCCCACCACCCCCACCCCCCCGCCACCAGGGGCACCCTCCACCAGGCCCCCACTCATGTCTCCCACCACCCCCACCCCCCACCATCCAGGGGCACCCTCCACCAGGCACCCACACATGTCCCCCTGCCCCCAGGTCCTGACAATACTCAATCATGGCAGTAATGGGCAGCATACCCAGCACAAACACCCAGGCAAGGATTGCATCCACCCACATAGCGAATGCAATTACATGATACAACCCCAATGGCAAGTATGTAAATGAACACATGTCCGTCACACACACATACACAATGGGTGCAAGTGAATGTCAAAACCCATATCATGACATGTATGAAACCAATGAGAAAATACCACAAGTGAAAGTAAAAAAATAAAAGGTCCATGTCCGAGAACAAATGTAAAAAAATAAAAAAAATTAGGAATCCAAAAACAAATGTAGTCCAAAGCAAAATCATGTGGAAGGAAAATAATGAAAAACCATTTCCTCATGGTGAACACAATAATTAATAAAAGAAATGTCCATTCAAAAAGCAAACTATATACACGAAAATTCAAGGGTCCATGAGCCCAACACCATAAATGAAACCTACTACTACCTAATGAAAAAATATATACAAAAAAGTGGCCATTGTCCGAGCGGTCCAAATAAATGAAAATGAATAAAGGAAACCTAACACTAACTAACTAAATAACTATATACAAAGGCAGCGGGCAAGTCCTGCGGCTCACTCGGTGATGTTGCTGGCCAGGACATCATCGAACTCCATGTCGATGTCCTGGAGGCGGGACTCTGTCCTGGCCCCGAGGTCTCGCAGGGATAACCCCATGTCCAGCTCAAACTCCCTGCGAGCTTCCTCGAGGCACTCAGCCCGCCTCAACGCCCGACGCATGGAGAACTCCGCACTGTCCATGGTGAGCCGCTCCTCTTCCGCCCGCTGCCGCTCCGTACCTATCCGCTGGACCAACTGCTCCCACACGGAAGACACCACCATCCCAGGGTTGCCCTGCCCACCGGCCGATGCCTGCCCCTCTGATCTTGATGGCCCCGAGCCATGATGTCTCCCACGTCGAGCCTGCTGCTGCCTCCGACGCCACTGCCTCTGCCAGCACGACGGCATCCAGGCTGATGGAAACCACCGACGCCGTCGTGCACGTGCCCTGCCTGATGATGCTGTCACATCTTCCATCTGCTGGGGTCCAGTTGCTGTGTTGTCCACCCCTGCTGGACCTCCGACTCCCAACTGTGGCAGGGATGGGATCCCCACCGAGCTGGCTGCATTGGTCGGGGCAGGTCCACAGGGGGCTCTGGTGGCATCTGGGCTGGAAGACGGCAAGGAGAACGACTGGTGTATAGCCTGCACAGAGGAGGAGAGGGCCGCCACATTGGCCAACACATGCAGGAAACCCCCGAACATGGCCGATCCCAATTGGGCCACGTCGGCACGGTGCACTTCGTGATGACGTGTGTGCTCCTCCCGGGAAGCACGCACGGCATCACGAATCACAGCCGTGCGCATCGCGACCCCAATCAGGACCTTCTCTGCACGGCCAGGGGTTCCCACGTCCGCAGGTGGAGGGGAGTCAGGTGACATGGACATCCCCTCTACCTGCGGACGGGCCTGGGACGGGGCATCCCTGCTGGTGCATGGTGGTGCACTCAGAGGGTCAGGGACAGCGACATGCACAGGCCCCTTCACGGTGACCTGTGCTGCCTCCTGCCCCTGGCCCTGGACTGCACCACTTGCACCAGCAGGGATGCCCCCACCAGGCCCCATGTGTGCCCCAGTGGCGGCCTCCTCCTCCTTTGTGCAAACCACCAACCTGGATGGCTCCTCACCGTCTCCCACCGTAGCAGGCCCCTGTGGGGGCTCACCCACCCCTTCCGCTGCAGCCGTGGGGGCATCCCCGCCACCTTGCTCCACAGCGCCGTCTCTGCCCTCTTCTTCACTAGCCGCTGCGTAGAGGGAGACAAAGAACACAAGCATCAGGGTACTGTACAATGGTCCCCTAGACAGGAAGCAATAGCAGATGACCACCACTGTCAAAGTACACTTCCATCATGTCCCTCCACAACACATGGGTCAGTCCAGGCAAAACACACACAGTAACAGGTATGCTGCATGCCATGGACATTTCCATGCATGTCCAATGGACTCTTGAAACATTCAATGATATGGAACTCACATGCATCATGGCTCATGCATTTCACATGCACACACTTCACCTCAGTCACATCCATCTGGCCCCAAACACAACAAACACAGCGGATGCAAGGGCAATTTGGCTGCTTCACTGAATCTGTGCATTGTCACACACATGTGTCATGCATCCATGGCATGCACAAGTCACAGACACGCAGGTCAGCCACACAGACATGGCTACCACATATGTACCTGGCATCGGCACCCATCCCTCACCCCCACCCATGTCCCGGTACAGAGACTGGCATGCTCTCATGTTCAAAATCTGCATAGGGGTCCCCATGCGGCATTTGAACACATGCAACAACCATGTGGGTCACACATCACTGGTTGCACATGCATTACCATGATGTCCATGCACACATACATGCATACATGGCCTATGGCACACATACAGGCAAGTATCACAGACCCAGCACACAGCAACATGCCCTGTGTCACACAGTAATGCTTGGACACTTACCGCTCAACTCCAGACGGGCCTCCCTCTCAAGGATCTGGGCGTGGAGCGCTGGGCGTACGCGTTCCAGGACCCTCATCTGGATGGAACTCATGCGGCCCCGGCCCCCCTCCACGAGGCGCCGGGCCTTCACAAGGGTCCTGGACCTCAGGTCCTCCCAGCGCTTCTTGATCTTCTGGACGTTGCGGGTTGCCACCCCCTCCGCGTTGATGGCAACCACACAGTCGGCCCAGATCCTCTCCCGTCCATCCTTGCTGGCGCGGGACGATCCAAAGAGGGCATCATACTGCCCCAGGACATGCTCCACCAGGACACCAACTTCGGTGGCAGTGATGCTGGTGCCCCTCTGCCCCTCTGGCCTGGGGTTGCCACTGGTGCCAGATGTGGAAGTGCCCGACATGGCAACCCCAGAGGCAGGTGTGGGTGGGCAACTGGGTCCTGGGGCTGGGCTGTGGAGCGATGTAATCCCAGTCGGGAGTCTTCAGTTCCAGCAGGGGTGGACACAGCAACTGGACCCCTGCAGATGGCTGATGTGCAGGCACCAAATGGCAGGGCACGGTGGCAGCAGGCAGGCAGGCAGGCAGGCAGCAGCAGATGGCACGTGGGAGGCTGCTCGGGGCACGGGGGCAGTAACTCAGCCTTCTGGGCAGGAGCGTGGTCTTCTGTGTGTTTTCGCGTGGCCAGCTTGATACGGAGTAATTTGGCACGTGAAAATTCGGCACGTCAGCGTGAAATCCGAGGAAAGGCCCTTAGCGCGTAAGCGCGTAAGCACGCATACGCGATTCTATTGGTCCAGAGTCCCTCAGCGCGTAAGCGCGTATGTGACGTGACCCGCACGGGTGTTCCCCACCCAGCACGTGATGACGGAGCACACGTGTAAATACTGCACGTCAGAGTGTCATCGCGTGTAATTGGACAAAAGTGCGCGTACACGCGATTGGCCTATGTACGTGTATTTCAGGGGTGCGCGGGCACTTACACACGCAAGTACGTCAGCGCACCTGTATCCCGTTGTGCGTGTGAATTTCCACACGCTATTGGACTGGGAACTGGATTCCAGGGGTGCGCGGGTCACACGCTCGCCTAGAACACGCGCAAAGCATGAATTTGCGCACTTTAACAATAACAAGCCAGACGCCAGGATGAACATACCGTTCCTAGCAGCAGTGGCAGTGGGCTACCAAAGGAGGAGGAGAAGGATAGTCAGGGCCAGAATATTCACGCCCAGAACCAGCCTTTTCGGGATGCCTGATGACCAGGTGTATGGAAGGTACAGGTTTCCACCACACATAATACTGGACCTGGTGAGTGAGTGGGAGGATGATCTCACATCACCCACCCTGTGCTCCCAAGCACTCAGCCCCCTGGAGAAGGTCCTCAATGTACTGCACTTCTTAGCCACTGGATCATTTCAGCGGACAAGTGCCATAGTGGGTGGGGTGTCACAGGCCACCCAGTCACGCTGCCTACACAAGGTCTTGAACATCATCACTGCACGCCCATCAGTCCGCAGGCACATATACCTGCCCAGAACACCTGAAGAAAGGCATGCTGCCGCCCTGGATTTTTACGGTGTGGCACGATTCCCCAAAGTGCTAGGTGCCATCGACTGCACCCATGTGGCTCTACGTCCCCCCAGGGCATCTGAGCACATCTATAGGAACCGCAAGCACTGGCATTCCATCAACGTGCAGGTAGTATGTAATGCCAAGGGAATCATCACCTCAGTATATGCCAACTATCCCGGCTCCACCCACGACAGCTTCATTTACCGAATGTCCACCCTATGCCGGGACCTAGATGCTGGGCGGCATGGCGATACATGGCTGCTTGGTGAGTATGAATGCCACTGCACATGCATGCATGTCAGATACTGAGCAAGGTCACAACCCCACCAATGATACCAATCACCACCTCCACAGGGGACAGTGCCTACCCTCTCAGCCCCCACATGATGACACCAATTCGGAACCCCACCACGCCACCCGAGGTAAGATATAACACAGCCCACATTACAACCCGGGGCATAGTGGAGCGCACATTCGGAGTGCTAAAGTCACGCTTTCGCTCCCTTGACCGTTCTGGCGGGCAGCTGTTATACGCTCCCCCAGTAGTGTGCAGGATCATAGTGGCAGCATGTGTCCTGCACAACGTTGCAACACGCCGGGGCCTGGCCGTGGACATGGTGGTAGCCCCACATCCCCAACCACATGCACAGCCGCTGCGCATGGGAGGGGAAAGGGCACGTGGGGAGGCAGCCCGTACACAGCTGGTGGCTAATTACTTCACATAGAAATCACACCCCTGTGGAGTGCACACTGCCCTGGCACATTCCATCTGACAATCAATGATGACTCAACCTGACACTGATCCTGAATGTCTGGAGAATGAACCGTGAATACCATATCAGCCTGAGATTGTTCACCTGGAAGTGTCACAATGTGTGCATCCCTACCCACACAGACACCACCAATGCAGTTTTGTGGAGTTACACATTCAAGCAGCTAAAAAGAATACCCACTTGCAAAATGCAACAAGAGGACAGTGCCATGTCAGCCAACCCAACCCCAGCACCGCCACACGACACACCGTGCCATGTCATGCTATTTGCAGGTAAACAAAGTAATCCCCACAACATGACACTAGTGTCACTATGTACAGTGTCCCTATTAGAAACCTGCAACACCTGAAATGCTCACAGCAATGCCGGACCAACAACATACTTGAGCACGTACTACCATTAACATGACATCACAAATTTTACATATTAATAGTCTCACCACCTGGAAATGCCTGCACTCCCACCACCACCAACTGTGCAGTGTTGGCGCCATGTAGAGTTGTAGGTGCACTGCTGCCAACATGGACCCCATCTCCAGACTAGAGGTCCTTGTGTAGACATGAGGAAGGGACCTGCAAATTGGGAGGTAGACACAGAAGATGAGTTACACATCAATGCAACATGCAGTGTACAACACAACAGCAATATGCACTAGGAATGTATACACAGTATTGACTACAGACTGCCCACACAGCTCATGGGAGTCCAACGTCACTGTGTAATTCACTGTCACTTGGGCACACCCTTTGCAAGCCCATGGAAACGGGAAGCAGGAGGGGTGTGTGTGACTCAAACCCAAGCATCTGAACCAAATACATTACAAGCCTGCATGTGCCCAGCCACAATGCAACGTATGCCCACAGGAACCACGGAAGCCAACAAATCGTCCCAAAAAAATAGGGAATAAAAGAAATAACAATAAAAATAAAAATAAGAAACAATCAAAAATGGCCATTGATGGGCCCGGGGAGGGGTTGGGGAGGCCACCCAGGAGGTCCGAGGACAGGATGCACACCAGAACCCACCTGCGTGGATCCTGGGAAAATAAAACACCTCCATGGGCTCATGGCCCACACGGCTACCCTGTTGTGGGAGTATCACTGCTGTCGCTATTATCACCCTGTGCAGCTGCATCCGGAGGTGGTTGCACTATGGGAGGCAGCCCACGCAAGGCCCTAGTCTGCTCCTCCATGGCTGCAAGCATGCGGGTGTGGTAGGTCTGGTTCTGGAGGATGAGTGTGCGGAGGTCCCCATGCAACAACTCACGGGATGCCCGGACCTCCGCCCTCGTTGCCTGCATCTCAGCTGAGAGCGTACGGGTGAGACGCTCCAGCTGCTGTTCTGTCCTTTGGTGTGTTGAAGCCTCAAGCTCAACAAGAGTCGTCCTGAGGTGAAGGAGCTCCTGCCTCAGGGCTTCCCTGTGGCCCTGGGACTCAATGGAGATGGCCTCCTGCAGAGTCGCCAGTGCCGCCCGCCTGTCCCTGTTGGACCCCAACATGTCCTCCCTGTGTGACTGGCAGATGGAGTCGGTTGCCTGCTCTAGTCGCTCCATCAGCCTTTCTGGGGGGACAATGGAAGTGGCCACCCTATCCATGGCCTGAGCCATCATCTCAGATGATGCAGCCTGTTGGGTTGCCATACCGTAAATGGATTGCTCCCATGCGGTATTGCCAGGTGGCGTAAGGCCACCACGTCGGCGGGCACCACACCTGTCTGGGGCAAGGCGAACTGCGCCTTGCTGTGCCGGCACTGCCTGAGGCTGCAGGGCTGCATTCCCCCTCTGATCTGCTGGCCCAGGAACAGGATCAGATGTCGCGGAGTGTGACCCTGCATCCGTAACCACCAAAGGCGTAGCTGCCAACACTGACATCCCCATGGAGGGTTCTGACCCTGGTGCAGGTGGGTGAGACACAACAGAATCCCTCCCTGGAACACTCACCTGCGACGGCACGTAGGTCTCATCCGAATCAACACCTGAGTACAGCTCGGGGGAGGTGCAGCCAGAGACACCCCTTGAGAGCACGACCTGCAGCACTTGTGGGTTCTCCCCCACCACCACACCACGTCCCTCACTGGTGGTTGGTCGGCCCTCGGACCCCTCCTGGGTCTGCACCATCTCCACAACCCCAGCAGTATCAGGTGCGTCTTCCCCTGCAAAGACATGAAAACAAAGAAATGGAAACAGGCATTAGCACCATGGCACACAATGAGGGCTGAGAAGCAAGAGAACCAGTACTTGATTGACACATGTCCCACATGACTAAAACCCTCCCATGCATGCACCCTCACTGCGTATGAAGTGCAGGCAAAAGGCACACACTGATGACACCAAGATGGAAGATGAACACATTTTCTGCATGCTGCCTGGCAGTGGCATCACACATTGGCCTGTGATTGCCAGGTGAAACACACATGCCATCACACAGATGGCATGTACCATTGCTATTGAGTGAAGATGGAGAGGAGGGCAGCACCTATTCATTCAGTCCAGTTCCCGCATATAATTGCTTTTCTAATTCTAACAGGTCAGATTTTTCACCTGGAGCTGCCAGTCTGAAATGGTCCAATTGCACAGGGACATGTGTGTACAAATGATATCCAGGTAACAAAGTCACTCCACTTCACCATAGCCATGTCAGACATGTGACTAGTGGACAGCGACATGGCTAGTAAAAGTGGGGGAATGCAAACAATCTGACTGAATGAACAGTGAAAAATAAGCAACAATGTTGTGGCAAGGTGACACTTCAAGGGCAACTGGCGTGCAGTTGGGCTAGATGTCTACTGTTGGCAGAAGGGATACTGCTATGGCCAAATGCAGCTGCGCAGGAAGTATTGCATGAAGCACATGGCTGACCCATACGTCTCAGGCGCACACACTCTCACCTGGCACACAAACAGAAGCCCTCACACACACACCATGTACATGGATGACACACACATGCATGTGCACTCACCGGACAATGCCTCGTAATCAGCCAGATCTCCCACGCCTTGGATCTGTTCCTCCGTGACGTAGGTCCCAGCGACTGACTCATGTGGAGTGAGTTCCATGTCTACTACTGGAGACCCACCTCCAGTCACTAGAGTTGCGGCATGACTTGAGGCCAGCTTACTCTTTGCCCTGCGCTTTAGGTCATTCCAGCGCTTATAGCAATCATTGGCTGTGCGCCTCACGATTCCAAGGGCACTTACGATGTCCGCAGCAGTCTGCCAGTGTGCCTGGCGTTGTGCAGGTGTGGTCTTGGATCCTGCAACAATGACCATCTCGTTGTCATGTCCGGACACATACTCGACAAGTGCATTCAGTTCGTCATCCGTGAAGCTGGGCTTCCTGGACGGGCCGGACTGTGTAGCCGTGTCTGGGGCATCAGCCTGTGCCGGACGAGCACTCTTCCTCTTCCGCTTGGAAGGTGGTGGTGATCCTGAGTGTCCTGCGCCGCTCTGGACACTAGGGGCAGGAGCCCTGGTGGACTCTGTATCAGGAGTGTGGGATTGCACACTCAGCATGGGAGTTGGTGCAGGCATTGGCTCTAGTGTGATGGTGTCAAGGGGAATGTCAGCAGCATGGACTAGGACCGACACTGTCCTGGCTGGGTGTGTGAGGGCTGGGGTGGATGGAGCCGCAGCTGCCCCTGCAGCCTCTCCGCCCTGCCTCCTTGGTGCAGCAGATGACCTTGCTGCCCCAGATCCACGTGGCATGATGGCATCAACGTGCACCAGCGCACGTGTCGTAGCCCTGCTGACCTGGAAGTCAGCCATGGAGTCAGCCAGGTCTGGTGCCACAATGGGCTGGTCCAACAAGGGCTGAGCATGGATGGTGTCAGCCACATCAGCCTCAACGGGAGGGGGGGAGGGGGGGATTATGGGTGCCCGTGACTGGTCCTCCACACATGGGGGACAGGCTCAACCTGCAAGTTACGACCACGTCCCCTACCGGATCCACCACGGCCACCACTTGTGGCTCTTCCACCTTTGCCACCCTTACGGAATCCACGCCTCCCAGCCATGGCACTGATGTTAATGTGCGTATGGGAGTGGATGTAGACTATTGTCCTGGGCAATTGGGGGTCAAAGGGGTTGGGTACCAGATGGTAATTGTACCCTAGTGCTCTAGCAAGGCTGAATGTAACCCCTGGGGAAAGATGACGGGTCACGCAACGCACAGGAGGCCCAAAAAAGGGAGATGACATGCACGCAACCCCTCCTAGACCACGTGTGCAGAAAGAAAAACCTGCACTACGCTGTGGCACCCAGTAACACAAGAATGAACGTATGCGTGTCACACGCAGCCTAGAATGACCTCTGAAGGGGTAGGCTACACACGGGGCAAGCACAGATGTTAGATACGTGCGTGACTCACCGTCTGCCTGGTAAACGAGCGTGTAAAAGGAGCACGTTTGGTTGGCAACACCCCCGCCAAAAGAAGATTTGTACGCTGTCTGAGGAGACAGGACAACAGTAGAAGGGAACACTGTTTGAGGGAACAGGCCCAGGTAAACCAGTAAAAGAGAAAAAAGAGAAAAAGCTGTCAGAGGTAACAGGGAATACGAACTTGAAACGCCGTGAAGTAAATTGCGTGTGAAACGACAATAAGTACAGAATTCACCCACTCGCTCTCCACGAAAAGCACGTACAAGGAAAACGTGTTCTACACGTACCTTTTATACAGGCCCACACGTCCAGCGTCACTTACGCGGCGTGTACGCGCTAGGGCCATTTCCACCAATTACATGCTTTGTCACTTCTGTGTGTAGGGCAATTTCCACCAATTACACGCTTTGTCACTTCTGCGTGTAGGGCCATTTCCACCAATCACACGCTTTGTCACTTCTGCGTGTAGGGACATTTCCACCAATCACACGCGATTACACTCTGACGTGCAGTCTTTCCACGTGTGCTCTGTCATCACGTGCTGTGTGGGAAACACCTGTGCGGGTCACGTCACAGACGCGCTTACGCGCTGAGGGCCTTTCCTCAGTTTTCACGCTGACGTGCAAGATTTTCACGTGCCAAATCACTCCGTACCAAGCTGGCCACGCGTACGCACACGGAATACCACGCTCCTGCCCGGAAGGCCGAACTACTGCCCCCCAGAGCCCTGAGCACGCTCCCACCTGCTGCTGCCTGACTGCCTGCTGCCCCTGCACTGCTGGGGGGTGGGGGTGGTGGGTGACATGAGTCGGGCATGAGTGGGGGCCTGGTGGAGGGTGCCCCTGCACTGCTGGGGGGTGGGGGTGGTGGGAGACATGAGTCGGGCATGAGTGGGGGCCTGGTGGAGGGTGCCCCTGGTGGCGGGGGGGTGGGGGTGATAGGGGACATGAGTGTGGGCCTGGTGGAGGCTGCCCCTGCACTGCTGGGGGGTGGGGGTGGTGGGAGACATGGGTGGGGGCCTGGTGGAGGATGCCCCTGCACTGCTGGGGGGTGGGGGTGGTGGGTGACATGGGTTGGGGCCTGCTGGCAGGTGCCCCACAGTGCGTGGGGGTGGTGGGAGACATAGGTGGGGGCCTGGTGGAGGCTGCCCCTGCACTGCTGGGGGGTGGGGGTGGTGGGAGACATGGGTGGGGGCCTGGTGGAGGATCCCCCTGCACTGCTGGGGGGTGGGGGTGGTGGGAGACATGAGTCGGGCATGAGTGGGGGCCTGGTGGAGGGTGCCCCTGGTGGCTGGGGGTGGTGGGAGACATGAGTGGGGGCCTGGTGGAGGCTGCCCCTGCACAGCTGGGGGGTGGGGGTGGTGGGAGACATGGGTGGGGGCCTGGTGGAGGCTGCCCCTGCACTGCTGGGGGGTGGGGGTGCAGGGGGACATGAGCAGGTGTGCAGGGTAGTCCCCTGTTTTGTGGGCTGCCTGCAGGGGCCGTGGAGGGTGTACAGGGAACACCTGTGAGGACCCACCCAGCCTAATCGCGTGTGTAACTTCCCACGCACCCCTGTAATACACGTACCAAGCCAAATCGCGTGTGAGAATTCCCGCGCACCCCTGAAATACACGTACCCTGCTGAAATCGCGTGTAAAACTTCCCGCACACCCCTGAAATGCATGCGCCCAGGCTATTCGCGTGTGGAACTTCCCGCGCACCCCTGAAATACACGCACACAGGCTATTCGCGAGTGGAACTTCCCGCGCACCCCTGAAATACACGTAGCACGCTGGGAGACATGAGTGGGGGCCTGGTGGAGGGTGCCCCTGGTGGCGGGGGGGTGGGGGTGATAGGGGACATGAGTGTGGGCCTGGTGGAGGATGCCCCTGCACTGCTAGGGGGTGGGGGTGGTGGGTGACATGGGTGGGGGCCTGGTGGAGGCTGCCCCTGCACTGCTGGGGGGTGGGGGTGGTAGGAGACATGGGTGGGGGCCTGGTGGTGGGTGCCCCTGGTGGCTGGGGGGTGGGGGTGGTGGGTGACATGGGTGGGGGCCTGCTGGCAGGTGCCCCACAGTGCTGGGGGGTGGGGGTGGTGGGAGACATGAGTCGGGCATGAGTGGGGGCCTGGTGGAGGCTGCCCCTGGTGGCTGGGGGGTGGGGGTGGTGGGAGACATGAGTGGGGGCCTGGTGGAGGCTGCCCCTGCACTGCTGGGGGGTGGGGGTGGTGGGAGACATGGGTGGGGGCCTGGTGGAGGATGCCCCTGCACTGCTGGGGGGTGGGGGTGGTGGGTGACATGGGTGGGGGCCTGCTGGCAGGTGCCCCACAGTGCTGGAGGGTGGGGGTGGTGGGAGACATGAGTGGGGGCCTGGTGGAGGCTGCCCCCGGTGGCTGGGGGGTGGGGGTGGTGGGAGACATGAGTGGGGGCCTGGTGGAGGGTGCCCCTGCACTGTTGGGGGGTGGGGGTGGTGGGTGACATGGGTGGGGGCCTGCTGGCAGGTGCCCCACAGTGCTGGGGGGTGGGGGTGGTGGGAGACATGGGTGGGGGCCTGGTGGAGGCTGCCCCTGGTGGCTGGGGGGTGGGGGTGGTGGGAGACATGGGTGGGGGCCTGGTGGAGGATGCCCCTGCACTGCTGGGGGATGGGGGTGGTGGGAGACATGAGTGGGGGCCTGGTGGAGGCTGCCCCTGCACTGCTGGGGGGTGGGGGTGGTAGGAGACATGGGTGGGGGCCTGGTGGTGGGTGCCACTGGTGGCTGGGGGGTGGGGGTGCAGGGGGACATGAGCAGGTGTGCAGGGTAGTCCCCTGTTTTGTGGGCTGCCTGCAGGGGCCGTGGAGGGTGTACAGGGAACACCTGTGAGGACCCACCCAGCCTAATCGCGTGTGATAATTCCCACGCACCCCTGTAATACACGTGCCCAGCAAAATGGCGTGTGATAATTCCCACGCACCCCTGTAATTCACGTACCCTGCCAAATCGCGTGTGATAATTCCCGCGTACCCCTGTATTACACGTGCCCTGGCTAATCGCATGTAAGACTTCCCGCGTACCCCTGTAATACACGTTCCCTGGACAATCGCGTGTTGAACTTCCCGCGTACCCCTGTAATACACGTTCCCTGGACTATCGCGTGTTGAACTTCCCGCGTACCCCTGTAATACACGTACCCTGGCTAATCGCGTGTAAAACTTCCCGCATACTCCTGATATGAAGGTTGCCCGCTTTGCGTTCCTTGTTTGGCAGCCCTGTAAACTGGTCCAGGGTTAGCGCAGCCCTTTGCGATGATTTAGCGATGTTGATGGCTTTTCCTTGCGCGAGGGCGTTCTTGGGGGCGTTACTGGCGCTGCTGCAGGGTCGCTGCGATTCTCTGCGCCACGGCTGGTTTGGGAGCATGGAATCCATGAATACGCTGTGCGCGGAAATCGGTTTTAGCGCACGTGCCTGGCGCACACAATCGCACGCGGACACTCTGCGCCAGCCGCTTGCGACACTTTTCTGCGAAATTCTATGAATTACCCTGTAAATGCTTTGGCAAAAAGTATATACCTTAGAACAAGTAAGGGAAAGGTAATGGAGGGAGGCGGAAAACAAAATATAGTCAGAAGCAGAGTAGGATATATATATATATATATATATATATATATATATATATATACAGGGAAGGAAATAGTGACTTAAAGGATGAATAAAAGTAGCAAAGAGAATACCGGGGAGGACACCCGAGAAGTGGTCACCACAGCGTTTAAAGACGCCTTGTGAAAGGGATGGGTTTAATTTAAACTCCATGTCGGGGTAAAATATTAGAGGCAGAGGTGTATGTAACCAGCTGGAAGTTCGTCTAGTCTGTTAACGTCTGTCTTATGTGCTGTTTGTTGCGACGTCATAGGACAGAAAGTTTTCCTCCGAGTAACTAGCATAAAAACTGCGCGATTGCATATTTGACATGTTGTAGAAGGTAACCTGGTGTTTATTGAGTAAAATAGAAGATATCACATTTTGTGGAAAACAAACGGGATTGGAGCTTGCGACGAGTGGTGCTCGATCATATTGTTGGAATTGTCTAAATAACGAAAGACACAAGTGTTGTATAAAGAAAAAGTGAACAGATTTAAGCATGGCAGACATGACTCCATTAGTACACCTATGCAAACAGTTGCCAAAACATGCACCTAAGCTGAAAAAGTACAGTGCAGAATGGGTTAAAGGAACCGCTCATAAAATGTTTATGCCTTGGCCCCAGGGTGGATCCTTATCTAAACCAGTCTTGCAACACATGACGACATATTTGCATGCCACATACAAGGGCAAAAAATTAGACAAATGCTTAGCTAGTCTAGAGTTGTTGAAAATGTATCAACAGGACAAGTAAGAGGAACTGCCATTAGACTGGATACTTAACGTACGCACAGATGTGGGGAGATGCCCTCAGCGCCACCCGCCCCATCTGAAACAAAGACTGAAGACAGTAAAGGACAAAGGGTTACACCCGCAAAGAGAACTTAAAACAGCCACAGGGTATACCAACCCAGCATATGAGTCACCTACGCAAAGTGGCGACGAAAATCTAGACAAACATAGAGATAGAGATATCACCCCCAAAGTCTTGAGGGACAAGGAGAGACGCGAGAATAAGAGGGAGAACCAGACACAAGCAGGTACACCTCTCAACACAGAGAGGAAAAGCAAAAGATGGAAAGGGAATGAGGAGAGAACTGATAAGATAGCACTCACACAGAACGAATGGATAGGAGGTCAGATTTAATTGAAACTCGATGGTAAAGGCATTGATGACGCGAAACAAAAGAAGAAGCTAGATGATGTACAGAAAAGGGAGAAGGAGAAAGAAAAAGGATTGAGAGATGAAAAAGTAAATAAGAAAGATAGGCAGAGACAAGAACAGTTATATAGTGAAGAGCAAGAAAGGCAACACGATCGTAAACAGAGAGTAGCCAATAAGCAATATTTTTACAAAGGTAGCGGGCGCCCCTCTCTCGCAAGAACAGACATGATAACCTGTTCAGTGGTTATTAACCACTTGAGAGTTCGCAGCCACTGCTTTTACTCACTGTGCCTTTCACAGATGGGAAATATCCATTTGCATATCAGTCTTTGTCCTGCCCAGGGGCAGTCCAGCACCGAAATACAATGGCAATTCCAATCTGAACGAGAGTACCACCAGCAACCCCATACACGTGTTTCACCCTTGTTGGGGATCATCAGTGAGGTGAAGCTGATGCCTCTCTAAGCACAGTGAGAGGGAGACCACGTCTGGTTGCCCCCAGGAGACCTAGGGTTACCAATCCCAGGTTCCTTAACAAATAGTATTACAAAGGTAGCGGGCGCCCCTCTCTCGCAAGAACAGACATGATAACCTGTTCAGTGGTTATTAACCACTTGAGAGTTCGCAGCCACTGCTTTTACTCACTGTGCCTTTCACAGATGGGAAATATCCATTTGCATATCAGTCTTTGTCCTGCCCAGGGGCAGTCCAGCACCGAAATACAATGGCAATTCCAATCTGAACGAGAGTACCACCAGCAACCCCATACACGTGTTTCACCCTTGTTGGGGATCATCAGTGAGGTGAAGCTGATGCCTCTCTAAGCACAGTGAGAGGGAGACCACGTCTGGTTGCCCCCAGGAGACCTAGGGTTACCAATCCCAGGTTCCTTAACAAATAGTATTACAAAGGTAGCGGGCGCCCCTCTCTCGCAAGAACAGACATGATAACCTGTTCAGTGGTTATTAACCACTTGAGAGTTTGCAGCCACTGCTTTTACTCACTGTGCCTTTCACAGATGGGAAATATCCATTTGCATATCAGTCTTTGTCCTGCCCAGGGGCAGTCCAGCACCGAAATACAATGGCAATTCCAATCTGAACGAGAGTACCACCAGCAACCCCATACACGTGTTTCACCCTTGTTGGGGATCATCAGTGAGGTGAAGCTGATGCCTCTCTAAGCACAGTGAGAGGGAGACCACGTCTGGTTGCCCCCAGGAGACCTAGGGTTACCAATCCCAGGTTCCTTAACAAATAGTATTACAAAGGTAGCGGGCGCCCCTCTCTCGCAAGAACAGACATGATAACCTGTTCAGTGGTTATTAACCACTTGAGAGTTCGCAGCCACTGCTTTTACTCACTGTGCCTTTCACAGATGGGAAATATCCATTTGCATATCAGTCTTTGTCCTGCCCAGGGGCAGTCCAGCACCGAAATACAATGGCAATTCCAATCTGAACGAGAGTACCACCAGCAACCCCATACACGTGTTTCACCCTTGTTGGGGATCATCAGTGAGGTGAAGCTGATGCCTCTCTAAGCACAGTGAGAGGGAGACCACGTCTGGTTGCCCCCAGGAGACCTAGGGTTACCAATCCCAGGTTCCTTAACAAATAGTATTACAAAGGTAGCGGGCGCCCCTCTCTCGCAAGAACAGACATGATAACCTGTTCAGTGGTTATTAACCACTTGAGAGTTCGCAGCCACTGCTTTTACTCACTGTGCCTTTCACAGATGGGAAATATCCATTTGCATATCAGTCTTTGTCCTGCCCAGGGGCAGTCCAGCACCGAAATACAATGGCAATTCCAATCTGAACGAGAGTACCACCAGCAACCCCATACACGTGTTTCACCCTGACGTGGTCTCCCTCTCACTGTGCTTAGAGAGGCATCAGCTTCACCTCACTGATGATCCCCAACAAGGGTGAAACACGTGTATGGGGTTGCTGGTGGTACTCTCGTTCAGATTGGAATTGCCATTGTATTTCGGTGCTGGACTGCCCCTGGGCAGGACAAAGACTGATATGCAAATGGATATTTCCCATCTGTGAAAGGCACAGTGAGTAAAAGCAGTGGCTGCGAACTCTCAAGTGGTTAATAACCACTGAACAGGTTATCATGTCTGTTCTTGCGAGAGAGGGGCGCCCGCTACCTTTGTAAAACTATTTGTTAAGGAACCTGGGATTGGTAACCCTAGGTCTCCTGGGGGCAACCAGACGTGGTCTCCCTCTCACTGTGCTTAGAGAGGCATCAGCTTCACCTCACTGATGATCCCCAACAAGGGTGAAACACGTGTATGGGGTTGCTGGTGGTACTCTCGTTCAGATTGGAATTGCCATTGTATTTCGGTGCTGGACTGCCCCTGGGCAGGACAAAGACTGATATGCAAATGGATATTTCCCATCTGTGAAAGGCACAGTGAGTAAAAGCAGTGGCTGCGAACTCTCAAGTGGTTAATAACCACTGAACAGGTTATCATGTCTGTTCTTGCGAGAGAGGGGCGCCCGCTACCTTTGTAAAACTATTTGTTAAGGAACCTGGGATTGGTAACCCTAGGTCTCCTGGGGGCAACCAGACGTGGTCTCCCTCTCACTGTGCTTAGAGAGGCATCAGCTTCACCTCACTGATGATCCCCAACAAGGGTGAAACACGTGTATGGGGTTGCTGGTGGTACTCTCGTTCAGATTGGAATTGCCATTGTATTTCGGTGCTGGACTGCCCCTGGGCAGGACAAAGACTGATATGCAAATGGATATTTCCCATCTGTGAAAGGCACAGTGAGTAAAAGCAGTGGCTGCGAACTCTCAAGTGGTTAATAACCACTGAACAGGTTATCATGTCTGTTCTTGCGAGAGAGGGGCGCCCGCTACCTTTGTAAAACTATTTGTTAAGGAACCTGGGATTGGTAACCCTAGGTCTCCTGGGGGCAACCAGACGTGGTCTCCCTCTCACTGTGCTTAGAGAGGCATCAGCTTCACCTCACTGATGATCCCCAACAAGGGTGAAACACGTGTATGGGGTTGCTGGTGGTACTCTCGTTCAGATTGGAATTGCCATTGTATTTCGGTGCTGGACTGCCCCTGGGCAGGACAAAGACTGATATGCAAATGGATATTTCCCATCTGTGAAAGGCACAGTGAGTAAAAGCAGTGGCTGCGAACTCTCAAGTGGTTAATAACCACTGAACAGGTTATCATGTCTGTTCTTGCGAGAGAGGGGCGCCCGCTACCTTTGTAAAACTATTTGTTAAGGAACCTGGGATTGGTAACCCTAGGTCTCCTGGGGGCAACCAGACGTGGTCTCCCTCTCACTGTGCTTAGAGAGGCATCAGCTTCACCTCACTGATGATCCCCAACAAGGGTGAAACACGTGTATGGGGTTGCTGGTGGTACTCTCGTTCAGATTGGAATTGCCGTTGTATTTCGGTGCTGGACTGCCCCTGGGCAGGACAAAGACTGATATGCAAATGGATATTTCCCATCTGTGAAAGGCACAGTGAGTAAAAGCAGTGGCTGCGAACTCTCAAGTGGTTAATAACCACTGAACAGGTTATCATGTCTGTTCTTGCGAGAGAGGGGCGCCCGCTACCTTTGTAAAACTATTTGTTAAGGAAACTGGGATTGGTAACCCTAGGTCTCCTGGGGGCAACCAGACGTGGTCTCCCTCTCACTGTGCTTAGAGAGGCATCAGCTTCACCTCACTGATGATCCCCAACAAGGGTGAAACACGTGTATGGGGTTGCTGGTGGTACTCTCGTTCAGATTGGAATTGCCATTGTATTTCGGTGCTGGACTGCCCCTGGGCAGGACAAAGACTGATATGCAAATGGATATTTCCCATCTGTGAAAGGCACAGTGAGTAAAAGCAGTGGCTGCGAACTCTCAAGTGGTTAATAACCACTGAACAGGTTATCATGTCTGTTCTTGCGAGAGAGGGGCGCCCGCTACCTTTGTAAAACTATTTGTTAAGGAACCTGGGATTGGTAACCCTAGGTCTCCTGGGGGCAACCAGACGTGGTCTCCCTCTCACTGTGCTTAGAGAGGCATCAGCTTCACCTCACTGATGATCCCCAACAAGGGTGAAACACGTGTATGGGGTTGCTGGTGGTACTCTCGTTCAGATTGGAATTGCCATTGTATTTCGGTGCTGGACTGCCCCTGGGCAGGACAAAGACTGATGTGCAAATGGATATTTCCCATCTGTGAAAGGCACAGTGAGTAAAAGCAGTGGCTGCGAACTCTCAAGTGGTTAATAACCACTGAACAGGTTATCATGTCTGTTCTTGCGAGAGAGGGGCGCCCGCTACCTTTGTAAAACTATTTGTTAAGGAACCTGGGATTGGTAACCCTAGGTCTCCTGGGGGCAACCAGACGTGGTCTCCCTCTCACTGTGCTTAGAGAGGCATCAGCTTCACCTCACTGATGATCCCCAACAAGGGTGAAACACGTGTATGGGGTTGCTGGTGGTACTCTCGTTCAGATTGGAATTGCCATTGTATTTCGGTGCTGGACTGCCCCTGGGCAGGACAAAGACTGATATGCAAATGGATATTTCCCATCTGTGAAAGGCACAGTGAGTAAAAGCAGTGGCTGCGAACTCTCAAGTGGTTAATAACCACTGAACAGGTTATCATGTCTGTTCTTGCGAGAGAGGGGCGCCCGCTACCTTTGTAAAACTATTTGTTAAGGAACCTGGGATTGGTAACCCTAGGTCTCCTGGGGGCAACCAGACGTGGTCTCCCTCTCACTGTGCTTAGAGAGGCATCAGCTTCACCTCACTGATGATCCCCAACAAGGGTGAAACACGTGTATGGGGTTGCTGGTGGTACTCTCGTTCAGATTGGAATTGCCATTGTATTTCGGTGCTGGACTGCCCCTGGGCAGGACAAAGACTGATATGCAAATGGATATTTCCCATCTGTGAAAGGCACAGTGAGTAAAAGCAGTGGCTGCGAACTCTCAAGTGGTTAATAACCACTGAACAGGTTATCATGTCTGTTCTTGCGAGAGAGGGGCGCCCGCTACCTTTGTAAAACTATTTGTTAAGGAACCTGGGATTGGTAACCCTAGGTCTCCTGGGGGCAACCAGACGTGGTCTCCCTCTCACTGTGCTTAGAGAGGCATCAGCTTCACCTCACTGATGATCCCCAACAAGGGTGAAACACGTGTATGGGGTTGCTGGTGGTACTCTCGTTCAGATTGGAATTGCCATTGTATTTCGGTGCTGGACTGCCCCTGGGCAGGACAAAGACTGATATGCAAATGGATATTTCCCATCTGTGAAAGGCACAGTGAGTAAAAGCAGTGGCTGCGAACTCTCAAGTGGTTAATAACCACTGAACAGGTTATCATGTCTGTTCTTGCGAGAGAGGGGCGCCCGCTACCTTTGTAAAACTATTTGTTAAGGAACCTGGGATTGGTAACCCTAGGTCTCCTGGGGGCAACCAGACGTGGTCTCCCTTTCACTGTGCTTAGAGAGGCATCAGCTTCACCTCACTGATGATCCCCAACAAGGGTGAAACACGTGTATGGGGTTGCTGGTGGTACTCTCGTTCAGATTGGAATTGCCATTGTATTTCGGTGCTGGACTGCCCCTGGGCAGGACAAAGACTGATATGCAAATGGATATTTCCCATCTGTGAAAGGCACAGTGAGTAAAAGCAGTGGCTGCGAACTCTCAAGTGGTTAATAACCACTGAACAGGTTATCATGTCTGTTCTTGCGAGAGAGGGGCGCCCGCTACCTTTGTAAAACTATTTGTTAAGGAACCTGGGATTGGTAACCCTAGGTCTCCTGGGGGCAACCAGACGTGGTCTCCCTCTCACTGTGCTTAGAGAGGCATCAGCTTCACCTCACTGATGATCCCCAACAAGGGTGAAACACGTGTATGGGGTTGCTGGTGGTACTCTCGTTCAGATTGGAATTGCCATTGTATTTCGGTGCTGGACTGCCCCTGGGCAGGACAAAGACTGATATGCAAATGGATATTTCCCATCTGTGAAAGGCACAGTGAGTAAAAGCAGTGGCTGCGAACTCTCAAGTGGTTAATAACCACTGAACAGGTTATCATGTCTGTTCTTGCGAGAGAGGGGCGCCCGCTACCTTTGTAAAAGTATAGCCAATAAGCAAGACAGACAGGTACAGCGAAGAATAGAGGAAGAACAAAGGATACGAGAGAAAAGAATAAAGAGATGAAGGGATGAGGAAATTTGAAGGGCAAATAAAAGTAGAGACGCAAAGAAGGAGGAAGAAGATTGTGTCAGAGAATAAGCGAGGAAGCGCAAGGAATTTGATGACGATGTAGAACGCAAGCGAAGACAGAGAGCACGCAATCTTGAATATCTGGAAAGGGAGTGAAAAAAATTTGAGTCAGTAGTAGACTGGGAAGATATAGAATAATTATTTCCTGAGTACAATTCAGTATCAGGCAGGTCTAGGGCAAATATTGTGGATGACTTCGACACCAGAAGCATTGGAGAGACGATCGATAGAATATATGATGAAATGGGGCTAGAACAAGTAGCCCCAGGGGAGGGGGAAGACAAGTGCCTGGAGAGCACTCAGATTTATGACACTGAGGACATCTCCTGAAGTAGTGGGAATAGGGAACTGTCCCTAGATAGATTGGAAATAAGTAGGAACAAAGATAATGCCAGAAGTTGCATGAGTTGGACACACACAATATCTGATGCTGAAAGAGAGGAGCAAGAAGAAAAGAAGAGAGAAAGAAGGCGCGGAAAATGAGTCCCAGGAGGGAAGGGGATACATTGGTCAGACTCTAGGGAGTCTGCATCAAGGGCATCAGAAACAGCCACACAGTCAGACCGACACGAAGAAGTATCTCACGGTCAGAGGGGGGTGTCGCCACCACCCTATATGAGCCGACTAAGGACATTGCCCGGTAGGCGGCGATGCAGGAATATTACTCCTGCCATAGACAGGAGAACAATGAGAGAAGAGAGAGAGGGCTATGCATCCCAATTTCCGTTGCTCGAGAAAGGTGGAGCAAGACCATAATATTTTCCATGGCCACACATGGATCAGGAAAACCTGAAAAATAAGCTTCCAATGCTGACATCGGGAGCCAGAAAATGGATACATGAGCTAAAAAAAATGACAGGAGGGAACACGTTAGCTATAGGGGATATCAACGGTCTCCTAATCACCATACTTGGTGATAAGGCAGGCGATGTGTGGACACGGCAGGTTACCCTTGTGTGACCACAGTCAATACTGCGCATGACGGAGCTCCATTTAACAATTGCAGAGCTGCGGTATGGAAAGTGTTACGACTATAATATCCGGATACTTCCGACATGGGAGCTATAATGACAAGTAAAATGAAGTCGGAAGGCCCGTTGATTTACATTCAGAATTTCCAAGACACGTGGATACTAGAGACGCGGGTAACTTGGTGGAAATCTATACCCGTGTTCTACCATATATTATGTCAAGGAATACCAGAGCCGGTACAGAAACAGCTCAAGAAATTGCTAGGAATGGAGGCCAAGAACACTAAGGCCAATGGCTACCAGAGATGAGGACAGAATACTAAGGCCATGGGCTACCAGTGATGAGGAAAGGATACTAAGGCCATGGGCTACCGGAGAGAGAGAAAGAACACTAAGGCCAATGGCTACCAGAGAGAGAGAAAGACCACTAAGGCCAATGGCTACCAGAGATGAGGAAAGAACAGTAGGGCCATAAGCTATCAGAGATGAGGATAGAACACTAAGGCCAATGGCTACCAGAGCTGAGGAAAGAACACTAAGGCCATGAGCTACCAGAGATGAGGAAAGAACACTAAGGCCATGGGCTACCGGAGACGAGGTGAGAACACTAAGGCCATGAGCTACCAGAGATGAGGAAAGAACAGTAGGGCCATGGGCTACTAGAGACGAGGAAAGAACAGTAGGGCCATGGGCTACCAGACATGAGGAAAGAACAGTAGGGTCATGGGCTACCAGAGATGAGGAAAGAATACTAAAGCCATGGGCTACCAAAGATGAGGAAAGGGCAATAGGGCCATGGGCTACCAGAGACAAGGAAATAACAGTAGGGACCCATCTGGCTGACAAAGTGCCTCAAGGCTCAATCTTAACACTATACAAATTTCAGTCACATAGCATAACACTATTATCAAAGGGATATAGCAAAGCCATGGATATAGCCATCACAAGAACTCGCAAGGTAGTGTTGTAAGGGTCTAGCAGCGTTCAATATCCTCTGGTCTCAATACAGCCTCAGGTGTGCTTCATTGCTTGATGACAAAGTACAAATGATGTTGCGGGCCTGAGACCCGAGGATCTGTGCTCATCCAACCTGCAGGGGTGAAGCAACTCTGTGCCTGCCTGTGAGAGGGGAACTTCCAGGTCAGACTTGGCATTGTGGGCACAGAAGAAGGCAGGCCCGTGAACCCAGAACACTCACTCACCTGACAGGATGACGCCTGGATTAGCCAGAGATTTGTCGGCGACGTGCTTGACAGATGGAAACAGTACAATAATTGGCATGAATCCATGATCCGCTAGTGATTAATTGCTTCTCTGTTCCGGCATATCAATCTCACCATTATCTGGCAGCCTGTCTCCTCACACGCTGCTCATTGGCAAGGCAGAGACAGCTCTGTGTATATAGGTCACATTGTTCTCTGGTGCCTCACCCTGGGCCAGGATTATAGGCTTTAACCCTTTCCCTGGCTCTCGGCGGCAGCATTGGCAACTCTCAATCCTATCTTGCATATACGAAGACTGTAATTAGACTTGTTGTTTAACTACTTCCAGGATGTAATCTCGCAAGACATTGGATCATGCCCAACTTGTTGGTTATATGCAGCAAGGAAGCGAACAGATGGCTTCCCGCACCAGGGCTTAGTGCACCCTGTGTCCAGCCGTGCTCTGCTTTGCAGAATCAAAACCATAGAGTGGTGGTCTACGACCTTTGGCTCTGCAGATATGTTGGACTACAACTCCCATTAGCCCTAGCCAACACAGCCAATGGTGAAGGATCATGGGAGTCCTGGTGAGAACATCTGTCGAGCCACAAGTTGATGATAGGGAGCATTAGGAGGAAGCACCCCTTTTTCACAATTTCCATGAAAAATCAATTCTTTGTAAGTCATTGGGGGTCATTCTGAGGTTGGAGGTAAGGAATTACCGGCACCGGTAAGGGTGCCGATGCCGGTAATCCCTTACCTCCGTATTCTGAGGTCCCTTTGGGGGGCCCTTCCTTACCTCCTGCTTTTAGCAGGAGTTAAGGACGGGACCCGCAAAGGTACTTCGGAGGTAATTACGGTACCGTAATTTACGGTGCCGTAATTACCTCCTTCCCCATTCCCATTGAGCCCTATGGGGCAGAAATGGGAATGGGGAAGGGCAAAAGGTGAATGGGGAATTACCGGCCCCTCCAACCCTGGAATGGACCGGTAATTACTCCATTCACCATGCCGGATTTGGGACGGTTTCGGAGGCAACCATGGAGCTAATTACTCCATGGTTAGCTCCAAACCCGGAATGAGGCCCATTTTCTTTGGGGGGTCTTTTTTGTAATCAATGCAGCAAATTCCACTAATGAGTAGTGAGAATGTGCATATTTGAAGAACATGATTGTGTTTTTAATTCAGAAAATGAAGCTCTTACCTTTCATTTTGTATTTGAATTTGTGCTTTAAGGGTTTCATTTGTAAGGAACATTAGCCGTGCATTCTGATTGATTTTTCTTTAAATTCAATTTATTCAGGAGAAAAATCCTAGAGAAAACTATCTCAAACAAATGCTTTGTTTAATATAATGCACGTTAACTTTCTCTAAATGCACTCAGGAAAAGGCACTAGGTCAATTGCCACAGAATGTGTACCCCCGGGAAGAACAGATCAAATGTGATAGCTTTCAGTCTCTGCTTGACAAACTTCAGACACATAGGAAGGGTCCCCAAGTAAGAAAGAACCCCCGAAGGGTAAGGAAGAGCCAGAGGAAGGGCTCACGGAAGGGCAAGGAAGAGCCCTCAGAAGGGCAAGGAAGAGCCAGCGGAAGGGTTTGCTGAGCCTGCAGAAGGGCAAGGAAAAGCCTATGGAAGGGCAAGGAAGAGTCCACGGAAGGGCAAGGAAGAGCCCACGGTAGAGAAGGAGCTAAGTACCCCCACCTCAACCATCTCACCTGCAACACCTCTATGTTGGGTCCCAGAATGGGAAACTCGAGCAGTACCAGTAAAAGTACCGATACCTAGGAGAATCTGGGAGGCAAGGTTCCAATTGAGAAAACCATACCTGCATACGAGACAATATGATGGTTGGTTGAATGAAATCCCTGAAGAAACAGAGAAACTGAAGGACGAAGAAGAATGGTAATGTCGTCATCACCAGTGACGTCATAGCAGAGTAATACTGATGAATAGAGAAGAGATGCACAAACTAAAAGTATGCAAACTAATCTATAAGGCATCAAGAAAGTATCAAGACTAAGGATATCTTGGGATCAAGATAAAGAAACTTATGCTGCAGACTTAAGAGAGAGATCAAGTTATTTCACACTTGTACACATGCAAAGAAACGCAAGCAGATGAAGTATTCCTAAAAGGCTAGCTTTATAGTGAATAGATTGCGGCATGCGCCAACAGATATTACATGGCCACGGTAGTGGCCATTTAGTTAAGTTTTAAGTTGCTGTTTCCATAGGAAGAGCACTTTTTGGGCGGCTTATAACTTCGCTCTCCCTGGACGGATCCTCACCAAACTTTGCAAAAAATGTAGTTGGGTCACTCTGAATTCCTTTGCAAAGTTTGGTGAGGATTCGCCCAGGGGGGGAAAAGTTATAGGGGGGGTCCCAAAACTTTTTTTTTCCCCATAGACTGAATGGGAAAAAACTTTGCGCACGGCTACAGCCCGAACCGCTGGACGGATTTACACCAAATTTGTGGCAGGAGCGGCGGCCTGGTCCCAAAAGCGTGCTTTTGTAAATTTTGTGTAAATCTGTCCAGTAGTTTTTTTAAAAATGACCAAAATGTAAGGCAAACAAATTAGTGATATTTGTGTTCGCTTCGCGGACGGACTTCCCTGTTCGCTCCGCGGACAGCACCCTGATTGGCCCATGGCCTTGCGTCATGTCCGCGGACATGCAACGTGTTCGCTGATTGGACGGCGAGGGGCGTGGTGCGCGTCAGATTTTCTGTGGCGCCCGCCATCTTGTATTCGCAGTCGACCGCGTACAGCGCAGTGAAACGTGGATAAAATTTTTTATTTAGTGCCGTGTGTTGGTGTGTAAGAGTGTTTGGGGAGGGTGGGGGAGTATGAGATAGGTTCAATGTTTTGTTTTTTTATGTGCTAGACGTTTTTATTGCGTTCGATTTGTCCACGGAGAACACGGCTGTTCTGACATTTTGTAAATAAACTAAATGGTGGGGTGTTTAGAGGACGGAGTATGTGTCATTTTTGTTCGCAAGGAAGGTAAAAATGAGCTATGAAAACTCGCAGTGTACTTAATTGTTCATAAATATACAAACTGGGGGTGTCCTCAGGACGCTGTCCGTATTGTAATCTGTCTAGTTGAATGTGTTCTAAGAACACTTGCAGTGTTCCGAAATGGTTGCAATTACACAAAATGGGGGTGTTCTGAGAACGTTGTTTGTATTGTTCGTTGTCAGGGTGAAAGTGTTTTAAGAGCACTCCTTTTGTCCGCTAATAGTACAATTTCCTAGGGGCGTCAACCGACTTTTTGTCCACTAAAGAAACGATAAATCCGGCTGGTGTGTGCCGACATTATGTGATAATCCGATGACTGGCGCTATTGACCTGGCTGACTTGCTTTTGCGACACTAAATCATATCTCCCGCCCCTAAACCTGATATTATCAAAGCATTCATATTCCCCGCCTCTCTCCGTGACGTTACAGGGTGCGTAATCAAACGCGCCCAGTCGTCTCCAGTACTACGCGACTTTACACAGAACCCGGAAGACAACACACATTATGTCACAACACAGCGCGCCACAATTCAGAATATGAAACTGTGATTTAAGAGCAAACAGCAAGATTGTAAATGTTGCAAAGTACATTTATTTGACATCAAATGTTTAGAGAATATTCAGCAATTTGCATTTGTCTTTGTTGTCGATCCGCAAAAGTTCATGTTGAGACACGCGATGTTCCTTTGCGGTACAGAGAGTGTTAGATCAGCTTACAACTCAGTGCGCCACAATTCGGAATATGAAACTGTGGTTTAAAAGTAAACAGCAGGATTGTACATTTGGTAAAGTACATTTATTTCACATTAAATGTTTAGTGAATATTCAGCGATTTGCTATTGTCTCTGCTGTCGATCAGCAAAAGTTTATTTGGAGCCACGCGTTGTTCCTTTGCGGTAGATAGGCTGTTGGTTTATGATGAAAGCAGTAAATGGTCGCTCTGATAATCGGAAGGTTGCTCCAACAACGAGCCATTAGACCATCCTATTGGTTGGTATGTTGTTTGTAGCCGCAAGTACTGTGTAAGGGCATATTGGTCCTTGGCGATTGTCCTATAAAATGGTGAGGGTCATGAAGTTGCATATTTGGACCTGCACCTGGCAGTTGAAGACCCTCGTGACATAGGCAAAATGGAGCCACATACCTGTTTTAAAAAACATAAATTAGTATCACCAGCCGATCTTCATTAAAAATCATCATTTTATTTATTAGGGCGTGAAAATATTTGCTATCGAAAATAGTGCAACAGAGTATGTTAATAATAAAATAATAATATTTTCCCATTCATATAGCGCTAAGAACCGTGAGGTATCTAAGCGGTGTTTATTATTAACCACGGTGTGTGCTGCTCATTTATCGACCACGGAAGGATGAAAGGCTGAGTTTGGCCTTGCCGGGATTCAAACTTGCGTTAGCAAGCTGTGCACGGATGTCAAAGCGAGCGCTGTACTCGCTGTGCCACTTGACAGGCTACAGTGAAGTGGCACAGCGAGTAGAGCGCTTGACCGCCTATAGACCGGTTAAATTATTTCTATTAACCCACCCTGTGTCGTCTGCCTTTTTCAGAGCCCTCTAAACGACAGGGGATCAATTCGGCGGTGATAGTGCGTGGTATAAAACATTATGCCACTTTGAACGAACAAGTTCAACTTGAGCGGTCTTTAATGCTACGCTATTGTAATTATATTTGGTATAAAATAATCTTAAGGGTTACTTACAGTACAATTGCAATTTCCATTGTCTACGAGTGGTGCAGTCCCAAAATACGACTCTGCGTGTGCCAACGATCTTTCGCATAGTGATATAATATATAAAAGTGGTTTTGTTTCAGAAATTTCATCTTTATCTTCTCTTACGTTTTAGCTACACTCCTTCAAGAGAAGTCTTTCATCACAATCTCTGTCTGTCAAGGTCAAAACACAATACAACCTTATAGTCCGCTTCGTGAGCCTCTCCGGGGCCCGAGAAAAAAATGGAAGCAGCTGACCTTCACTTTGAACGAGCATACATTCTTACTTTGGAACATTCTATGTAAAGCCATCTGTAGAAGTTGGTTTTTGCACACCATGTTTGTATATTGTTTGCGTGATATTAAAAAAAGTTTGTTTAAAGGATGTTATGGTTCTAAGTACAGCCGAAAGACCCCTGAAAATCGCAAGTTATGGTAAGCTTTGAAAAATAACTGGCGCCACCACCGTGCACTGCTAAGACTAACACCCAGGACATTAAAGATGACATCGCAAATGTCATTGATGAAATCACTGATGACATCACGTGTGTATGTACTTTTCATGGAATTTGTGTACTAGGGATTTTTATTATAATGTTGCGAAAAAAGTGTCAAGGATATTGCAATAAATATCATACCGTTATTAGTGCTTTGAACGATGCATTGATATAAATAGCATTGTATTATGGGATTCTATCTAGTATACTGAGCTACTAATGGAGACACATAGCATTGTGTGCAGAGTACAAGATGAAAGTATAATATGTGTAATGTTAATATGTTGAATAATGAAATAATAATTGTCCTGAAATTTTCAAAAATTCACAAAATGGGGTTGTTCTGAGGACGTTATTCGTATTGTGTGATTGCTTAGCTGTATGCAATGAGGGAATGGCACAGAGAGTAAAGTGGACGCTGTCCGCGGACACCGCGGCTGTTCGTGGACAGGGAGTGCTCCATCCGGGTTTTTCCAGGAAATCCAACATGGAAAGAAGACTGTACGGATCAGCCAATCAGATGTCGAGGTTGTGGATTTGTGTTGAAAGAGACTGTGTGTGGTGAAGATGGCAGAAGTGGAGAAAGTCAGGGTGTTGGTGCTCGGAGATATGTTTGTGCATGGTTTACAGCAGTACGCTGAATGCAGGCATGTTGCAAAGAACTTTGATGTGAAAGGAGTGGAGGTGGTGTGAAGCTGTGTGCCTGATTGCAATGTACAGGGAATTGTACAAGTTTGTGAGGATATGACCACGATGAACAGTCCGCATGTGGTAGTTTTGCACTATGGTGCTTTCCATTTGGGCAACGTCAGTGCCCCTACTTTGTTGGCTGATTTGGAACGCTTGGTTCAAGCAGTAATGAAGATCCTTCCAAATGCAAAAGTAATTTTTTCTGGATTACTACCTAGGGCAATATGGGACAATAGTTCCGTTTTTTGTCCTCAGCAAAATATTGCTAGGTGTGTCATCAACCGAGGCATGTGTGCCTTTATGCTTAGAGCTGGTATGTTCTTCTGTAACAATGAGAATATTGATGCCAGTAATGCTGTTAATTTTAAAGAAGATGGCATTTCTTTATCTTTTACGGGAAATGCCTTTCTATTTTGGAATGTAAGGGTTGCTTTGGAGAAGGTTATGTGAAGATTTTAGGAGTAAAGTAAGAAAAAAAACAAGAAAAAAAATACAAAATAACACGTGTCTGTCAAGCATCTGTAAAAAAAAAAAAATGGCTCTTTTCAGAGCCAACTTCAAAGGGGAAATGGGGCACACTATTTAAATTTACATTCACCACGCTCAGATTTTCGATGTGTCCGCGGACATGGCGGTAGTCCGCGGACATGAAAATCACTACGAGGGGTTAGTATGTTCTATGTTACATGTATATGAAGTCAGGGATATTATGGTTAAGTTGTGCACTAAAAACCAATGAAATTCAGTGAAAAAACTTTGTTAAAGGGACGTTATGGTTAAGTTGCGCTACTAACAACCTATGAAATTCAGTGAAAAAACTTTGTTAAAGGGATGTTATGGCTCAAAGTAAAACCGAAAAACCCCTGAAATTCGGCAGTTATGGTAACATAAGCAACCATAACTCACGCCACCGTGCACTGCTAACACTAACACCCAGGACATCAAAGATGACATCACAAATGTCATTGATGACATCACTGATGACATCACATGGCTGGCTCTCCCTTTTTATCCTTTACTGACATATCGAAGCCACATAGTTTTCTTCAGTAACAGTCAGGAAGTAAAAATTGAAAAGGTACTATATTTGTAGATTTAGGGTCCAGTCACATCATATGAAACATATACATAGCGGAAGATACAGGCTTGAAAGAGAGCAATCCTTTCTGTGCATGAAGATAATCATTATGGTTATCAGCACTTTCTCATAGTTTTATTTTTATTACTCTACCTTCCCTCTATATGCTCATATTTGTATACATTATACTCACTCTCCATAGAGTGAATGGGAAAAAATGTTTGCTCGCGCTTACAGCCCAAACCGCTGGACGGATTTCCACCAAATTTGGACCAGGAGCAGCGGCTTGGTCCCGAAAGCGTGCTTTTGCAAATTTGGTGAAAATCCGTCCAGTAGTTTTTTTTAAAATGACCAAAAAGTAGGTCAAAAAAAATTAGTGATATCTGTGTTGGGTTTGCGGACACACTTCCCTGTTCACTCCTCGGAAAGTGTCCTGATTGGCCAATCGTCTTGCGTGATGTTCGCGGACATGCAAAGTGTTCGCTGATTGGACGGCGTGGAGCGTGAAGCGCGTCAGATTTTTCGGTAGCGCCCGCCATCTTGGATTCGCGGACGTCCCCGGACAGCGCGGTGAAACTTTGTTCAAAATGTGTATTTTGTAGAGTGTGTTGGTGTGTAGAAGTGTTTGGGGAGGGTGGGAGTGTATGAGATAGGATGAAAGTTGTGTTTTTTATGTGTTAGACGTTCTTTTTGTGTTCGATTTGTTTGTGGCCATCACAGGTGTTCTGAAATGTTCTAAATAAACTGACTAGGGGGTGTTCTAAGGAGTCAATATGTGTCCGTTTTGTTCGCAAGCAAAGTGAAACTGTTCTAAGAACACTCGCGGTGTCCGGGGAGTGTTCGTAGGGGGTGTCCTGAGGACGCTGTCCGTATTGTTCTCTGTCAAGTTGAATGTGTTCTAGGAACACGCGTGGTGTCCTGAAATGTTCGCAAATAAACAAAATGGGGGTGTTCTGAAGACGCTTCTAAGAACACTCGCGGCGTCCGGTGAGTGTTCGTAGGGGGTGTCCTGAGGACGCTGTACTTATTGTTCTCTGTCAAGTTGAATTTGTCCTAAGAACACTCGCGGTGTCCTGAAATGTTCGCAAATAAACAAAATGGCGGTGTTCTGAAGACGCTTCTAAGAACACTCGCGGTGTCTGGGGAGTGTTCGTAGGGGGTGTCCTGAGGATGCTGTCCGTATTGTTCTCTGTCAAGTTGAATGTGTCCTAAGAACACTCGCAGTGTCCTGAAATGTTCGCAAATAAACAAAATGGGGGTGTTCTGAAGACGCTTCTAAGAACACTCGCGGTGTCTGGGGAGTGTTCGTAGGGGGTGTCCTGAGGACGCTGTGCGTATTGTTCTCTGTCAAGTTGAATGTGTCCTAAGAACACTCACGGTGTCCTGAAATGTTCGCAAATAAACAAAATGGGGGTCTTCTGAAGACGCTTCTAAGAACACTTGCGGTGTCCGGGGAGTGTTCGTAGGGGGTGTCCTGAGGACGCTGTCCGTATTGTTCTTTGTCAAGTTGAATGTGTCCTAAGAACACTCGTGGTGTCCTGAAATGTTCGCAAATAAACAAGATGGTGGTGTTCTGAAGACGCTTCTAAGAACACTCCCGGTGTCCGGGGAGTGTTCGTAGGGGGTGTCCTGAGGACGCTGTCCGTATTGTTCTTTGTCAAGTTGAATGTGTCCTAAGAACACTCGCGGTGTCCTGAAATGTTCGCAAATAAACAAGATGGTGGAGTTCTGAAGACGCTTCTAAGAACACTCCCGGTGTCCTGGAATGTTCGTAGGGGGTGTCCTTAGGACGCTGTCCGTATTGTTCGTTGTTAAGTTGAAAGTGTTCTAAGAACTATCGCGTTGTTCTGAAATGTTCGTAGGGGTGTCCTGAAAACGGTGTCCGTATTGTTCGCTGGCAAGTTCAAAGTGTTCTAAGAACACTCACATTGTTCGCGGACATTAAAAGTTTCCCATAGATCATAGTTGAAATGTTTGACTTTATGGATGTGATATGCTGCGGTGGTTGTTGCCAGGGCATAGAGTCTTGGGTGCATGGCCAAATGGCAACAACCACCGCAGCATAACACATTCATATTTGCTTATAACTTTGGGTGAAAAACAAATGTATAAGGAAGAAAGGTATTAGATACTATGGATGTGATATGCTGCTATGGTTGTCCTTATTATTGTATACTTACTGTTTGGTCTAGTAATGGGAGTCCATGTTTTTCTTCTTCATTTCTGTGATAAAAGAAAATAGCATGTTAGTATTAGTATTTTGTAATGACTTATTACATTGTATAAGCAATATACTTTTATTTTTTTCGACCCTCATATTTAGTAGAGTACAAATCAGAGTACTGTGCAATTTGCTCAGTTTCTGTATTTGTTGCTAAAATCATTGGGACTGTGGGAGAGAAAAAAAAATCCATGTTGGATTAAAAAAAAACCTTTTTCTGTTATGCTGCAGTTTATTTGTTTGTTTGTTTTCAGTGTTCACTTTTTGTTTCTGGCTAATGTTTTATACTTTGCTTTGTTGTATTTTTTTTGGAGCAGTAACAGATTCTTCATTTGTTTTGATATTATACAATTTTGGAGCAGTTAGATACCAATTGGCGTATTCTAACTGTCTATTTCTTTAATATATTTTAGTGGTTTTGATTTATCTATTTGGATATTGTTAAATTTTGGGACAGTTAGATACCAATTGGCCTATTCTTACTGTGTATTTTTTGGCCTAATTTAGTGGTATTCATTTATCTGATTAGTTGTTGTAGAATCTTTGAGCTGTTAGATAGCATTTGGAGTATTCTAACTGTTTATATTATTTTAACACAAATTTATAATTTTGGGACACTTAGACACCAATTGGCGTATTCTAACTGTGTATTTTTTGGTCTAATTTAGTGGTATTCATTTATCTGATTAGTTGTTGTAGAATCTTTGAGCAGTTAGATAGCTTTTGGAGTATTCTAACAGTTTATATTTTTTTAACACAAATTTACTTAAAGGTTTAAATACAGTTTATTTATCAAATTTTGGTTTTAAGAACATCAAATAAGCGTTTGTAAGATTTGCTGGTAATCTCTGCTTTAGAGTAATGGTACTATCGTTACATTCAAACCATCCACATTTCTTTTTTATATATGCAGTGTAGTGCCCTGAATTGGTTGTGGCTCCTGCGTGGTAGATTACACCTATTGTTGTGAAGGTTTTCTTACCAAGTGATATTTGACCATGTGTGAATCCAGTCAGCTTGCAGTTGTTTTTGGTAGCATCTGCATTGTAACGTAGAAGCATTAGTATTACGTATTTACTATGTGTTTGTATTACTAACGTGGAGCGATTATCTGAATTGCAGGTAGAGCATAATCTACCATGGTTTGCATTTTGTACAAGTTGCTGAAATGGAATGGATTCACAATTTGGTATTGATATATATATATATATATATGAAGCGTTCATTGGGGATTTCTTCTTGTGTCACATTGTTGCAGAGAGTGCATGTATGTTTCCACATGTATGAAATCTGAAAGATTTCATTTATAGGTATGTTTTTGTTTTCCAGTACTTGTAGTAAGTACATTAGAAATTCTTGTGGATCTTCCTTTGAGTTTATAGTGAATTTCACCATTCCAGCACAGTAGTCCAATTGTCGTCTTATTCCAAAAACACTATATGTGTTGTCAGGATTGTTTGCTGCATTTCTGTGAAGTACTAAAATTTGCAAACACAAAGGGTCTGTTCTGTTTAAGTAAATGTTGTCAACAATTGGTGGTAATTGAAATAGAATATTCATTGCTACATTTGCATAGCAACTTACACCAACTATATTTGAGAATTTAAATGGTCCAGGTAGTTCTGTATCTAACTGCTTTTTTTGGAGTTTGTCTTCCTTCTTTAAAGAAGTACCTGGTTTACTTTCTCTAATTGATTCTTTTTTGTTTGTGGTACTTGCTGAAGTATTAGTTTCATTTACTCTCTTTGGAGGATTTGCAGTGACGTCCTGTTGCATTTCTGTTTGATTTAGTTTGCTTTTACAACGTTTTAGTTTTTGTGGAACAGAATATGTGTTTAGATGGGGAGTGTATGGTGAGCGAAGTCTGTTATATTCTAAAATGCAAAGAATATCAGCGTTTACTTTACTTGCATCAAAGTTGATTAGAAATAGACCGTCAAGTGTACGTAAGCGTGATAGTGCTACGTAGCTCATGCCTTCTTTAAAGACTGTGTTACCAATATCTATCATTGCTTTGTCTAGGGTAAGACCTTGTGATTTATGAATCATGACTGCATATGCAAGAGTTAGAGAAAAATGTTCTCTGCGTACATACATATCTTTGAAGAGAAGGAATCTAGCTGTTGAGCGTCCTATACGTTTTACTTCTGAAAGTTTGTCAAAGAGTATATTGACAAACTGAATTTTGTTGTCACGTGGGTATGTTTGAAAGCCAACAACTGTACCCAGTGCTCCATTAACTAGTCCTTGGTCCACGTCAAGGTTACGTTTAAGCATTACTCTGCAATTTAAGGATAATTTTAACATCTTTTCTAAGCCTGCTGTGTTTGAGATTGATTTTTCTAAATTATTTAGTCTTGTTGTGGCTTGGTCACACATGGGTAGTGTCATACCATGTACATCTAGTTTGTCTGTGGCGCTAATTTCCATTATTGGTTGCATTTCTTTACTTAGCATGATTTCATTGAATTTGAGACAGCTTGCAAGAGTTGGCATTAAGGCCATACAATCGACATTTTTGTGGGCTAATTGTTCCATAACATCTGTAGCACATGCATTATCGCCATAAAGTGCATTAATGTGCCGGGTTTTCAATGTTGCTTCTGCTTCTTTAGAAAGTATACCAACTCTCAAACTTTTTAAAATGTTTGCATAAGTTATATCTGCAGATTGGCGCATGTTTTCTGTTAATTCTCTGTATTGGAAATGTTGCCAAAGGTTGACATTTCCAATGCTGCCAACAGTTTTACGGCAGAGTTTGTGCCCTAATGTTTTAAAAATAGGTTCACCTTTTACTAGTGTTAATTGAAGCAGATCTCCAAAAACAATAATGTGTTTTCCTGCAAAGAGCTCTTCATAGTCTGTTTTGAGTACTTCTTGTAATCTGAGGTGAATCAAAGCTAACATCAGGTTGGAGACCATGCTCACTTCATCTATTAGTAGCATTTTCATTTGTTTCAATACTCTGCGTAATTCCATTACAGCTTCTGCAGAAAGTTTGTAATAGTCTAATTTGTTCTGGTGTTCTACTGGTAATAGTAGTAATCGGTGTAATGTAACACCACCTATGTTGTAGGCAGCTAAACCTGTGGGGGCAGTGACAACAGCTGACAGTTTGTTGTTTGTCAATTGTCGAAGGAACTTACTAATGAGTTTGATTAGGAATGTTTTGCCAGAACCAGCTTCACCACTGACGTACAGTAGTATAGGTTTATAATTATGGCAGGAAAATTCTTTATTTTCATGTTTTACACCATGTGCAATTTGTTTTGTTACTTCTTGAAAAATGCTACTTTGCTCATTGTTTAGTTTTGATTGTAGTATAGTTAAGTCTTCCTTATCTTCATACTGACACATGGTGTTTTCTACTTCTATCATAGCTAATTCTGCCTCATTTGTTATTAGTGGTTCTCCCAGTGGTTCTTGGCTTCCTGTTACAGAAGGTTGACTACTGTCAGGAGTATCCTTATCTATTTGGGCTTGGAGTTCTTCTTCATGTTGCTGTTCATTGTGCAACATTGTTTTGTACTGTGTAAAGTTTACATCAGTTATAGTGCTTTCATTTGCTTTGAAAGCATCCTCATATGAGCCATGGTTATCTAGTAATTGTTCTTCTTTTCTCCATGGTTTGAAGAGTTGTAGCAGGGACATGTAATATACTTCTTTATGTTGAGGAGTCTTCAATGACAATTTGATATGATTAATTAAATTTGGTTTAGTGAGTTTAACTAAGCTGCCTTCACAGTCTGTCACTCTATATTTACCTTTTTTTTCATCAGGTTTCATATCATTTTTGTATGTGTAGTTTTGGGCTATTTGGTATAGACACATGTTTTCCAAAGTATTACTTCTGTTTGGGTAGTATGTGCCCAATAAATTGTTTTTTAAAATGTCTTGGCTGTTTGGATCATGTTTGGCTATTGTTTCTATATCTTCATATGATTTTAGAACTCTTTTTCTAGATTTAGCTGGACCAAGACTTAGCCATACTATATTTTCAGATTTACCATACAATGAAGTACCAGTTAAACGATCAGCTGCTTCATAAGATCCACATTCTCTATGGGTGAGCATTTTTATGCCCAAGCTGTATAATTTCTGAGATACTGTTTTATCTGATGACAGGTCATTCTAGAAGTCTTGGAGCTCTGTCTTTTCTGCTTTAGTTAAGTATGCTGTGACATATCGTGCAACTGCAGTAGAATTGTCTGCAATGTACTGCACATCTATGTTTGCATTCCATAAGTGTGCAATGATTGCATTATAATCATTGATATATTTTTCTTCTTCTTTTCTTTTTATGTAATATGTATTTTTAGGTGACTTACCTTTAACACTATGTCTAACTGAAGGCATGAGGTTGTTTACTTGACCTGTATTTGTAACTGGTCTAGGGAAACCAAATCGGCATTTGGTGTAGTATTTGCCTTTGTTTTTGTATTTGCGACAACAATATTTTCCACATTTGTGTCTTTGAAATTGTAAAATTTGTGCATGAACATCACTATTTGTGGCTTCTGATGGAATTTCACAAGTGACATATTTTTCAATAAACTGTAAAACAGTGGCATCACTGTCTTGACCAAATTTAGGAGCATCTTTAATCCATAAAAGCATGTGGATATGTGGTGCTCCTCTGGCTTGGTATTCTTTTCTCCAAAAGAAGTGTTGCACTTCTCCAAGGGGAGAAACAGTTTTATTACAAATAAAATGTAGCATAGCAATGAAGCGATGGTGAAAATATCTTGAAACATTAACAGGATCAAAGAACAATGTTCTCCAGGTGTTAGAATATCTATGTTTGTTTTGTTTTTATTTGATATGCGTAGGAAATCATGTACATCTTCCCATGCATATTCTGCACAACTTAATGTAACAAACCAAGTGGGTGGGCCAAGGTTTCTGATCATACAACGTACATCTAAATGACGTCGAAACCAGTACTCTTTAGTACCACGCATATTTGCTAATAGATTTGTAATATTTAATTGTAAAAACTCATCCTTTTGTTGCACTTTCTCTAATAATTGTGTAGCTGTCATATTTTGAAAGTGTGATCCTGATTTTAATATGTTTGCAACTCCGTAACATAAAGTTGCTAGTTCACTTTCAAAGAGTAGGTGGAATATGTATTCCACATTTTGTCTAAATCTGGGATCTTCAGAATACATCCGTAATGATATTTGAATAGGTCTATCATCATACCTTCCTCCTTTGCTAGTATGAAAGAGTAGAGGAAAAGCACGTGCTTCTATACTTTTTTCCCATATACTGATTGGCGATCCTTTTGTTTGACGCATTTGGTAAGTTTCCAGTACATCTTGTACGGTGTCATTACAGTGCAAAGGATGAATTGTATAATGGTCTAAAGTATTTGATATTGTAGTAGGATCTAGTAGCTCAAATTGACCAGCTTCTTGTGTTTCTTGTATTATTTCATTTGTATCTTTCAAGTTTTCTTCAATATTAATTTCTTTGTAATATTCATTATTCTCTTTAAGATATTGGAAGGCTTGTCTAACTTTATATAAATCTACCAGCTGTTGCCATATTTTTTTGTCTTTTGTAGGTACGCCATTTACTAATATAATTAAAGATTGCTACATTGGACGTTGCACTCCTAGAGTATGCACATTTTCTTTTAGATTTAATGGTAAATAAACTACTTTTCCACGAATGCCTTTCACCAATTCAGAGGGAGGTAATTTTGCTGTTTTTGGTTGAAGGCGTATTGTTGCTTGAAATGGGTGTACTGTTTGAATTATGATGCTCTCATATAAATTAAGTTGTTGTAGAGGTTTTGGTACTGGGTATAATTCCAAATTATTTGTGATAGAGCGTGAAGGAGTTTGGTTGTTGTCAAGTTTTGTAGTGCAATAACTGGAAAGTATTAAGGGCTCAGTTATTTCATATTTGTTTTCTGCTAGAAGGTAGAGAGCTAATTCAAACAATTTAGAATCTTCATTGTCTTCTATTTTGTATGATAGGTCCACAGTTTTTGTGTTACTTTTATAAAAAATTCTACGGCAACATACACATACATGGTTTGGTACTTCAGCTGATGTACTTTTAAATTTTAGTATTTCTTTTTTGTATGTGTTTAGCAAAAGGTTGCCATGTGTAGAATTGTTGCTTAATTGGTTTAAAGCTATTTCATTCTGTAAATGGCTTTCACTTCCAAAATATTTTTTCTGGATATAGTGAATTTCTTCAATTAGGTCTTTTGCTGTACCATGTAGAAGGACGTTATTTAACTTTGCTAGTGCTAAAGCAGGACTTTTAGCATAGTACGGTTTGTAGACTAGATTTCTTATAGTTGAATGATGTGTTGATATCCTTTTGATATCATGGAAAGTGGTTTTACAAGTAGGTCCTGTAATGTAGGCCAATGAATGTCCTTGTAGTCCTGTGTACTTGCGCACTGGACAGGTATCAATATTTTGCAGTAATTTAATTTTGATTTTGTCTTTGCTTTTTACATATTTATTGAGGAATTGGTGTAAAGATTTGAAACATTGTTTGGGAATGTTACACATTGACGTGCATGGCCATTTGTACACTAGACGTTCTGATTCAGTTGAATGGAGGGGTAATTCTAAGTTTTCAGGGCATATTTTTGTAAGGAGTACTTCTTGTTCCATTATAGTATTATTCACTTTTTCAGAACCTCGACCACTGCTATTTATGGCAATTGTATTTGTTTGCTTTTGTTTGTACGCTTCTTCATTAAAATATGGTTCTGTGCTCGTAGTGTGATTCCATTCACCTCTGCAGATAATTAAGAAGTTCTTTCTGTTGACATTTCGCTTATTGAGAAGTCTTTTTTGTAATTTAGTTATTAGTTTTGTTAGTGGTTTCATTTTGTTTAACAGTAAAATAAATACATTTCTTTTGAGAAGAATTGCACTGTCCATCAATGCTTCTAAGATTAATTTCCTACGATAGGTTTTAAGCTTTGAACCTGATTTCTCTCCTTTTTTTATAAGATTTTGAAGGACTTTGTGACGGTATATTTTGGCTAAAATACTTTTCTTGGTATGCTTACTTTGCACTATATTAAAATTTGAAGAAGTAGTTTTATCTGTACTGATAGCTGATTTTCTGTTAATTGTTTTTTGGTTTGTTTTACATTTTGATAGAGGAAGCAAAGTTGTTGTACTTGAAACTTCTTGTGTTTCACTAAATGATTGTATTAGCTGTTTTGTTTCAACTTTTTCTACCAATTCTGCTAGAGATGGATGTTTATGTTGGACACCTTCATTTTCATTTGCTCTAATTTTGCGTTGCTTTCTACATAGGTGTCTTTTGGTAGGCATTCTTTAGGGTCTGTTGAAAAAAATAAAGAAGATATGGGTTGGGGTGTTCTGGAATGTATGTGTGCTGTGTGCATGAGTGTTTGAGTAAGATGATAAAGATGTATGTAATGGTGTGTGATTGTGCATTGGGAACTAAAACTAGTAGGGATAGGTATTCTTGAATGTATGTGTTACTAAACTGGGGTTCAGATGACAAAAAAAAAGTAAGCTAGTGATGTGGAAAAGTACAAATAGTAAATCTAATGTATACAATTAAAACAGTTGTTTGTTCTATAATATGAAAATTGTAGTGGTTCAGTTGGCTAATTTGTGTGTCCAAAAATAGAAATTTGTGGGCCGTTCTGGCTGTAAATCGCTGTTTAAGACATGGAAATTTTTGGACAAAATGGTACAAAATCTCTATTTTAAGAAAACGAAATAGCTCGTATTAATGTTATAGTATATTTGATTACTAATATAAATATTATGGTGATATTTTACTTACTTTTTTTTAAAATTAACAGGTAACTTCTTAGTTTTTCTTTCTTCTTCGAATTCGGCTGCTTATTTTCAGGAAACTGGTCTTCGCTGCAATTGTAAAAGCTTCAAATTAGTAACTTTGTTTGTATATAGCACTGTTTTTAATTTAGATATTGATTTTTTTAATTGAAATCCTCAGTGCCTTCTGTAAAACCATTAAACTAATTTATTTACATAAGATACATTGCATCAGTTCAGTACATATGATATGTTCTTAATGAACAAATTGTATTGAATGACTAACTGTAGCAAAAAAAAATATCTTTACTATGTCTTGTGAAATTTATAATATATTAGTGAATACCACTATTTCTGTAAGTAAACTGTTCTAGGTAATAGCGCCTCAATGTCATGTCTAATTTAAAGTAATTAAGTAAATAAATAAATAAAAACAAAAAATATGAAATTGTATAAGTATTTTTATAAAGGTTTAAACATAGATTGTGTTTGCATGCAATTTTGTTTGAATATGTGTAGTCTATATATTTCATTTAAAAAATGTTAGTTTAACATGATTTGAGTGTGTGTGTATAAAGAAAGTAAAAAGTATAAAGGTTTTTAAGTGATAGTTGATTTTAGGAAATTGAAAAAAGTACAGTAAATTCATTTTACAGATTTTACAAGGTAAAAGTCTGTTTGAAATGTGTTCATCTACCATAGCTCTCAACTCACACGCTTTTGGCGGGTGTCACACGCCTTGTAAAGGGCAGACTCACCCGCCAAGCCCCCTGCATGCCCATTCATTCCAATGGGCGTCTCACCCGCCAAAAACAAAATCGGGTGATTTCACCCGCCTGTAAAACAAAAATGCTTGAGAGCTATGTCATCTACTATACAGAAAATATGCATACCTTAAGTTTGTGTTCATGCATATGGATATGCATGGAGCTGCAAGTAGAAATCTTGAAGACTTATACAGTATTTCTGGTAGATGCTGCTTGCCAATGATATGACACTTGTACTCAGAGAGATTCAGAGTACATTTGCAGTGCTGATCTATGATGATGCAATGATAATTAGATGTAGAGGTCTTGAATGTGATTGGTGCATGGTCATGTGATTTTTGAGGTACATCCAATGAGGGAATGGCAGAGAGAGTGTAGTGGAAATGGTAGAAGGGCTGTTCATGTTACGATATGTCTGCGGACATGGCGGTAGTTCGCGGACATCGGGAGTTACATCCGGGGATTTTTGGGTTCAGAAGTAATGCAAATGAGAATAAGCACTGAAAGGGATTGGTCAGGAAAGTTTGGTGGGTGTGTTGTGCCAGGAGAGATTTTCTCAGATACTCTTTTTGCTGAGAGAACAAAGGATAGCTATGGCTGTGTGTTTCAGAAAACAGATTGTTTGGATTTTAGGAGATTCATGGATACATTGGTTGAAGGTGCATGCAGAAAGCTGTGGAGTAGCTGTAGATCTTGGATTCCCACATGTGGAAGTACACTGGCATGGAGTACGTGGAATGAAGTGGTTGGACTTGCTACCTCTCTGTGCTACTTTGGAGACAGAGCAACATCCAGACATAATTGTAATTCCTTGTGGAGGGAACAGTTTAGGACATGTGACTGGAATTTATTTGAAATTTGCTATGAAAGAAGGACTTAGGAAGGTTATGGACATGTTTCCTAATTCTCAAGTGATATTTTCACGGATTGCGCAGAGACAAATGTGGCTTCATTCTTCTTCATTTGGTCCACAAATGGAAAAAGCAAGGCGCAATGTTAATAAGGCTGTTTGTGGCTTTCTAAGAGATTTTGGCATGTCTTCTTTTCACAATGAAAATATTATGTTTTGTAGTAGATACATTTTTCACAGAGATGGAGTCCATCTTACTTATGCTGGCAAACAGATTTTTCTGAGAAATGTACAAAATGCATTGCGACCTTTTTTGGAATTACAACAACGATTTTGAAGTAGATGTTAAGCATTTACAATTTTTGACTTACAAACACCACCCAAAGGCTCTTTTCAGAGCCACCACTTCTTTCCAGAGAAAATTAAAATGTTTGTGATGGAGTAGCAACCCAATTTTTTTAATGTTCGCTAACTGTCCGCGGACTTCTAAAAAATACAAAGAGCCCTGCTTCATTTATTTTCACTTCTATTTTTTAACTGGGAAAGGCGGCTCTGAAAAGAGCCTATTTTTTTTTGATTTTTGTAATTTTGTATTTTTTTTGGTTTTTCAGACACGACACACTAGGAGAGGAGGGTAAAGGAGGGTAAAGGGGGGGACACCAACCACAGGGATAAGAAAGGGCGAGTGGGTTTTATTTGGGTAGTGAGCAGGTCTTCTCGTGCTCTGAGACGATGGTCTCAAAAGCACTCCGAAGTCGCTCCCCCCTGCAGAGTACTGTGTCACAGTACATACATACAACTGTGACCCTCGAAAGGTAAGGGTCATCAGCATTCTGTATGGCCTGTGAGGCAGCTTGAGAAAGACGCTGTCCCACAGAGGTGGTCCTTGTGGTGACAGGATCAGAAACAGAGGAGGAAGTAGAGGAAATCAACCTGCTACGTTCTTCGCAAGGTACAACCCTGCGAATAGCCCCAGAGTGAAATTACCTCAGGTGTCGCTTCATAGTAGTGGTCCCAAAGCTGTAGTTACCGTGCTTCCCGCGACTGAGTATCATTTTGCACTCATTGCAGGTAACATTGTTCGCACAAGCCTTAGGACCATTCCCATGAATGGTAAATAACCGCCACACCCAAGACTCACGCCTAGTGCGGGTAGTAGGGATTTCCTCTACCTCATTCTCATCATCCTCTTCTTCCTCCTCCGCATCCTCAGTCCTGTTCCCCTCTTCAGGCCCTTGGGGAGGTGGTGGTGGTGGAGGGGGTGGTGGTGCTGCTGAAGCAGGTGCAGCACCAAGTGGCAGTTCAGCAGCCAAGGATGCCATCTCGATGATGGTGTAGTCTGCAGGTGGCAGCAAAAATCACTGTGTTCTGAAGAATAGACAGAAACATGGTGGGAATAAGCTCTTGGGCGTGGTCTTTTATAGGGGTGCTTGTGCGCGGTCCGCGGACATGCGCACTGTGCGCGGACAGATCGAACACAAAAAAAGGATCGGAAAGTTTCAAAAGGTATATAGAAACTCAAGATTGCTATGCGGGACTTGTGGCATGGTGAGATTTTATTGAAAAATATTATGGATTAACTGAAAATGTACTTTTAAATTGTTCGGGGACACGAACAGTGTCCGCATTTCAGGACACACGATGAGTGTGGGCGCGGTCATATGATCCGTTTGCGAACTAGTCCGTGAAGGAAGCGCCTGTCCGCAGGACACCAAGTGCACGGAGATTGGTTAGCGCATGCGCATTGATGTCCTACGGACACTGTTCGGGTTCTGAAGTAATTAAAAGTGCGTCATACGTGAAACGAACATTTCAGGACACCGCGTGTGTTCTTAGAACAGTTTAAACTTGGTAGCGAACAGTAAGGACAGATATAGTGTTCTTCAGGACACCTGTAATTTAGTTTATGTACGAAGATTTCAGGACACCAATTGTGTTCTTAGAACAGTTTCAATTGGGTAGCGAACACTACGAACAGGTATAGTGTTCTTCAGGACACCTCCATTTTCGTTTACGTACGAACATTTCAGGACACCAATTGTGTTCTTAGGATAGTTTTAAGTTGATGGCGAACATTACGGACAGATATAGTGTTCTTTAGAACACTTTAATTTTTGTTTCTTTACAAACATTTCAGGACACCAATTGTGTTCTTAGGACAGTTTCAACTTTCTAGCGAACAGTAAAAACAGGTGTGGTGTTCTTCAGGACACCTCCATTTTCGTTTATGTACGAACATTTCAGAACACTCGCACTGTCCGCGGACACTTTTATTGTTTTTAAAAAAAAACGGAAACTATTCACAATACAATATAAAAATTAAACTTTATTTAACATATATTAATAATTTATGACAGAGAAGGTGAGGCAGAAACAGAAACAAAAACAGGAGAATTTGGGGTTGCAACATGATTGGTATTAGGTGAAGAAGGGATGGAAATCTCATCAAAACGTTTTGGATTATGGAGAGGGTTTGGGGATAATTGACTGGGATATGGTGAGGAGGGACAAGTACATGTGGGGCAATGGTATGACGTTTTTGTTTTAAAATGATCTTCAACAAAAGTTTTCAAATTATTAAAATTGGTCAACAGTAAATCAATTTTTTCTTTTATGTTGTCAAGCGTGTTTTCCATAACAGCTTCTTCAGAGGTAGTTTCTATTTTGTTATGCTCTGTACAAAAAAAATATATATATGTTAAATGTATACAAAATAATAATATTTAAATGGTTTATATTATAAAGTGTTTACCATTAGTTTCACTATCTTGTGACATTTCTTCATGTGGGAAATTGTCCTCTAGCCATTCTAGAGTACTAGACATTTCTGTGAGAAAAAAAAAAAGATAATGTATTTTTTAATCTAATACAGAAAGTTTTTAAATATATGAGTAAAATGAAGTACACTTACTATTTCTGGTAAGATAAGTCCTATGTATTCAGTGGGTCTGGTCTTGTTCTCAGTTCTGTTGTGTCTGTGAGGTAATTATGTTGGAAGCCAATTTATGTTCTTGTGGTGTATTCCATTTCAGAACATATTGTATTTAAATGAATGGTTAGTGTGTTACATATATGGGTTACATTTCTTATGTATTACTATATATAATGTGTTTGTGTGTTGCTTTTTGAATTTGTTAAATGTTCCTATATTATGATATAACAATCAAACATACCCCACCACCCCCCGCCACCACAGTTTTTAGGTAGTGGTACTGTTCTCCGAACATGTCCGCGAACATTAACAGGGTAATTCATAGAATTTCGCAGAAAAGTGTCGCAAGCGGCTGGCGCAGAGTGTCCGCGTGCGATTGACTGCGCCAGGCACGTGCGCTAAAACCGATTTCCGCGCACAGCGTATTCATGGATTTCAGGCTCCCAAACCAGCCGTGGCGCAGAGTATCGCAGCGACCCTGCAGCAGCGCCAGTAACGCCCCCAAGAACGCCCTCGCGCAAGGAAAAGCCATCAAAATCGCTAAATCATCGCAAAGGGCAGCGCTAACCCTGGACCAGTCCACAGGGCTGCCAAACAAGGAACGCAAAGCGGGTAACGTGCATATCAGGGGTACGCGTGAAGTTTTACACGCGATTAGCCAGGGCACGTGTATCACAGGGGTACGCAGGAATTATCACACGCGATTTGGCTGGGTACGTATATTACAGGGGTGCGCGGGAATTATCACACGCGATTTGGCTGGGTACGTGTATTCCAGGGGTGCGCGGGAATTATCACACGCGATTTGGCTGGGTACGTGTATTCCAGGGGTGCGCGGGAATTATCACACGCGATTTGGCTGGGTAGGTGTATTACAGGGGTACACGGGAAGTTCTACACGCGATTCGGCTGGGTACGTGTATTACAGGGGTGCGCGGGAATTCTCACATGCGATTTGGCCAGGTACGTGTATTACAGGGGTGCGTGGGAATTATCACACGCGATTTGTCTTGGTACGTGTATTACAGGGGTGCGTGGGAAGTTGTACACGCGATTGGCCAGGGTACGTGTATTACAGGGGTATGTGGGAATTATCACACGCGATTTGGCTGGGTACGTGTATTACAGGGGTACACGGGAAGTTCTACACGCGATTCGGCTGGGTACGTGTATTACAGGGGTGCGCGGGAATTCTCACATGCGATTTGGCCAGGTACGTGTATTACAGGGGTGCGTGGGAATTATCACACGCGATTTGGCCAGGTACGTGTATTACAGGGGTGCGTGGGAATTATCACACGCGATTTGGCTGGGTACGTGTATTACAGGGGTACACGGGAAGTTCTACACGCGATTCGGCTGGGTACGTGTATTACAGGGGTGCGCGGGAATTCTCACATGCGATTTGGCCAGGTACGTGTATTACAGGGGTGTGCGGGAATTATCACACGCAATTAGGCTGGGTGGGTCCTCACAGGTGTTCCCTGTACACCCTCCACAGCCCCTGCAGGCAGCCCACAAAACAGGGGTCTACCCTGCACACCTGCTCATGTCCCCCTGCACCCCCACCCCCCAGCCACCAGGGTCACCCTCCACCAGGCCCCCACTCATGTCACCCACCACCCCCACCCCCCAGCCACCAGGGTCACCCTCCACCAGGCCCCCACTCATGTCTCCCACCACCCCCACCCCCCAGCAGTGCAGGGGCACCCTCCACCAGGCCCCCACTCATGTCTACCACCACCCCCACCCCCCCGCCACCAGGGGCACCCTCCACCAGGCCCCCACTCATGTCTCCCACCACCCCCACCCCCCAGCCACCAGGGTCACCCTCCACCAGGCCCCCACTCATGTCACCCACCACCCCCACCCCCCAGCCACCAGGGTCACCCTCCACCAGGCCCCCACTCATGTCTCCCACCACCCCCACCCCCCAGCCACCAGGGTCACCCTCCACCAGGCCCCCACTCATGTCACCCACCACCCCCACCCCCCAGCCACCAGGGTCACCCTCCACCAGGCCCCCACTCATGTCTCCCACCACCCCCACCCCCCAGCAGTGCAGGGGCAGCCTCCACCAGGCCCCCACTCATGTCACCCACCACCCCCACCCCCCAGCCACCAGGGTCACCCTCCACCAGGCCCCCACTCATGTCACCCACCACCCCCACCCCCCAGCCACCAGGGGCACCCTCCACCAGGCCCCCACTCATGTCTCCCACCACCCCCACCCCCCTGCCACCATGTGCAGCCCCCACCAGGTCCTCACAATGTGCGTAATGGTCAGCCTCCACAGCCAAAAAGCCCTACCAAGTAACCCATTCACCCACATGGAAATGGAAATCACATGTTACACCCCCAATGTTCATGAAGCAAATGAACCCATGTCCGTCACACACATATTTTCCAATTGAATGGGAAAACACACAACATGACATGCATGAAACCAATGAGATGAAACCACACAGTGAACAATGTAAAAAAAAATGTATTAGAAAAAAATACGAATGCTAAAGAAAGAAAACTAACTACAATGTAAATGTGAAAAAAGAAGCTGCATGTCCGCATAAAAACACAAAACTAGAAAATCTAATCCAAAAAATTTTGTCCAAAGTCAAATGTCAAAACTCTCCGTGCAACAAAGAACTATGTACAAAAATAACAAGGGTCCATCATCACAACAGAACTAAGGAAACCTCCTAAAAAACCTACCTAAATATCAACTATATACAAAAAGTGGAGCAGTGTCCGTCGACTCCAAATCATAAGAAAAAACAAAGGAAACCTAAAACTAAAGAACTATATACAAAGGCGGCGGGCAAGTCCAGCGGCTCACTCTGTGGTGTTCCGGGCCAGGGCATCATCGAACTCCTGTTCGATGTCCCGGAGGCGGTCCAGTTCCATGGCCCCGAGGGTCCGCAGGGACGACGCCGTGTCCTCCTCCAACCCCCTGCGGATAGCCTCGAGGCACTCGGCCCGCCTCAGGGCCCTCCGCATGGAGTTCTCCGCCCTGACCATTGTGAGCCGCGCCTCTTCCGCCCGCCGCCGCTCCGCACCTATGGCGTGGCCCAACCGCTGCCACACGGAAGACACTCTCTGTCCTGGGTCCTCCTGCCCTCCGGCCGATGCCTGCCCCTCCGATGTCGAAGGCCCCGAGCCTTCATGGCTCCCACCATCTTGCTGCTGCTGCTGCTCTGCCTCTGCCCGTGCACTGCCTCCTGCTGCCTGCACATCCTCCGCCGGCTGGGGTGCACCTGTTGATGTGGCCACCCCTGCTGGACGTCCGACTCCCGACTGTGGCAGGGATGCCTCCTCCACCAGCCTGGCCGCACTGTCAGAGGCAGCTCCACAGGGCACCCAGGTGACTGATGGGTGGGAAGATGGCACAGAGGACGACTGGCGCGTAGGGGGTCCAGTTGAGGAGGGGGTCGGAACAAGCCCCATCAGACGGAGGAATCCGGTCTGGGTGACCTGTCCCAGCAGGCTGACGTGGTCAACGAGCCATTCGAGATGACGTGCAGTCTCTCCATGAAAAGACTGCAGGTCACCTCGCATGGCCCGTTGACGCAACGCCACACCAGCCAGGACAGGCTCAACCCGGACCTGGATAGCCACGTCCGCAGGCAGAGGAAGGCCAGTTGACGTCAGCTCATCCCCTGCCTGAAAACGGGTCTGGACGTAGGCATCCCTGCTGGTGCAAGATGATGCAGGGACAGGATCGGGGACAGGATTGCACACAGGCACCTCCGCGGCCGCCTGTGCTGCCTCCTGTCCCTGGTCCTGGACTGCACCACTAGCACCAGTGGGATCCCCACCTCCAGACCCCGTCTCTGGTGCTTGCACGGCCTCCTCCTCCACCAGACCCCCCACCAACCTGGATGACTCCGTGCCATCTTCCCCTGTTGGGCCCTGTGGGGTCCCAGCTGCCCCTTCTGCTGCCGAGGAGTCCAACTGCAACCTCCGCCTCTTGGACCTCCCCCCGGCAGCTGCGGCCTGGGACGCGGCACCGGACTCCTCACTCCCCGACGAGATGACAACACGGGAGGGGAGCCGGGCCTTGCGTCTCCGGCTGGCGGTCGGATCCCCGCCGCTGTGCTCCACAGCACCTTCTCCGCCCTCTTCATCAGTTGACGCTGCAGACAGGGAGAAACAAAACACAGGCATCAGGGCACTGTACAATGGACACATACACGCACGACAGTTGCACATGAGTGGCATTGGCAAACCTCAGACATGTCATCACAATCCCCAACACACATGTCATTGCAACTGGCACACATGAGCCATACCACAGCCATATCGCAACTGCCACCACCATCCCTACACATACAACAGCATCAGCAGCCAAAGGGGAGCCATACATCACATGCAACACAGGAAGTGCACCACACATGTACACACACCACCACACTTGCATGCATGTCTACACCTCTGCCAAGTGTCGCACTGTTCAGACGGGCATCCATGTCACATCTGCCAATCAGGCTTCCACATACCGCTGTCACATGCATCCATGTAGCATCACTGTTGCACCTTTGACAAATACACACACATGCACATGTACACAGTGCTCATACATGCAGCCGAAAACAACATACATGCCTGACATCACGGACATGTCTACTTACATACACATTCATCCAAACATGTGTGCACGCACAACTGCATTTGCCATGCAAGCCCACACACACAAGCACCATCCATGTCTCACACATTACAGCCCTCGCATGTGTCAGCCCCACGGCCCTGTACACCCCCACCCATACTCCACCCCATACAAACAGATGTGCAACCGGCACAATGGGGAATGATCACCACACGCCCTGCTCACAACCAGGATGCATGTACACTCACCGCTCGACTCCAGACGGCTCTGCTTCTCTAGGACCTGGACGTGGAGCGCTGGGGATATGCGTTCCAGGACCCCCATCTGTTCTTCCGACAAGTGGCCCCGGCGCCCCTTGGCATCCGCTGCCTTCAAGAGGCGCCGGGCCTTGTTCAGGGTCCTGGACCTGAAGTCCTCCCAGCGCTTCCTGACATGTTGTAAGTCCCGGACTGCCACCCCCTCCGCGTTGATGGCAGTCACGATGTCAGTCCAGATCCGAGTCCGTCCTTCCTTGTCGGCGCGGGAACTTCCAAAGAGGGCATCATACTGCCCCAGGACTTGCTCCACCAGGACACCAACTTCGGTGGCACTGAAGCTGGTGCCCCTCTGCCTCTCTGGCCGGGGGTTGTCAGTGGTCGCAGATGGTGTTAGCCCCGACATGACAACCCCAGAGGCAGGAGTGGGTGGGCAACTGGGTCCTGGGGCTGGGCTGTGGAGCGATGGAATTCCAGTCGGGAGTCTTCTGTTCCAGCAGGGGTGGTCACAGCAACAGCACCCCTGGCTGATGTGCAGGCAGCAAATGGCAGTGCACGTGGGCAGCAGGCAGTCAGGCAGCAGCAGATAGCAGGTGGGAGCGTGCTCGGGGCTCTGGGGGGCAGTAATTCGGCCTTCTGGGCAGGAGCGTGGTCTCCCGTGTGCTCACGCGTGGCCAGCTTGGTACGGAGTGAATTGGCACGTGAAAATCCTGCACGTCAGCGTGAAAACCGAGGAAAGGCCCTTAGCGCGTAAGCGCGTCAGCACGCATACGCGATTCCATTGGACCAAAGGCCCTCAGCGCGTAGGCGCGTCTGTGACGTGACCCGCACGGGTGTTTCCCACACAGCACGTGATGACAGCACACGTGGAAAGACTGCACGTCAGAGTCTCATTGCGTGTGATTGGTGGAAATGGCCGTACACCGGGATACAGGTGCGCTGACGTACTTGCGTGTGTAAGTGTCCGCGCACACCTCATATACACGTACATAGGCCAATCGCGTGTACACGCACTTTTGTCCAATTACACGCGATGAGACTCTGACGTGCAGTCTTTCCACGTGTGCTCTGTCATCACGTGCTGTGTGGGAAACACCCGTGCGGGTCACGTCACAGACGCGCCTACGCGCTGAGGGCCTTTGGTCCAATGGAATCGCGTATGCGTGCTGACGCGCTTACGCGCTAAGGGCCTTTCCTCGGTTTTCACGCTGACGTGCAGGATTTTCACGTGCCAATTCACTCCGTACCAAGCTGGCCACGCGTGAGCACACGGGAGACCACGCTCCTGCCCAGAAGGCCGAATTACTGCCCCCCAGAGCCCCGAGCACGCTCCCACCTGCTATCTGCTGCTGCCTGACTGCCTGCTGCCCACGTGCACTGCCATTTGCTGCCTGCACATCAGCCAGGGGTGCTGTTGCTGTGACCACCCCTGCTGGAACAGAAGACTCCCGACTGGAATTCCATCGCTCCACAGCCCAGCCCCAGGACCCAGTTGCCCACCCACTCCTGCCTCTGGGGTTGTCATGTCGGGGCTAACACCATCTGTGACCACTGACAACCCCCGGCCAGAGAGGCAGAGGGGCACCAGCTTCAGTGCCACCGAAGTTGGTGTCCTGGTGGAGCAAGTCCTGGGGCAGTATGATGCCCTCTTTGGAAGTTCCCGCGCCGACAAGGAAGGACGGACTCGGATCTGGACTGACATCGTGACTGCCATCAACGCGGAGGGGGTGGCAGTCCGGGACTTACAACATGTCAGGAAGCGCTGGGAGGACTTCAGGTCCAGGACCCTGAACAAGGCCCGGCGCCTCTTGAAGGCAGCGGATGCCAAGGGGCGCCGGGGCCACTTGTCGGAAGAACAGATGGGGGTCCTGGAACGCATATCCCCAGCGCTCCACGTCCAGGTCCTAGAGAAGCAGAGCCGTCTGGAGTCGAGCGGTGAGTGTACATGCATCCTGGTTGTGAGCAGGGCGTGTGGTGATCATTCCCCATTGTGCCGGTTGCACATCTGTTTGTATGGGGTGGAGTATGGGTGGGGGTGTACAGGGCCGTGGGGCTGACACATGCGAGGGCTGTAATGTGTGAGACATGGATGGTGCTTGTGTGTGTGGGCTTGCATGGCAAATGCAGTTGTGCGTGCACACATGTTTGGATGAATGTGTATGTAAGTAGACATGTCCGTGATGTCAGGCATGTATGTTGTTTTCGGCTGCATGTATGAGCACTGTGTACATGTGCATGTGTGTGTATTTGTCAAAGGTGCAACAGTGATGCTACATGGATGCATGTGACAGCGGTATGTGGAAGCCTGATTGGCAGATGTGACATGGATGCCCGTCTGAACAGTGCGACACTTGGCAGAGGTGTAGACATGCATGCAAGTGTGGTGGTGTGTGTACATGTGTGGTGCACTTCCTGTGTTGCATGTGATGTATGGCTCCCCTTTGGCTGCTGATGCTGTTGTATGTGTAGGGATGGTGGTGGCAGTTGCGATATGGCTGTGGTATGGCTCATGTGTGCCAGTTGCAATGACATGTGTGTTGGGGATTGTGATGACATGTCTGAGGTTTGCCAATGCCACTCATGTGCAACTGTCGTGCGTGTATGTGTCCATTGTACAGTGCCCTGATGCCTGTGTTTTGTTTCTCCCTGTCTGCAGCGTCAACTGATGAAGAGGGCGGAGAAGGTGCTGTGGAGCACAGCGGCGGGGATCCGACCGCCAGCCGGAGACGCAAGGCCCGGCTCCCCTCCCGTGTTGTCATCTCGTCGGGGAGTGAGGAGTCCGGTGCCGCGTCCCAGGCCGCAGCTGCCGGGGGGAGGTCCAAGAGGCGGAGGTTGCAGTTGGACTCCTCGGCAGCAGAAGGGGCAGCTGGGACCCCACAGGGCCCAACAGGGGAAGATGGCACGGAGTCATCCAGGTTGGTGGGGGGTTTGGTGGAGGAGGGGGCCGCGCAAGCACCAGAGACAGGGTCTGGAGGTGGGGATCCCACTGGTGCTAGTGGTGCAGTGCAGGACCAGGGACAGGAGGCAGCACAGGCGGCCGCGGAGGTGCCTGTGTGCAATCCTGTCCCCGATCCTGTCCCTGCATCATCTTGCACCAGCAGGGATGCCTACGTCCAGACCCGTTTTCAGGCAGGGGATGAGCTGACGTCAACTGGCCTTCCTCTGCCTGCGGACGTGGCCATCCAGGTCCGGGTTGAGCCTGTCCTGGCTGGTGTGGCGTTGCGTCAACGGGCCATGCGAGGTGACCTGCAGTCTTTTCATGGAGAGACTGCACGTCATCTCGAATGGCTCGTTGACCACGTCAGCCTGCTGGGACAGGTCACCCAGGCCGGATTCCGCTGTCTGATGGGGCTTGCTCCGACCCCCTCCTCAACTGGACCCCCTACGCGCCAGTCGTCCTCTGTGCCATCTTCCCACCCATCAGTCACCTGGGTGCCCTGTGGAGCTGCCTCTGACAGTGCGGCCAGGCTGGTGGAGGAGGCATCCCTGCCACAGTCGGGAGTCGGACGTCCAGCAGGGGTGGCCACATCAACAGGTGCACCCCAGCCGGCGGAGGATGTTCAGGCAGCAGGAGGCAGTGCACGGGCAGAGGCAGAGCAGCAGCAGCAGCAAGATGGTGGGAGCCATGAAGGCTCGGGGCCTTCGACATCGGAGGGGCAGGCATCGGCCGGAGGGCAGGAGGACCCAGGACAGAGAGTGTCTTCCGTGTGGCAGCGGTTGGGCCACGCCATAGGTGCGGAGCGGCGGCGGGCGGAAGAGGCGCAGCTCACAATGGTCAGGGCGGAGAACTCCATGCGGAGGGCCCTGAGGCGGGCCGAGTGCCTCGAGGCAATCCGCAGGGGGTTGGAGGAGGACACGGCGTCGTCCCTGCGGACCCTCGGGGCCATGGAACTGGACCGCCTCCGGGACATCGAACAGGAGTTCGATGATGCCCTGGCCCGGAACACCACAGAGTGAGCCGCTGGACTTGCCCGCCGCCTTTGTATATAGTTCTTTAGTTTTAGGTTTCCTTTCGTTCTTATTATTATTTGGAGTCGACGGACACTGCTCCACTTTTTGTATATAGTTGATATTTAGGTAGGTTTTTTAGGAGGTTTCCTTAGTTCAGTTGTGATGATGGACCCTTGTTATTTTTGTACATAGTTCTTTGTTGCATGGAGAGTTTTTACATTTCACTTTGGACATAATTTTTTTGATTTGATTTTCTAGTTTTGTGTTATTATGCGGACATGCAGCTTATTTTTTCACATTTACATTGTAGTTAGTTTTCTTTCTTTGGCATTTGTATTTTTTTCAATACATTTTTTTTTCCATTGTTCACTGTGTGGTTTCATCTCATTGGTTTCATGCATGTCATGTTGTGTGTTTTCCCATTCAATTTGAAAATATGTGTGTGACGGACATGGGTTCATTTGCTTCATGTACATTGGGGGTGTAACATGTGATTTCCATTTCCATGTGGGTGAATGGGTTACTTGGTAGGGCTTTTTGGCTGTGGAGGCTGACCATTACGCACATAATTGGGGATTGTGAGGACCTGGTGGGGGCTGCACATGGTGGCAGGGGGGTGGGGGTGCAGGGGGACATGAGTGGGGGCCTGGTGGAGGGTGACCCTGGTGGCTGGGGGGTGGGGGTGGTGGGTGACATGAGTGGGGGCCTGGTGGAGGGTGCCCCTGGTGGCTGGGGGGTGGGGGTGGTGGGAGACATGAGTGGGGGCCTGGTGGAGGGTGACCCTGCACTGCTGCGGTGTGGGGGTGATGGGAGACATGAGTGGGGGCCTGGTGGAGGGTGACCCTGGTGGCTGGGGGTGATAGGGGACATGAGTGGGGGCCTGGTGGAGGGTGACCCTGGTGGCTGGGGGGTGGGGGTGGTGGTAGACATGAGTGGGGGGCCTGGTGGAGGGTGACCCTGCACTGCTGGGGTGTGGGGGTGGTGGGAGACATGAGTGGGGCCCTGGTGGAGGGTGACCCTGCACTGCTGGGGGATGGGGGTGGTGGTAGACATGAGTGGGGGCCTGCTGGAGGGTGACCCTGCACTGCTGGGGTGTGGGGGTGGTGGGAGACATGAGTTGGACATGGGTGGGGGCCTACTGGCAGGTGCCCCACAGTGCTGGGGGGTGGGGGTGGTGGGAGACATGAGTTGGACATGGGTGGGGGCCTGCTGGCAGGTGCCCCACAGTGCTGGGGGGTGGGGGTGGTGGGAGACATGAGTGGGGCCCTGGTGGAGGGTGACCCTGGTGGCTGGGGGGTGGGGGTGGTGGGAGACATGAGTTGGACATGGGTGGGGGCCTACTGGCAGGTGCCCCACAGTGCTGGGGGGTGGGGGTGGTGGGGGACATGAGTTGGACATGGGTGGGGGACTGCTGGCATGTGCCCCACAGTGCTGGGGGGTGGGGGTGCAAGGGGACATGTGTTGGTGTTCATTAGTTCAAGGAGACATGTGCCTTTGCTGGGGGGCATGCCCATGTTGGGTGGGCTGCCTGCGGGACATGACCAGGGATGCAGGGTAGTCCCCTGTGGTGTGGGCTGCCTGCAGGGGCCGTGGAGGGTGTACAGGGTACACCTGGGAGGACCCACACTGTCAAATCACATGTGGGACTCCCCGGCACCCCTGAAATACACGTACCGTGCAGAAATCGCGTGTAAAACTTCCCGCGCACCCCTGAAATACATGCGCCCAGGCTATTCGCGTGTAAAACTTCCCGCGCACCCCTGAAATACACGCGCCCAGGCTATTCGCGTGTAAAACTTCCCGCGCACCCCTGAAATACACGCGCCCAGGCTATTCGCGTGTGGAACTTCCCGCGCACCCCTGAAATGCACGGGCCCAGGCTATTCGCGTGTGGAACTCCCCGCGCACCCCTGAAATACACGCGCCCAGGCTATTCGCGTGTGGAACTTCCCGCGCACCCCTGAAATACACGCGCCCAGGCTATTCGCGTGTGGAACTTCCCGCGCACCCCTGAAATACACGCGCCCAGGCTATTCGCGTGTGGAACTTCCCGCGCACCCCTCAAATTCATGCGCCCAGGCTATTCGCGTGTGGAACTTCCCGCGAACCCCTGAAATACACGCGCCCAGGCTATTTGCGTGTGGAACTTCCCGCGCACCCCTGAAATACACGCGCCCAGGCTATTCGCGTGTGGAACTTCCCGCGCACCCCTGAAATACACGCGCCCAGGCTATTCGCGTGTGGAACTTCCCGCGAACCCCTGAAATACATGCGCCCAGGCTATTCGCGTGTGGAACTTCCCGCGAACCCCTGTAATACACGTAGCCCGCTCCCCCAGGCCCGATCGCGTGAGGAACTTCCCGCGCACCCCTCAAATTCACGCGCCCAGGCTATTCGCGTGTGAAACTTCCCGCGCACCCCTCAAATTCACGCGCCCAGGCTATTCGCGTGTGGAACTTCCCGCGAACCCCTGAAATGCACGGGCCCAGGCTATTCGCGTGTGGAACTCCCCGCGCACCCCTGAAATACACGCGCCCAGGCTATTCGCGTGTGGAACTTCCCGCGCACCCCTGAAATACACGCGCCCAGGCTATTCGCGTGTGGAACTTCCCGCGCACCCCTGAAATACACGCGCCCAGGCTATTCGCGTGTGGAACTTCCCGCGCACCCCTCAAATTCACGCGCCCAGGCTATTCGCGTGTGGAACTTCCCGCGAACCCCTGAAATACACGCGCCCAGGCTATTCGCGTGTGGAACTTCCCGCGCACCCCTGAAATACACGCGCCCAGGCTATTCGCGTGTGGAACTTCCCGCGCACCCCTGAAATACACGCGCCCAGGCTATTCGCGTGTGGAACTTCCCGCGAACCCCTGAAATACATGCGCCCAGGCTATTCGCGTGTGGAACTTCCCGCGAACCCCTGTAATACACGTAGCCCGCTCCCCCAGGCCCGATCGCGTGAGGAACTTCCCGCGCACCCCTCAAATTCACGCGCCCAGGCAATTCGCGTGTGAAACTTCCCGCGCACCCCTCAAATTCACGCGCCCAGGCTATTCGCGTGTGGAACTTCCCGCGAACCCCTGAAATGCACGGGCCCAGGCTATTCGCGTGTGGAACTCCCCGCGCACCCCTGAAATACACGCGCCCAGGCTATTCGCGTGTGGAACTTCCCGCGCACCCCTGAAATACACGCGCCCAGGCTATTCGCGTGTGGAACTTCCCGCGCACCCCTGAAATACACGCGCCCAGGCTATTCGCGTGTGGAACTTCCCACGCACCCCTCAAATTCACGCGCCCAGGCTATTCGCGTGTGGAACTTCCCGCGAACCCCTGAAATACACGCGCCCAGGCTATTCGCGTGTGGAACTTCCCGCGCACCCCTGAAATACACGCGCCCAGGCTATTCGCGTGTGGAACTTCCCGCGCACCCCTGAAATACACGCGCCCAGGCTATTCGCATGTGGAACTTCCCGCGAACCCCTGAAATACATGCGCCCAGGCTATTCGCGTGTGGAACTTCCCGCGAACCCCTGTAATACACGTAGCCCGCTCCCCCAGGCCCGATCGCGTGAGGAACTTCCCGCGCACCCCTCAAATTCACGCGCCCAGGCTATTCGCGTGTGAAACTTCACGTGAACCCCTGAAATACACGTAGCACGCTCCCCCAGGCCCGATCGCGTGAGGAACTTCACGCGAACCCCTGTAATACACGTAGCCCGCTCCCCCAGGCCCGATCGCGTGTGGAACTTCCCGCGCACCCCTCAAATTCACGCGCCCAGGCTATTCGCGTGTGAAACTTCACGCGAACCCCTGAAATACACGTAGCACGCTCCCCCAGGCCCGATCGCGTGAGGAACTTCATGCGAACCCCTGTAATACACGTAGCCCGCTCCCCCAGGCCCGATCGCGTGTGGAACTTCACGCGAACCCCTGAAATACACGTAGCCCGCTCCCCCAGGCCCGATCGCGTGAGGAACTTCATGCGAACCCCTGTAATACACGTAGCCCGCTCCCCCAGGCCCGATCGCGTGTGGAACTTCCCGCGCACCCCTCAAATTCACGTCCCCAGGCTATTCGCGTGTGAAACTTCACGCGAACCCCTGAAATACACGTAGCACGCTCCCCCAGGCCCGATCGCGTGAGGAACTTCACGCGAACCCCTGTAATACACGTAGCCCGCTCCCCCAGGCCCGATCGCGTGTGGAACTTCACGCGAACCCCTGAAATACACGTAGCCCGCTCCCCCAGGCCCGATCGCGTGAGGAACTTCACGCGAACCCCTGTAATACACGTAGCCCGCTCCCCCAGGCCCGATCGCGTGAGGAACTTAACGCGAACCCCTGTAATACACGTAGCCCGCTCCCCCAGGCCCGATCGCGTGAGGAACTTCACGCGAACCCCTGTAATACACGTAGCCCGCTCCCCCAGGCCCGATCGCGTGAGGAACTTCACGCGAACCCCTAACCCCTGTGATGCACGTACCCTGCAAATCGCGTGTGACACTTCCCGCGCACCCCGGTATACATGCACACGTATTTTTTGTCAGCGGGTGTCCGTGTTTGTGGGTACCCCTTTGCACGTCATTTTTCCTGGAGGGCCACAGTATGGGACATTCATCATGGCAGTATATAGGTGCTATTTGTTGGAGCACCTTTTGGCGCACATTTCTTACAGCCGCAGAGACGCTACCGCCTCCTTTCTTGTGGCGGTCGTGGTTGTGCCTGTGCGCTGGTTTGAGCGTGCGCTTTTTTCCCCTATTCTATTCCATGAATACGTGTTGTAGGCGAGCGTGTGGGCGTTCCGCGCACTTGTGCCCTGTACTTCCCCCGTGACGCCCACGTTTTGGCAAGTTGTTCCCCATTCCGAGTGTTACGCCCGTGTTCCGCCTACTTTTATTGCGTGCGCTGCGCTATGTGCGAATTTCGCTGTGGCCTGTGCGATTTTCGCTGTGACCTGGCGCACGCTGTTAGATGGCCTGTGCGCCAACGTGCGCCAACGTGCGCCGCGCACTTTTTTATCGCACATCCGCTGGTTTTCTCGCGCACGGCCTTCCATGAATCGACGTGCGCTGCTTTTCGTGCGATTTTCGCACTTGCACTGCGATTTTCGCTATTCCACTGCGATTCGCACGTTTTTGCCCACTTGCGCCGCGCTAATTATTCCATGAATCAGTTCCATATGACATGTATATAAAGTCAAAGTCATTATTGTTAAGTTTTGCTACTAAAAAACTATGAAATTCAGTGAAAAAACTTTGTTAAAGGGACGTTATGGTTAAGTTGCGCTACTAAAAACCTATGAAATTCAGTAAAAAAACTTTGTTAAAGGGACGTTATGGTTAAGTTGCGCTACTAAAAACCTATGAAATTCAGTGAAAAAAACTTTGTTAAAGGGACGTTATGGTTAAGTTGCGCTACTAAAAACCTATGAAATTCAGTGAAAAAACTTTGTTAAAGGGACGTTATGGTTCCAAGTAAAACCGAAAAACCCTTGAAATTCGCCAGTTATGGTAAGCTAAGCAACCATAACTCGCGCCACCACCGTGCACTGCTAAGACTAACACCCAGGACATCAAAGATGACATCACAAATGTCATTGATGACATCACTGATGACATCACATGTGTATGTACTTCTCATGAAATATGTGTAGAAGGGATTCTTATTATGTTGCGAAAAAAGTGTCAAGAATCATTGCAAGAAATATACCCTAATAAGTGCATTGATCGATGCATTGATATAAATAGCATCCTATTATGGGGTTCTATCTAGTATACTAAGCTACTCATACAGAAACATAACATTGTGTGCAGCGTAATAGATGAAGGTATGATATTCGTAATGTTAATGTGTTGAATAATGAAATGATAATTGTTTTCTTAATAGATTTTTGTGTACTGTGAAATATGTAATAAGTAGCTAATAAAACCCATGTATTACATAATTGCATTACTATAGACAAAACACAAAGACACAAGAACACATACCAATATGGGTAAATACAGGGAAAGTGAAGTTATCAAAAAAGCACAAGTAGTAGCAGAAACAATTCATAACTTAACTGATTAGATTCATGCAAATAAATGATTGCTCTGTTTCAAAGCTGCTATTTACCCTATGTATATGTATCACTTGATGTGACTGGACCCTAAGGAAAGTAGTGTGAGTACAATGTATACAAATATGACCATATACAGGGAAAGTACAGCCATAAAAAAACAACAGAACTATCAGAAAGTGCTCATTAGTCTAGTGATTATCTTTATGCACAAAAAGGATTGCTGTCTTTCAAGCTTGTGTTTTCCCATATATATATGTTTCATATGATGTGACTGTACTCTAAGGGAATTACTGTAAGAACCTACTAGAAGCATATGTCTACAAATAAAATAAAATTCTTAGTTTCTGACTGTTACTGAAGAAAACCATGTGGCCTAGATATGTCAGCAAAAGAAAAAATAGTGAGCCAGACATGTGATGTCATCAGTGATGTCATCAATGACATTTGCGATGTCATCTTGGATGTCCTGGGTGTTAGTTTTAGCAGTGCACGGTGGTGGCGCGAGTTATGGTTGCTTAGCTTACCATAACTGGCGAATTTCAAGGGTTTTTCGGTTTTACTTGGAACCATAACGTCCCTTTAACAAAGTTTTTTCACTGAATTTCATAGGTTTTTAGTAGCACAACTTAACCATAACGTCCCTTTAACAAAGTTTTTTCACTGAATTTCATAGGTTTTTAGTAGCGCAACTTAACCATAACGTCCCTTTAACAAAGTTTTTTTCACTGAATTTCATAGGTTTTTAGTAGCGCAACTTAACCATAATATACATATATGTATACTGAAGTCAGTAAAGGATGGATGCTCCCAATACGAATAATGGCTGTGCTAAGTGAAAGAAAGAAGATTACGTTTTCATTTGTCGCAATCAGAAAAACAAGTGAATTACAGGAGAAAACTCGAAAGACAAAACTGGATGAGCCAAGAAGCCAAGGACATATCAGACTGGGGTGAACTGACAGTGGATACAAATCGTGAGGAAGAATGAAGCTTCTGTTCAGAAGGCATGGACAAAAACAAGAAGACGTTAGAGGTCCATTTAAGAATAGAATTTTAATACACTGAAAGGCTCTATGTTGTGGTCTCTAGTCATATCGGGAGAAGAAGTTGGACGAGCATGGTGGTCACACCTACGCACGAGTGCAGAATGTGCCTTCACTCCCCTGAATTTCCCGGAGCAAAGAACATGTTCAAGGCCGAGTTCAAAAGACCTAATTGGCAGTAGAGCACTGAGATGATGATGGATGGATATGTTAATTGGTGGGATGCTATGGTTAAGACTAGCTCATCTGCACCTGGTTGTGCTGCCTGCGTAGTGCCAACGTAGGTTGAGAGGGCACTGACAGAGGTTAGAGTGTAACAAATGATAGAGGACTGTGTAATTAAGGGTCCTATAGTTGTATAACCAATTAGACATTGCGTATTTAGTGACGTTTATAGTGAGAAATTTTGGGGAAGGGCTCAGTTGCCCCACCTGATGTTAAGAGACCTATCACATAATTCCAATGCCCTTAACAAGTATGGATTGTATACATAGGTGATCCTTTTAGACCCTATCACACTCACGATTAGGTTTTTGTAGTTTGCCACGTAGGATGACGTTAGTGATACGTAGGTTAAACGTCATCAATGACGAATATTTACTATAAAAATGTATGTTTTTCTAATTGCTTTGAGACGTCTCGAGAGAGATCATGAGGCATGTCTGTTGATGTCCATTGTACTCCCTATTTTAGATAATTGAGATTAAAACAGTATCTTTTGCCAACTTCCTGAGTTGTGTCTATTATTGATGTCTGAGTAAATTCTAAATCATCCATCTCTCTCTAATGCATTACTAACCTATCTTAAAGGGCTTAGTAGGAACCTCAGTTCATCACGGAAGGGCAAGGAAGAGCCAGCGGAAGGGCCAGGAAGAGCCAGCGGGTGGCAATGAAGAAGGGCAAGAAAGAGCCTACAGAAGGGTAAGAAAGAGCCCATGGAAGTGCAAAGAAGAGCCAGCAGAAGGGTATGGCAGAGCCTGCAGAAGGGCAAGGAAGAGCCCACAGAATGGCAAGGAAGAGGTAGCGGAAGGGTCAGGAAGAGCCAGCGGAGGGACAAGGAAGTGCCTGCAGAAGAGCAAGGAAGAGCCGGCAGAAGGGCAAGGAAGAGCCCACGGAAAGGCAAGGAAGAGCGTGTGGAAGAGCAAGAAAGAGCCAGCAGAGGGGAAAGGAAGAATGGCAAGGAAGAGCCAGCGGAAGAGCAAGGAAGAGCCAGAGGAAGGGCAAGGAAGAGCTCATGGAAGGACACCGAAGAGCCAGAAGAAGGGCATGGAATAGCCCAAAGAAGGGCAAGGAAGAGTCCATGGATGGGTGAAGAAAAGCCAGCAGAAGGGCAAGGAAGAGCCTGTGGAAAGTCCTGTGGAAGAGCAAGGAAGGGTCAGCAGAAGGGCAAGGAAGAGCCAGCAGAAGAGCAAGGAACAGCATGAGGAAGGGAAAGGATGAGCCCAAGGAAGGGCAAGGAGGAGCCCGCAGAAGGGCAAGGAATCACCCACAGAAGGACAATGAAGAGCCAGTAGAAGGATAAGGAAGAGCCCACATGAGGGCAAGGAAAAGCCTGCAGAAGGGCAAGGAAGAGCCAGTGGAAGGGCAAGGAAGAGCTCATGGTAGGGCAAGAATGAGTCTGTGGAAGGGCAAGGAAGAGCCAGCAGCAGGGCAAAGAAGAACCCATGGAACGGCAAGGAAGAGCCCATAGAAGGGCAAGGAATAACCTGCAGAAGGGCAAGGAAGAGCCAGCAGAGTGCAAGGAAGAGCCTGAGTATGGGCAAGGAAGAGGTTTGAAAGGGCAAGGAGTAGCCAGTGGAAGGGCAAGGAAGAGCCCATGGAAGGGCAATGATGAGTCTGCAGAAGGGCAAGTAAGAGACAGAGGAAGGGGAAGGACTATCCCACGTAAGAGCAGGGAAGAGCCTGCAGAAGGGCAAGCAAGATTCTGTGGAAGGGCAAGGAAGTGCCAGCAGAAGGGTAAGGAATAGCCTGTGCAAGGGTAAGGAAGAGTCAGCGTAAGGGCAAAGAAGAGCCAGTGGAAGTTTAAGGAAGAGCCAGAAGAAGGGCATTTATATATGACTATGTAACATTGTCAGGAGAGGTTTTCTGAAGATCAGTTATGTATGATTAGGGAGGGGTAGGACACACCCCCTCACCGGCTAGTGCATGAAGCAAGAGGCAGGTCTTCAACAGTTCCACCGGTGAGCTACTTCCGATGGCTGGGGAGAGAGCAGTTCATTGTATGGGGGCAATTAGAGAAGGGGTGGCATGGGACAGGATGGCTGAGGAGTGACAGAGAAGGATGACCGAGATAGAGGGAGGGAGTAAAGAGAGATGCATTCAGCAAGGCAATGGAGACTGAAACCTTTGATAGATGTGAAGGCAGGAAGTAGAAATGTAAGAGCCAGGGTGTAGGTAGATTGCAGAGGGACCATTCAGTGCATTTGAGAGCTTTGTTTAGAAGAAAGAAAGAGTAGAGGGTAAGACCGAGGTGTAGGCTGGAAGAGTAGTCCAGTCTACTGAGCAGCTGGCTGGGGATTAGAGATGTGGACGAGTGTTGGCGGTGGTGGGAGGGGATCTTCCTTATGTTGAGAAGGTTCATTCTGGCAGCAGTGGCAGCAGGTCGAACAAAGTGCAGCTGTCTTTGTTTTCTATCACAGAGGACCCCAACCTCACAAGCCTTGAATAATGGAGACAGAAGGCCACAAGGAAAGGAGGTATCCGATAGGGGTTGCGGTTAGCAATCGAGGCAGGGAGAAAGGTGACTTCCTTCTTTCTCCACCCTAGCATCAGACAGCGCAGTCCTCTCCAATGACCGCTGGCTAGGAGGCATCTGGCAGTGCACTGCACGATAACCATGGTAACAGACGGAAAGGGGAGAAAGAGCTTGGTATCATCGACAGAAAGGTGAAGCGACAAAAAATGGCTGAAATTAGATGACCAAGGGACCAGGTGTAGAGCGTGAAGAAGAAAAGTGGCTCAATTACCTGTCCTTGAGGGACACTGACTAGGAGGGGTGTGGGGGAGCAGGTGTAGAGCGTGAAGAAGAGTGATTCAAGGACCTGTCCTTGAGGCACACTGACTAGGAGGGGTGTGGGGGACCAGGTGTAGAGCGTGAAGAAGAGTGAGTCAAGGACCTGTCCTTGAGGGACACTGACTAGGACGGGTGTGGGGGAGCAGATGTAGAGCGTGAAGAAGAGTGTGTCAAAGACCTGTCCTTCGGCGACACTGACTAGGAGGGGTGTGGGGGAGCAGGTGTAGAGCGTGAAGAAGAGTGAGTCAAGGACCTGTCCTTGAGGCACACTGACTAGGAGGGGTGTGGGGGAGCAGGTGTAGAGCGTGAAGAAGAGTGTGTCAAAGACCTGTCCTTCGGGGACACTGACTAGGAGGGATGTGGGGGAGCAGGTGTAGAGCGTGAAGAAGAGTGGGTCAAGGACCTGTCCTTGAGGGTCACTGACTAGGAGGGGTGTGGGGGAGCAGGTGTAGAGCGTGAAGAAGAGTGAGTCAAGGACCTGTCCTTCGGGGACACTGACTAGGAGGGGTGTGGGCGAGCAGATGTAGAGCGTGAAGAAGAGTGTGTCAAAGACCTGTCCTTCGGGGACACTGACTAGGAGGGGTGTGGGGGAGCAGGTGTAGAGCGTGAAGAATAGTGGGTCAAGGACCTGTCCTTGAGGGTCACTGACTAGGAGGGGTGTGGGGGAGCAGGTGTAGAGCGTGAAGAAGAGTGAGTCAAGGACCTGTCCTTGAGGCACACTGACTAGGAGGGGTGTGGGGGACCAGGTGTAGAGCGTGAAGAAGAGTGGGTCAAGGACCTGTCCTTGAGGGTCACTGACTAGGAGGGGTGTGGGGGAGCAGGTGTAGAGCGTGAAGAAGAGTGAGTCAAGGACCTGTCCTTGAGACACACTGACTAGGAGGGGTGTGGGGGAGCAGATGTAGAGTGTGAAGAATAGTGGGTCAAGGACCTGTCCTTGAGGGTCACTGACTAGGAGGGGTGTGGGGGAGCAGATGTAGAGCGTGAAGAAGAGTGTGTCAAAGACCTGTCCTTCGGGGACACTGACTAGAAGGGGTGTGGGGGAGCGGGTGTTAGAGCGTGAAGAATAGTGGGTCAAGGACCTGTCCTTGAGGGACACTGACTACGAGTGGTGGGGGGAGCAGATGTAGAGAGTGAGGAAGTGTGGGGCAAGGACCTGTCCTTGAGGGTCACTGACGAGGAGGGCTGTGGGGGACCAGGTGTAGAGCGTGAAGAAGAGTGGGTCAATTACCTGTCCTTGAGGGACACTGACTAGGAGGGGTGTGGGGGAGCAGTTGTAGATCGTGAAGAAGAGTGGGTCAATTACCTGTCTTTCAGGGACACTGACTAGGAGGGGTGTGGGGGAGCAGGTGTTAGAGTTTTAAGAGTTGGAGGAGAAGTTTGGGAGGTAGGGGGTCCCTCAAGTGAGTGCAGTGTCCTTGAAGCCAAAAGAGGTGAGGGCTAGAAGACGCGAGGGTTGAGCCACTGTATCAGAGACTGCGGAGCGATTAAATAGAATGAGAACGGAGGATTTGTGTGCATGTCAAGAGAAACCCATAAAACTGCACGTATAACTACAATTAAAAACTTTAAAAAAGCACACAATATTATGTGTTAAAAAGCCCTCAAATTAAGTATCCTTGAAGATTGATTATTACTGCTAAAGGCGTGTTCCGTGTTCCAACGCTGGTACATAACTCACCATATAGTGCCGTCACTCCCCTGAGAACTTTCTCAATGTCTTAGAGACTAATGCAAGCTCTCTACTCTAACACCTCGATCCGAATACAATTGACCAACACTGGAGCCCTGTCTAAAAAAATTCCAACTCATCGCGGATTAAAACAGGGCTGTGTACTCGCTGCATTCTTATTTAGCCTGTATATCTCTGACCTAGGAAACTCTCAAAGCGCAATTCACGCATTCTCTCCGAAAGTAAATGGCAAAGCAATCCCATGGATTCTCTATGCCGATGACATTGGGCCTCATTACAAGTTAGGCGGTAAGGGGTTAACAGCACCGGTAAAGGTGCCGACGCCGTCAACCCTGTACCACCTGATTACGAGGTCCCCTCGCGGGACCCGGTCTGCACGTCTGGTTTCACCAGACGTGCAGAGCGGGTCCCGCGAGGGGAAGAGGGAGCAAAAAACGGGCCGCTCGTAATCGGCCCGTTGTTTGCTCCCTCTCCCATTCCCATTCAGCCCTATGGGGACTGAAATGGGAATGGGGAAGGCCTTCGAACTCGGAATGGCCCGGTAATTCCTCATTCTGGGAACCCGGAACCGATTTTGGCGGCATGGCTAACGCCAAAATTGTAATGAGGCCCATTGGGCCTCATTACACGGTAGGCAGTAACCATGGCGCTATTAGCGCCATGGTTGCCGCCGGTATTTTACTGAGTCCGCCATGGTGAATGGCAGAATTACCGCCCTATTCTAAAGTGAGTGGGGGCGGTAATTCCCCATTCACCATGGCACTTCCCCATTCCCATTTTTGCTCCCATAGGGCTCAATGGGAATGGGGAAGGCGGTAATTATGGTACCGCAAATTGTGGTACCGTAATTACCTCCAAGGTCCCTTTGCGGGTCCCGTCCTTAACGGCTGGTAACACCAGCCATTAAGGTAGGGACCCACAAAGGGACCTCGTAGTAAGGCGGTAAGGGTTTATCGGCACTGGTACCCTTACCGGTAAACCCTTACCGCCATCCGTGTAATGAGGCCTATTGTGTTCATCGATTTAACACCAATAGGCCTGCAACGACGTATCCAATGCTTCTACCAATATCTCTGTGAAAATGAAATGAAAATTAACACCTCTAAGTCAAAAATTCTACAGTTTCCTGCCGGACCTCCAAATCTAAGAAATGACAATTAACACCTCTAAGTCAAACATTCTACAGTTTCCTGCCGGACCTCCAAATCTAAGAAATGAAAATTAACACCTCTAAGTCAAACTGTCACCGGGGTCGGTGATATCTTCGTCCAAAAGTGTAGCTTCTGAAATCTCCCCCTCCCCCGACTCCTCACCTTCTTCTTCCTTCCAAGAACCCTTCTTTTCTTTTCTTCGAGTAGACACCTTTTTTTTATGAAGATAGGGACGACCCCGGAAGGAAGCCACCGTGCTCCCCAAAGAAGGGAGACCAGGGGGCCCACCCCCGGGATCGACCAAGAGGGGAAAAAGCCTTAGGCACAAAAAACCCCTGTAGAATCGTTGGGTGTCTTGTAAACGTGGAACCAGGAGTACTCTAGGTAAGATCTGGTAGAAGTGACTGAAGACAACACGTGGAGTGAAGATTCAGAAACACAGGCAGTCCATTAAGAGGTCCGAGGAACTGGTACACAGGCTAAGTGAGGAAGTACTGATGCAGCAAGCAAAGGCAGTCCAGGGGAACAGGCCGGAGTCTGGTACACGGGAGGTCACAGAAGCAATACTGAAGGTAGGTGAAGGAAGAGCGGGAAGAATAACAGACAGGAAAAGGAAAAATGCGGTAAGTGAAGATGGGAAGGTGGGAGGGGAAGCAAGATGGAAGGAGGGCAAAGGAGAATTATTGCGAACCAAGAGAGAAAGGGAAAGGCTGACAGATCCAGCGGAATGAATGACAGACGGGTTCAGACAGGGTACGAGGACCCGACCAGCAGCAAGCGAGAGAGCAGCACGAAAGCCACAGGCAGCAAGCAACTACCTACGGATGAAACCGGAAGCGTTGCAACGCGTCCGTGACCCGGAAGTGGCTGGTTAAAATACCGGGCCGCGGAGCGTCTAGCCAATCAGAATCAGAAAAAGGAAACCAGGAAACAGGGGGCGTGGCCGAAGCGAACGAAGCTAGGTTCCGCGTCGCCAGCGGCTCCATAGACGCCAAGAACTCGGCGGTATGACAGTATGCCCCCTCCTATACGCTCCTCCTCCGGGTTTCCCTGGATGGAAAAAGTGGTATTTGCGAAGTAGGACAGGAGCATTAATGTGTGTGATGGGTTCCCAAGAGTTTTCCGAAGAAGGGTAGCCTTTCCACTTAACCAAATATTCCAGCCTGCCCTTATGATACCTGGAGTCACAGAGTTGGGCGACCTCATATTCAGCTTGAGTGGAACCCTGGGGAATAGGAGTCTGTCTAACCTGTCGTGCCCATGTATCAGCATGAAATGACTTAAGTTGGGAAGCATGGAAAACAGGGTGTACCCTTTTTAGGTTATTTGGTAGTCTTAGGCGAAAAGCCACAGGATTGATTTTCTGTATGATCTCATATGGCCCTAGATATTTTGGAGATAACTTGGAGGGATGTACCCAACGAGGTAAATATCTAGTGGAGAGCATAACATGGGTACCCACATCCCATCCTGGTACAGGTCTACGATGTTTATTGGCTTGAATGCAATATCGGGCTTGGGCTGACTTAAGGCCTTCTTCTACCTTCTTGTGTGTCTCTCTAAGGAGGGAGAGTGAAGAATCTACTGAAGGTACGTTAGTAGAAAGGCCTGAGACAGGAAGAATGGAGCAAGGGTGAAAACCATAAGTACCAAAAAAAGGGCTGAACCCCAGAGCTGCATGTGTGGAGTTATTATAAGAGAATTCAGCTAGAGGGAGTAGTGTGCACCAGTTGTCTTGTTGGCTGTTGATAAAGCATCTTAAGTACTGCTCCAGGGTTCCGTTCAAACGTTCAGTTTGCCCATTGGATTGTGGATGAAATCCAGAGGTGAGAGCTCTTTCAATACCTAGTCTGCTACACAGGGCCTTCCAGAACTGGGAAGTGTACTGACTACCCCGGTCTGAAATAATCTTGTTAGGTAGACTGTGTAACCGGAATATGTCTTGGAGAAACACTTCCGCCATCTTGGCTGCCGTAGGGATGCCAGGTAATGGGGAGAAGTGAGCCAATTTGGTAAATGAATCCACTACTACCATGACACAGGTGCATCCTTCAGACGGAGGTAAATCCACTATGAAATCAGTTGAAATTGTGCTCCAGGGACCCTTGGGTACAGCATTAGGTTCCAGTAGACCAATTGGTCTTTTTCGGGATGATTTACTCCTCAGAAAGATGATGCATGACTGAACGTACTGCTCTACATCCTTTCTCATTGTAGGCCAATAGAAATGTCTTTGAAGATAGTCGTGGGTACCAGCCACACCCCTGTGTCCTCCTAGTTTAGAGTCATGACACCAGACAAGTGCGGTTTTACGAAAAGCCGGAGTGGGTAGATAAAGTTTTCCTCCTACAAGGTAAAGACCGTTCCTGATTTCATAGGCCAGATCTTTAGAGTGTTTTTCAATTTCAAAATGACCTCCAGAATCCTCCTGTACCTGCTGAAGGAATTTAGAAATTATTCCGATGGTCCTGGACTGGGGAAACATCCGTTCAAGATTTGTCTCTGACTCTGACAGGTAATCACACCGGCGGGAAAGAGAGTCGGCTACAACGTTATTTTTTCCCGGGATGTAAATTATGCTGAATTCGAATTGTGCGAAGAAATGAGCCCATCGGGCCTGTCGAGTATTGTAACACTCAAACTGTTTGAGAACCTGTAAGTTCTTATGATCAGTCCTTATGGTGAACGGGAACCTTCCTCCTTGAAGTAGATGACGCCATTCTACACAGGCCGCTTTCATGGCTAGAAGTTCTCGCTCAATAACCGAGTAGTTCTTTTGGCTGGAGGTTAGGGTCTTCGAGAAATAAGCCACCGGATGTTCTGTACCCTGGATTTCTTGAAGAAGTACAGCCCCTATTGCGGCTGAAGAAGCGTCCGTCTCTAGAATGAAGGGTAGAAGTTGGTTTGGTTGTTGTAAAATGGGTGCTGAACAGAAGGCTTCTTTAAGAGTACCAAAGCTGTCTTCTGCCTCCGTTGTCCATTTAAATGGAGTTGCAGATTTCTTTAAGAGCGAGGTGATAGGTAATATCTTTTGAGAGAAATTTGGGATGAATCTTCGGTAGAAGTTTGCTAACCCCAGGAATCTTTGTATCTCTTTGACTGAGGTGGGTGAGGGCCATTCAAGGATGGAAGACACCTTATTAGGATCCATGGAGATTCCGTGGTCTGACAGAATGTATCCTAAATAAGGAATGGAGGAGGCTGAAAACACACATTTGGTGAGTTTAACCGACAACTGGTTTCTCTGTAGTCTTCTGAATACTTGCCTAACATGTTCCACATGGTCTTCAGGAGTACGAGAGTATATCAGTATGTCATCTAAATAAACCAATGTGGTTTGGCACAGGAGATCTGAGAATAGTCTGTCCATAAATCGTTGGAATACCGACGGGGCATTTACCAATCCGAACGGCATTACCTGGTATTCAAAAAGTCCGAAAGGAGTCCGGAATGCTGTCTTCCATTCATCTCCTTTCTGCACCCGGAGTAAGTGATACGCATTCCTCAGGTCGAGTTTGGTAAAGATGGTAGCACCCTGTACAGCTTGTAGGATATCAGTTATCAATGGCATAGGATACCGGTCCTTTATGGTAACCTTGTTTAGGCCGCGATAGTCTATACACGGCCTCAACTCCTTAGAATCCTTTTTTGAGATGAAGAACAGTGATGCCCCTGCAGGGGACTTGGAAGGCCTAATTAGCCCGTTCTCCATGTTGCTGTCCAGGTACTTTCGGAGGTATTGTTTTTCTTCTAATGATAGTGGAAACATCCTACCGAAGGGTACCAATGCACCTGGGGTGAGATCGATGCAACAGTCTTCAGGCCGGTGAGGAGGGAGCTCTACGGGTATCTTTTCAGTTGCCACTTCATTGAACTCCTTCAGGTAGTGGGGAAGACAGTGCACCATTTTGACTTCGCAGCTATTAGTGGTCTTGACGGTCTCGAATCTTGGTTCTGGCAAACATTCCGATTTACATAGTGAGGACTGAAAGCTAAGTAGGTTTCTAGACCAGTCAATACAGGGGTTGTGTCTGCGTAACCAACAGATACCCAGGATAAGAGGGAAGTGAGCAGCTCTGATGATATCGAATGTGATACTTTCGGTGTGTTGTTGGATGGATAAAGTAAGTGCTTTAGTGGTATGAGTGATCAAACCCGAGCTCAAAGGTTCGCCATCAACTCCTTCCACCTTTTGATCTTCATTCTTGGCTATCCTCTTGACTCCATGTCGTTCTGCCCAATGGTTATCCATGAAGTTTCCTGCTGCTCCACAGTCGAGTAGTGCTAAAGCGGTTACTTCTTTGGGGCCTACTCTGAGAGAAACTGTGAGCACCATCAACCGGGAGTCTTCAGATGTTTCTGTAGAGGATACAGAAAGTGGTGCGTAGGGACTAAAAGCAGCCCCTCGGTAATGCGTCCCAATTTTTACCGAGGGCGAGCGTTTCCCGATCTTCTGGGTGGTACTTCCGGACAATCTCTTAATAAATGTAATGAAGATCCACAGTACATACACAAGGAACCCTCCCTGCGCCGTTTCCTTTCTTCCGGTGTCAGTGGGGCTCTGGTGGTCCCAATCTGCATGGGTTCTTCTTTAGTTGTCCGTTGGAAGGGTACAGATGCTGGTGAAGGAGTCTCCACGGGAGGGGGTACGCTTAGCCTGATCTTCCTCTTTTCTTGACGTCTTTCCGTCATCCTGAAGTCAATTCGGAGGGTAGCTGTCAGAAGTTCGGCGAAAGACACCGGTCTTTCTATTCGGGCAAGTTCGTCCTTCAATTCCTCCCTTAAACCTCGCCGAAATATGGCATACTGAGCCTGTTCCTGCCAACCTGCCTCTGCAGCCACCTGTTTGAAAGTGGTGATGTATGTCAGTAAATCAGAATTCCCTTGACGGATGTCAAGGAGGTCCTCCGAGGCCAAGTATGTACTCTCTGTTCGCAAAAAGGTTTGTTGAATCAGGGCCTTAAAGGCATCGTAGTCCTGTAAAACCGGGTCTGACTGGTTTACTAGAGGGGTAGCCCAAGCCAGGGCATTTCCGATCATGTGGGTGATCATAAACCCCACCTTGGCGTGATCTGAGGCGAAGGTCAGAGGGCGAAACGTAAAATGAAGATTGCATGCGTCCAGAAATTCTTTAACCTTCTTTGGGGATCCATCGAACTTCCCTGATACTAAGGGAAGTGGAGGTAAATCGGCTAAAGGTCTTTCTCTGTCCGTCATACGCTGTTGAAGGGTGGCGTTAGCAGTCTTAAGGTTCTGCATCTCTAGACTTAGACTTTGTACAGCGGCTACGAGTTCTTGTACCTGCTGTGGGGTGGCCATCTCTTTTTGGCGTTGCAAACTGTCACCGGGGTCGGTGATATCTTCGTCCAAAAGTGTAGCTTCTGAAATCTCCCCCTCCCCCGACTCCTCACCTTCTTCTTCCTTCCAAGAACCCTTCTTTTCTTTTCTTCGAGTAGACACCTTTTTTTTATGAAGATAGGGACGACCCCGGAAGGAAGCCACCGTGCTCCCCAAAGAAGGGAGACCAGGGGGCCCACCCCCGGGATCGACCAAGAGGGGAAAAAGCCTTAGGCACAAAAAACCCCTGTAGAATCGTTGGGTGTCTTGTAAACGTGGAACCAGGAGTACTCTAGGTAAGATCTGGTAGAAGTGACTGAAGACAACACGTGGAGTGAAGATTCAGAAACACAGGCAGTCCATTAAGAGGTCCGAGGAACTGGTACACAGGCTAAGTGAGGAAGTACTGATGCAGCAAGCAAAGGCAGTCCAGGGGAACAGGCCGGAGTCTGGTACACGGGAGGTCACAGAAGCAATACTGAAGGTAGGTGAAGGAAGAGCGGGAAGAATAACAGACAGGAAAAGGAAAAATGCGGTAAGTGAAGATGGGAAGGTGGGAGGGGAAGCAAGATGGAAGGAGGGCAAAGGAGAATTATTGCGAACCAAGAGAGAAAGGGAAAGGCTGACAGATCCAGCGGAATGAATGACAGACGGGTTCAGACAGGGTACGAGGACCCGACCAGCAGCAAGCGAGAGAGCAGCACGAAAGCCACAGGCAGCAAGCAACTACCTACGGATGAAACCGGAAGCGTTGCAACGCGTCCGTAACCCGGAAGTGGCTGGTTAAAACACCAGGCCGCGGAGCGTCTAGCCAATCAGAATCAGAAAAAGGAAACCAGGAAACAGGGGGCGTGGCCGAAGCGAACGAAGCTAGGTTCCGCGTCGCCAGCGGCTCCATAGACGCCAAGAACTCGGCGGTATGACACAAACATTCTACAGTTTCCTGCCGGACCTCCAAATCTAAGAAATTAAAATTAACACCTCTAAGTCAAACATTCTACAGTTTCCTGCCGGACCTCCAAATCTAAGAAATGAAAATTAACACCTCTAAGTCAAACATTCTACAGTTTCCTGCTGGACCTCCAAATCTAAGAAATGAAAATTAACACCTCTAAGTCAAACATTCTACAGTTTCCTGCCGGACCTCCAAATCTAAGAAATGAAAATTAACACCTCTAAGTCAAACATTCTACAGTTTCCTCCCGGACCTCCAAATCTAAGAAATGAAAATTGGTGGATTAATAATGAAAAATTGGAAATTGTCAATACAATGGTTACTTGGGAGTCACCATTAACAAAAACATCAATGACGCTGGCCATTATCATCTCTTATGAAGAAAAACTAAGAACCTAGCAGCACAAGGAAGGAGATCCCGTTACTAACCTTTTATCGACTAAAAGTAACTGCCATACTCACATATGGCGCAGAAGGGATGGTTTGCCTGCCATGGACGATTTGGCCACTACTAGAAGGCCTGTTTTGGGAGAACTGCTTAAATCTTCCTAAATGCCTAAAAATAGCAGTAATCCATGAAGAACTAAAGCTACAGTCATTAGAAAGCATGGTACTATGGAAATCCATTGCTTTATATAGAAAAAACTTCATGGGGTAAACTCACTGCTAGATATTCTTCAAGACAAACAAGGAAAAGACAAAATTATTCAACATTGGTATTCAAAAATCTTGGCTATAATGAACGATCAGAACTTAAGTAAGGAAGAGCTAATCAGTAATCCTATGAAGATCAAAAGACAAATAATGGACAATGAATGGATTAGGACAGAAAATGAGAGAAATAGCGATCGTCTAAGACCTGCAAAAGAATTAGAGAAAAGGGGCCTTAACAACATTCCAAATTATTTGAAAAAGTTTCCCTCGTTCCATTATTGAGACTTGTTGATTCGTGTGAGACTGAATATCCTGCCAAGTAAGGAAATTGCTTTAGAGAGAAAGATGATAGCCCAGGAGAACGCAAGTTGCCACTTTTGTAGCGATGCTGAATTGGTAGAAACTCTATCACACTGGGTGATGAAGTTCCCTATATTGAGACATCTACAAACTAAATATCTGCAAAAAACCCAGCAACTGAATTGTGTTACTTTAGATCAAAACTGGTGGAACAGAGTTCTAATGGGTGAACGAATAACAGTATGTATAGAGATGCTGAAAATGATTGAAGCGATCTTGAGAAAAACTGAGCAAATAGATCCAGTTGAAGGAAAGACTGGATATACGGAGGAGAACACATGAACATATGAACTTATTCCTTTTTACGGGTCCAAAAGAATTAAGAAACTGTTAACAACAAAGATATGAGATAGGAAGATGTGGAAATTGTGTAAATGGTTCATTTTACATTTGTAAAACTTTCCTGCAACAAAGATTTCTTATTTTTTTATTTCTGTAACCAATAAACACTTAAATACATTTTTTTTAAAAAAAATAGAGCCATCACTCCCCTGAGAACTTTCTCAATGGGCCTCATTACGAGGTGGGCGGTAAGGGTTAATGGGCACCGGTAAGGAGACCGGTGCTGGTAAACCCTTTCCGCCCTATTCCGAGGTCCCTTAGCGGGTCCCGCTATGGGTGCCTGGTTTTACCAGGTGCCCTTAGCGGGAGCCGCTAAGGGACCAGGAAGCTAATAACGGGCCTGCTATTAGCAGGCCCGTTATAAGCTCCATCCCCATTCCCATTGAGCCCTATGGGGGCTCGAATGAGAATGGGGAATGGTTCTCGGAATGGGGATTTACCAGGTCCTCCAAGGTGGAATGACCCGGTAAGTCCCTATTCCGAGAACCCGGACCCGGAATGCGTAAGGGGGTAGCCATGATGCTAGTAGCACCATGGCTACCTCCTACCTCGTAATGCGGCCCATAGTGTCCAATGAAGAAAGAAAAAGAATCGAGTGATCTTTTACATACGAAGTGAAGATTGCACGTGTTAAGAGCACGGAATAAAATGTGAACCACTTTACCACAGATTCTGTAACGCAAGTAGACCACGTATTTGTAAAGGATGGCTATACGTAGTGAAAAGATTGCAGGCGGTGCCCCCAAGGTATATGTATGCATAAGAATCTGGATGTTGCACATTGTGTTTTAACAAACTGGGATCCCATGAGCAGAAGAGCCAAAAGTGTGGCGCAGTTAACAAAAGTAGCAGACGAGCAAGAAAGAACCTTGGAAGCTTGTCTGACCCGGTCTCAAAAGGCAGGTGCAGTCGAGAACTGGCTCTCTATCTTCCAGAGATACAATGAATGCAAGAGACAAGCCAAGCTCCTGCCAAAGTACAGCAAAAAGACAATGGGCCTCATTACACGGTAGGCGGTGGACCAAGGTGCTGTTAGCACCTTGGTCCATGCCGGTAAATTACCAGCACTGCCTTGGAGGAAAGGGGAATTACCGCCCTATTCCAAGGTTGGCGGGGCGGTAATTCCCCCTTCCTCCATTGCCCTTCCCCATTCCCATTTTTGCCGCATAGGGCATAATGGGAATGGGGAAGGTGCTAATTACGGTACCGCAAATTGTGGTACCGTAATTAGCAACCTGGTCCCTTTGCGGGTCCCTACTTTAACGGCTGGTCTACACCAGCCGTTAATGTCGGGTCCCGCAAAGGGACCTCGTAGCAAGGTGGTCAGGGTTAACGGTCACCGGTACCATTACCGGTGACCGTTAACCCTTACCGCCTTCCGTGTAATGAGGCCCAATGAGTGCCACGTTTTATTTGTTTTAATACCATTAAAAACAAGGAAAGAGCTTGAAACGTGGTCTCCAGTCACATGGCCAAGATGGAAATACACTTGAGCAGACTACGCTGAGACCAGAGGATAAGAGCATGCTCACACTCCCTATTATTCCCAGGAGCTGTGAGGCTTGCAAGGCCATGTTCAAAGGCTAATTCTATGGCAGCCAGCTTGAGTGATGATTGACAATGGGCAAATTGGGTGGGGAGGTAAGTCAAGTGCAACCTACCAGCACCTGGTTACCAGCTTGTGCGCTGCTAGCGAGTGGAATATTCTGGAAGGGTACAAGTGTGCCAATCAATTGTAGAGGGCCACGTATCAAAGGGCCCTATAGTTTGAGCCCAAATGAATCATTGTGTATTTTGTGACGATGAAGATGACTTGCACTAGAGGAGGTCTTAGTTGCCCACCTGACAGTAGTGATCCTATCACAACCCCATACCCCATAGAAAGTATATATAGATGTTCCCTGGTGTCCTATCACAACCCTGTTTACGTTTTACAGTTTGCCACATAGTACGACATCAGAGATGAAAAATCTCTAGTATAAAAGGATGTTTTTCATGTAAATCATTGAGACCTTACTGTGAGACGTCCGTCGATGTCCGTTGTACTTCCTGTTTTAGATAATTGTTAATAAAACAGCATACCTTTTGCCAACTTCCTGAGTTGATCTATTATTGATGCTTGACTAACTTCTGCATCTCCATCCTTCCTATAAGAGCGCCACCTCATCTTAAAGGGCCTTCGGGTTCAGCACAATAACCAAAGACGTCTCTGTACTGCACCGGACAGAATCGAAACTTCGCAACAAGAAACAGAGAAACACCAATCTAACATCAGGTAAACATAAGTGGGACTTTATTTTATTTTCTGAAAAACAAGAGATTACTATCAAGATGTAGAGAGCGAGGGAGACATTCCTTGCTTGAGAGGCCTTCGCTTAAAATGATCTTCCGTAGCTTCACACCTTCATTAATTTAGGATGAATAAGCAGCAAAGTGCAAGCTTGATCTAAGATTTATGCTTGGGAGAAAACCTCTGCAATCGAGTAAATAAATAAATGTACAGTGTATATATTTATTAACCAAAGCTAAGGTTTTAACTGAAATCATCTTACTGGCTAGGAGTCAGTGTAAGGACTTGAGCACAGGGGAGACCTAGGCCCAGGAACGCGGCAGCTGCAGGGTTTTGCACATGTTGCAAATGTGGGTTAGGATGAATAGATACTGTAACCACAGTCCAGCCTGGATGAACAGCAGTAATTACCAGGAGTCAGCGAGTAACCGAAAGATAGGGTGCCAGATATTTCAGTCTTGATAGGAGGTAGGAAGCAGGCTTTTACCACTTTGTACATCTGAGTTTGAGTGCAAGAGTCTAAACCTGACTCAAATCAGATTCCCAGATTCCTTGTGGACTTGGAAGAAATGGGACATACTCCAAATGTCTCTGGCCTAAACGGTTCAGTCCTGGGTGTGCTCTAGCATTTTTAGTTATAATTTTAATTTTTTGTTATGTTTCTTCAATGTGCCTAGCAATCTTCACCTTGAAAACTTCACGAGGTGGCGATATGCCAAAACCCAAACTTTGGTATCAGTAGAGGATCGAAGGTGTTGCAAAAATTGTATTAAATTGTTGCTCTCGATTCACTTCTGTTGGCTGCCCTGGCAGATATCCAATGTGGGACAAGGGGTTGCCCCACATAACAGATCATGTAATGTATTTGTGGGCCATATCTCTCCATGGATTGCTGTATTGGACCAGCACATATAAACACATATGCACATTTGGCCATCCAAATGTTTTTTGTCGCAAGATAAACAGGTGTGAACCATGGTGTTGAACCACTCAGTGTCTGTTGTGGACTCTTTTCTCATCATTCAGGTCGGTAGAATGTCCAAATGTCCTTGGGTTTCACATACATCACGGCATGGGAATTGGGCAGCGGAGTAATTTGGGACACCACCTCTGCTGGTTAGGGAGAACAGTGAGATGCAGTTGGCAAGTATGGGCTCAATGGAGGTGAGCTGCAGAGGCCATCCTTTTGGATATGGGTTAGGCACAGTAAGCAACAACCAGATGTGAGTAGGACCTTCTTCCTGAAGTCTTTGGGTAATTTGGGGAGTGATGTCGATTATGTCTTCTATAGTGGCAGGCGACAGATGAACTTGTACCAAAGCATCTGGCAGCTCATGCCAGTAATTTTGGACTCTTCAGACCAGTGAACAATGTGGGCCAATTTCTGAAAATGACCAATACATGTGACCAAATCCTGCTGAGTCCCTACTTTATTGTTAGCATATTCAACCCTATGGACTGGGTAGCATAATAACTCTTGAAGCTCCGCCTAAGGCAGAGCTAATCTCTGCACAATTGCAAAGGAATCGACTACCTGACTTTATGGAGGGAGTACCCCATTTTATGCCGTCTGGTTTGTGTGATAAAGATGGCCTTCCATTGCTCACTCACGAAATGCAATACACATTGGGCTTGGAAATTAGTATATTGAACTGCTCAGTTGGAATGGGATCATAAAATGGGTTTTGAGTGACAGCGTGAGGTGCTGTCCAGAGGCAGGCGCTGGTTATGCAGATGCAGTGTCACCTGTGCTAAGGCTAGGTAATGACACATGTGACACAAACTAGTGTTATTTAAAGGATGCCTTTATTCAGTATTTGATCTTGGAAGAGATATGAATAAACACCTTAAAGATCCAAGGAAACATATACTACTAAGAAGGAACAAACAGTGTCAGGAAGGGGACAGCAGAAAGTGTTCCCTTTCTCCAGGTCTTAACTCTAGGAGGTAGCTCCAAATATTACAGTTCCTACCTAAGCTTAATGAGTCCTTGTTCCTCCTGGGACACCCTAATCTATATATGAATGTCCAACAATATGGCCTCAGAAAGTTTCAAATCCTCATTTTAATGGGTCCTCTTCCATTTGGCTATCTCTAAGCTAAAACACAAAGGTTTCGAGTATTGACCAACAAAGGAGTTCACAAATCCTATTTTCAAATATCCAGCCGCAGTCTTAAATAACCAAAACAGAAAGGGTCTCTTGCAAAGGCTCTTCTCTGTGGAGTGAAATAGCCCCGGATGCCAGAAAATAAAAGGCCAGAGCCAGTTCTAAGGGCTCATCATAAGGAAAGGCATGTGCTGAAATAATGTGGGACCTAAGGCCTATGGAACCAAAGCAAAAAGGAGAGAAATTGGGCCTACAAACTTCAAGATGATAAAAGATGCGAACGGCCTTGCATGTAGGAAGCAAAACACACCTGGGACCAGTGTGTTAATAAATCTATGGAGAGCTGCACTGACATTTCCAGAAACAGCAGTGCCCAGAATCTTAAGTGAAATGCCAGAATTGTGTGTCAAGCCGCCATAGTGAAACAAAGCATTTTGCACGGCAAATAAATAAAAGCCTGTCATTTTATTTTTCCCTCCAAGACTAATAATATGTTCCGCAAAATGATTGCAAGAATTTCAAAATGTGAACTTGGTTTCTGCCTATCACAAATCCATCACATGTGAAACAGCAGTGCACAGAATCTATAATGGGATGCTGAATTGGTTTCAAGCAGCTGCAGTGAAATGGGGTTCCTTTGAAGCATGAAATAAATACAATGTCATTTCGTTTTTCCTCCAAAGAGACAATCTGCAAAGCAAAATGTTCACCAAAGCCACTAAAAGTGTGAATATGATGAACTTCTTTAACAGCCGTATGCGAGGGGCAACTTAGAAGTGACGTTTATATATATGTTGAAACTGTGCGCCTTCTAAGAGCTTATTTAAAAGTGAAATGTGAGTTAAAAGGCAATTTTCAGCTGAATTTGAAAGGCCTTGTGCTGTTTGTCGTTTCTTCAAGATGTGAAACTGCATTCCAAGGTCCCTGTTTTCCTGGAGATCTAGGCCTGCAACTTCAAACATCAGTGCCTTCCCTTAAAAATACAATCTTAAATACTTTTGAGATCAAATGTGGTGGACCAGATAAGATGGGGTCTGTACTCCAGATCTTGTGAGCACTGTGTCACCAAAACTCATAAAAAGTGCATTAGCTTAGTCATTAGCCCTTGGAAGAGGTAGGCTAATCTAAACACAGACCCCTCTGCGTGCAGCATAGGCATGAACAGGAAACTGGAACTTTAAAAAAAGGTGGGGGCCAGAGCCAAAGAGTAGTGGAGATGCACATTGATTTAAATGAGAGAATCACATTTTATTGTATACAATTGACAAAGTACATCACACAACAGTCATTCCGGAATTTTATGAAAGGTGACAGTTGACCCTTTCTAACCATGCTAAAACGATTTTTGTGGGATAAACACAACTAAAGTTATTCATGAAAATGTGATGTGGCCCTCCTTGTGTTTACCAGCGATGCAAAAAATTGATAAAGCAGGTAAAGTATGATTAGTATGATGCCCATAAAGGGCCATTTATTCTTTCGATATAGTCCTGGAGTAATTGAAGAAAAACTGTGGTCCTCATTATGAGGCTGCCTCCCATACCGTGTCCGGGTCCGGTGTTGTTCATTGGGGACTTACCGGTGCAGTCTGACCCTGGTGGGACCGGTAAGTCCCGATTGAACAAGCCATTCCCAATTCCCATTTGAGCCCCCATAGGGCTCAATGGGAATGGGGATGGCGCTAATAACGGGCTCACGAATGGCAGGCACGTTATTAGCGCCCTGGTCCCTTAGCAGGACCCAAAAGGGACGTGTGGTCAGACCACACGTTCCTTACGGTTCCCTCCAAGGGACCTCGGGATCGGGCAGTAAGGGATTACCGGCACTGGTCTCCTTACCGGTGCCCGGTATCCCTTACCACCTGACTCGTAATGAACCCCTGTATCTCTGCACAGGAATGACATACAGACTACTGATTAGTGTCATTTGACTCGCATTAAAATATAGTTGTCAAAAATGTATTCATACATGTAAAGTTTTGGAAGTTAAGGGTACTGGCAAGGTAGTGAGATTATAAGTACAAAAACATGACAGAGCCCACCTGTCAAAGTGAGATGATGAAGCTCTTTCCTCCTCTAGCCAGTCTAAAGAACTCCCCCATTCCCTTGTCCTATCTGCATACAGGTGGGAGTGGGGTAGGGAACATTAACCAATCCCTTCTGCGGGAATTATGACAATTTAGTGATGTCATTTGCGCTATAACTAAGCCAGCCTAGGGTTCTCCCACTAATCCCATGAGGTGACCTGCTGCCAGAATCTGAGGCAAACCATCTCAGCAGAGAGAGGCCTAATCTTGTAGCAGAACGAGGAGACTTAGAAGCTTACTTGGGACCCCTTGGAGGACTCAGTAGAGACTGACCCCCTTTTGCTGTCCCAACAGTGCCCTGATGCTCCCTGATGCCCAGTCCAGACCTCTCCTGTAAGAAGAACTAAACCCCAAAAGCCATTGAGTGTGTAGACCCTGTATTCTTTCAGCATTGTCTTAGTTATTTCCCCATTGAAAAATCCCCTGTTTGCCTGTGTATTTGAGTTATTTCCCCATTGAAAAATCCCCTGTTTGCCCGTGTAGATCCTTAGCATATTTGTCAAAGTAAATCAATTAATGTCCCCATTTAATTCACAGGATCAAAATTGTTGGCATACAAAACTAGACATCTTTTCACAGTGTATTGTGAGCCGGTATAGTCATAAAGAGTTGCACAAAATAATTGATCTGCAAAAACCAATTTGTCCTTGTGTTTCAATTGAGTTCTGAAAAACAAATTGCCATTAGCATTTCCTTTTCCCTTTAGCATCTGTCATCCCAACCCAAAACCGATTTTCCCATCCTGTTCTGACCATAATCTTGAAGCCTTGTGTGTTATTGTCAGGCGCAGCAAAACAAATGTTCCTCTACCCTTTCTTACTGTCATATTTTCCTTTTGATATGCTATGATAGGTTATTTATAACGCGCTTAATACCCAGAGGTTTCTAAGCACGGACCCGGGGATTGAACCTGTGTTGCTCCGTGTCGTCTTGCTTCCAAGGCGAGCACGTTGCTGCTGAGCTATCCTTCCCTTTCTTACTGTCATACTGTTTCTGTGAATCAAAACCCAAAACCGATTTTCCCCTTGTGAGCTGCCCAATATTCCCCAAAGCCTGCCTGTCCCCTTTTGGTGTAGATAAACAAATTCCCCATATCTGTCCATTCTTTCCCAGTACCTTTTTGTCTCCCATATTGTTTCTGAGAACACTATCCAAAAACTGATTTTCCCATTGTGTTCCAACTCCCTGCCAATGGCCTTCCATTCAGAGGAGTCAAGCCTAGTGGATGTATGGGGGGTGAGGGTCGCTCGGAGGAGGGTCTCACTTTGTGTCCTCTGCTTGCATTGGAGGGGGTAGGGGGTGTGAAAGGAATCACTGGTAGCTGCATATTCTAGTGTTATCTCTGTGTTGGTACTTGACCAAAAAGGATATTTTGTCTTTGTGTTGCCACAACATTGGTGGCTGATGTAATCTGTTCTAATTTGAAGCAATTAAATTAATTAATAAATAAATAATTTTTAATACACACCGGCCTGGTGCCTAGTCCATTGTGGCACTGGGTGTTGGTTGAGGTTGTGTGCAAGACGGGTGGATAGAGATTAAAGCATTGTCATTGTGCGCCACATTCATTGTAGGGGAAGGAGCTCTCTGACTTGGCTGTCACTGTGTAATAAACTGCAACAAAATATGTGACTCACATTCCGGACAATTCTTTGGCCTTCCTGATTTCTTGATGCATCTTCAAGACCTTCCCAAGGTTTTCAGGTAATTTCAGGCTTTGCTCCATCTCATAGCAATAGTCTTAGGTATTTCCTAGACTTTGGGTTTTCTTAGCATTCACTTGCAGACCTCGGGTTTATCAGCATTCACACCAGGTCTCTCCCAGACCTCAAGTTTCCCAGCATTCACATCAAGTCTCTCTTAGACCTTGGTGTATCAGAATTCACATCAGTTCTCTCTCCAAGAGTTGGGGTTTGTCAGGATTCATATCGGGTTTCTCCCAGACCTCTGGATTATCAGGATTCATGCCAGGTCCCTCACAGACCTTGAGTTTCTGAGAATTCACATCAGGTCTCTCTCTCCAAGAGTTTGGGTTTGTCAGGATTCATATCAGGTTTCTCCCAGACTTTGGTTGACCAGGATTCCCATCAGTGGCAATGTGTATTTATCCCCCTTCATGCAGGGTCTTTTTTAGTCAGCAGATATTATGTGGCCCTCCTCACAGGAATGTTATATGTATTGTGTCTGTAGGTGTCCCTTGGCCTCCAGGCTTCCTTCTGTTTTCTCTGCTTGAGTACCCTCATCCCAGGTCATCCTTTCATTCAGGTTCTCCTTGTGTGAGTAGGTTTTCTGGATTCTGTATCCCTAGAACAGCTGATGTGAGGTTGTGAAACATGCACTACCACTTCCAAGGAAGTGGCTTTCCAGCGCATCTAGGGGTCCACTGTAATATCACTGGCTTCCTTCCGGTCTTCCATCTCTACCCTTTCTCTCGATTAATCATCACTAATGTAGAGTCCTTCAGGCCTGTTAGCCTCTGTCTCCGCCAGTAGCGATTGTCTTGGCAGAGTTGCCCAGAGCAAGGCCAGTGGCTAAGATTAATCCATAACCTTCCACCTTTCACAATGTATGGTTATAGTCTGTCTCCCTAGGCCAGATAGGATATGCCCAGGCATGGACCCCTTGCTTGCTCTCAGAACTGCAGAACTAAAGAATGTGACTGACAGTCCCGCCATGACAGCTGCACGAGCCAGCAATAAGTTCAAGGCCAAACCGAGACCCAAAGGGCTGGAACTCCCAGGATGGTTCAGCATGAGGTGGCTGAGAAGGTGCTAGTGCAACGGCATGCTGAGAATTCCATCCTAGACGCAGTAGAGGCTGGAGGACGAGGGCTGCTTTGTGGCACTGGTATGGATTTCGGGCAGTAGGAACCACAATTGTAACTGCAGTGGAAGATACGAAGAACACCACAAGGTTTCCTGCCCTGGTTCCTCAACAATAAGTATGCTGAAGTGGGCTAGCTCCCGGTATGTGGCAGCTTGCATGGATACTGGTGGTCTGATGAGGGAAGGAGACCAACCCTGCATCCTGGAGTTAGCTGGCAGAAGCTGGTGCTGAAAGGGGAGCTTGCCAGGAGGTGTGAAAAGAGAGTGACCTAATGCAGTCAGAACAAGAGTGACAGGAAACCCAGGAAGTGGGTGCAGGAAGATGGGGTAGTACACAAAAAAAGATTAATTGAGGAATAACCGGACTGAGAAGCAGGCGGGCAGAAGGGCTTGCAGCAGGGAAGAAGGGAGGAGCAGGCAGGAGAGGCTGGCACCTGAACAGGCACAGGATCGCCATATGTCAGAATGGGGAGATGAAACCAGCAGAGTAGAGTAGATTGTGGGGTACATTACCAGCCCAACAGAAATCCTTGCATCACAAAACTGCATGTTTGCAGTTACAGAAATAATGGCTGCACTGTGTCTGCTGGGCACATATGGGGCGAGATGGAGCACAGTCACCCCGAGAATAGCTGCATTTATTTTCTTCATGTGCACCCAAAAAGAGGAATTCAAAGGCAGAATGGCTCAGCGCTGCTGTGCTGTCACCTCAAAAATATAAACACTGCAAAAGAAAATGTTCTGCGTTGAAAACAACCTTGCCCTGGTGCTATTTTCATCTTTAAACATCAAGAAGCCCCTTTACAATTATGAAAGGCCCAGAGGTGTGGGAATTAGCAACCTCGTCAGACTGGCCAGCACTTTTGTAGCCAGGGACAACGGATCAAGGGGACATGGCCTTGTCACAAGGACGTGTGAATTCCTTTGACAACTTTCCTCAGCTTTCACTGCCTGGGGTGAAAGAGCGTCATGGTAACCCTGTTGTTCAGCTGACCAAGGAAAGATATTTGGCTGAGGGTTGAAAAAACTGCCCACTTTTGGGAACAGAGCCAGCCCATTTGAATCAAAAGACTTTTTACATTAAGACATGTATTTCAGTAATATGAATAAGCAGTAATATGAAATTATGATGGTTTTTAATCTAATTTTTGTATCAGTAAGAAGAGACTATGTGGGTTATCCTAGCATGTGGGGACATGAACGGCATCAAAGAGGCATTTTTGAAGAAAGCGTACATGACTCAGATGTAAAGATTTTATGGAAATATGCCCGAAATTGATAGGCTCATGTGTAGCCATTTGTAGAATTTTAGGTGAAATGTTTTCCTTCGAAATGGCAACAGATTGCCAGAAGGGCAAAACAGCATTGCACAGACATGGGGTTTGAAATTACATATTCCTTGTAAAATAAGGGATCTTATTTTCATGAGTAGAACAATTGTGAATATATGTGTTTTGTTTCATAACTGATTTTGGCGAGTAATTGTGGTATAACAAAGCACATCAAAAAACACGCACCCTAAGACTGATGTCACTTCCCTGGGTCTAGTCAACTTCCAGGGAGGTGGTGACATCCACAGCCTAACCTATCTTATCTTAGAGGTATGTCCATGTTATTTCTGCCCACATAGTAAAAATCCTCTGATGTCATCCTGCTTATAAAGGAGGAAGCATAGAGGGAGTCAAGAGATTCAAAAATCCGACATTCAAAAATCCAACCTTCACAATCCAGAGATCCAGATATTCAACATTCACCCTGCACGACTCCAGAGCCAGGTCAGAGGCAGAACCTCCTATCCAGGCAGAACCTCCTATCCGGGCAGAACCACTATCCAGAATTAAATCCTACAAAAATCACCATAATTCAGGGAGAAAGGGGGAAAGGCTGCTGACTTGTTGGGAGAATCCAGTGACTAAACCTGTCCTTGCACAGCTGATGCACCCCACTGTCCACTGTGACCAGACCCCGGTTGCCCTGCTGTTCCCTTAAAGGATTGCCCGCTGCTGCGCAGTGACCAGATCTTTGTCCCGCTGTTCAGAGACCCGGTCAGCTGTCCAAACTACCTTACCCAAGTGTATTTTGTAAGTATCACCCTTCTCCGATATCAAAAAGCTGCATACACCACTCTGTTACCTTGCATTCTGTCCTATCCAATAAGAAATCCTATAAGTACTCTAGTAACTTCTTAAATTGTCAGAATCCTCTGTGTATCCTGTCCTTAGGAAAATCTGTGCTATTCTCCATGTGTAGTGTAATTCTTTCCAAATCATTTCAGACCGTTGTATAAGTCCTTAGTTCTACTCTAAATAAATTGATTAATTTCACATAGAGATGAATGCAGCGTGAGTAGGGTGACCCTGCAAATTAACCTCCTTGCGTACTGTGTCTTTCTTTAATAATGTAGCCATTTAAAATATAGTTGCAGTAGAACAAATCAGTTTGCCAACAAAACCGAGTTTGCCCGTGAAAGTGTTTCCCTTCTAAAATCTGTTTTTCCTTTCCTTTAAAAAACCCATACTGTTACCCATCAAGAGTCACCCTGTCACTTTAGTATCATATCTGTTATGTGCGTTTGTACCTCATCCGTAAAACCGATTTCCAATTTTGACTGTTTAGCACATTGTAAGTTGTTTGCTTGCTTTAAACCCGTGAAAACTAAGAAATTTTAATTCTGCCACGTGTGATTTTTGCTGCACTTTTTCCTTCCCAAAGTCGATATTCTCACCTATATGAATGTTGCCTAGTAGCTTGCCTTGTAGCTTGTACGTTTTCTTGCTCCTTTAGTACAGCCACACTAATTCCTGTTGTTAGGGAGAATTCTCTGTTTAGGCTGAATTTCCTAACCTAGTGAGTCCCCCAGCAGCTTTGCTGGATTTCTGGAGTTTGTTTTTTTGCATCCTGCCAAGAGTGAGACTCTTTTCCTCCCACTCTTGGACATGAATGTGGTTGAATTCTTCGAATGTTAATTTGTTCTATGGGCTATGGGGTCTTTTACTCCATAGGGTCTCATGTGTTTTGCTATGTGTGTTACACCGCACCCTCTGTGCCGTAACAGTGGGGTGTCCTAGAGGATCCCCAACATAGACTCCATACCCTGGGACTGACTACTGTCTCCCAGGGCATGTAAAGTCACCATTGGCTTTACTAGACCTAAATTTACTAACAGAACCTGTACAAACCATCCTATTGTGGACGTACTGGTAGGGGTAATTCGATTACCCCTGGGTCTGTTGTTAGAGGGGGCACTGTCCCATCCCCCCTCATCGTGTTTTGGCTGGTGACAGTGGATACTACTTTTTATATTCGACCGCAAATATATTCCTATGGGATTCTTCCCATTGTTGGAGGCTAATACTTTTTCACAGTAGTCTCTAACATAACGCCGGTTTATTTGTCTTAAATAAATCCACCGGTTGGTATTTTCTGCCAGATCTCGGTTTTTAAAATGGCGTATATGTTCGCCTCTGTAACTCCGTACCAAAGGTTGAGCCCTTTGTTCCACTTTTGGCGGGCTTCTGCACAGAAGTCCTCCAGAGTGGTGCCATTCTGTCTGGGTACCACAGGGGGTGTGGGAGGGGGTTTAGGCACCCTGGACTGAGTTGCCTTGCCAACTCAGGTCGCACTCTTGTGTGATTGGCCCAAGTGGTGAGCCGCCCCGCTCACCACTTAGCATGTTTGAGTGACAGCTAGGCTGAGTGAATGAGGGTTTTCTGCATAAAAGCAGGGCTTTTGGGACTGGAACTTCAGAAGTCGCCACAGGACCTAAGAATCCGACGAGGGTAAAGCTGAGCCGACCTGCAATGACGACACCTCCAGTGGAGCCCTGCTGAACCTACTCACCACTTCTCAATGACAGAGAAGATCTCCCTGCTGGAGAGTCTTCTTCCCCTGACTGGTGGGAACAACCAGTCCCTTGCTTTTTCTTCGCTTCCAGGACGTCTAGTGGTCGAATTGCCCGTGCTGAGCAACCCGGCAACGGGATAGCCACTAACCACTGTACCGCGACCAAAAGGTGGTGCCTTGTGATTGAGCACTCCGCGGCTGGTCTCTTCCCTGGTGGTGCAACGATCTTCAACTTTCCTCGACGACAAGATCATCTCATCTTCTGGCAAAGCCCCGACTTGCATCCACCACCAGGAACAACTGCCCCCGCCGGAGCTGTCTCTTCACTCTCAAGGTACTGTGTCCGCCTGGCTTCCCTTGAAACAGTTAGCGTGACGTGTCTTAAATCCTTACCTTTCCATTGGGTCGCCTCCAGACCCTCTTAACTTTTGTTCTAAAACTGGTCCAACCTTTCTGTAACATTTTGCTACAAAGACTTGAAGTGCATTTCCACTGTGATACTTTTGGGACATACAGCCTTTCCTCTCTCCGAGTGGGCCTGGCCTCTGAACTTTGTGATTTGCAGTAGACCCTGCCTTGCTTGTCTTGCATTTGTTTCGTAAAAGTGTTGCTGCTGAGTTGGTTTCATACCCTGCCTTTTTCTCTCCCTTTCTAACGAATACAAGAGTGCCATCTAGGTTAAGCACTCACCTCTGTCTGCAAATAAGTGGTGCCTTTGAACCTAGACGTGTTGAAATATTGTTATGGGATTGATATATACTTATAGTAACTGTGATTGAAGTTGTTTACCATATTAGTGCCAGTGTGTTTTCCATAGATGTGTTTTTAAATAAATAATTATATATCTTTACACCCAAGCTCTGATCAGTGTCTGCTTGTTCTACTGTGTAAATTGCCCTATCCTGTATACTCCAAATACGGCCTAACTCATCTTGAGAGAAGTCTGACTGCTCAGCCACAGCTACCAGGTACATCTGGGTGGTACAGACTGCTACCAATTGGGTTTACTGCTAACTCCTGTAGACTTAAACTTTTTGCAGTGGTCCCAGAGGGAACTGCACAGGTTTCTGCCTAACACCTGTCTTATCCATTCAGCTGCCCATGTAAAATAACTATTCAGTAATTCCAAATGCCATTTTGCTAATTTTTCAAGGGTTTTTAATCCGATTTTGGCCTCCCATTTAGGGGTGGTAGGTTGGATTTCCAATCCGATTTTTCCCTATTATACCTGACTGCTTGCTACTCCTCTCCACCTACACATGGTTATCAGGGGTTTGAGGGAGTGTTGCAGGGGGAATGCCTAACAGTTGTGCCATTTGAAAGTATTACCCTAAAAGTAATCTATCTTTCATTCATTTTTGCATCGATGTGCCTGATGTTAGAAGGTTAAATTAAACGTACCCTATGATTTTGCTGTGTACCTATCACCACACTGGTGATTGCTGCCCAATACTGAATATGTTTGATTTCATTCAAAATTAAAAATAAATAAATATTTCATTATTACAAACCGGCGTGGTTCATGGCCCATGGCGACACAGGGTGAACGTCAAGTGGGGTGTGAGGCGGGCTGGCTGCCTTCTCAAAGCTGAATCAGAATTCAATAAAATTAAAAGTGTATAGTAGAAAGAGTCCAGGTCTGGAGTGTGTCGTGTCTTTAAATCCGTGACACGATGGTGGCCAAGAGGATGGGTCATGGGGACAGACCTAAGCTAGGGTGCCAATCGGAAAAGACTGGAGGAGCAGACAACAAGCCCTTGAGTAGGAATGTGAGTCAACCTGGCTAACATCGATGCTGGGAATAGCCTCACCAGAACTGCAGCGTTGTGCATCCCCTCGCCCGCTGGGGTCTGTGAAGGGAATGCTGGAGCCTCACAGGCCCTCCAGACAATTTCAGACCACAGGGATTTCAAAACGCAGAAATTGTTTATTCAGCTGTATCAACACCAATTGATTCCTAAACTGATGTATGGATCGATGTTCCTAGAAATTAATTCATATTGGTCAAAATTGAAAGCACTTGTGTGGAGAAAAGGTCTTGTCTTACCTCAACGTACCCTTATAGCCGTGATCAGGCACATACTGGGTCTGGTTTCACTCCAGGCACGCTCTAGCTGGAGACTGTTGCTATTGTAAGACTAAGTTTTGTCACCCCTTTCTAGGAGTTTATTTATTATGCTTCAGGAGGAATTGTGTTACTTAATTGCAAACCAGCTGTGACCGACTGTTAAGAGATTGGCTCATGGCGGAGGCGTTGCGCCTCCTGCACGGAACAACACAATAGAAATGCTTTGAAGCAGACTGGATCTCGAATAGAGAATTATTGATGCAATACCGTGTGTTTGATCATTTCAGATGGTATAATAAAGCCTTTGATATTGTTGTACCTTATCTGATCAAACACCCATCACATGGTTTTAGGAGTTCACTTTTAAGATTTAAATTGAACCTATTTCCGACTAAGGATATTTTAGCTTTGAGAGCTGGGATTCTGGAAACTGAGAGAACTTGCCTTCGCTGTAATAAATCCGTTGAAACTTTAAAACACTTATTCATGGAATGTTCATCAGTGCCTTGAGTCTGGAATCTAGTGTTTGGAAAATGTGTATGGAATATAGATTTTTTAGTGCTATTGGGATTCTGGCAACGTATTTGAAATCTGAATGAACTGGATATTAATATTGCTGTTATTAGTTTTGTAAATCTTGTTTTGTTGTACATTTGTGCAGGCTTTTGTATTTGCATTTTGTGAAAGTTATAACTGAGGTGGATTGTTTATCCTTGATATGATTGTTTATGTGCTGGAACGAAGTGTGTATTTTTAGGATGTGTGTAAATGTGAAAAGTTCCTCGGGAACTAAAACACATTAAACGAAATACAGTAGAAGATGTTTTCTGCCCTTTTACACTAATGGAGATGTTGTTCCCATTTTTGTAGCAGGATCTTTTGGTCCCTTCTTTGCTAGAAGGCATTTTGTTTCCTTTCTTTGCTAGAGGATACTTACTTATCTTTTCTGCTAACAGATGTGTTGTTTTCATGGTGGCTAGAAGATATTACATTTCCTGTCTTGCTAGTGAATATTTTGTAAATTTTTTTGCTGCAGGGTATTTTGATCCCTTTTTAACATTATTGTTCCTTTCGTTATTATTTGATGTTTTGTTCTCTTTTCTGCCAGCAATGTCTCATTCTTGTTTTCACGTGAAGATCTTAAGTTTCTTTTTCTTCTAGTGAAGAATGTGTTATTTTATTTGGCTAGGCAATGATATGGTCTTGTTTTTGCTGATGGTTGTTTGGTTTCCTTTCTTGGCTAGAGGATGTGCACTCTCTTTTGCACTATCAGATATTTTGTTCCCATTTTTGTTAAAAGATTTTAAGTTTGATTTTCTGCTAAAGAAGACTTAGTTATTTTTTGATAGATGCTGTTTTTTCATATTTTTGCCAGAGCTTATTTTGTTTCCTTTATTTCCTAAAGGATATTTTATTTGCTTTCCGGCTACTGAACGTCTTGTTCGCATTATGTTTAGAACATTGTAAGTTTCCTCTTCTGCTAGAGAACACTTTGTCATTTTTTGCTGGACCGTGTTTTACTCTAATTTTTGTCAGAGGTGGTTTTGTTTCCTTTCTTTCCTAAAGGATGTGTTGTTTGCTTTTCTTACAGTGGATGTGTGGTTCTCATTTTGGTTAGAAGTTCTGATGTTTTCATTTTTGCTACTTACTATTTGGATCATGTTTTTGCTGTATAGTGTTTTCCTCCCCATTATGTTGATGGATGTTTTGCTTGTTTTTTCACTCGTGGGTGTTTTTCTACATATTTTTGCCAGAGGACGTTTGTCTCATTCCTTTGTTAGAGGTTGTTTTGTACATTTGGTGCAGTAATTTCCAAGCTGGGTAGTATTAGTGATACATTAGCAAAAGCTGCATTTACATTATATGAAGGAACCCACAATTGTGTAAAACACATCAGTGGTTATTGAGATTTTTTTATTTTATTTCAGCTCACATAAAAAGCCACATGACTTTAACTATGACTTTAACCAATGACATCATTCAGAGCCTTGGCTTGGAATTCCTTGAACTGAAAAATAAGTGTCTGGAGTAAGAAGCATCATCATTGGCTTGTGCTCAGGCTCCACAAGTGCCCTGAACCTGCAGGAAATTATATGGTTAACTCCCTGCAAGGTGTTTGTGAGTAAGCAGAGAGTTGTTGGGAAGGCTCCGTGTAAGGGGCACGTGACTGAATAGGCCCATCCTCCATGTCAATTACAAGTCATTACCTTGGAATAGATTTGGGAGACCTTTGTAACTGACAGCAGTGACTCCCTTTTCAGCAATTTTGTCGATTTCTTTCATATTAGGATTCTCCTCACCTGAGTTCCTCTGGATCGCGTCATTTCCACTCTCTAGTCGGTATGTGCCAGACCCAGATGACTATATTCTCTCCTTCGAAATGATAATGAGGCTTTAATTTGAGCTTCATTGCTGGAATTAAATTGTTCAGGAGTAGCTGCCCATTGACTTTAATCTTCTATAAATACTCATGACTTTAATCTTCTATAAATACTCATACGTGCTTGAAAAAGGACACAGCAGCGCAACTTGTCTGGGTTCACGCAGTCCGGGGAGTGGACCCTTGAATTTGAGCATTGGTTTGCTGTGAAGACCGCAGGCGATCATGGAGCGAGGACACAGGATTCTGGGGATGGCGCGGAGGGTCAGCCTCATAGTTGTGGTTTCGTGGATCTGCTTGGCAGGTAAGCCCTTTTAAGCTTCACTAGGGCACGGGTGCCCACTTGAGCAGGCGATTACTTGGGCAAAGAGGGCGAGTGCCCTTAGGCACCCCCACATCTTCTGCTTGAGGTTTGATTCAGAGTTAGGTTATATAGCTCCATGTGTGAGGGCATGATGAATGCTGTGTATGTGAGAATTTATCCAACAAAAAGTAGAGGTGTCTGTATCTAGGACCCCTGGGGTCTATGCTGAGGGTCTGACCTGTCCCACTACATGATCCAGCAATCCCAGCGTGCATAGAAAAATGTAACACATGAGTAACTTCTCCATCGGTAAAATGCTCAGCTTCCGACAATGCATGGACCCCTCTAAAACTACGCCCCCACCCCCTCCCACTAATACTGTCATCACTCAAAAAACAAGCACGGCCCCCCTGAGGACTATTACTTCTAAGGACCACGCCGGGAGTCACTAAAACCAAAGTCAGTACCGGAGGAAACTCTACCTGCTGACTTATTCAAACAGGTCAGACGCTACTCTTTCCCATTCCTCTGAATAGTGAATGCTTCACTCATCAATGCATCCTTCAAGAAGCCCAGAAAATACCCACCCCAGGCCCAGATTACCTCGTCAGCTATGGGTGGATCACTAGACTTCCGTTTATTGAAAAATCATCGAGAAAGCGCTGGTGATCCAACGCCTTGATCCAATCACCCAACAAGGTCTGCTCCATGCCAACCAATCTGGTTTCAGAACAGTGAGTAGGATGGAAACCGCGACCATCCAGGTCATAAACTATACTCTCCACTTCATGGACAAAGGAGACTCGCCTCCTAGTCATCCATGACCTCTCTGCTGCGTTCGACACAGTCGGCCATGACACACTGAACAGCCTTACCACTAACAGAATGGGGTTCCCAGCACAGTAGCCTCCCGGTGTACCTCCTGCCTCTCAGAGAGGTATACCCAGAAGTACAGATGGGCACCTCCAGACTGGACCATTGCTCCTCCAAAAAGGTTCAACCATTGCCCAGTCATTTTCAACCTGTATCTGGAGCTACAGGGGTGACTTCCTGGGGACCCAAACATCTCAGCTCACTAACCCAATGGAACACTAGGTCCTTTGCATGAGGGCAGCCTCAGCACTCATGCAGTTCTGGAAGGCATTCAAGACTCAGCTCTTGAGGGACCACCAAGGAAACACTAAGGACCCTCAAATCCTCATCAGGGGAAAAGCACCACTGGGGCCAGTACCTCCCAGACCCACAGCTGAACTGTGTGCCCTGTGGAGCCAGTTTCCATGTGTGTTGCAATCCTCGCCCGCCATTGAACAGCACCCAGTACAAGCCCAATTGCACACGCAGGGCAGAAAGAAAAGAGAAGGAAGGTGAAAAGAAGTGTCAAGGAGAGATAATGGAGCAGGGAAAGAGAGAGAAAGAGTGAGACACAGAGAACATGTAAGCGAGAAAAAGGGAGTAAGGCAGAGAAGAGAAAAAGATTACATCGGGAAGATGGAAGAATAAAGAAAGGAAAATATAGCGTTAAGACCCGATCAGGCGGGAAGAATTGGGTCTTATCACCCCAGGGCCAAGGGGTTTCTCCATCTTGAATCTTGCATGAGGATCGTGATTATCAACTGGGACACTTCCCAGGGCCTTGACTGATCCTTGGTTTTTCTTTCTGCAGGTTCTCATGTCTCCAATGCGCAGATAACTACTGCTCCCACCACTGCTGCCACTACTGCTGCCACCACTGCTGCCACCACTGCTGCCACTACTGCTGCCACCACAGCAGCAACAACAGCTGCCACCACTGCTGCCACTACTGCTGCCACTACTGCTGCCACCACTACTGCAGCAACAACAGCTGCCACCACTGCTGCCACCACTGCTGCCACCACTGCAGCAACACTAGCCTCCACCACTGCTGCCACCACTGCCTCCACCACTGCTGCCACTACTGCTGCCACCACTGCTGCCACCACTGCTGCCACTACTGCTGCCACCACAGCAGCAACAACAGCCGCCACCACTGCTGCCACTACTGCTGCCACTACTGCTGCCACCACTACTGCAGCAACAACAGCTGCCACCACTGCTGCCACCACTGCTGCCACTACTGCTGCCACCACTGCAGCAACACTAGCCTCCACCACTGCTGCCACCACTGCTGCAACTACTGCAGCAACAACAGCACCCACCACTGCTTCCACTACTGCTGCCACTACTGCTGCCACTACTACTGCAGCAACAAAAGCTGCCACCACTGCTGCCACCACTGCTGCAACTACTGCAGCAACAACAGCCGCCACCACTGCTGCCACTACTGCTGCCACCACTGCTGCCACTACTGCTACCACCACTGCTGCCACCACTGCTGCAACTACTGCAGCAACAACAGCCGCCACCACTGCTGCCACCACTGCTTCCACCACTGCTGCCACCACTGCTGCCACTACTGCTGCCACCACAGCAGCAACAACAGCTGCCACCTCTGCTGCCACTACTGCTGCCACCACTGCTGCCACCACTGCCTCCACCACTGCTGCCACCACTGCTGCAACTACCGCAGCAACAACAGCACCCACCACTGCTTCCACTACTGCTGCCACTACTGCTGCCACCACTACTGCAGCAACAACAGCTGCCACCACTGCTGCCACCACTGCTGACACCACTGCTGCAACTACTGCAGCAACAACAACTGCCACCACTGCTGCCACCACTGCTGCCACCACTGCTGCCACTACTGCTACCACCACTGCTGCCACCACTGCTGCAAATACTGCAGCAACAACAGCCACCACCACTGCTGCCACCACTGCTCCCACCACTGCTGCCACCACTGCTGCCACCACTGCTGCCAATACTGCTGCCACCACAGCAGCAACAACAGCTGCAGCCACTGCTGCCACTACTGCTGCCACTACTGCTGCCACCACTGCTGCCACCACTGCTGCCACTACTACTACAACCACTGCTGCAACTACTGCTGCCACCACTGCTACCACCACTGCTGCCACCACTGCTGCAACTACTGCAGCAACAACAACCGCCACCACTGCTGCCACCACTGCAGCAACAACAACCGCCACCACTGCTGCCACCACTGCTGCCACTACTGAGGCCACCACTGCTGCAACTACTGCAGAAACAACAGCCGCCACCACTGCTGCCACTACTGCTGCCACCACTGCTGCTACCACTGCTTTAACTACTGCAGCAACAACAGCCACCACCACTGCTGCCACCACTGCTGCAACTACTGCAGCAACAGCCACCACCACTGCTGCCACCACTGCAGCAACAACAACAGCCACCACTGCTGCCACCACTTCTGCCACCACTGCTGCAACTACTGCAGCAACAACAGCTGCCACCACTGCTGCCACCACTGCTGCCACTACTGATGCCACCACTGCTGCAACAACAGCTGCCACCACTGCTGCCACTACTGCTGCCACCACTTCTGCCACCACTGCAGCAACAACAGCCGCCACCACTGCTGCCACCACTGCTGCCACTACTGCTGCCACCACTTCAGCAACAACAGCTGCCACCACTGCCACCACCACTGCTGCCACCACTGCTTCCACTACTGCTGCCACCACTACTGCAGCAACAACAGCCACCACCACTGCTGCCACCACTGCTGCCACCACTGCTGCAACTACAGCAACAACAGCCACCACCACTGCTGCCACTACTGCTGCCACCACTGCTGCCACTACTGCTACCACCACTGCTGCCACCACTGCTGCAACTACTGCAGCAACAACAGCCGCCACCACTGCTGCCACCACTGCTGCCACTACTGCTGCCACCACAGCAGCAACAACAGCTGCCACCACTGCTGCCACTACTGCTGCCACTACTGCTGCCACCTCTGCTGCAACTACTGCAGCAACAACAGCACCCACCACTGCTGCCACTACTGCTGCCACTACTGCTGCCACTACTGCTGCAACCACTGTTGCCACCACTACTGCAACTATTGCAGCAACAGCCACCACCACTGCTGCCACCACTACTGCCACCACTGCTGCAACTACTGCAGCAACAACAGCCACCACCAGTGCTGCCACCACTGCAGCCACTACTGCTGCCACCACTGCAGCAACAACAGCTGCCACCACTGCTGCCACCACTGCTGCCACTACTCCTACAACCACTGCTACCACCACTGCTGCAACTACTGCTGCCACCACTGCTGCAATTACTGCAGCAACAACAGCCACCACCACTGCTGCCACCACTGCTGCCACCACTGCAGCAACAACAGCCACCACCACTGCTGCCACCACTGCTGCCACTACTGCTGCCACCACTGCTGCAACTACGGCAGAAACAACAGCCGCCACCACTGCTGCCACCACTGCTGCCACTACTGCTGCCACCAATGCTGCAACTACTGCAGCAACAACAGCCACCACCACTGCTGCCATCACTGCTGCCACCACTGCAGCAACAACAACTGCCACCACTGCTGCCACCACTTCTGCCACCACTGCTGCAACTACTGCAGCAACAACAGCTGCCACCACTGCTGCCACCACTGCTGCCACCACTGCTGCCACTACTGCTGCCACCACTGCTGCCACCACTGCTGCCACTACTGCTGCCACCACTGCTGCCACCACTGCAGCAACAACAGCCACCACCACTGCTGCCACCACTGCTGCCACTACTGCTGCCACCACTTCAGCAACAACAGCTGCCACCACTGCCACCACCACTGCTGCCACCACTGCTGCCACTACTGCTGCCACCACTGCTGCTACCACTGCTGCAACTACTGCAGCAACAACAGCCACCACCACTGCTGCCACCACTGCTGCAACTACTGAAGCAACAACAGCCACCACCACTGCTGCCACCACTGCTGCAACCACTGCTGCCACCACTTCTGCCACCACTGCTGCAACTACTGCAGCAACAACAGCTGCCACTACTGATGCCACCACTGCTGCAACAACAGCTGCCACCACTGCTGCCACCACTGCTGCCACTACTGCTGCCACCACTGCTGCCACCACTGCAGCAACAACAGCTGTCACCACTGCTGCCACCACTGCTGCCACAACTGCTGCCACCACTGCAGCAACAACAGCCACCACCACTGCTGCCACCACTGCTGTCACGACTGCTGCCACCACTGCTGCCACTACTGCAGCAACAACAGCAGCCACCACCATTGCCACCACTGCTGCCACCACTGCTGCTACTAATGCAGCAACAGCCGCCACCACTGCTGCCACCACTGCTGCTAACACTGTTGCCACTACTACAGCAACAACAGCTGCCACCACTGCTGCCACCACTGCTGCCACCACTGCTGCTGCTACAACAGCCACCACCACTGCTGCCACCACTGTTGCTACCACTGCTGCCACTACTACAGCAACAACAGCTCCCACCACTGCTGCCACCACTCCTGCCACTACAGCAACAGCAGCTCCCACCACTTCTGCTACCACAACCACAGCAACAACAGCTCCCACTACTGCCACTACTACAACAACAACAGCTCCCACCACTACTACAGCAACAACAGCTCCCACCACTACTGCCACAACTACAGCTGCTACTACAGCAACAACACCTCCCACCACTTCTGACACCACTACTACAGCAACAACAGCTCCCACCACTACTGCCACCACTACTACAGCAACAACAGCCACCACCACCGCTGCCACAACTACTGCTACTACTACAGCAACAACAGCTCCCACCACTACTGCCACCACTATTACAGCAACAACAGCTCCCACCATTACTGCCACCACTACTACAGCAACAACAGCTCTCACCAGTACTGCCACCACTGCTACTACTACAGCAACAATAGCTTCCAACACTACTGCCACCACTACACTAGCAACAACAGCTCCCACCACTACTACCACCACTACTACAACAACAGTGGCTCCCACCACTACTGCCACAACCACAGCAACAACAGCTCCCACCACTACTGCCCTCACTGCTGCTACTACTACAGCAACAACAGCTCCCACCACTACAGCCACCACTGCTGCTACTACTACAGCAACAACAGCTCCCACCACTACTGCCACCACTAGTGCCACAACCACAGCAACAACAGCTCCCACCAATACTGCCACCACTGCTACTACTACAGCAACAACAGCTCTCACCACTACTGCCACCACTGCTACTACTTCAGCAACAACAGCTCTCACCACTACTGCCACCACTAGTGCCACAACCACAGCAACAACAGCTCCCACCAATTCTGCCACCACTGCTGCTACTATTAAAGCAACAACAGCTCCCACCACCACTATCACCACTGCTACAACTACAGCAACAACAGCTCCCCCCACTACTGCCACCACTACTGCCACAACCACAGCAAAAACAGCTCCCACCACTACTGCCACCACTGCTGCTACTACTACAGCAACAACAGCTCCCACCTCTACTACCACCACTGCTACAACTACAGCAACAACAGCTCCCCCCACTACTGCCACCGATACTACAGCAACAACAGCTTCCACCACTACTACAGCAACAACAGCAACAACAGCTCCCACAACTACTGCCACCACTACAGCAACTAATACTACAGCAACAACAACTCCTACCACTACTACAGCAACAACAGCTCCCACTACTACTGCCACCACTACAACACCAACAGTTCCCACAACTACAGCAACTACTACAACAACAACAACTCCTACCACTACTATAGCAACAACAGCTCCCACCACTACTGCCACAACTACAACAGCAACAACTCCCACCACTACTACCCTCACTGCTGCTACTACTACAGCAAGAACAGCTCCCACAACTACTACCACCACTAGTGCCACAACCACAGCAACAACAGCTCCCACCAATACTGCCACCACTGCTGCTACTACTACAGCAACAACAGCTCCCACCAGTACTACCACCACTAGTTCCACAACCACAGCAACAACAGCTCCCACCAATACTGCCACCACTGCTGCTACTACTACAGCAACAACAGCTCCCACCACTACTACCACCACTGCTACAACTACAGCAACAACAGCTCCCACCACTACTGCCACCACTGCTGCTACTACTACAGCAACAACAGCTCTCACCACTACTACCACCACTAGTGCCACAACCACAGCAACAACAGCTCCCACCAATACTGCCACCACTGCTGCTACTACTACAGCAACAACAGCTCCCACCACTACTACCACCACTGCTACAACTACAGCAACAACAGCTCCCCCCACTACTGCCACCACTACTGCCACAACCACAGCAACAACAGCTCCCACCACTACTGCCACCACTGCTGCTACTACTACCGCAACAACAGCTCCCACCACTACTACCACCACTGCTACAACTACAGCAACAACAGCTCCCCCCACTACTGCCACCACTACTGCCACAACCACAGCAACAACAGCTCCCACCACTACTGCCACCACTGCTGCTACTACTACAGCAACAACAGCTCCCACCACTACTACCACCACTGCTACAACTACAGCAACAACAGCTCCCCCCACTACTGCCACCGATACTACAGCAACAACAGCTTCCACCACGACTGCCACCACTACTACAGCAACAACAGCTCCCACCACTACTGCCACAACAACAGCAACATCTCCCACTTCTGTCACCACTACAACAACAACTGCCCCCTCCACTACTGCCCCCACAGCTACTACTGCAGGAACAACAGCTCCCGCCACCACTGCCACCACAACAGCAACAACAGCTCCCACCACTACTGCCACCACTGCTGCTACCACAACAGCAACAACAGCTCCCACCACTACTGCCACCACTGCTGCTACTACTACAGCCACAACACCTCCCACCACTACTGCCACCACTGCTACTAGTACAACAGTTCCCACTACTACCACCACCACTACAGCAACAACAGCTCCCACCACTACTGCCACTACTTCTACAGCAACAACAACTCCCACCACTACAGCAACAGCAGCTCCCACCACTGTTGCCACCACTACTACTACTAGAACTGGAGGTAACACTATTCCCATGACTTCAGCCACCACTACAGTGACTACAGCACCAACTACTACTGTAGTGTCCACTGCAATCACAAGTTTGACCTCTACTGCCACCACTACTACAGCAACAACAGCTCCCAACACTACTGCCTCTACTGTAACTACTACTACAGCAACAACAGCTCCCACCACTACTACAGCAACAACAGCAACAACAGCTCCCACAACTACTGCCACCACTACAGCAACTACTACTACAGCAACAACTCCTACCACTACTACAGCAACAACAGCTCCCACTACTACTGCCACCACTACAACACCAACAGTTCCCACAACTACAGCAACTACTACAACAACAACTCCTACCACTACTATAGCAACAACAGCTCCCACCACTACTGCCACCACTACAACAGCAACAACAGTTCCCACCACTACAGCAACTACTACTACAGCAACAACTCCTACCACTAGTACAGCAACAACAGCTCCCACCACTACTGCCACCACTACAACAGCAACAACAGCTCCCACCACTACGGCCACCATCACAGCAACTACTACTACAACAACAACAGCTCCCAACACTACTGCCACCACTACAGCAATTACTACTTTGACCTCTACTGTCAGCACTGCTGCAACAACAGTAGCAAACGGTGTGTCCACCACTACAGCCGGTACTGGTGTTACCACTACTACCACTGAATCCACCACTGCAACTACAGGAAGCACTACTGCAAGCACTGCTACAAGCAGCTCAGACACCACTACGACTGGTGGTAAGTATGCATGTTACAGCAGGCCCTGATGCAAACCTTAACTACTTCTCGCCACAATGTGAGTTCAGTCTCGAGGCGGAGTGTAAGTGCCTAGAAAGTGTGTGTGCCAAGGGCTCTTCGGGGAAATGACCCAAGGTGAGAAGAAATAGCAGGACTCAGTCTCAATGTGGCATTCGGTCCCAAGGGAAGTGGGAGTCCCTCACAGAATAGGGCCACCCCTGAGAGCATTCTCTGTGTCTAATCCAGTGTGCTCTTGAGTACACAGGTAGCCTTGGGATGTGATAAGCTATGAAGTGAGACAACACACTAACGTGTCGTCCACCCAGTGGCGTTCTGTTGCCCAGGAGTAAGCACCGGCTTATTTTCTGAAGCATGGATGCATTACCATGTTTAATGTGTGTTGCTATTACACACTGAGCAGTATTGCTATGATGTAGTGTTGGTCTTGTATGTGATATGGTGATGGCATGAGTTGGGTGAGTGCTCCCCTACATTGCCTCGAAGTAGGAAAGGGTGTGTGCTTCTTATCTGACAATGCTCACCATGGGTTCAATATTACTGTCTTTTTAACATGCCAGAACTTTCCAGGTAGACTACATTATGCTACATATAGCTATTTATTGCTACATGTGGCAGTAGGGCTGACAGTATGGCCACCTGTGCCCAGAATGGGCTCAGTCCCACCCAGCAGCAGCTTCATGCTGCTCCAACCAGGGGAGGACCCCTACTTCCGCTGTTGGGTTCACTTTTAAGTGTTGTTTTGGTTCATACCCTTTCTTAAGTCTCTTTCTCTCATAATCTGAAGCAATAACCCTTGCGCGCGGCACACAGCCCACATGAGCCACCGTATGCCACTTCCGTCTTCCTAGGCCCCTCTTGGCTCCCAGCATGCCACTCAGACACTCCACAGAGGCGCCAATCGGATGCCAGCTAGACGTCCCCAGCAGTCTTTGCAGCTCATTGGCAGGTTGTGGGCTTGAGACACTAAGGGAAGCTCTCTGGGCCAGGTGCAGGGAATGCTGGGAAGGGGCGGACAATCAAAGGTGCATGGAAGGGTCTAAGACGTGAAATGGGGGGAGAATAGACAGACCCTTTATACACAAAAGGAATCAGATGCTCCTTGTTCCAGGGTTTCATACTCCGTGCACAGAAGAAAAAACTCTAATGGACCCTTATACCTGAGTATCATGAGTCTCTGCCCCAGTGTGAAATACTAACTGTCTCTTCTTTTCATTCACAGTGTCTGGAGTACTTGGCGCAGGGCAGGGCATGCCCGTCGGGGCAATCATTGGCATCAGTGTGCTGGCCGCCCTTTGTGCAATTCTCCTAATTTTTGCAGTCCTTGCGGTAAGAAGGGGGAACCTAACTCATCTTTCTCTGTGTACATTCTTGCCTTCATTGACCATAGAGACCTATACAGGAAGGCAAGAGAGAAGACTGCACTTCCGGGAAGCTTGGGGGCGGTAACGAGTCTAGCAGCAGACCCCTGACAGACAGGGTCATGGAGACAAGCAGCTCAGAGATTTAGGAGTACTAGAAAAGGAAAACGTCATTGCATGAAGGGGAAGGGTCTCCAAAAGGTTTAATACTTTGTGTTTCCACAGGCTTCCCAGTGTGTCTGGCTACCCAGCATGCACCTCTCCTCAGCCCTCCTTTCTAGCTATGGAAAGTGGCACTTTCAGGGGAGGAGTGTGCCTGGACACTTCCCTCACTATTCTGATGCACAAGGCCACTTTGGCTTTGCCACCTGGGACTAAATACCCACCCAGCACCCAATATATTCTAGCTCTTTTGGCTCGGGATAAGGTGTAAGATCCTGCAACTAATTCTTTTTAACCCCCCCTCTGCAGCTCCAGCTGTCCCTTCCTGCAGAGTCCTTGACTACGTCAAAGGGCAGGTCTGCAGAGGAGCGGCCTCTCCTTGCCACTCCTGGCATTAGTGTGGAAGGAGTGTCAGACTCTGAAAAGAGGTGCCCACAACCTTGGTACTGGGCTATTTCTCTTTCTCCTCCCTCAGACCCAGATACACCCCTCGGGAAGAGCTTCCTCCTGAGGAAGCCCCCGCTTGTTTGAGGTCACTCAGACCGCAGCAAACACTACCATTTTAGGTTATCAGAGATAGGCTAACGGTGCAAGCCCACTGACAACATGTCTGATTCTTTCCAGTTCTTCCTGGAAGAGATATCAACAGTGGCAAGCATAATTAGTGTCCTTTGTGCACAGCGGCTTCATCACAAGAGAGCATTAGAGTGCAGCCAAAGGAGGACTTGGGTGGGAGCTGGGGAAAGCACCTCAGAGCTCATCCCAAGATGGACGCAAGCAGCAGCTTAACCAGTGAACTGTCCAGAACACCAAAAAAAAAACTAGGGGGTCCTAGAGGCGGCAGAAAGAGGGTGTGTCTGAAGCACAGAGAGACTGCTGGAAGGAAGCTCAGGAACTCTCACACATTGTTGAGAGGTGCCTGAAGCACAGAGAGACTGCTGGAGGGAAGCTCAGGAACTGTCACGCATGGATAAGAGCTGCATGAAGAGCAGAGAGACTGCTGGGGGGCAGCTCAGGATCTCTCACGCATGTCTGAGAGTTGCCTGAAGTGCAGAGAGACTGCTGGAGGAAGCTCAGGAAATCTCACGTATGGTTGAGAGGTGCCTGAAGCACAGAGAGACTGCTGGAGGGAAGCTCAGGAACTCGCACACATGGTTGTGAGGTGCCTGAAGAGTAGAGGGACTGCTGGGGGGAAGCTCAGGAATTCTCATGCATGGTTGAGAGGTGCCTGAAGAGTAGAGAGACTGCTTGAGGGAAGCTCAGGAACTCTCATGCTTGGTTGAGAGGTGCCTGAAAAGCAGAGAGACTGCTGGAGAAAGCCCAGTAACTCTCACGCATGGTTGAGAGGTGCATGAAGCACAGGGATAATGCTGGAGAGAAGCTCAGGAACTCTTATGCATGGTTGAGAGGTGCCTGAAGTGCAGAGAGACTGCTGGAGAGAAGTTCAGGATGTTTCAATCATGGTTGAGAGGTGCCTGAAGTGCAGAGAGACTGCTGGAGAGAAGTGTAGGAACTCTCATGCATGGTTGAGAGGTGCCTGAAGAGTAGAGAGACTGCTGTAGGGATTCTCAGGAACTCTCACGCATGGTTGAGAGGTGCCTGAAGAGAAGAGAGACAACTGGAGGGAAGCTCAGGAACTCTCACGCATGGTTGAGAGGTGCCTGAGGTACAGAGTGACTGCTGGAGGGAAGTTCAGGAACTCTCATGCATGGGTGAGAATTGCCTGAAGAGTAGAGAGACTGCTGGAGGGAAATCCAGGAACTCTCCCGCATGGTTGAGAGGTGCCTGAAGAGTAGATCGACCGCTGGAGGGAAGTACAGGAACTCTCATTCATGGTTGGGAAGTGTCGAATATCAGAGAGACTGCTGGAGGGAAGCATAGGAACTCTCACGCATGGTTGAGAGGTGCCTGAAGAGCATAGAGACTGCTGGAGGGAAGCTGGAGAACACTCACGCATGGTTGAGAGGTGCCTGAAGTGCAGAGAGACTGCTGGAGGGATGCTCAGGATCTCTGTTGCATGGTTGAGAGGTTCCTGAAGCACAGTGACACTGCTGGAGGGAAGTTTAGGAACTCTCATGCATGGTTGAGAGGTGCCTGAAGCACAGAGAGACTGCTGGAGGGAAGCTCAGGAATTCTCACGCATGGTTGAGAGGTGCCTGAAGTGCAGAGAGACTGCTGGAGGGATGCTCAGGATCTCTCTTGCCTGGTTGAGAGGTGCCTGAGGTACAGAGAGACTGCTGGAGGGAAGTTCAAGAACTCTCATGCACAGTTGAGAGGTCCCTGAACTGCAGCAAGACTGCTGGAGAGAAGCTCATGAACTCTCATGGATGACTGAGAGTTGCCTGAAGAGCAGAGAGAGACTGCAGGAGAGAAGCTCAGGAACTCTCACGCATGCTTGAGAGGTGCCTGGCGAGTAGAGAGAGACTGCTGGAGGGAAGCTCATGAACTCTCATGCATGGTTGAGAAGGGCCTGAAGCACAGAGAGACTGCTGTAGGGAATCTTGCAAACTCTAACGCATGGTTTAGAGTTGCCTAAAGCGCCGAGAAACTGCTGGAGAGAAGCTCGCGAACTCTCACACATGATTGAGAGGTGCCTGAAGAGTAGAGAGACTGCTGGAGAGAAGCTTAGGCAATCTCACGCATGGTTGAGATGTGCACAGACAGACTGCTGGAGAGACACTCGGGAACTCTCATGTATGGTTGAGAGGTGCCTGAAGTGCACAGAGGCTGCTGGAGGGTTGCTCTGGAACTCTCACACATGGTTGAGAGGTGCCTGAAGAGTAGAGAGACTGCTGGCGAGAATCTCAGGCAATCTCACGCATGGTGGAGATGTGCACAGACAGACTGCTGGAGAGACACTCAGGAACACTCATGCATGGTTGAGAGGTGCCAGAAGTGCAGCGAGACTGCTAGAGGGAAGCTCAGGAACTCTATGCCTGGTTGAGAGGTACCTGAAGAGCAGAGAGATTGCTGCAGGGAAGCTCAGGAACTCTCTTGCATGGTTGAGAGGTGCCTGAAGTGCAGAGAGACTGCTCGAGGGAAGCTCAGGAACTCTCACGCATGGTTGAGAGGTGCCTGAAGAGCAGAGAGACTGCTGGAGGGAAGTTCAGGAACTCACACGCATGGTTGAGAGGTGCCTGAAGCACAAATAGACTGCTGGAGGGAAGTTCAGGAATTCTCATGCACAGTTGAGAGGTACCTGAAGAGCAGAGAGACTGCTGAAGGAAAGCTCAGGAACTCCCATGCATGTTTGAGAGGTGTCTGAAGAGTAGAGAGACTGCCGAAGGAAAGCTCAGGAACTCTCATGCATGGTTGAGAGATGCCTGAAGAGCAGGGAGACTGCTGGAGGGAAGCTGAGGAACTCTCAAGCATGGTTAAGAGGTGCCTGGAGAGTACAGAGACTGCTCTAGAGATGCTGATGAACTCTCTCGCATGGTTGAGAGTTGCCTTGAGAGTAGAGAGACTGCTGGAGGGAAGTTCAGGAACTCTCATGCACAGTTGAAAGGTGCCTGAAGAGCAGAGAGACTGCTGAAGGGAAGCACAGGAACTCTCATCCATGGTTGAGAGGTGCCTTTAGAGCAGAGAGAGACTGCTGGAGCGAAGCTCAGGAACTCTCACGCATGGTTGAGAGGTGCCTGAAGAGTAGAGAGACTGCTGGAGGGAAGCTCAGGAAGTCTCATGCACAGTTGAGAGGTGCCTGAAGCGCACTGAGACTTCTGGAGGGAAGCTCAGGAACTCTCACGCATGGTTGAGAGGTGCCTGAAGAGTAGAGAGACTGCTGGAGGGAAGCTCAGGAAGTCTCATGCACAGTTGAGAGGTGCCTGAATCGCACTGACACTGCTGCAGGGAAGCTCAGGAACTCTCACGCATGGTTGAGAGGTGCCTTTATAGTAGAGAGCCTGCTGGAGGGATGCTCGGGAACTCCCACACATGGTTGAGAGGTGCCTGAAGCACTTAGAGACTGCTGTAGGGAAGTTCAGGAACTCTCACGCATGGTTGAAAGGTGCCTGAACAGTAGAGAGACTGCTGGAGACAAGCTGAGGAACTCTCACGCGTGGTTAAGAGGTGTCTGAAGCCCAGAGAGACTGCTGGAGAGAAGCTCAGGAACTCTCATGCATGTTTGAGAGGTGCCTGAAGTGCAGAGAGACTGCTGGAGGGAAGCCCATGAACTCTCATGCATGGTTCAGTGGTGCCTTTAAAGCAGAGAGACTGCTGGAGAGAAGCTCAGGAACTCTCACGCATGGTTGAGAGGTGCCTTTAGAGTAGAGAGACTACTGAGGGAAGCTCAGGAAGTCTCATGCACAGTTGAGAGGTGCCTGAAGCGCACAGAGACTGCTGGAGGGAAGCTCAGGAACTCTCATGCATTGTTGAGAGGTGCATGAAGAGCTGAGAGGCTGCTTGAGGGAAGCTCGGTAATTCTCACGCATGTTTGAGAGGTGCATGAAGAGTAGAGAGACTGCGTGAGGGAAGCTCAGTTACTGTCACGCACGGTTGAGAGGTGCCTGAAGAGCAGAGAGACTGCTGCAGGGAAGCTCAGGAACTCTCCTGCATGGTTGAGAGGTGCATTTAGAGTAGAAAGCTTGCTGGAGGGAAGCTCGGGAACTCTCACGCATGGTTGAGAGCTGTATGATGTGCAGAAAGAATGCTGGGGGAAGCTCAGGAACTCTCGCACATTGTTGAGAGGTGCATGAAGAGCAGAGAGACTGCTTGAGGGAAGCTCAGGAATTCTCACGCATGGTTGAGAGGTGCATCAAGAGTAGAGAGACTGCAGGAGGGAAGCTCGGGAACTCTCATGCACGGTTGAGAGGTGCCTGAAGAGCAGAGAGACTGCTGCAGGGACACTCAGGAACACTCATGCATGGTTGAGAGGTGCATTTAGAGTAGAGAGCTTGCTGGAGGGAAGCTTGGGAACTCTCATGCATGGTTGAGAGCTGCCTGATGTGCAGAGAGACTGCTGGGTGGAAGCTCAGGAACTCTCACACATGATTGAGAGGTGCCTGAAGAGTAGAGAGACAGCTAGAGAGAAGCTTAGGCAATCTCACGCATGGTTGAGATGTGCACAGACAGACTGCTGGAGAGACACTCAGGAACACTCATGCATGGTTGAGAGGTGCCAGAAGTGCAGCGAGACTGCTAGAGGGAAGCTCAGGAACTCTATGCCTGGTTGAGAGGTACCTGAAGAGCAGAGAGACTGCTGCAGGGAAGCTCAGGAACTCTCTTGCATGGTTGAGAGGTGCCTGAAGTGCAGAGAGACTGCTCGAGGGAAGCTCAGGAACTCTCACGCATGGTTGAGAGGTGCCTGAAGAGCAGAGAGACTGCTGGAGGGAAGTTCAGGAACTCACACGCATGGTTGAGAGATGCCTGAAGCACAAATAGACTGCTGGAGGGAAGTTCAGGAATTCTCATGCACAGTTGAGAGGTACCTGAAGAGCAGAGAGACTGCTGAAGGAAAGCTCAGGAACTCCCATGCATGTTTGAGAGGTGTCTGAAGAGTAGAGAGACTGCCGAAGGAAAGCTCAGGAACTCTCATGCATGGTTGAGAGATGCCTGAAGAGCAGGGAGACTGCTGGAGGGAAGCTGAGGAACTCTCAAGCATGGTTAAGAGGTGCCTGGAGAGTACAGAGACTGCTCTAGAGATGCTGATGAACTCTCTCGCATGGTTGAGAGTTGCCTTGAGAGTAGAGAGACTGCTGGAGGGAAGTTCAGGAACTCTCATGCACAGTTGAAAGGTGCCTGAAGAGCAGAGAGACTGCTGAAGGGAAGCACAGGAACTCTCATCCATGGTTGAGAGGTGCCTTTAGAGCAGAGAGAGACTGCTGGAGCGAAGCTCAGGAACTCTCACGCATGGTTGAGAGGTGCCTGAAGAGTAGAGAGACTGCTGGAGGGAAGCTCAGGAAGTCTCATGCACAGTTGAGAGGTGCCTGAAGCGCACTGAGACTTCTGGAGGGAAGCTCAGGAACTCTCACGCATGGTTGAGAGGTGCCTGAAGAGTAGAGAGACTGCTGGAGGGAAGCTCAGGAAGTCTCATGCACAGTTGAGAGGTGCCTGAATCGCACTGACACTGCTGCAGGGAAGCTCAGGAACTCTCACGCATGGTTGAGAGGTGCCTTTAGAGTAGAGAGCCTGCTGGAGGGATGCTCGGGAACTCCCACACATGGTTGAGAGGTGCCTGAAGCACTTAGAGACTGCTGTAGGGAAGTTCAGGAACTCTCACGCATGGTTGAAAGGTGCCTGAACAGTAGAGAGACTGCTGGAGACAAGCTGAGGAACTCTCACGCATGGTTAAGAGGTGCCTGAAGCCCAGAGAGACTGCTGGAGAGAAGCTCAGGAACTCTCATGCATGTTTGAGAGGTGCCTGAAGTGCAGAGAGACTGCTGGAGGGAAGCCCATGAACTCTCATGCATGGTTCAGTGGTGCCTTTAAAGCAGAGAGACTGCTGGAGAGAAGCTCAGGAACTCTCACGCATGGTTGAGAGGTGCCTTTAGAATAGAGAGACTACTGAGGGAAGCTCAGGAAGTCTCATGCACAGTTGAGAGGTGCCTGAAGCGCACAGAGACTGCTGGAGGGAAGCTCAGGAACTCTCATGCATTGTTGAGAGGTGCATGAAGAGCTGAGAGGCTGCTTGAGGGAAGCTCGGGAATTCTCACGCATGTTTGAGAGGTGCATGAAGAGTAGAGAGACTGCGTGAGGGAAGCTCAGTTACTGTCACGCACGGTTGAGAGGTGCCTGAAGAGCAGAGAGACTGCTGCAGGGAAGCTCAGGAACTCTCCTGCATGGTTGAGAGGTGCATTTAGAGTAGAAAGCTTGCTGGAGGGAAGCTCGGGAACTCTCACGCATGGTTGAGAGCTGCATGATGTGCAGAAAGACTGCTGGGGGAAGCTCAGGAACTCTCGCACATTGTTGAGAGGTGCATGAAGAGCAGAGAGACTGCTTGAGGGAAGCTCAGGAATTCTCACGCATGATTGAGAGGTGCATCAAGAGTAGAGAGACTGCAGGAGGGAAGCTCGGGAACTCTCATGCACGGTTGAGAGGTGCCTGAAGAGCAGAGAGACTGCTGCAGGGACACTCAGGAACACTCATGCATGGTTGAGAGGTGCATTTAGAGTAGAGAGCTTGCTGGAGGGAAGCTTGGGAACTCTCATGCATGGTTGAGAGCTGCCTGATGTGCAGAGAGACTGCTGGGTGGAAGCTCAGGAACTCTCATGTATGGTTGAGAGGTGCCTTAAAAGCAGAGAGACTGCTGGAGGGAAGCTCGGGAACTCAGACACATGCTTGAGAGGTGCCTGAAGACCAGAGAGACTGCTGGAGGAAAGCGCAGGAACTCTAACGCATGGTTGAGAGGTACCTAAAGAGCAGAGAGACTGCTGGAGGGCATCTCAGGAACTCTCATGCATGGTTGAGCGGTGCCTGAAGCGAAGACGGACTGCTGGAGAGAAGTTTAGGAAGTCTAACACATGGTAGAGACACTGTTAGAGCCTGGGCAGTCTCTCGCATGGTAGAGAGTTGTCCATATGGTGAGAGTAGCCACATGTGTAGCATCTATACGATTTAGAAGAGAGGTGCCCAGCTCAGACCCACAGAGACATGATATGTACATAGCACGGGTTGCTATCTTTGGTTTTGTGCTTATCTGTATTTTTGTATTTTGTTTGCACAGGCTATCAGTTTCTTCAGAGGAGGGAGGTTTTTAAACCGGTACAACTTCAACAACCAACGCAGACAAAACGTGACCCCCCGGCAGACGAATTGCAGGAGCCTGAACAGACAACAAGATTGCGAGGACCGCTTCTAGCTCGCTTCTGTGGGTGACTAATGCAGCTTGCACCCCTCTGGCATTCCCCTCAGAACGTACCTCCCTACTGGCTGCGAGGCACATAGCCTGGCGATTCCCCCACTGTGGCCCCACCCCCCTTACAATATCGTCAAGGCATGGAGACCGGAGTGAATTCAATACTCCAAATAATAAACACAGAAACAGTTGTAAAGTTTGGAAACACAAAGATCACAATTTATTGGAGCAAAGAAATTGGGACGGTCCCAGCCACATAGGTAAAAACAAGATTCTAGTCCAAGGGTGACCCGTTTCACTCCCCGTTCGCCATTTGCAAAGTAGCGGCCGTCCACTTCTAGTTATGAACTGCCAGTCAGTATATTTTGGGACCATAGATTTCAGATGACGGAGTCTCAACTGTTCCTACGGGGGGAGTCAGTGCTTGTCGACCGGCTTTGGCTCCAATGCAGCCATTCCGGAAACGCTTGTGGCTGAAACCGCAGCATCAAGGTTCTCGTCTCCGGCTAGGACCGCCCCGACACTCCACCTGCAAGAGAAAAAGATAATTAGCAAATACACCCCCCCACTAAGAGCGGTCCCCGGAGTCCCAGACCGGACGTGTCGGACCCGGGGACGCCCCCTCCGCCTCAGAGGAGGAGGAGGAGGCGAGCTGTTGGATATCCCTGGGAGGGGTGTCCAGAGGAAGAGCCCGCTATGGCGGCTAGGGGCTGGCCAGCCCACTAAGAGCGGTCCCCGGACCCGGGGACGCCCCTCCTCCTCAGAGGAGGAGGAGGAGGCGAGCTGTTGGATATCCCTGGGAGGGGTGTCCAGAGGGAGAGCCCGCTATGGCGGCTGTCCGTCTAGCGCCCCCTCTGGGGGCTGGCCAGCCTCTGAGCAGACCTGGGCAGGAAATCTGCTCTCCCGCCTTCTCTCTTCCTCCATCACTGCTGTGAGCAGCGCTGTACAACAGACGTGAGAAAGAATGGAGCTTGGTGAAATGCTGCTCCTCACCTCTACATGGCAATCATGTAGTAAACCACAACAGTGTTGGCAAAAAGACTCTTCTGCGTTATGAAGTCACTCTCTACCTTGACAATAAGTGCTCTGGTTTTGCATTTTTAGGTCTGGCACCTGGGACTATAAAGCTTTAGCTCTCCACCAGATTCCTTGCATCAATGTATGTAGGCTCCAATCAGCGGCTCCGTGATGCTTGTCCCAGTAGATCACAGGGAATTCTCTGTTATGGGGTTGGCCATGTTGTAGAAGGTGGGGGCTACTGTGCAAACTTGAGAAGAGTTGTTGAATGCTATCTGTAAAATCTCCCTTTGTGCACCATGCCTAGTGCATCGCTTTTTCCCACCTGTCTGCAACATTTATATTTATTTATTTCAAATGGCACAGTCTGTGCAGACCTGGCACCCGGACACCTTAATGTGGTTGACATTTCATTTGTTAAAAGCTCTTGAAAACATTTATCAAATGTACAAAATCTGTTCATTTTACTTTTGACATCTGGATTTTAAAATGCGTGGGCATGTGTTGTTTATGTTTCTGTTGTGTAATTATCAGTAACTACTTCATTGTGACATTGTCTTACACTACTGCCTCATCCTAAACAGAAATGGATGATTTCTGAATAAAGAGACAGCAAGAACACAAGTTGTCAGATGAAGGGTGTTTGTTCACGTCTGCGACCAGCCAAAATACACAATGACACCCTCCCCTCTCAGGATAGAGTATTATGCAATGAGCTGTGTCTGTCTCAACCATCCTATCTTTTGGATCAACTACGAGTACTGCAGCACGGGCTGTTCTTGGCCTCTCTTTTCGTGACCCTGTCTTCAGGACAGTGCAGCATCCACTGGCTCCCGGTGGCTCATTGAGTTGAGTTCAAGGCGCTATGTCCAGTACATCAATATATAAAGAGACAGAGCTCAATAAACCAGGTTGCACAAAACTGTGTGGTTCTTAAAATACCGTATATAAACCTTAATTAAATACACATCACAAATGTATGACTCAAACATCTACTATAAATGATTACTATACAAAGCAATTGTATTGATTAACATATAAAAAGATAAACCTCTAAAAAAACACAAGGATTTCGTCAATTCCAAACAATGGAAACCGAGAAGAATTCATTGCTTCAATATACTAGCCATCATATCAAACATCTAAGGGACAATTTGCCGTTTGGCCAATTTTTACATTTGAAAAGGAACAGTTCAAACAACAGTACCTATGAAACCGAAGCAGCAGTGCTGAGCAAGAAGCTGAAAGAAAGAGGTTACCCTAAAAAACTGATTAAGAGATCGGCCAAGCGGGCGTTCAACAATAACAGAGACGCACTGCTAGAAGATAAACCCAAGAAACCCAAGGATTATAGAATTGTATGTGTGAATACATTCACCGATCTAAGCCTCAAAATCAAAAACGTGATTACCAAGCAATGGAAAATCTTCGAAACTTCCAAAACATCTCTACCTATACCAATGTTTGCTTACAGAAAAATCACCACAATTGGTAATAGAATAAGTGGAAGTAGACTAAAACCACAACTTCTGAATACTACAAACTTAACTGCCCTTTGGGACCTGCCACCCACAAGCGGCCACTACCACTGTGGAGCCTGCAGAGTTTGCAAACTCAACTCCAAAAGCAAAGAGATCAATGTAGGACTGCCCAAACCATGGATACAGAAAAGCTTAACAAACTGTAATACCGACCATGTGGTGTACCTAATAAAATGCAGATGTGGCCTTATGTATGTGGGCAAAACCATTCGCAAAGTTAAGATACGGATCATGGAACACCGAAGCTGTCGTAAAAACAAAACCGAGAATGCCCCAATGGTTAAACACTTCACCCAGGCAAAGCATGAAAATGAAGATTTTACCTGGACGATACTATTGACACTCAAAGGGGGTAATCCACATATATTAGAAAATAGAGTCCTAAGGAAAGAACAAGAATTGATTTATAGAATGCAGAGCGATACAAAAGGTATGAATGACTCTGTAGAATGGCATAAAATCTGCCAATAATCAGCCTTCTGTCCTATATTAGTTAAATTCAACACAATAGCCAGCCGAGATAATCCCTTTGTTTTTGAGTCCATATAAATGTATAAGCATTCCTTTAGCGCATATTGGAAAACATATTAGGCAAAGATATGCTACAAGATCTTGAGACAATGTCAATGTGAACTAGAACATTTATCAATAACTGAGATTTCCTCTATTTTAATGCACGAGACAATTTATTCTAATACACGGAATAGATGTAATTTGAGGATGAGTTTTTTATTTGAGTAAAATGTCACAATACTATAAAAACTGAATGTGAATGTCAACGTAGCTCTAATGTATATATTATTGATAACCATCCGACCTGCCAAGAAAAATGTTTTAATGAAATAACATGAGTGTAACCCTGCCACAAGAGATAGGAACCTCCCCGATATTTCCTCTAAGCAGAAAACAATGTGAATCTTGTCTAAATTAGGATGACTCACTAGCCTCCGAACACCGTAAGCTGATATCATCACTAGATCCATTTGAGATCACCATGGCGACCAATGAACTTGGCGAGAGATATATACTTCAAGTTCCATTAAATTTACTAACTGGAACGTTATATACATCTAAATAACAAACCCTAACCCGTTCCAACATGACCGATAGATTAACCAATCACGCTGTGCGACGCCTCGAGTACGATGTACACACGCACGATCACCATAGCAACAGCTATACACATAGCCTCAAGTTACTCTCCCCCACACAACGAAATGCTGCCGGAGTGAGCGGAGACATAGTTTGTCATTGCTTTCCCAATAACGAGCGTACCCTAAGGACACCGACCCTGTAACACTCGAGGTACGTGAATTATACCGGAAAGTTCAAACAGTTTAGACATGACGATAAAGCCAGCAATATAAAGCCGCCAGCTGAGAGGTATCTTCACGCGTTTTCATATTTTTTAACTTTCAGATAGTGACGCGAGCCGATATCTATTTCGGACAACTCCTGCCCTTTAGGCACCTTTGAAAGACTGAAACACTGCTAGATTCCATTTACCTACAAATGGTTAAGTCCCTAATTAATTTATACAATACTTACGCACTTGAGTTCTGCTGGCTATTTCTTTATAGACATTTTTAAAAGACACTTGCTCGTACTACTGACCATAAAATCTTTATCGATCTGGTATAATGGTCCTAAGGGTTGTAACATTTGTTGGTTAATTATTAGTAACCCTCGACGATTCGAGGGTCCGGACAGGGCGACATTCCGCATCTCACAAACTATAATATTCTAGAGGTACATTCGTGCATCCAAATTGGCAGTAACCTGTTTATAGATGCTCATGCACTAACTTTCTCTGTCAATGCTCACTATCGTGGATAATCTGTTTTATATCAGCCATATAAAGTAAGAAGTAACCTAGTGATTGCCCACCTATACTGGTGATACTAAAACCTTGGGAACTTTCTCTACCATTAGAAGATAAAATTGCCACTGATAAGTGAGAGCCACACACTAATGTAGCTCTATTTCACTCCATTCTTGCTTATAGAGAGGATATTGGTCTACTCTTTAAGAATTCCCAACCAATACTAGCGGCGTGCATATTAGTAGAAGAGCAACAGTAAAGGATGTATCCAGTTCTTCCCCTCTTCAAACTGATTGACTGATTGCCGATCATTACATACTCAGGTGAGCCCATACTGTCCACCCCGGTACCAGTTTCTTCTGTAACTATAAAACCTCTCGAACAAGGATTTTGAGCTCTTTTGAAAAACACTGATACAGGTTTTTCATGTATTTATTACAGGTCTTCAGCTCTTTTGTAGCTGACCACAACCAGATTTACTTACGTTGTGAGTCCCCACGAGTACCACTAAAGGTAAATTTTAAACCCATCGTCTGGTTCTCTTATTCACCCCTCGGGGAATACGACAGATGTACCTTAGCTATAGAACAAGTTTCTTTTCTGTCCATGTTTCCTTTTAACCTACAGGTTGCACGTGTACATACTGTTCTATTTATAAAACAGTTCATAATTTTAATCTGGATTTTCGTGATTTGGACAACCCTCCTGAAGAATGTTCTCTGAGTAAAGCTCCAAAGAACTGAAACATGTCGAGACAACTTCCTGGATATATACAGGAACACAACAACTAGAGTTATCGAACAATGATTAGAAACAGATACATTGCTAGCAATTTGCTGAATGTACTTTACAACTCATGTTAACTCACCAATTGTTTGGAATTGATGAAATCCTTTTGTTTTTTTTAGATGTTTATCTTTTTATATGTTAGTCAATACAATTGCTTTGTATAGGAATCATTTATAGTAGATGTTTGAGTCATACATTTGTGATGTGTATTTAATCAAAGTTTATATACAGTATTTTAAGAACCATACAGTTTTGTGAAACCTGATTTATTGAGCTCTGTCTCTTTATATATTGATGTATTTACCCCTCCCGGGTATAGACAGAGTAGTCTTTTGGTTCCACTCAGTAGTGGACAAATAACTACCGGGTTACCTCTTTTATTAATAGTGCTATGTCCAGTACACCATGCCTTTAATGGCCAAGGCTCTGACTATTTGCAGCAAAGGTTCTGTCGCTATGTGCCGGCTCGGCCGCTCTGCTCTTCCTTGGATTTTGGTATTTCTGTGCCTAGAGTTCACACAGTGGTAGAGCCTTTTCTGTCGCAGCTGCACAAATATGGAACAAGCTCCCTCTGAATCTTCAAAATATTACAGATCATCTGGTCTTTCAACACCGTTCTATTCCAGTAATTGTGAATTTCTCTTTTTTCTTCTGCTTCTCGCTGGATCTCCATAGCGCTGTGATGCCCCTTGGTGTACGTTACGCTATATAAGATTGCTTAAGATAACATCTGCAGCCAGGGAATTATCTGCAAAATCAACAGCGGAGCAAACAAAGGAGCAGCAACTCCACCACCGACACCACTTTGCTTCCATTGGTATTCTTTAGAAAATACGAAAGATTTCGGAAAAAATAAAGGTGTAGGGGAGAAACGGACAATCCTGTGAAGATACCCTATATTGAAGGATATTCCCATCCCTTGCACACTATCAAGAGTCAGTATTGCCAACTTTTTAGAGAAAAAATGTTTACGGTATTCTTAAGAAAGGTTAATCCAATTAGAGAATACAAGTAAGGTTTAAATATTAGCATTTATCGATGCTACAATCCATTACGTTTTTTAAATACATTGACATAAGTAAATAATAAAGCAGATAGTAATGCAAAAAAGATCTAAAGTGAACTATCTTCATCAGAGTTGTTCATTAAATAGAATACGGTCCAGGAAATGGCATGATGTGTTTCAGGATACGCCGATCCCTTCATCAGGAGCTTACCTCACAGGTCTGCAGGAGCAGGGAAGTGGATGCATAATGAAGCCCGAGTGAAAAAAATCGTTAGTTGTTCCTGTCCCGCCATCTGATTGTGGATAATAAATAACATTGATTGGAATTTAACATGTCTGTTGTGTTTGTACTTCGTATTCTCTATGATGGATGAAGGAACTCTTGGAGTGCGGGTCATTGGCGGGGAGTTGCTCCTCTGTGTATGGAGAGTAAGTATGCGGATACTCAATATTTAAATGAATGTAGGACTCGTATTATTCCGTAAGTTGATTTACCTTTTTTTAAAATTTGATAACATCTTTTCTCAGTGATGTATTTGAATTTCTATTTCCATAAGAGATAGCAGAAATCCTCAGATATTATTGGAACATACAAAACAAGATTGTTCAGTAATGTAAGAGAAAACCACAATTGTATTAATAAAATGTAAGCTTTAAAAGAATTGACAACGCTTCAGATGGGAGTACGCTCAAATATGGCTTGCCTTCCAAATTGGAGGTAATGGAAGTCTAGAAAATGTGCAATGTAGATTAATTCGCATCTAAATGGTCTGGCATGGAAAAAGTGGAAACATCATAAAAATGAAGCCCTTGAGTTTAAAAAAAGGAGAGGGCATTAATACATTATTCGAATTTAGTTACCAAATGGCCTGAAATGTATCTTGGAGTGGGTATAAACAGTCACGATCTGAAGGGAATGCCACAGAACGTGTGCGTCCAAAATGGCCACCCTAGGTATTGTGGCATTTTCTAGCATGTAGAGTCATTTATTTATTTCATTTGTTGGTAGCGCCCAGGAGTTATCACAGCGCTAATGATGTCATAGTGACATAAGATGATCTTGTATCAGTGATACGCCACCAACGATATGGTATAATCAAATAGTGTACATTGAAAATCTATGATGATATGTAATTCCCTTACAGTAACAAATTGAATAATGATGTAACATTTTTGAAGACACTATTTTTTTTAAAAATATTGAAGTCCCATGGCGGATATAAGCATGCGTGAGAAACCTGAAGCGTTTCTCCCAGGCTATTCCTGGGGATCCTTTGTTCAGGTGGCCAGGGTAGGGCCATCGCTCTTGGGTCCCAACCCTGGGGGTGGACGAGCGAGGGAGGATCACCTGGGCAGGGGTCCTTGGGGACCATGGGAGACACTCCCTCAGGCGAGACATGGTATTCCTCCTGTTCCGATACACTCCTACCCGACATCCCCTTAGTTATCATGGGATATTGTCAACAGAGTCCCATTATACCCCAGTACCTTTCTGTAAGGAAAAGGCAAAACCATCAGGGAAAACAAAGACCATCCCTAAATTCCAACATGAGTTTTACCCCTCAAAACCCACTTTTTGACAACCCTACATTCAAACCCCTTTTCCTGAAATAAATCTACAACATTGTTATCCCTTTTTTGTAGAACACCACAATTCCCATAATCCCATTCCCCTATTGACATTCCCAAAGACTGGGACAAAGAAGAGGCAAACAGGAGTCGTGAGGATTACCCATAGGAATCAATAGGCAATGGATTCCTATGGGCAGTCTTCATGTTGTCCTGATAATGAAGTCAGGCAGAGTAATGCAGGGAGGTATAAGTACTCACACCTGACTCCACTCAACTCTAGCTCGGAGTATAAAAGCAGCAGCCAGAAACACCATATTAGCCAGCTGGGGAAGGTGAAGGGTGACGAGACGCCAGAGGGAGACTGTTTTTGCCAGAGAAAACCTGGAAGGCCTGGAAAAGGACCAACTGCTTAGATACTGGACTGGTGAGCACAGGGGAGACTGCAGTGTGGAGTAGAAACTGTGCATCCAGGAGGCCAAACCAGGGGCAGCTGGGGTCACCTGGTGGCACCCACATCAGAGCTCTTCCCCTGGACCAAACCAGAGAGGACAGGCTTTTGAGGAGCAGGTAGGACCCTGACCTAAAGCAGAAGATCCCCTTTTAGCACCTAATGCTCCCAAACTGTGAGAGTGAAGTTTTGGGGAGCTAAGGAAGTTTGAGCAAAATATGCAGTAGTGCATTATGGGACTTGAAGTCCAAAAACATTTATTTTGATAACCATGAAAGGGGAGTCTGACCCTGACTGAGGGAGACCCCTGAGGAGTCTGAGCCCAACTGAGGGATATCCCTGAGGAGTCTGAGCTCAACTGAGGGAGACCCTGAGGAGTCAAGAGCGGACGGAGCATGAGAGAAGGCTGTACCTCCAGGGCAGAGGCAAAGGAGGTGAAGGAGTGCGAGAGACCAGGGGTCTGAATCCAGGAGGCTGGAGAGTGAAAGCCGTTTGTCGAGAGACCGCTACCACCTAGAAGCTAAGGGGCTATGCGAGACAGCCCTGCAGAGAAGGAGAAAGATGGCATGCAATACTCCAAGGTTACCAGCGGGCCCTCCTGGGTGAACGGCTGAGTTGGGGAGGCACTGAGGTGATAAAGGGTAACAGCCTTTGACTCCAACATCAAACAGATGCGATAAAGGGAGACTCTTAAACCCAGCCGCTGAGTTAATTGAAGCAACAAAAAGTCCATTCTGTGGCTTGGAGTGCTTGTAACATTGAATGTGAACTTTGCTTTATGAAAACTACAAGTACTAAAAGGCCTTGCATTTAATAAGTTGTGAATCAAAGTGGTCCTGCAATGGGTCTAACCAAACCCTGTGCACATTTGAAAGTCTTTCGATGCTTGATTAAAATTGGTCCCAGCCCAGCTGAGGGATACTAAATGTGTTAAAAAGGGATCTGAGCCCGGCTGAGGGGATTGCGGTTTGGACCGTGAGTGATCCAAAAAAGTATATCCTGCAAACATTGTGAAAAAGGCATCTGAGCCCGGATGCGGGGGATCCAAAGGAAACTGACATTGTTCTATAGAGATCTGAGCCCAATTTAGGGGGATGCGGGTGAATAGTGAATCACCTAACGTGAATAATTGTGAAAATCCACAGAAGAAAATAACTTGTCACTTTGTTTATTTCCATCAGGCCCTCTGAATGAAAAGACTCTGAGAAGCAAAGAGACTTGCACTCAGGAGGTCCTGATGCTAATGATCGAACTGTATCTCCGTGCTAAAGAATACATAGACTGTGCTACGCTCGAGCGAACCGCCTTATCCCGTGTTGAAAATGCGTGGAAGGGAGACCAATGGCCTGGACATCCTGACATAACATTTTTAATCACTTCTTTCTTTTGTCATAAACACTATCACACACTATTTTTATTTAGAGGTAAGGATTAGCAATAGATTTATTAGTATAGGCACTTTGATTTTGACAAGACAACACTAGGACTGCGTTATTATTATTTGATGGTCGTTGCTTGCTCCCATCTGTAAATTTAGAATTAGATAGGTGTTTTTCAAACCCGTTTTAAGTCAATAAACACCCTTGAACTGTGATCACTTGTGTCTGTCGTCTTACTGTGAAACCATGGTTTCCATACACATGCCCTGAAGGTGAATTAAGTATACGTTCTCATGTTTACAGACTAAAACATCTCATATGGTTAATTCAGGGCATCAACCTGAAATAAACTTGCTAAATATAGCACAATTGGAGACAATGGGCCTCATTACACGGACGGCGGTAAGGGTTTACCGGTACCAGTAAGGGCACAGGTACTGGTAAACCCTTACCGCCTTACTACGAGGTCCCTTTGCGGGTTGGTACTTTAACGCCTGCTGTTTAGCAGGCGTTAAAAACCAACCCGCAAAGGGACCAGGGTGCTAATTACGGTACCGCAATTTGCGGCACCGTAATTAGCGCCTTCCCCATTCCCATAGAGCCCTATGGGGCAAAAATGGGAATGGGGAAGGGCAAAGGGGGAAGGGGGAATTACCGCCCCACCAACCTTGGAATAGAGCAGTAATTCCCCTTTCCTCCAAGGCGGTGCCGGTATTTTACCGGCATGGACCAAGGTGCTAATATCACCTTGGTCCTCCGCCTACCCTGTAATGAGGCCCAATATCACATGTTTAATTGATAACGAAAAATTATGATATTACTTAGACTCATATGAAGCGCATCACAAATTGTGGTAACTCCAAACTTAACTCTTCAATATCATTAGGAAAAAAGGAACCTCATATTACTACATGATGAAATCTGTAAAACCTGATTAACTACCAATTTTTCAAGATGTGGGAGTGTGAATCACTCATTGTATAAAATATGAACCTCACGTTACTAATGAAGTAGTCCACATAATGAAGTCTGTCAAACCTGATCAAATACTAATTCTGCAAGACGTAACAATATGAATAACGCATTGTATAAGAAACATCACAAGAAAGCATGAAAGGGAAATTCCTCATTCATTCTAAGCGGGTAAAGAGAATCAAGTTGGTCAATCCAGAACATCTACCTTTGGGATAATTTTTTGTTAATATCATTTCCCCCTGGAAATTAGTGTGCAACCTGTAGTATAACACATCTCAGTTGTGAGATGTTGTGTTTATGCTCATGAAAGTATCTGTAAAGAGGAGATTTCTTGTTGCCAGTACGTAGGTTGGACATATGTTCCACCAACATTCCTTGGCTTTGCATGTTCTTTGTCCCACATAGTATCTGAGGCCATAAATGACGTTCTGTGTGTCACATGTCACAAAGTGGCGTCATTTGATTTTCCAGCCTGTCAGGGAGTGTCTTATAGAATCACCCCGGATAATTGTATTGTAGATCTGGAAGTAAACGCATGGAAATGTGCCTATTTTTGGTTTCTGAATACATTTTTGTGTCTCTTCTTTTTTTCTTCCTTCACTAGATGGTCAGGAAAATGTCCCTGTTTGTATACCATCCTAGGAGGTTTCAGTAATAGTCAGGACAACTGTCCGTCCAATTGGATGAGTCTTGAAGAGAGGGTCCCTGGAATGCCCCTCTGGGCCCCCATAAGCATGACCGCCCGAAGAGCCAGAAATGCAAGATGCCAGTCACTGTTTTGACAGCCCCCAGGAGGGCCAGTGACATCCACACATGCAAACAGATATTCTCTCAGACAATCATTCAAACCTTATCCAGCTGACGTCCTCATGGATGCAGGTGCCTCACTGGACCTGATTGACTAATGACAGATATCCAGCTATGCTGACGTCATAAGAGACGCCACAACATAGTATTGTTAGCCATGAAGCAAACTTGCATCCCTGCACAAAGGTACACGGACACACACATGCGCACACGAAGAACATGCTTACACAGTTCTGTAGTTAGAGGACAGATACATATAGATACTGTTGAAAGCCTTTATTATTTTCTCTCATTAGCCAAATGCAGAAATGCAGAAACACAAGAAAGCAAGAGATGCAGACCAAGCTTGCAGAAGCTTATTGCAACTAACCATATGGAACTACAGGATCGTATAAGGAACCTGGAAGGACCAAGTACCACTAACCCATAAGGAAAGTACTATACTACAGACACATAAAAATCATAGCATTAACCATAGTAGAATTACATGAAGCCACAGGCCTCAGAATAAGGGATGAAAAGAAAACAGATTTTGCAGCACAGTCTAGGGCTGGTGTTCGCAACCAAGGTCAGAGATGAGCAGAATATTCCTGGCCCCAGAGACAAGGAGCCACCTGCAAAATAAAATAATAAATCCTTGCTAATTGCAGACCAGAAAGCTCAGTTTTGCAGTCATAACAGACGTGATCCGGTTGAGCCGAACAATAGCCATTTACCACGGTGGTAAGAGGAGCAGCTCCCAGCCAGGCAGACAAGAAGTGATACATGTGTTTTTTTGCCACGTTGCAACCTGCAGGTTCTCTGTAAGGCAAAGTGGTTATACTAATGGCAACAATGGGGAAACATAGTCTTTCTCATAACCTTGAGAAAATACATGTAGCGCTGAGAACAGAACTGGGTCCCAGGCCTGAGGAGACCAGCTCCAGCCAATCAGGGAATACTAATTCAGGGGTGGATGGCAAAGGGAAAGGGCCAATGATAATCCTGCAACCCTGCAACAATGTAATAGATAGTTTCTGGGGAAGGCTAGGGAAAAGTCACCTGAGATGAGAGGGCCAGTTAGCTAACATCTATAGGTGCCGGCTATAGGCACTACCACACCAGCCACACAATCGTGTAAGCTCATAGGTTTTGGGGGAAGAACCCTGACTTGTGACATCAGACCTCAGCAAAAGTCCCTGACATGGGCTCAGGAGCTGTGATTACTGGAGACTTTGCATTTCCTGTATGATCCCTGTCTGTTAGGGAAAATAAAGGACAATTTTAACTTGCCTTGGCTGAGTCCTCCGTCTGTATACTGGGGGAGGGTTCATTGGGCCCTGGGTGCTTGGAACAGTGCACCCCGGTCCTCCTGCATACCCAAACAAGTGGTAGCAGAGGAATGGTTAACTACACAGAAATCGATTTTGGCAATGAAAAATTGATGGAACAAGCTGTTCTGTGCCATGTGCGTGACATTGGTGGGTGTGCTAGAGGAGGTCGAAAATTGCAGAAGGGCAGTGCGCGGAGCACACCTGAGAAGTTGCTTGGGCGCCAGAGAGGCATGTGATATTTGTGTCCAGAACTGGTATCTGTAAAGTAGGAGAAAAATAAGACTGTTAACTGTATTTTTATGTCTGAATAACAACGGAAGTGTCAAAAGCCTCAAATTGAGGTCAAGTAAGTATTAAAGAGCAATGCATTGTGGAAAAGGTGCGGGGGACACGCCCCTACAGCCTCTATGTAAGGCCCTTCCACGATATAAGGACAAGAATTGGAAATATCGCATGGAATGAACTAAAAGCACAGAAGGTAAATTGTCTAAACCATGGCCAAAGGGCGGGAGCTTCTCCAAATATGTGCAGCAACCGTTACACACACATTTACAAGAGGTTTATAAGGGGAAAAAATTTGAGCAATCGTATGGCAATACTTGAGCTCTACAAAATGTTTCAGGATGATGGAGGGGATGTGGCGAGGTGTCAATGGATGCTAAGACAACATGAGACCCCGGGCAAAAAGCCCTCGGCCCCCTGCTTCCCCACCTCCTCCTGAACATGGGAACGAATGGGCTGCAGCTGGAGATCAGGGACTATACCCTATACGAGAATTGAAAGCAGATGAGGCGTACACAAATCCAACATTCACATCTCCACCGTGCAGAAAGGGGTCACACCAGCAGGAGGTGGAAAAGGGGTGCACAGCGAGACCCAGGCAAGCACACGGGAGGGGCTGGCGAATATAGCATTGAACAAGTGGGTGGGAGGTCAAATACCCTTGAAGTTAGACAGGACGAAAGCGGAGGAAACAGGAGGGGTGAGTAAGGAAGTAGCTGGTTGCAAGGAGAACAGTGAAGCACACAAGTGGGCAGAGATAATGGAAGAGGTGGAGAGAAGAGAAAAAGAGAAAGTTAGTCCCTTCCCCCTTTCCATTGGAAACGATAGTCGGGACTTGCGCGGAATGCACGCTGCAATGTAGTTTGGATTACCATTAGGTAAGGCTCCTAAACACACCAATCAGTGCCTTTATTTTACTGGCATTTTGCTGCGCTGTGTACTAATGAGCTTACTTCCATCTTAAGCATTGTCAATTCTTTTAACGCTCCAATTATATTAATACAATTGTGGTTTTCTCTTACGTTACACAACAATCTTGTTTTCATGCTCTAACAATATCTGAGGATTTCTGCTAGCTCTTATGGAATTAGAAATTTAAATACATTACTAAGAGAAGATTTTCTCATTTTCTTAAAAAGGGTAAATCAATTTATGGAATAATAATGTAAATATTGAGTATCCTTATATTTACAGGAATCCACTTCCCTGCTCCTGCAGACCTGTGAGGTATGCTCCTGATGAAGGAAACACATCGAGCCAGTTCCTGGACCGGTTTCTATTTAATGAACAACTCAGATGAAGAGATGTTCACTTAAGATCTGTTTTCCATTACTTTGCATTACTATAAGGAATATTATTCACTTACTTCAATTTATTTCAAAAACATAATGTCCTGTAGCATTGGTGAATGCTAATATTTAAACCTGACTTGTATTCTCCAATTGGACTGACCTTTCTTAAGAATAACTTAAACATATCTTTGAAAACTTCACAATATCAACCCTTCATAGTGTGCAGGGGACGGGTGTAGCCTTCAAAATAGGATACGTTAACCCCTTTCATTAGAGACCGGTTTAAAGTCAGCAGCACTTAGGTTGCAGACACCAATGATTTCAAGAGGCTAATCTAAAGGCCTTGTGGCACTGCATGTATAAGTTTACTTAGGAATTAGGCTATGGACCAGCCTCTCTTCCATAGCATTGAACTTAGCCGTCCTCTCTGGCCTATTGCAGCCTGTTTTCCACCAGAGGCCTTGATCTCCCTAGTGCATGCTATTCCAGGGTCCTGTCCTCACATCTCTTCTCTGCGAGGGCAGGATGTTTGGGGTACTATCCCCAAGCAACACAGAGAAGTCTCCATAGGGGCCTTGAAAGAAGGGGTGCAGAGGCGTACCTGCATTGTACACAACCTCTCCTCACCTCAGTCTACAAACCCAAGGAGTAAACTGTTTCTGCACCAACAGCCCCTCAACGTCACTTTAGTTGTATGCACTGTGTGTAAATACAAAGGGGACAGAACAACTGTTTTGCAGCTGAAAATAAATCATAATGTGGGCTACACCTAGCACTGTAAGTGCAGTTTTTACATTTCAATCCCTGTTTCAGATGTGGAAGTGTACATAAAATGATAGAAATGCTCATGCTTTGCATGGGCATTTCTATTGGGGTCTTGGGATGTGGGCGGGTCTGAACCGGCTTGCATGATGCTTTCCCCTGAACCTGGCCTGCGACAGGGGAGACCGGGCACTGGTGAAAGAGCCACGAGGGCTGGTTAAGTTCAGAATAAGTCCCTTTATGGCACAGTGATGAGTAAAGAAATACAGCATTCACTCCTACACAATACACCCTACGCATATTGCTGCAAAGTGCTTGGATGGGTGTACGGAATGTGTGATGTCAGATAGAGTTCTGGGAGAATGTGATTGTATGATAGAGGGAATGTTTGTGTGGGGTTGTTGCATCCCCGGCACTTGGAGAAAAATAAGCCTGGGTGGTGGGAGCCACTGGGCTACTATGAGACATCTTACTGTAACCTGATGTGACGGCATAAAGGAACTTACCTGTAACTCACCTGAAGTGTCTGCAGAGCTGCTTTCTTACACTGGTGACGAGCTGGTCTTCCTGGAGGACCTGGAAACAGATTGTGTGGGCAATAATGGATTTACCAGGATACACTTCAGGTCTCTCACAGACATTGGTTTATCAATACTCACATCAGATCTCTTCAGAGATTGGTTTATAAGGACACACACCAGCTCTCTTCAGACATTGGTTTATTAGGATTCACTTGAGGTCTCTACCAGGCATTTGTATATCAGGTTATCAGGATTCAATTCAGGTCTCTCTCGGACCTTAGTTCCTCAGGATTCACATTGGATCTCTCCCATGCATTGGTTTATCAGGATTCACATCAGGTCTTTCTCAGACCTTAGTTTATCAGGATTCACATCAGATCTCTTTGAGACATTGGTTTATCAGGACTCACATCTGATCTCTCCCAGACCTTGGATTTATCAGGATTCCCTTGAGGTCTCTCCCACACCATGGATTTATCAGGGTTCACTCCAGATCTCTCCCAGATCTTGGATTTATCAGGGTTCACTAAAGATTTGTCTCAGACCCTGGATTTATCAGAATTCACATCAGGTCTTTCTCAGACCTTAGTTTATCAGGATTCACATCAGATCTTTCCGAGACCTTGGATTTATCAGGATTCCCTTCAGATTTCTCCCAGACCATGGATTTATCAGGGTTCACTTGAGATCTCTCCCAGATCTTGGAATTATCAGGATTCCCTTCAGGTCTCTCCCAAACCATGGATTTATCAGGGTTCACTTCAGATCGCTCCCAGATCTTGGATTTATCAGGGTTCGCTTCACATTTGTCTCAGACCCTGGATTTATAATAATTCACACCAGGTCTCTCTGTGACATCGGTTTATCAGGACTCACATCAGATCTCTTCAGACATTGGTTTATCAGGACTCACACCAGCTTTCTTCAGACATTTTTATCAGGATTCACATTGGATTTCTCCCAGGCAGGCATTGGTTTATCAGGATTCACATCAGGTCTCTCTGAGACATTGGTTTATCAGGATTCACTTCAGATCTCTCTGAGACATTGGTTTATCAGGATTCACATGAGATCTCTCTGAGACATTGGTTTATAAGGATTCACATTGGATCTCTCTGAGGCATTGGTTTATCAGGATTCACATCAGATCTCTCTGAGACATTGGTTTATCAGTGTTCACATCAGATCTCTCCTAGACTTTGGATTTATCAGGGTTCACTTCGGATCTCTCCCAGATCTTGGATTTATCAGGACTCACACCAGGTCTCTCACAGACCTTGGAGTTATCAGGGTTCACTTCAGATCTCTCCCAGATCTTCGATTTATCAGGACTCACACAAGCTCTCTCCCAGACCTTGGATTGATCAGGACTCACATCAGGTCTCTCCCAGACCTTGGATTTATCATGATTCACTTGAGGTCTCTCCCAGAGCTTGGATTTATAATGGACTCACTTCAGGTTTCTCTTAGACCTTGGATTTATCATGATTCACATCAGGTCTCTCCCAGACTTTGGTTGATCAGGATTCACATTGGTGGCAACAGGTATGTCTCCCCCTTCATTCAGGGTCTTCTTTAGACAGCTGATATTATTTTCTGCGTTGAGTTTTTAGGTGTCCCAAGGCCTACAGGCTTCCCTGTGATTTCTTTGGTTGAGAGCCCTCATCCCAGGTCATCCTTTCATTCAGGTTTCCCTTGTGTTAGTATGATATTATATATGATATTATAAGTCATTTATAACACAACTGTAAACAAATGTTTCTGGGCGTGACAAAACAAGGTAGGGCAGACGGAGGGAGGACAAGACAAACAATCTTACTAGGCCTTGTGTCATTCAGATTCTGCACGTGTGACAGCACTAAGTGCAGGCGTAAGGGAAGAGGGAAGTGCCAGAGAGAGGCACAGGGGCGTGAAATAAGGGCAGAATAGCTCTGAGTAAGTGCATCCAGGGCAGCACAGATCTGGGTAAGCGCAAGGAGGTAGGGGACTGCAGACGTTACAGTTCCAGACCCCTAAATGCCTGATAGGCCTGGAGGCAGTGCAGGGAAGACTGATCATTTAGGAGCTAGGTACCCAGTGAGATTTTGAGGGTAGCCAAGCAAACAGTCAGCACAGCTTACAAGTAGGTCAGCAGGGGAGGGAGAAAGAGAAAAGGAAGGTCTTGAGCTGCTTCCAAAACTTCTGGTGGTCCAGCTCAAGTTTGGAAGGGGTAGAGTAGGTTCTCTGAACTACCTATTTTCAGAACAGCTGATGTGAGGTCCTCAACCATGCACTACCTCGTCCCAGGTAGTGGTATTCCAGTGAATCCAGGGATCCACTGTAATCTCACTGGCTTCCCCTCAGTCTTCCACCTCTCCCCACTTTATCTCAACTCATTGTCACTAATGTACAGTCCTTCAGGCCTGTTAGCCTCTGTTTCCGCCAGTAGGGATTATCTTGGGACGGTTGCCCAGAGTAAGGCCAGTGGGGACCGATTAACCCATAACCTTCCACCTATCCCAATTCATGGTTATAGTCTGTCTCCCTAGGTACGATTGGAAATTCAAAGGCATGGGTCCGTTGCTTGATGCGAGGACTGCACAGGAACTAAGGAATGTGACTTACAGTCCCGCCATGACAGCTGCGCGAGCCAGCAATAGGTTCAAGGCCAAACAGAGACCCAAATGGCCGGGACTCCCAGGATGGATCAGCATGAGGTGGCTGAGAAGGGGTTAGTGCAACAGCATGCTGAGAAGTCCATCCTAGACGCAGTAGAGGCTGGAGGACGAGGGCAGCATTGTGGCACTGGTAAGGATTTCTGGCAGCAGGAACCACAATTGTAACTGCAGTGGAAGATACGAACAACACCACAAGGTTTCCTGCCCTGGTTCCTCAACAATAAGTAGGCTGACCCTTTAACCAAATCAGCCCACAGCAAGGCTATTACTAGCCCCCACAGCCCCTCCCAGCACCCTCTTCAACTAAACAGTAGACTCTATCGTGAACCTATCCACACCCAGAAATGCACGCATAAATCCTCACTATCACTTTTAAAACCAATACAACCTGAGACCAAGGGAGCACTGATAAACGCCTGCTCCATGGTAGCCCACGCAACAGACATTGCCGACCTACTCTACAATGAAGACTTGGACTTCTTAGCCGTTACTGAATCCTGGCTACATCCAACAGCAGGCCCCGCAATTATGTTAGCCATACCAGATGACTATACTCTACTAAGACTTGATCGTACCTCCTCTCGAGGCAGAGGTCTTGCCATTATAGATAAAACAAAATTCCCTCTGACCATTGAGTCACCATCCAACATATGATCTTGTGAATCCTTAAATGCAAAGTTAACCTTATCTAATACACAATCCATCTTCATTCACCTTATTTACCGACCACCTGGCCCCTTAGGGTCATTTGAAGAAGACCTCACAAATATCCTATCAAATAAACTCAAGAACTCCTCACAAAGTATCGTATTAGGAGACTTTAACCTTGGTTTTAGCGACTCCGCAGTTACTAATTCCACAATAATTAATAATACCTTAGAGGAACTGGGCTTTACCCAGAAGATCACAGAGCCCACTCATACCAAAGGTAAAACCCTGTACTGGCTAGCTGTGCACAATTGCCCAGTCCTGATCTCTTCTATACTTTCACAGCCCTGGACAGACCATTACCTGATCTCGTTCTCCCTAGAGGCGACACCAGCACAAATTGACAGTATAGCTCCAGCTGTTCAGACTAGAAATAAAAAGAACATCACCCCTGAAAATGTGATCCCATTAATCGCACCGACCTTGAATGCCATTCCGGACCACACAGATCCCTTAATGATGGTAGACATATATAATAGAGTCAGGCTCTCATCTCTTGGTGCCATAGCCCCACTGAAGTTAAAAAAGAGCAAACCTAGAAAACACATCAAAGCCTGGTTTTCTCCTCATCTTAAAGCACTCAGACAGGAAAAGCGGCGCTGTGGAAAAAATTTGGAGATCACGTCCCTCAGAAAAAAATAAGAAAAACTAGAGTAGACTAGCCTCACATTATAAAAAAGAAATCATCCTGGCCAAACAAACGTCCTACAGCACTCGAATCTCACAAGCCAAATCCAACACCAGAGAGCTCTTTACAATACTAAAAGAGGTTGAATCTCCCATCCAAGCTCCTGACTCGTGCCTCAAGGATAAAAACTGGTGCACGGGTATACAAAATGCCTTAGCTAACAAAATCTCCTCTCTCAAGACAAAGATAAACATTAAAAAAGATTCCCTTCTCTCTTCTACCAAACCCAGTATCCCCACGCCAAAAAAGATACACCCAACTCAGACGCACCCCCCCTGTGCACATTCCCCATTTTGACTTCCACAGAGTATCCACCAAAGAGGTAGAAAAGGTCATTCTCACCCTCAAACCTTTGAACTGCCATGGGGACCTATGCCCTGCACAATTGATAAAGGATGCAGCTCGTGATCTCGCACCATTTATTACCAAACTAATAAATGCGTCATTCACATCAGGCAACGTATCTAACAATTTGAAACAATCATGGGTCCTCCCCCTGCTCATAAAACCGAATCTAGACCTCTCTACTCCCACTAATTACCGCCCCATCACTACAGTACCATTCCTTCTTAAAATCCTCGACAAAATAGCATACCAACAAATCCAACATTACCTTGTGCACTTCCATCTCTTAGGAGTCAGACAATCGGGCTTCAGGCCTCAACACGGCACCGAAACCACACTCATAGGTCTTAAGGCACAGATAGATGAGCTGAGAGATCAGGGTAAGGTTGCACTACTGCTACTTCTTGATCTCTCGGCTGCCTTCGACCTGGTCGACCACGAGATCCTATGCAACCACCTTCAAAAAGCCACCCACTTCTCTCAAGACGCAACTGACTGGATCCAATCCTTTCTAAATAACTGCACGATGAGAGTCTTGTCCCTACTAGCAGCAGCCGACCCAACACCCATCACCTGTGGCGTGCCTCAGGGATCTTGCGTCTCCCCGACCCTGTACAACATATTCACAAAGCCCGTTTTTGATGAACTAGATGGTCTGGGTATCACCTACACTAATTATTCCGATGATACCCAAATCCTCATCCCGTTGACGGGGGATTATGACAAGGATTTGGCCTTCGTCAACAAAGTGTACCTCATCATCCAGGCATGGATGGCCTCACACGGTCTATGCCTGAATGATGACAAAACAGAACTCCTCATTCTAGGGTCCTCACATGACCTTAACAAACTAGACCAAAACTACTCCTCCCTTGTAATTGACAACAACAAGATCACGGTAGCCAAGGAGGTCAAAACCCTTGGCTTCTACCTAGACTCTACTCTCACCGTCAAAAAAAAAGTTAATGCTATGGCATCCGCCACATCTTATACATGCAAACTCATCAGAGCAGCCAAACCTTTTCTCTCTCCGTCTAACTGTATCACCCTAGCCAGGGCTCTGATCCTGTCCAAGCTGGACTACTGCAACGCACTATATGTAGGATGCAACAAATATATCACAAACAAAATTCAGATCCTTCAAAATAACGCCCTAAGAGCGGCCCTCAGTATCCCAAAGAAAGTCCACATTTCTGATTCTAGAAGGTCTGTCAACTGGCTTTCTACCAAAGACAAAATATTCCTCAAATCGGTTTCCCTGACCCACAAATGTCTCCACCAAGCAGCCCCTCAATACCTCATCACTAGATTCACCAGACCTACTTCCTCTCGCCCCTCTAGAATGGCCAATTCCAATCTCCTACTGGTGCCCAGGTTTAAACGTTCTATGTCGGGTGGGAACAGCTTTCCTGTTAAAGCAGCACAATTCTGGAACTCCCTTCCACCTCCTTGCAGGGAGGACCTCCCCTACCGCCAATTCAGAACTAAGACCATCTATTGGCTCAAGATTCACGACACATAACAACCTCATGCTCTCTTGCTGCCCTGATGCTCCATCACTATGATTGTAAATATGTACATTTAGGTTGTCAAGTGCTCAGTGTAGATACCTTTTCATGAGACAACCGGCTTATTGTATATAGTATTGCTTATATTGTATATTTCTGTAACCTATGCCTCATCAGCGTGCATTGTTTCTTTTTGACGTGTCCAGTACTGTAACCACGGCTGGACTTCATTTCCCTGTATGTAACCAAGCTTTGCAATCCTCTTGTTGCCTCTGCGCCTTGCTACCCCTTTAGGGGTTAGGTGCGCAATATAAATAAATAAATACTAAATACTGAAAGTGGGCTAGCTCCCGGTATGTGGCAGCTTGTATGATGGATACTGGTGGCCTGATGAGGGAAGGAGACACACCCTGCATCCTGGAGTTAGCTGGCAGAAGCAGTTGCTGCAAGGGGAGCTTGCCAGGAGGTGTGAAAAGAGATTGACATAATGCAGTCAGAACAAGAGTGACAAGAAACCCAGGAAGTGGGTGCAGGAAGATGGAGTAGTGCACAAAACATGATGAATTGAGGAATAACCAGACTGAGAGACAGCCGGACAGAAGGGCTTGCTGCAGGGAAGGCAGCAGGAGAGAAGCGGGCAGGAGAGGGTGGCACCTGACCAGGCACAGGATCACCACATGCCAGAATGGGGAGATGAAACCAGCAGAGTAGAGTAGATGGCGGCCAAGAGGATGGGTCGTGGGGACAGACCTAAGCTAGGATGTCAATCTGCAAGGACTGGAGGAGCAGACAACAAGCCCTTGAGTAGGAATGTGAGGGAACCTGGCTTACATCGATGATGGGAATAAACTCACCAGAACAGCAGCGTTGGGCAGCCCCTTGCCCGCTGGGGTCTGTAAAGGGAATGCTGGTGCCTCAAAGGCCCTCCAGAAAATTTAAGACCACAGGAATTTCTAATCGCAGAAGATGTTTTGCTCCCTGATACACTGATGGATGTTTTGTTTCCATCGGGTCTTAGAATCATTTGTTCCCTTCTTTGCTAGAAGACATCTTGTTTTAATTTATTTTGCTAGAAGACGTTTAGTTCACTGTTCTGCTAGCAGATGTGTTTTTTTTAATTTTGGTTACAATATATTACATTTCCTGTTTTGCTAGTAAATATTTTGTTCATTTTTTGCTGCATGGTATATTGTTCCCTTTTTTCTTAACATATTGTTTCCTTTCTTTATTACATGATGTTTTGCTCTCTTTTATGCTACCAATGAGTCATTCTTGTTTTAGTGGGAAGATCCTAAGTTTCCTTCTCTACTAGTGAGGAATTAATTATTTATTTTTGCCAGACAGTGATATGATCTTATTTTTGCTGGAGGATGTTTTGTTTCCTTTCTTTGCTAGATGATTTGTGCTCTCTTTTCTGCTGCCAGATGTGTTGTTCCCATTTTGATTAGGTCATAAATTTGATGTTCTGCTAAAGAAGATTATATTTTTTGATAGATATCTTTTTTCTTATTTTTTCTCAGAGCATATTTTGTTTCAGGTATTTCCTAAAAGATATTTTGTTTGCTTTCCCGCGACTGATTGTGTTGTTTCTATTTTCCTATTTTGGTTAGAGATCTTAAGTGTAATTTTCTGCTAGATGGTGTTTTACTCTCATTTTTGTCACAGTTGCTTTTGTTTACTTTGTTTTGTAAAGGATGTTTTGCTTGCTTTTTTCTCAGCAGATGTGTGGTTTTAATTTTGGTTAGAAGTTCTGAAGTTTTCATTTTGACTACTTACTATTTGGATCAGCTTTTTGCTGGATGGTGCTTTACTCTCATTTTTGTCAGCAGTTATTTTGTTTCCTTTATTTTCTAAAGGATCTCTTGTTTGTTTTTCCACCAGTGGATGTGTGGTTCTCATTTTGATTAGAAGTTCTGAAGTTTTCATTTTTTCTATTTACTATTTGGATCATTTTTTGCTAGATGGTGTTTTGCTCCCCATTTTTTTAGGAGGTTTTGTTTCCTTTTTTCACTCGTGTGTGTTTAGCTGCTTATCTTTGCCTGGGTCGTTTGTCTCATTTGTTTTTGAGAGGTTGTTGCTGTCATTTTGCCGTCATTTTCAAGCTGTTTAGTATTGTAGAGGAGGAGCCAAGTACCCCCACCTCAACCGTTCCACCCCTATTGCCTGTATGTTGGAAACCAGAGTAAGTGACATACACAGAGCAATTGAAATGACAAAGGCCAAAAGGAATCCTAGAGGCAAGATTTCCATTGAGGAAACCATTCCTGCATGCAAGGCAATATGATGGTTGTTTAAATGAGATTCCTGAGGAAGCAAAGAAAATAAACGGCAAAGAAGAGTGGTGACGTCACCAACCATCACCAAGTAAACGTCACAAAGAGCTGAACTGATGTACATAAAAGAGATGCAGATACAAGAGAATGAAGATATTCTATAAGGCATCAAGAAAGTATGAAAGATAAGTGACATCTTGGGATCAAGGTGAAGAAGTTTATTCCACAGAACCGATGAAGACATCAAGCTATGTTACACATGTACAGATGTAAAAGAAACACAAGCAGACAAAATAATCTTGAGGTTAGCTTTATAGTCAATAGATTGTGGCACGCCCCTATATATATACATATATGCGTATGGACAAGTAAAGGATGGATGTTTCCACTACGCATTATAGCAGTGCTGGACTTTAGCAAGAAGGCAGAGAAAGCCTAATTTCCAAAGTGTCACAGTTGAAAAGCACATTGTTTGTTTGTTTATTCATTTATAATTTGCACCAGACCCGAGGGTATCAGGGCACAGCAAAATAAAGGAAATGTGAAGCTTATTTAACCTGTTATAGAATGGGGATGCAATGTCAATGCAAGGAATGCAAATATAAGACAACAGTGCAAGAATATATACATAAGGAGCAGGATTGAGTCGCACAGCCGCAGTCATTAGATATCGTTAGACTTGAGCAAGTTAATGTAGCTGAGTCTGAAATTCAGGTAAGGCTGGTCTTCTCTGATGGAGTGGGTCAGGGAGTTTCAGAGGTGGGCCGCTTTAACGGGGAAGCTACATCCAGCCACCTTGGAAAGACTAAATCTGGGTATGGTAAGGCAATTGGTGCTAGTTAATCTCATAGGTCTGGTGGAGGTTCACCTGTGGATAGATAACTGTGAGAGATAACTACGGGCAGCACTGGTCAGGGCTCTGTGAGTCAGGGATGCAGTTTTAAGTTGTATTTTGTTGCAGGTCACGAGCCAGTTGCTTTGTCGTCTTATCACAGAGATGTGTGATCTTTTAGGTACGCCCAGTGCGGCTCTTAGGGCATTGTATTGAAGGATTTGTATATTCTGGATTATTGATTTGTTGGCACCGATGTATAGGGTATTACAATAGTCAAGCCTAGAGAGGATGAGGGCTCTGGCCAGGATAATGCAGTTGCCGTCAGAAAGAAAGGGCTTGCCCGTTCTGATGAGCTTGCATGTGTAGACCGTGGCAGAGGCCATGGTGTTCACCTGTTTGGTAAAGGAAAAGGAGGAATCGAGGTAAAATCCAAGGGTCTTAACCTCCTTGGCCACCTTAATGAGGTTACCATTGATTATGAAAGATGAGTACTCCTGGCCTAGGTTCTTAAGATTGGTGTGTGTACCCATGATGACAAGCTCCGTTTTGTCATCATTCAGGCATAGACGATGGGTGGCCATCCATGTCTGGATGATGAGATACACCTTATTAACCAAGGCCAAATCCTTAACGTAATACCCGGAAAGTGGGAGGAGAATTTGAGTATCATCTGCATAGTTAGTGTAGGTGATACCCAGATAGTCCAGATTGTCAAAAAGGGGCTTTGTGAAAATGTTGTATAAAGTAGGGGAGACGCAAGAGCCCTGGGGCGCTCCACATGTGATAGGAATGGGGTCTGCTGCTGCTGAAGTGGAGAAAACCCTCATGGTCCTGTCACTTAAGAAAGACTCAACCCATATTATGGCATCTTTAGAAAAGTGGGCAGCTGAGTCACGGTGCGTGCATAAGACCTTGTGATCCACGAGGTCGAATGCAGCTGAGAGGTCAAGAAGTAGGAGGAGGGCTGTTTTTACCTTTATATCTCTTAACTCATCAACCTGTGCCTTCAGGTCGATAAGAGCGGTCTCAGTTCTGTGTTGGGGCGGAAGCCTAATTGTCGCGCTCCTAAGCGTTTGTGGAGTTCCAAATATTTTTGGATTTGAAGATAAGCAATCTTATCGAGTATTTTTAACAAGAAGGGTACTGTCATAAAGGACAGGTAGTTAGTGTATGAGTGGATCCAGGGTTTGTTTTTTTAGTAGTGGGAGCACCCACGATTGTTTAAGATTGGATGGGATAGTGCCGGATGCAAATGAGGTATTGATAAGTTTGGACATAAAAGGGGGAAGTTCTCTTGCTGTGTCTTTTATGAGCTGGGCTGGGCAGAGGTCACCCTGGCAATTGGAGGGTTTAAGAGAAAGAATGACTTTCTCTACCTCATGGATTGAAGTTTTGGTGACGTTAAATCGGGCAGTGGGGTTAGGTGGTATTTCCATAGCATGGGGGTCAGGGGTATTGTTTCTATTTTGTTTTGAAGGGTACTTACTTTATTGGAAAGGGCTTGTTGTGTATCTGAACTCCATGATTTATCCTTAGTACATATGTCGGGAGTGGGGATGGGAGACTCGAGCTCCTTTAGGATGGTGAACAATTCCTTCATGCTAGAATTAGCACTAGCAATGCGTTTGTTGAAGGAGTTACGTTTGGCCAGGTAGATTTCCTTTTTGTGTTGGAAGGACATTTCTGAGAGTTTAGTTCTGTTGGCAACTGATGGGTATGATCTCCAGGATGATTCACAGCGCCTCTTAAGGAGTCGTAGGTCTTTAAGCTGGGGGGTGAACCATTTATTGAAGTGATTTTTGGGCTTGCTAGGTCTGAGTTTGATGGGAGCAATAACATCAAGTGAGGTTAGCATCAGTTTGTTATACTCCCTAACAAGCGTTTCTGGGTCTAGGTCGTCCTCAAGTGAGTTGAGGGTAACACAGAGATGGCAATGATGTTAACAGTGCAGTTGTATTCTGCCACCCAGTCATGGGTTCTCCCTTTGTTGTGGGTGGGTTTAGTGATTTTTTGGCATATGCCAAATTCGCCTAGGATGTTGGCAGTGGCTGTGACATGTTTTTCTAATGGGTCGTTGAAGCCCTGGTTGAAGTCTCCCAACACTTATAATTGGGAGGTAGTTTTCAGGTTGTTGGATAGAAGGGTGTAAAGGGCCACATCAAAAGACCCGATAGGTCTGGGGTGTCTGTAGATGAGGTGGATAGTAAGGGTCTGGGAGTTGACTAGTGGGAGTTAAACTGTGAGGACTTCACAGGATTGGGTAGTTTGGGAAGGCACTAATCTCATGGTCCGGCTCGATTTGTAGATAATGGCGATACCTCTGCCTCGATTTTTATCTCTATCCTGTCTAAGAATAGTGTATCCACCTGGGATTGCTAGGGATAGCAGAGGTCCTCAGTGATGGGCAGAAAGTCCAGGTTATCTGCCAGTAGCAAGTCGGCTATGTCTGTGTCATGAGCCACAAGGGAATTACAAAATGTAATCTCAGCAGACAAGGCTGGATGAGCCAAAGAAGCCAAGGTCTTATCAAACTGGAGTAAACTTACATTGGATATAAATTGTGTGAAAGAACAGAACTCCTGTTCAGAAGGCATGAACAAAAGATGGAAGACATCAGAGGTCGATTAAAAAATAGTATTTAAAATGCACTAGAAGCTTGATTCCATGGTCTCCAGTCACATGGAAGCATGACGTTGGACGGACGAGATGGTCACACCTATGCATGAGTGCAGAGTGTGCTTTCACTCCCTGAATTTCTCAGAGCTAAGAGCACTCTCAAGGCCGAGCTTCAAAGCTTCATTGACAGTAGACCCCTGAGGTGATGATAGATTGATATGCTAATTGGTGGGAAGCATTGCTTAAGGCGAGCTCACCAGCACCTGGATGGCCAGCTTGCCTGCTGCTAGACATAGGTGGAAAAGTACTGACAGTGGTTAGAAGCCAACCAATTGTAGAGGACTGCGTAATTAGGGGTCCTATAGTTGTGTAAACCAATGGGACGTAGTGCATTTAGTGACATTCATAGTGGTCATTTTTATGAGAGGGCTTAGTTGCCCCACCTGATGATAAATAACCAATCACATATTCACACTTTTTTAGACTAGTATGGATCGTATACTTAGATGTTCACTCAGAGCCAATCACCCATATTCATAGGTTTTTGTAGTTTGCCATGTAGGATGACATTAGTAAAACGTAGGTTAACGTAACTGATGATGAATTTTGTGAATAACATATCCGTTTTTACTAGAATGCTGTTAGGGAGAATTCTCTGTTTAGGCTGAATTTCCTAACCTAGTGAGTCCCCCAGCAGCTTTGCTGGATTTCTGGAGTTTGTTTTTTTCCATCCTGCCAAGAGTGAGACTCTTTTTCTCCCACTCTTGGACATGTATGTGTGTAATTCCTTTGAATATCCATGTGTTCTATGGGCTATGGGGTCTTTTACTTCATAGGGTCTCCTATGTTTTACTATGTGTGTTACAACGCACCCTCTGTGCCGTAGCACTGGGGCGTCCTAGCGGACCTCCATCATAGACTCCATACCCGGGGACTGACTACTGTCTCCCCGGGCATGTAAAGTCACCATTGGCTTTACTAGACCTAAATTTACTAACAGAACTAGTACAAACCATCCTATTGTGGACGTGCTAGTAGGGGTAATTCGATTACTCCTGGGTCTGTTATTCGAGGGGGCACTGTCCCGTCCCCCCTCGTCGAGTTTTGGCTGGTGGCAGTGGAAATTACTTGTTATGTTCGACCCCGAATATAACCCTATGGGATTCTTCCCATTGTTGGAGATTAATACCTTTTTTCCTGTTAGTCTCTAACATACCACCGGTTTACTTATCTTAAATAAGTTTATCGGATGGTATTTTCTGCCAGAACTCGGTTTTTAAAATGGCGTCTGTGTTCGTCTCTGTGACTCCTAAACCAAAGGTTGAGCCCTTTGTTCCACTTTTGGCGGGCTTCTGTACAGAGACCCTCCAAAGTGGTGCCATTCTGTCTGGGTTACCACAGGGATGTGGGAGGGGGTTTAGGCACCCTGGACTGAGTTGCCTTGCCAACTCCGGTCGCACTCTGGTGTGATTGGCCCAAGTGGTGAGCCTCCCCGCTCACCACTTAGCGTGTTTTGATTGACAGCTAGGCTGAATGAATGGGGGTTTTCTGCATAAAAGCAGGGCTTTTGGGACTGGATCTTCAGAAGTCACCACAGGACCTAAGAATCCGACGAGGGTAAAGCTGAGCCGACCTGCAACGACGACACCTCCGGTGGAGCCCTGCTGAACCGACTCTCCACTTCCCGACGACAGAGGAGATCTCCCTGCCGGAGAGTCTCTTCCCCTGACTGGTGGGAACAACCAGTCACCTTTGCTTTTTCTTTGCTCCAGGACGCAGTGGTCGAATTGCCCGTGCAGAGCACCTCGGCAACCGGATAGCCATTACCCCTGTACTGCAACCAAAAGGTGGTGCCTTGTGACGGAGCACTCCACGGCTGGTCTCTTCCCTGGTGGTGCAACGATCTTCAACTTTCCTTCGACGACGAGATCATCTCTTCTCTTGGCAAAGACCCGACGTGCATCCACCACCAGGAACAACTGCCCCCGCCGGAGCTGTCTCTCCACAAACAAGGTACCGTGTCCGCCTGGCTTCCCTTTCTGCCGGATAGAGTGAGGTGTCTTAATCCTCGCCTTTCCATTGGGTCGCCTCCAAGCTTTCTTTAACTTTCTGTTCTTAACTGGTCCAACTTTCCACAACAATTTGCGTTAAAGACTCGAAGCACATTTCCACTGAGACACTTTTTGGGACATATCGCCTTGCCTCTCTCCGAGTGGGCCTGGCCTCTGAACTTTGTGACCTGCAGTAGACCCTGCCTTACTTGCCTTGCATTTGTCCGTAAAGTATTGGTACCGAGTTGATTTCATAACCTGCCTTATTTTTCTCTCCCGACCTAACGAATACTAGAGTGCCATCTAGGTTAAAGCATAAACCTCTGTCTGCAAATAAGTGATGCCGGTGAACCTAGACTTGTCGAACTATTGTTAGGGGGATTGATCTTTTTCTTTGTATAGTAATTGTGATTGAAGTTGTTAGCCGTATTAGTGCCAGAGTGTTTTCTATAGATGTGTTGTTATAAATAAATACCTTTATATCTTTACACCGAAGCCTTGTTCCGTGTTTGCTTGTTCTACTGTGTAGATTGCCCTATATTATATACTCCACATACTGCCTAACTCTTCTTGAGGGAAGTCTGACTGCTCAGCCACAGCTACCAAGTGAATCTGTGTGGTGCAGACTGCTACCAAGTGGGTTTACTGTCAAACACCTGTAGTCCTAAATCTTTTGCAGTGGTCCCAGAGGGAACTGCACAGGTTTCCGCCTAACACTGGTGTACAGCGGTGGGATTTGTATCGAGTATACAGTTTAGAGTGCTTTTTGACACTTTAGGATAACTAACCACAAAGCTTAGCACTAAAAAGCAACTTTCAAAAACATGTCTACTATGGAAGCTTACAGTCAAGAATCCTTGTCAGGTGAAAATACTGAGAGTTTACGAGCTCTCTGTAGGCAAGAGAATCTTTCTGTAAGAGGCAAGAAGTTAGAACTGATAGCGAGATTGCTGGAAAACCAAAGTCTGGATACTGGTTCAGAGGAACCAACTTCTCCAGCAGATGTAGATAACAGTGGTGGTGTTGATCTAAATCGTAATTCTGATGATAGTGATGAAGAGGCTGAAGAGGAAGGAGAGGCTAACGAAACTGTCTCCCCTGCTCCTCTACCTGCCTTACCAGCTGTACCTATGGGGCCCATACCAGGTCCCACATGTAACCCTGCTTATTTTGAACTTGAAAAAATGAAGCTCAAATTAGAATATAAACGGTTCTTGGCCCAATCTGAAAGAAACCAAGAGCTCGAGTTCAGACGGATGAATGCCCAGGCTGAGCAGAAGCAAGCTGAGATAAGGCTCAGGGAAATAGAACTTAATCACGAGTTAGAGATGAAAAAGTTGTCTGTGGAAAGTGCTTCTCTCTCCTCTGGTTCCTCTAGGAGCTCCAGTCCCAAAAGACCCCGGATGCCGAAGGAATTAGTGGGTATGTATGAACCGAGATTGGATGTGTTGGATTGGTTAACACTGTTTGAGTACAATCATGGGCTCCAGGACATCACCGGGAATGACTTACTTCCCTGGTTGTTCTCTAGGCTCCCCCCTGTTGCGACTGATGTGGTAATGGAGTTGGGGGAGGCGGATAAGACGGATTACGAAAGTGTGAAACTAGCTTTGACAGCTAGATTTGGGAAGACCCCTTCCCAGTATCTTAAGAGGTTTAGAACCCTCAAAAAGCATGATGGTACCCCTTGGGCTACCTGGGTGAGTGAAGGGTTGAAAAACTTAGAGGGATGGATTAAGGGTTACAAAGTGAACACTTATGAGGGTATGAAGAATCTTTTTATGTTGGAGTCGATTTATGATGCCTGTTCTCCTGAGCTCAGACAGCACTTGGCTGATTCAAAGGAATTGGATTCCCGGAAGCTGGCTAAGGCCGCTGACTTGTGGGTTGCCAACAGGGCTACTCATAAGGATTCTGGGGCAACTCAGAAAAAGGATGAGGGAAAACAGCCTAAAAAAGACTCAAAAGAGAATTCGAATAACTCAAATTCCCCAGAGGGCCCCAAACAAAATAACCAGGGTAAACCCCAGGGAAAACCACAACCGAATAGTGTACCTTCTGGCCACAAACCAGAAGGCGGTCAGAACAAGCCACCTTTCCAGAGAGCATTTGGAACATGCTATCTCTGTGGGGCATCTGACCATATCAAAGGAGATCCAAAATGTAAGGGTAAACCTACTGGGATCAGCACAGTCTCCTTGGCCTTCACTCCTGAGGAGGAAGTCCAAATGACTAGTGCACACTTTGAAGTCTTTGCTGAAGAACCTTGGGTTCTTCAAGCAAGAGTATCGGTAGAGTCAATGGATCCGGGTAGTAATCAGAATAGGAGTGTGTATGACTCTATACCAGAAAACTCTAAATGTTATTATGTGGACAGTGTTCTTGTCAATGGCCAGGATACTCCTGCCAGGCGAGACTCTGGGGCCAGCAGAACAGTAGTGGATGAAAGCTTTTTCAGGCCTGAGGATGTTGCTAAGGCACCCAAAGGTCCCGCTAAGATGTCTGGAGGCCCTGTCCAAATGGTTCCAATTCTACCAGCCCTCATTCAGTATAATGACATGCCAGTGTTGATTCCTGTCAGTGTTCAGACTGAGGGGCCTGGGAGAGTCCTGTTGGGGAATGATCTAAAAACTCTAGGAGTAGTATCCAGTACCCCCAGGCCTCCCAGTATGGAGAAACAGAACCAAACCAAATTGGCTAGAGAGGCCACCTTAAGGAACCACTCTACGCCTGTGGGAACCTCTACTGAGAACCCCACTACAAGCCCTGGTGTTGGTAAGTTGACCTCTGACCCAGGCAAATTTCAGGCTAACATGTTAGGGAAATGGGAGCCCCAACCAAGCTCCATCATTGTTCCCCCAGTTATAGAGTCTGTGACCCCCCCTGCTTCTGAGGAAGAGGTGGATAGACCTACTGGAACCCTAACTAGGCCTAAGAGGACTGGTAATCATCAGTGCTGGTGGAAAACCAGAAAAGAAAAGTCTAAGGCCAAAGACCTTCAGACTGTTGGACCTTCCACCGAAGACTCCAACCCAATTCCTAGACTTAAGGGGGAAACTCCTAAAGTAGGTAAGGTAAGATCTCAGAGGAAGGAGAAGCATGTACCTTGCTTATCTCCATCCCCTCCACCCAAGAGGCCTAAAACCCAACCTTCTCCCAACCGAGAAGTGGTGAGGACCTCTGGAGGCCCCTCGAGAACTAAGGGAATCCTTTATAAGGACGCCTTGAAAAAGCCTAACACAGTTCAAAGTTGTAACAACTTCTGAGGGACTGGCCAATCAGATCCCCTATAACTTTAAAAAGACAGATGTGTCTGAAAGGGTTTGTAGGTCATATAGCTTGCAAAGGAAAACCTTTGATTTGACCATAGAACATAGGTCAAGGTGTCACCACCAAAATGCTGATGGTCTCTCTAGGATGTATGTCATCGACTAGAGGTATGAGATTCATCCAGGAGTGGATTAAATCCTCCTGTCCCTTAGTCTGGGGGGGCGAGTGTTAGGGAGAATTCTCTGTTTAGGCAGAATTTCCTAACCTAGTGAGTCCCCCAGCAGCTTTGCTGGATTTCTGGAGTTTGTTTTTTTCCATCCTGCCAAGAGTGTGACTCTTTTTCTCCCACTCTTGGACATGAATGTGTGTAATTCCTTCGAATGTCAATGTGTTCTATGGGCTATGGGGTCTTTTATTCCATAGGGTCTCATATGTTTTTCTATGTGTGTTACACCGCACCCTCCGTGCCGTAGCACTGGGGCGTCCTAGCGGACCTCCATCATAGACTCCATACCCGGGGACTGACTACTGTCTCCCCGGGCATGTAAAGTCACCATTGGCTTTACTAGACCTAAATTTACTAACAGAACTAGTACAAACCATCCTATTGTGGACGTGCTAGTAGGGGTAATTCGATTACTCCTGGGTCTGTTATTCTAGGAGGCACTGTCCCGTCCCCCCTCGTCGTGTTTTGGCTGGTGGCAGTGGAAACTACTTGTTATGTTTGACCCCGAATATAACCCTATGGGATTCTTCCCATTGTTGGAGATTAATACCTTTTTTCCCGTTAGTCTCTAACATACCACCGGTTTACTTATCTTAAATAAGTTTATCGGATGGTATTTTCTGCCAGAACTCGTTTTTTAAAATGGCGTCTGTGTTCGTCTCTGTGACTCCTAAACCAAAGGTTGAGCCCTTTGTTCCACTTTTGGTGGGCTTCTGTACAGAGACCCTCCAAAGTGGTGCCATTCTGTCTGGGTTACCACAGGGGTGTGGGAGGGGGTTTAGGCACCCTGGACTGAGTTGCCTTGCCAACTCCAGTCGCACTCTGGTGTAATTGGCCCAAGTGGTGAGCCTCCCCGCTCACCACTTAGCGTGTTTTGATTGACAGCTAGGCTGAATGAATGGGGGTTTTCTGCATAAAAGCAGGGCTTTTGGGACTGGATCTTCAGAAGTCGCCACAGGACCTAAGAATCCGACGAGGGTAAAGCTGAGCCGACCTGCATCGACGACACCTCCGGTGGAGCCCTGCTGAACCGACTCACCACTTCCCGATGACAGAGGAGATCTCCCTGCCGGAGAGTCTCTTCCCCTGACTGGTGGGAACAACCAGTCACCTTTGCTTTTTCTTCGCTCCAGGACGCAGTGGTCGAATTGCCCGTGCAGATCACCTCGGCAACCGGTTAGCCACTACCCCTGTACCACGACCAAAAGGTGGTGCCTTGTGACGGAGCACTCCGCGGCTGGTCGCTTCTCTGGTGGTGCAACGATCTTCAACTTTCCTAGGACGACGAGATCATCTCTTCTCTTGGCAAAGACCCGATGTGCATCCACCACCAGGAACAACTGCCCCCGCCGGAGCTGTCTCTCCACAAACAAGGTACCGTGTCCGCCTGGCTTCCCTTTCTGCCGGATAGAGTGAGGTGTCTTAATCCTCGCCTTTCCATTGGGTCGCCTCCAAGCTTTCTTTAACATGTTGTTCTGAACTGGTCCAATCTTTCCATAACAATTTGCGATAAAGACTCGAAGTGCATTTCCACTGAGACACTTTTGGGACATATCGCCTTGCCTCTCTCCGAGTGGGCCTGGCCTCTGAACTTTGTGATCTGCAGTAGACCCTGCCTTACTTGCCTTGCATTTGTCCGAAAAGTATTGGTACCAAGTTGATTTCATAACCTGCCTTATTTTTCTCTCCCGACCTAACGAATAGTGCCATCTAGGTTAAAGCATACACCTCTGTCTGCAAATAAAGTGATGCCGGTGAACCTAGACTTGTCGAACTATTGTTAGGGGGATTGATCTTTTTCTTCGTATAGTAATTGTGATTGAAGTTGTTTGCCGTATTAGTGCCAGAGTGTTTTCTATAAATGTGTTGTTATAAATAAATACCTTTATATCTTTACACCGAAGCCTTGTTCCGTGTTTGCTTGTTCTACTGTGTAGATTGCCCTATTTTGTATACTCCAAATACTGCCTAACTCTTCTTGAGGGAAGTCTGACTGCTCAGCCACAGCTACCAAGTGAATCTGTGTGGTACAGACTGCTACCAAGTGGGTTTACTGCCAAACACCTGTAGTCCTAAATCTTTTGCAGTGGTCCCAGAGGGAACTGCACAGGTTTCCGCCTAACAAATACATTGAGTAAGAGGGTCGAGCAAATTCGTTGATGTTCGTTATGCTCCATGTTTCAGAAAATTGATATTAAAACAGTTTTCCTTTTGCCCATTACCTGAGTCGTTTTGATTATTGATGTATGAATAAAAATCTGCATCCCCATCCTCTCCAGAGTATTGCTACTCATCTTAAAGGGCTGGTTTATCCAGTTCAGTATTAATGCTACTTTTGACTTTCCTTTCTTTAGCAAAAGCTTGACTACTGTATGGGCCCAAAATTGTGTGAAACGCCTCAGTAGTTACTGAAAAGTAAGTGTCTGGAGTAAGAAGCATCATCATTGGCTTGTGCTCAGGCTCCACCAGTGCCCTGAACCTGCAGGGAATTATTTGGTTAACTTCCTGCAAGGTGTATGTGAGTAAGCAGAGAGTTGTTGGGAAGGCTCTGTGTGTGGAGCACGTGACAGAATAGGCCCATCGTCCATGTCACTTACTTGTCATTACCTTGGAATAGATTTGGGAGACGTTTGTAAGTGACAGCAGTGACTCACTTTTCATCAATGTTGCCGATTCCTTTGTATTAGGACTCTCCTCACCTGCGTTCCCCTGGATTGCGTCATGTGTACTCTACACCCGGTATGTGCCAAACCCAGATGACTCTATTCTTTCCTTGCAAACTATAATGAGGCTTTAATTTGGGCTTGATTCCTGGAATTGAATTGTTCAGGAGTAGCTACCCACTGACTTTAATCTTCTATAAATACTCATACGGTGCTTGAAAGAGGACACAGCAGCGCAACTTCTCTGGGTTCACGCAGTCCGGGGAGTGGACCCTTGAATTTGAGCATTGGTTTGCTGGGAGGACCGCGGGCGACCATGGAGCGAGGACACAGGATGCTGGGGATGGCGCGGAGGGTCAGCCTCATCGGTGTGGTTTTGTGGATCTGCTTGGCAGGTAAGCCCTTTTAGGCTTCACTAGGGCACGGCTGCCCACTTGAGTGGGTGATTACTTGGGCAAAGAGGGCGAGTGCCCTAAGGCACCCCCACATCTTCTGCTTGAGGTTTGATTCAGAGTTTGGGTAAATAGATTCCGGGTGTGAGGGAATGAGGAATGCTGTGAATGTGAGAATGTATCTAACAAAAAGTAGAAGTGTCTGTATCTAGGACCCCTGGTGTCTACACTGAGGGTCTGACCTGTCCCACTACATGATCCAGCAATCCCAGCGTGCACAGAAAAATGTAACACATGAGTAACTTCTCCATCGCCATCGCCATGCTCAGCATCAGTCAATGCATGAACCCCTCTAAAACTACCCCCCCCTCACCCCCACTAATAATGCCATGACTCAAAAAACAAGCACGGCCCCCTCAGGCCTATTACTTCTAAGGACCACGCCGGGAGTCACTAAAACCAAAGTCAGTACAGGAGGAAACTCTACCTGCTGACTTATTCAAACAGGTCAGGCGCTACTCTTTCCCATTCCTCTGAATAGGGAATGCTTCACTCATCAATGGACCCTTCAAGAAGCCCAGAAAATACCCACCCCAGGCCCCGATTACCTCGCCACCTATGGGTGGATCACTAGACTTCCGTTTATTGAAAAATCATTGAGAAAGCGCTGGTGACCCAACGCCTTGATCCAATCAACCAACAAGGTCTGCTCCATGCCAACCAATCAGGATTCAGAACAGTGTGTAGGATGGAAACCGCGACCATCCAGGCCATAAACAATGCTCTCCACTTCATGGACAAAGGAGACCCCGCCTCCTGGTCCTCCGTGACCTCTCTGTTGCATTCGACACAGTCGGCCATGACACACTGAAGAGCCTTACCACTAACAGAATGGGGTTCCAGCACAGTAGCCACCCAGTGTACCTCCTCCCTCTCAGGGAGGTATACCCAGAAGTACAGATGGGCACCTCCAGGCTGGACCATTGCTCCTCCCAAAAGGTTCAACCATTGCCCAGTGATTTTCAACCTCTATCTGGAGCCACAGGGGTGACTTCCTGGGGACCCAAACATCTCAGCTCACAAACCCAATGGAACACTAGCTCCTTTGCAATGTGGGCAGCTGCAGCACTCCTGCAGTTCTGGAAGGCATTCAAGACTCAGCTCTTGAGGGACCACCAAGGGAACACTGAGGACCCTCCGATCCTCCTTAGGAGAAAAGCACCACTGGGGCCAGTGCCTCCCAGACCCACAGCTGAAGTGTGTTCCCTGTGGGGCCAGTTTCCATGTGTGTTGCAATCCTCGCCCGCCATTGTACAGCACCCAGTACAAGCCCAATTGCACATGCAGGGCAGAAAGAAAAGAGAAGGAAGGTGAAAAGAAGTGACAAGGAGAGATAATGGAGCAGGGAAAGAGAGTGAAAGGGTGAGGCACAGAGAACATGCAAGCGAGAAGAAGGGAGTAAGGCAGAGAAGAGAAAAGGATTGCATCTGGAGGATGGAAGAATAAAGAGGGAAAAGGGGGAAGGAGGAGGTATGGGCTCAGGATGGAGAGAAAGTGAGCAAAGCATTTGCAGGAGTATGGAGAGATGAGGGCCTCCTGCAAGAAAGAGACACATCGAAGGAAGGGTGCTGACAATAAGATGGGGTCAGAAAGATACCCAGAAGACTGCTGGGTACTCAACTACTTGTACACACAAGACTCCCCCTTTGGAGAAGGGCCGCCGCCCACCTCCCAACTCTTTCTTCCTACTACGCTATAGTAGCTGGCAAGATAGCTCAGTGGGTTAACCCGTTCATGATGCCACGAGAACTACTGAGTGTGCAAGTGTGTGCTGAGGGAGGTAAGACTCTCTGCTCAGTGCACTGGTGTGCAGTGACTGACCTGGAACAAGTCTTAGGGGGGTGGAGATCTGAGCGTCTTGTTCTTTGCCTCTGTTTCAAGCATGTACAGCTTCTTCCCAAGGGACTCTGGGTAAATGAGACCCCTGTGACTAATGCCAGCAGGGTGTGTAGACCTGCATCTCTCAGTGCCCGGTGGTCCCAGGAGTCATGAGGGAGCCTCAGATCTGTGTGGTGGTCGTAGTTCTCTCCATTATGGATCAGGCTGCCAGTGCACATGGGCCCTCTCTCCCACCCTGGACTAGGTTCTGTTTAGGGGGACCCTGTTATTCTCACAATCGTAGGCAGTCCAGGGACTCCCAAATGTTCTCCTGTAGAGTAGCAGCCTCATTCCCACCCCAAGATGAAGAGGGCATTTCCATAAACGGAAACCCTCCTTGTCCTCTCTTATGATAGCCTTAGTTCCCACTGCCTGGCCTTTTCCACTGTCCACTGTTAGTCCCGCCTTCTCTGCTCTTAGGGCTGGTGTGTTGTTCCCTCTTTCCTAACCCTTCAGGAAGACCTTCTATTGGCCCCACTGATCTGCTGCCCCCTGCAGGGTCACTTCAAGCCTTATAATCAAGCATTGCTTTTTAATTTGCCAAGCCTCCTTTAAGAGTTGCTCTCGCGCCTCACTGATGCTGCTTCCTCTGCTCTACGTTCTCTGCGATCGATTATCAGTCCTTATTCTTCTCACATATCTGCATGCCCTCCCTGACTCTCCACTGTCCAGAATCCCTCCATCTGCAGCCAGGATGTCTGTGCCTCAGGTATACATGCTGTCCCTTCAGTCCCCCTGGTTCCCCCTAGTCCTGTGTACAGCCACACTCTGCTCCCATCTTAGGTCCACTCTCCTCCTCACTGGCTCCCATCCTCTGCACTGGCCTTCATGCAGGTGCCCACTTACCTCTTGGAGCACATACCATTTCATGGGCTCTCTTTACCTTTCCAGGTCTTTCATATTTCTCTTTATGTCTCTACCCCCTGTGGTTCACGATTGCTCTGAACGTTTTCAATCATTAGTGCTAGCAGAGAATGCAATAAATAAATAAATAAAGAGGAGTTTCTCTTACACAGGGGATCTGCTTCTCCACCATGAATCCTGCACGAGGATCGTGATTATCAACTGGGACACTTCCCAGGGCCTTGACTGATCCTTGGTTTTTATTTCTGCAGGTTCTCACGTCTCCAATGCACAGATAACTACTGTTCCCACCACTGCTGCCACTACTGCTGCCACCACAGCAGCACCAACAGCCGCCACCACTGCTGCAACTACTGCAGCAACAACATCACCCACCACTGCTGCCACTACTGCTGCCAACACTGCAGCAACAACATCACCCACCACTGCTGCCACTACTGCTGCCACTACTGCTGCCACCACTACTGCAGCAACAACAGCTGCCACCACTGCTGCCACCACTGCTGCCACTACTGCTGCCACCACTGCAGCAACAACAGTCTCCACCACTGCTGCCACCACTGCTGCAACTACTGCAGCAACAACAGCACCCACCACTGCTTCCACTACTGCTGCCACCACTACTGCAGCAACAACAGCTGCCACCACTGCTGCCACCACTGCTGCCACCACTGCTGCAACTACTGCAGCAACAACAGCCGCCACCACTGCTGCCACTACTGCTGCCACTACTGCTGCCACTACTGCTACCACCACTGCTGCCACCACTGCTGTAACTACTGCAGCAACAACAGCCACCACCACTACTGCCACCACTGCTCCCACCACTGCTGCCACCACTGCTGGCACTACTGCTGCCACCACAGCAGCAACAACAGCTGCCACCGCTGCTGCCACTACTGCTGCCACTACTGCTGCCACCACTGCTGCAACTACTGCAGCAACAACAGCACCCACCACTGCTGCCACTACTGCTGCCAATACTGCTGCCACTACTGCTGCAACCACTGCTGCCACCACTACTGCAACTACTGTAGCAACAGCCACCACCACTGCTACTACTGCCACCACTGCTGCAACTACTGCAGCAACAACAGCCACCACCAGTGCTGCCACCACTGCAGCCACCACTGCTGCCACCACTGCAGCAACAACAGCCGCCACCACTGCTGCCCCCACTGCTGCCACTACTCCTACAACCACTGCTGCCACCACTGCTGCAACTACTGCAGCAGCAACAGCTGCCACCACTGCTGCCACCACTGCTGCAACTACTGCAGCAACAACAGCCGCCACCACTGCTGCCACCACTTCTGCCACCACTGCAGCAACAACAGCCGCCACCACTGCTGCCACCACTGCTGCCACTACTGCTGCCACCACTGCTGCAACTACTGCAGAAACAACAGCCGCCACCACTGCTGCCACCACTGCTGCCACTACTGCTGCCACCACTGCTGCTACCACTGCTGAAACTACTGCAGCAACAACAGCCACCACCACTGCTGCCACCACTGCTGCAACTACTGCAGCAACAACAGCCACCACCACTGCTGCCACCACTGCTGCAACCACTGCAGCCTCCACTGCTGCCACCACTGCAGCAACAACAGCCGCCACCACTGCTGCCACCACTTCTGCCACCACTGCTGCAACTACTGCCGCAACAACAGCTGCCATCACTGCTGCCACCACTGCTACCACTACTGATGCCACCACTGCTGCAACAACAGCTGCCACCACTGCTGCCACCACTGCTGCCACTACTGCTGCCACCACTACTGCAGCAACAACAGCTGCCATCACTGCTGCCACCACTGCTGCCACTACTGCTGCCACCACTGCAGCAACAACAGTCTCCACCACTGCTGCCACCACTGCTGCAACTACTGCAGCAACAACAGCACCCACCACTGCTTCCACTACTGCTGCCACCACTACTGCACCAACAACAGCTGCCACCACTGCTGCCACCACTGCTGCCACCACTGCTGCAACTACTGCAGCAACAACAGCACCCACCACTGCTTCCACTACTGCTGCCACCACTACTGCAGCAACAACAGCTGCCACCACTGCTGCCACCACTGCTGCAACTACTGCAGCAACAACATCACCCACCACTGCTGCCACTACTGCTGCCACTACTGCTGCCACCACTACTGCAGCAACAACAGCTGCCACCACTGCTGCCACCACTGCTGCCACTACTGCTGCCACCACTGCAGCAACAACAGTCTCCAGCACTGCTGCCACCACTGCTGCAACTACTGCAGCACCAACAGCACCCACCACTGCTTCCACTACTGCTGCCACCACTACTGCAGCAACAACAGCTGCCACCACTGCTGCCACCACAGCTGCCACCACTGCTGCAACTACTGCAACAACAACAGCCGCCACCACTGCTGCCACTACTGCTGCCACTACTGCTGCCACTACTGCTACCACCACTGCTGCCACCACTTCTGCAACTACTGCAGCAACAACAGCCGCCACCACTGCTGCCACCACTGCTCCCACCACTGCTGCCACCACTGCTGCCACTACTGCTGCCACCACAGCAGCAACAACAGCTGCCACCACTGCTGCCACTACTGCTGCCACTACTGCTGCCACCACTGCTGCAACTACTGCAGCAACAACAGCACCCACCACTGCTGCCACTACTGCTGCCAATACTGCTGCCACTACTGCTGCAACCACTGCTGCCACCACTACTGCAACTACTGCAGCAATAGCCACCACCACTGCTACTACTGCCACCACTGCTGCAACTACTGCAGCAACAACAGCCACCACCAGTGCTGCCACCACTGCAGCCACCACTGCTGCCACCACTGCAGCAACAACAGCCGCCACCACTGCTGCCACCACTGCTGCCACTACTCCTACAACCACTGCTGCCACCACTGCTGAAACTACTGCAGCAGCAACAGCTTCCACCACTGCTGCCACCACTGCTGCAACTACTGCAGCAACAACAGCCGCCACCACTGCTGCCACCACTTCTGCCACCACTGCAGCAACAACAGCCGCCACCACTGCTGCCACCACTGCTGCCACTACTGCTGCCACCACTGCTGCGACTACTGCAGAAACAACAGCCACCACCACTGCTGCCACCACTGCTGCCACCACTGCTGCCACTACTGCTGCCACCACTGCTGCTACCACTGCTGCAACTACTGCAGCAACAACAGCCACCACCACTGCTGCCACCACTGCTGCAACTACTGCAGCAACAACAGCCGCCACCACTGCTGCCACCACTGCTGCAACCACTGCAGCCTCCACTGCTGCCACCACTGCAGCAACAACAGCCGCCACCACTGCTGCCACCACTTCTGCCACCACTGCTGCAACTACTGCCGCAACAACAGCTGCCACCACTGCTGCCACCACTGCTACCACTACTGATGCCACCACTGCTGCAACAACAGCTGCCACCACTGCTGCCACCACTGCTGCCACTACTGCTGCCACCAATGCTGCCACCACTGCAGCAACAACAGCCGCCACCACTGTCGCCACCACTGCTGCCACTACTGCTGCCACCACTTCAGCAACAACAGCTGCCACCACTGCCACCACCACTGCTGCCACCACTGCTGCCACTACTGCTGCCACCACTGCTGCTACCACTGCTGCCACCACTTCAGCAACAACAGCTCCCACCACTGCAACCACCACTGTTGCCACTACTGCAGCAACAACAGCTCCTACCACTGCTGCCACCACTGCTGTGACTACTGCTGCCACCACGGCTGCTACTACAGCAACAACAGCTGCCACCACTGCTGCCACTACTACTGTCACCACTGCTGCCACCACTGCAGCAAAAACAGCTGCCACCACTGCTGCCACCACGGCTGCTACTACAGCAACACCAGCTGCCACCACTGCTGTCACTACTACTGTCACCACTGCTGCCACCACTACAGCAACAACAGCTGCCACCACTGCTGCCCCCAATGCTGCCCCCACTGCTGCCACCACTGCTGCAACCACTGCTGCCACTACTGCACCAACAACAGCTCCCACCACTGCTGCCACTACGGCAGTCACCACTGCTACCACCACTGCAGCAACAACAGCTGCCACCACTGCTGCACCGACTGCTGCCACTACTGCTGCCATCATTGCTGCCACTACTGCAGCAACAACAGCTCCCACCACTGCTGCTACCACTGCTGCTACTACAGCAACAACAGCCACCACCACTGCTGCCACCACTACTGCCACTACTGCAGCAGCAACAGCTCCCACCACTGCTGCCACTACTGCAGCAACAACAGCTCCCACCACTGCTACTACCACTGCTGCCACTACTGCAGCAACAACAGCTCCCACCACTGCTGCCACCACTGCTGCCACTACTGTAGCAACAACAGCTGCCACAACTGCTGCCACCACTGCTGCCACCACTGCTGCAACAACAGCTTCCACCACTGCTGCCACCACTGCTGCTACTACAGCAACAACAGCCGCCACTACTGCTGCCACTACTGCTGCCTCAACTGCTGACACCACTGCAGCAACAACAGCTCCCACAACTGCCACCACCACTGCTGCCACTACTGCAGAAACAACAGCTCCCACCACTGCTGCAACCACTGCTGCCAGTACTGCAGCTACAACAGATACCACCACTGCTGCCACCACAGCAACAACAACAGCTCCCACAACTGCCACCACCACCGCTGCCACTACTGCAGCAACAACCGCTCCCACCACTGCTGGAACCACTGCTGCCAGTACTGCAGCAGCAAAAGCTCCCACAACTGCTACCACCACTGCTGCCACTACTACAGCAACAGCAGTCGCCACCACTGCTGCCACCACTGCTGCCACTACTGCTGCCACCACTGCTGTCACCACTGCAGCAACAACAGTTGCCACCACTGCTGCCACCACTGCTCCCACTACTGATGCCACTACTGAAGCCACCACTGCAGCAACAACAACTCCCACCACTGCTACCACCACTGGTGCTACTACTGTAGCAACAACAGCTCCCACCATTGGTGCCACCACTGCTGCCACTACTGCAGCAACAACAGCTACCACCACTGCTGCCACCACTGCTTCCACTACTGCTGCCACCACTGTTGCTACTACAGCAACAACAGATTCCACCACTGCTGCCACTACTGCTGCCACAACTGCTGCCACCACTGCAGCAACAACAGCCACCACCACTGCTGCCACCACTGCTGCTACTACAGCATCAACAGCTGCCACCACTACTGCCAGTAATGCAGCAACAACAGCTCCTACCACTGCTGCCACTACTGCAGCAACAACAGCTCCCACCACTGCTGCCACCACCGCTGCCACTACTGCTGCCAACACTGCTGCCACCACTGCTGCCACAACAACAGCCGCCACCACTGCTGCACCCACTGCTGCCACTACTGCTGCCACCACTGCTGCCACTACTGCAGCAACAACAGCTCCCACCACTGCCGCCACCACTGCTGCTACTACAGCAACAACAGCTGCCACCACTACTGCCAGTAATGCAGCAACAACAGCTCCCACCACTGCTGCCACTACTGCAGCAAAAACAGCTCCCACAACTGCTGCCACCACTGCTGCCACTACTGCTGCCACCACTGCTGCCACTACTGCAGCCACAACAGCTGCCACCACTGCTGCCAACACTGCTGCCACTACTGCTGCCACCACTGCTGCCACTACTGCAGCAACAACAGCTGCCACCACTGCTGCCACCACTGCTGCCACTACTGATGCCACCAGTGCTGCCACCACTACTGCAGCAACAACAGCTGCCACCACTGCTGCCACCACTGCTGCAACTACTGCAGCAACAACATCACCCATCACTGCTGCCACTACTGCTGCCACCACTACTGCAGCAACAACAGCTGCCACCACTGCTGCCACCACTGCTGCCACTACTGCTGCCACCACTGCAGCAACAACAGTCTCCACCACTGCTGCCACCACTGCTGCAACTACTGCAGCAACAACAGCACCCACCACTGCTTCCACTACTGCTGCCACCACTACTGCAGCAACAACAGCTGCCACCACTGCTGCCACCACTGCTGCCACCACTGCTGCAACTACTGCAGCAACAACAGCCGCCACCACTGCTGCCACTACTGCTGCCACTACTGCTGCCACTACTGCTACCACCACTGCTGCCACCACTGCTGCAACTACTGCAGCAACAACAGCCACCACCACTGCTGCCACCACTGCTCCCACCACTGCTGCCACCACTGCTGCCACTACTGCTGCCACCACAGCAGCAACAACAGCTGCCACCACTGCTGCCACTACTGCTGCCACTACTGCTGCCACCACTGCTGCAACTACTGCAGCAACAACAGCACCCACCACTGCTGCCACTACTGCTGCCACTACTGCTGCAACCACTGCTGCCACCACTACTGCAACTACTGCAGCAACAGCCACCACCACTGCTACTACTGCAACCACTGCTGCAACTACTGCAGCAACAACAGCTGCCACCACTGCAGCCACCACTGCTGCCACCACTGCAGCAACAACAGCCGCCACCACTGCTGCCACCACTGCTGCCACTACTCCTACAACCACTGCTGCCACCACTGCTGCAACTACTGCAGCAGCAACAGCTGCCACCACTGCTGCCACCACTGCTGCCACCACTGCTGCAACTACTGCAGCAACAACAGCCGCCACCACTGCTGCCACCACTTCTGCCACCACTGCAGCAACAACAGCCGCCACCACTGCTGCCACCACTGCTGCCACTACTGCTGCCACCACTGCTGCAACTACTGCAGAAACAACAGCCGCCACCACTGCTGCCACCACTGCTGCCACTACTGCTGCCACCACTGCTGCAACTACTGCAGCAACAACAGCCACCACCACTGCTGCCACCACTGCTGCCACTACTGCTGCCACCACTGCTGCAACTACTGCAGCAGCAACAGCTGCCACCACTGCTGCCACCAATGCTGCCACCACTGCTGCAACTACTGCAGCAACAACAGCCGCCACCACTTCTGCCACCACTGCAGCAACAACAGCCGCCACCACTGCTGCCACCACTGCTGCCACTACTGCTGCCACCACTGCTGCAACTACTGCAGAAACAACAGCCGCCACCACTGCTGCCACTACTGCTGCCACCACTGCTGCCACCACTGCTGCTACTACAGCATCAACAGCTGCCACCACTACTGCCAGTAATGCAGCAACAACAGCTCCTACCACTGCTGCCACTACTGCAGCAACAACAGCTCCCACCACTGCTGCCACCACCGCTGCCACTACTGCTGCCAACACTGCTGCCACCACTGCTGCCACAACAACAGCCGCCACCACTGCTGCACCCACTGCTGCCACTACTGCTGCCACCACTGCTGCCACTACTGCAGCAACAACAGCTCCCACCACTGCCGCCACCACTGCTGCTACTACAGCAACAACAGCTGCCACCACTACTGCCAGTAATGCAGCAACAACAGCTCCCACCACTGCTGCCACTACTGCAGCAAAAACAGCTCCCACAACTGCTGCCACCACTGCTGCCACTACTGCTGCCACCACTGCTGCCACTACTGCAGCCACAACAGCTGCCACCACTGCTGCCACCACTGCTGCCACTACTGCTGCCACCACTGCTGCTACTACTGCAGCAACAACAGCTGCCACCACTGCTGCCACTACTGATGCCACCAGTGCTGCCACCACTACTGCAGCAACAACAGCTGCCACCACTGCTGCCACCACTGCTGCAACTACTGCAGCAACAACATCACCCATCACTGCTGCCACTACTGCTGCCACTACTGCTGCCACCATTACTGCAGCAACAACAGCTGCCACCACTGCTGCCACCACTGCTGCCACTACTGCTGCCACCACTGCAGCAACAACAGTCTCCACCACTGCTGCCACCACTGCTGCAACTACTGCAGCAACAACAGCACCCACCACTGCTTCCACTACTGCTGCCACCACTACTGCAGCAACAACAGCTGCCACCACTGCTGCCACCACTGCTGCCACCACTGCTGCAACTACTGCAGCAACAACAGCCGCCACTACTGCTGCCACTACTGCTACCACCACTGCTGCCACCACTGCTGCAACTACTGCAGCAACAACAGCCGCCACCACTGCTGCCACCACTGCTCCCACCACTGCTGCCACCACTGCTGCCACTACTGCTGCCACCACAGCAGCAACAACAGCTGCCACCACTGCTGCCACTACTGCTGCCACTACTGCTGCCACCACTGCTGCAACTACTGCAGCAGCAACAGCACCCACCACTGCTGCCACTACTGCTGCCACTACTGCTGCAACCACTGCTGCCACCACTACTGCAACTACTGCAGCAACAGCCACCACCACTGCCACTACTGCCACCACTGCTGCAACTACTGCAGCAACAACAGCCACCACCAGTGCTGCCACCACTGCAGCCACCACTGCTGCCACCACTGCAGCAACAACAGCCGCCACCACTGCTGCCACCACTGCTGCCACTACTCCTACAACCACTGCTGCCACCACTGCTGCAACTACTGCAGCAGCAACAGCTGCCACCACTGCTGCCACCACTGCTGCCACCACTGCTGCAACTACTGCAGCAACAACAGCCACCACCACTGCTGCCACCACTTCTGCCACCACTGCAGCAACAACAGCCACCACCACTGCTGCCACCACTGCTGCCACTACTGCTGCCACCACTGCTGCAACTACTGCAGAAACAACAGCCGCCACCACTGCTGCCACCACTGCTGCCACTACTGCTGCCACCACTGCTGCTACCACTGCTGCAACTACTGCAGCAACAACAGCCACCACCACTGCTGCCACCACTGCTGCAACTACTGCAGCAACAACAGCCACCACCACTGCTGCCACCACTGCTGCAACCACTGCAGCCTCCACTGCTGCCACCACTGCAGCAACAACAGCCACCACCACTGCTGCCACCACTTCTGCCACCACTGCTGCAACTACTGCCGCAACAACAGCTGCCACCACTGCTGCCACCACTGCTACCACTACTGATGCCACCACTGCTGCAACAACAGCTGCCACCACTGCTGCCACCACTGCTGCCACTACTGCTGCCACCACTGCTGCCACCACTGCAGCAACAACAGCCGCCACCACTGCCGCCACCACTGCTGCCACTACTGCTGCCACCACTTCAGCAACAACAGCTGCCACCACTGCCACCATCACTGCTGCCACCACTGCTGCCACTACTGCTGCCACCACTGCTGCTACCACTGCTGCCACCACTTCAGCAACAACAGCTCCCACCACTGCAACCACCACTGTTGCCACTACTGCAGCAACAACAGCTCCTACCACTGCTGCCACCACTGCTGCGACTACTGCGGCCACCACGGCTGCTACTACAGCAACAACAGCTGCCACCACTGCTGCCACTACTACTGTCACCACTGCTGCCACCACTGCAGCAAAAACAGCTGCCACCACTGCTGCCACCACGGCTGCTACTACAGCAACAACAGCTGCCACCACTGCTGCCACTACTACTGTCACCACTGCTGCCACCACTACAGCAACAACAGCTGCCACCACTGCTGCCCCCAATGCTGCTCCCACTGCTGCCACCACTGCTGCAACCACTGCTGCCACTACTGCACCAACAATAGCTCCCACCACTGCTGCCACTACGGCGGTCACCACTGCTACCACCACTGCAGCAACAACAGCTGCCACCACTGCTGCACCGACTGCTGCCACTACTGCTGCCATCATTGCTGCCACTACTGCAGCAACAACAGCTCCCACCACTGCTGCTACCACTGCTGCTACTACAGCAACAACAGCCACCACCACTGCTGCCACCACTACTGCCACTACTGCAGCAGCAACAGCTCCCACCACTGCTGCCACTACTGCAGCAACAACAGCTCCCACCACTGCTACTACCACTGCTGCCACTACTGCAGCAACAACAGCTCCCACCACTGCTGCCACCACTGCTGCCACTACTGCAGCAACAACAGCTGCCACAACTGCTGCCACCACTGCTGCCACCACTGCTGCAACAACAGCTTCCACCACTGCTGCCACCACTGCTGCTACTACAGCAACAACAGCCGCCACTACTGCTGCCACTACTGCTGCCTCAACTGCTGACACCACTGCAGCAACAACAGCTCCCACAACTGCCACCACCACTGCTGCCACTACTGCAGAAACAACAGCTCCCACCACTGCTGCAACCACTGCTGCCAGTACTGCAGCTACAACAGATACCACCACTGCTGCCACCACAGCAACAACAACAGCTCCCACAACTGCCACCACCACCGCTGCCACTACTGCAGCAACAACCGCTCCCACCACTGCTGGAACCACTGCTGCCAGTACTGCAGCAGCAAAAGCTCCCACAACTGCTACCACCACTGCTGCCACTACTACAGCAACAGCAGTCGCCACCACTGCTGCCACCACTGCTGCCACTACTGCTGCCACCACTGCTGTCACCACTGCAGCAACAACAGTTGCCACCACTGCTGCCACCACTGCTCCCACTACTGATGCCACTACTGAAGCCACCACTGCAGCAACAACAACTCCCACCACTGCTACCACCACTGGTGCTACTACTGTAGCAACAACAGCTCCCACCATTGGTGCCACCACTGCTGCCACTACTGCAGCAACAACAGCTACCACCACTGCTGCCACCACTGCTTCCACTACTGCTGCCACCACTGTTGCTACTACAGCAACAACAGATTCCACCACTGCTGCCACTACTGCTGCCACAACTGCTGCCACCACTGCAGCAACAACAGCCACCACCACTGCTGCCACCACTGCTGCTACTACAGCATCAACAGCTGCCACCACTACTGCCAGTAATGCAGCAACAACAGCTCCTACCACTGCTGCCACTACTGCAGCAACAACAGCTCCCACCACTGCTGCCACCACCGCTGCCACTACTGCTGCCAACACTGCTGCCACCACTGCTGCCACAACAACAGCCGCCACCACTGCTGCACCCACTGCTGCCACTACTGCTGCCACCACTGCTGCCACTACTGCAGCAACAACAGCTCCCACCACTGCCGCCACCACTGCTGCTACTACAGCAACAACAGCTGCCACCACTACTGCCAGTAATGCAGCAACAACAGCTCCCACCACTGCTGCCACTACTGCAGCAAAAACAGCTCCCACAACTGCTGCCACCACTGCTGCCACTACTGCTGCCACCACTGCTGCCACTACTGCAGCCACAACAGCTGCCACCACTGCTGCCAACACTGCTGCCACTACTGCTGCCACCACTGCTGCCACTACTGCAGCAACAACAGCTGCCACCACTGCTGCCACCACTGCTGCCACTACTGATGCCACCAGTGCTGCCACCACTACTGCAGCAACAACAGCTGCCACCACTGCTGCCACCACTGCTGCAACTACTGCAGCAACAACATCACCCATCACTGCTGCCACTACTGCTGCCACCACTACTGCAGCAACAACAGCTGCCACCACTGCTGCCACCACTGCTGCCACTACTGCTGCCACCACTGCAGCAACAACAGTCTCCACCACTGCTGCCACCACTGCTGCAACTACTGCAGCAACAACAGCACCCACCACTGCTTCCACTACTGCTGCCACCACTACTGCAGCAACAACAGCTGCCACCACTGCTGCCACCACTGCTGCCACCACTGCTGCAACTACTGCAGCAACAACAGCCGCCACCACTGCTGCCACTACTGCTGCCACTACTGCTGCCACTACTGCTACCACCACTGCTGCCACCACTGCTGCAACTACTGCAGCAACAACAGCCACCACCACTGCTGCCACCACTGCTCCCACCACTGCTGCCACCCCTGCTGCCACTACTGCTGCCACCACAGCAGCAACAACAGCTGCCACCACTGCTGCCACTACTGCTGCCACTACTGCTGCCACCACTGCTGCAACTACTGCAGCAACAACAGCACCCACCACTGCTGCCACTACTGCAGCAACAACAGCTACCACCACTGCTGCCACCACTGCTTCCACTACTGCTGCCACCACTGTTGCTACTACAGCAACAACAGATTCCACCACTGCTGCCACTACTGCTGCCACAACTGCTGCCACCACTGCAGCAACAACAGCCACCACCACTGCTGCCACCACTGCTGCTACTACAGCATCAACAGCTGCCACCACTACTGCCAGTAATGCAGCAACAACAGCTCCTACCACTGCTGCCACTACTGCAGCAACAACAGCTCCCACCACTGCTGCCACCACCGCTGCCACTACTGCTGCCAACACTGCTGCCACCACTGCTGCCACAACAACAGCCGCCACCACTGCTGCACCCACTGCTGCCACTACTGCTGCCACCACTGCTGCCACTACTGCAGCAACAACAGCTCCCACCACTGCCGCCACCACTGCTGCTACTACAGCAACAACAGCTGCCACCACTACTGCCAGTAATGCAGCAACAACAGCTCCCACCACTGCTGCCACTACTGCAGCAAAAACAGCTCCCACAACTGCTGCCACCACTGCTGCCACTACTGCTGCCACCACTGCTGCCACTTCTGCAGCCACAACAGCTGCCACCACTGCTGCCAACACTGCTGCCACTACTGCTGCCACCACTGCTGCCACTACTGCAGCAACAACAGCTGCCACCACTGCTGCCACCACTGCTGCCACTACTGATGCCACCAGTGCTGCCACCACTACTGCAGCAACAACAGCTGCCACCACTGCTGCCACCACTGCTGCAACTACTGCAGCAACAACATCACCCATCACTGCTGCCACTACTGCTGCCACCACTACTGCAGCAACAACAGCTGCCACCACTGCTGCCACCACTGCTGCCACTACTGCTGCCACCACTGCAGCAACAACAGTCTCCACCACTGCTGCCACCACTGCTGCAACTACTGCAGCAACAACAGCACCCACCACTGCTTCCACTACTGCTGCCACCACTACTGCAGCAACAACAGCTGCCACCACTGCTGCCACCACTGCTGCCACCACTGCTGCAACTACTGCAGCAACAACAGCCGCCACCACTGCTGCCACTACTGCTGCCACTACTGCTGCCACTACTGCTACCACCACTGCTGCCACCACTGCTGCAACTACTGCAGCAACAACAGCCACCACCACTGCTGCCACCACTGCTCCCACCACTGCTGCCACCACTGCTGCCACTACTGCTGCCACCACAGCAGCAACAACAGCTGCCACCACTGCTGCCACTACTGCTGCCACTACTGCTGCCACCACTGCTGCAACTACTGCAGCAACAACAGCACCCACCACTGCTGCCACTACTGCTGCCACTACTGCTGCAACCACTGCTGCCACCACTACTGCAACTACTGCAGCAACAGCCACCACCACTGCTACTACTGCAACCACTGCTGCAACTACTGCAGCAACAACAGCTGCCACCACTGCAGCCACCACTGCTGCCACCACTGCAGCAACAACAGCCGCCACCACTGCTGCCACCACTGCTGCCACTACTCCTACAACCACTGCTGCCACCACTGCTGCAACTACTGCAGCAGCAACAGCTGCCACCACTGCTGCCACCACTGCTGCCACCACTGCTGCAACTACTGCAGCAACAACAGCCGCCACCACTGCTGCCACCACTTCTGCCACCACTGCAGCAACAACAGCCGCCACCACTGCTGCCACCACTGCTGCCACTACTGCTGCCACCACTGCTGCAACTACTGCAGAAACAACAGCCGCCACCACTGCTGCCACCACTGCTGCCACTACTGCTGCCACCACTGCTGCAACTACTGCAGCAACAACAGCCACCACCACTGCTGCCACCACTGCTGCCACTACTGCTGCCACCACTGCTGCAACTACTGCAGCAGCAACAGCTGCCACCACTGCTGCCACCAATGCTGCCACCACTGCTGCAACTACTGCAGCAACAACAGCCGCCACCACTTCTGCCACCACTGCAGCAACAACAGCCGCCACCACTGCTGCCACCACTGCTGCCACTACTGCTGCCACCACTGCTGCAACTACTGCAGAAACAACAGCCGCCACCACTGCTGCCACTACTGCTGCCACCACTGCTGCCACCACTGCTGCTACTACAGCATCAACAGCTGCCACCACTACTGCCAGTAATGCAGCAACAACAGCTCCTACCACTGCTGCCACTACTGCAGCAACAACAGCTCCCAACACTGCTGCCACCACCGCTGCCACTACTGCTGCCAACACTGCTGCCACCACTGCTGCCACAACAACAGCCGCCACCACTGCTGCACCCACTGCTGCCACTACTGCTGCCACCACTGCTGCCACTACTGCAGCAACAACAGCTCCCACCACTGCCGCCACCACTGCTGCTACTACAGCAACAACAGCTGCCACCACTACTGCCAGTAATGCAGCAACAACAGCTCCCACCACTGCTGCCACTACTGCAGCAAAAACAGCTCCCACAACTGCTGCCACCACTGCTGCCACTACTGCTGCCACCACTGCTGCCACTACTGCAGCCACAACAGCTGCCACCACTGCTGCCACCACTGCTGCCACTACTGCTGCCACCACTGCTGCTACTACTGCAGCAACAACAGCTGCCACCACTGCTGCCACCACTGCTGCCACTACTGATGCCACCAGTGCTGCCACCACTACTGCAGCAACAACAGCTGCCACCACTGCTGCCACCACTGCTGCAACTACTGCAGCAACAACATCACCCATCACTGCTGCCACTACTGCTGCCACTACTGCTGCCACCATTACTGCAGCAACAACAGCTGCCACCACTGCTGCCACCACTGCTGCCACTACTGCTGCCACCACTGCAGCAACAACAGTCTCCACCACTGCTGCCACCACTGCTGCAACTACTGCAGCAACAACAGCACCCACCACTGCTTCCACTACTGCTGCCACCACTACTGCAGCAACAACAGCTGCCACCACTGCTGCCACCACTGCTGCCACCACTGCTGCAACTACTGCAGCAACAACAGCCGCCACTACTGCTGCCACTACTGCTACCACCACTGCTGCCACCACTGCTGCAACTACTGCAGCAACAACAGCCGCCACCACTGCTGCCACCACTGCTCCCACCACTGCTGCCACCACTGCTGCCACTACTGCTGCCACCACAGCAGCAACAACAGCTGCCACCACTGCTGCCACTACTGCTGCCACTACTGCTGCCACCACTGCTGCAACTACTGCAGCAGCAACAGCACCCACCACTGCTGCCACTACTGCTGCCACTACTGCTGCAACCACTGCTGCCACCACTACTGCAACTACTGCAGCAACAGCCACCACCACTGCCACTACTGCCACCACTGCTGCAACTACTGCAGCAACAACAGCCACCACCAGTGCTGCCACCACTGCAGCCACCACTGCTGCCACCACTGCAGCAACAACAGCCGCCACCACTGCTGCCACCACTGCTGCCACTACTCCTACAACCACTGCTGCCACCACTGCTGCAACTACTGCAGCAGCAACAGCTGCCACCACTGCTGCCACCACTGCTGCCACCACTGCTGCAACTACTGCAGCAACAACAGCCACCACCACTGCTGCCACCACTTCTGCCACCACTGCAGCAACAACAGCCACCACCACTGCTGCCACCACTGCTGCCACTACTGCTGCCACCACTGCTGCAACTACTGCAGAAACAACAGCCGCCACCACTGCTGCCACCACTGCTGCCACTACTGCTGCCACCACTGCTGCTACCACTGCTGCAACTACTGCAGCAACAACAGCCACCACCACTGCTGCCACCACTGCTGCAACTACTGCAGCAACAACAGCCACCACCACTGCTGCCACCACTGCTGCAACCACTGCAGCCTCCACTGCTGCCACCACTGCAGCAACAACAGCCACCACCACTGCTGCCACCACTTCTGCCACCACTGCTGCAACTACTGCCGCAACAACAGCTGCCACCACTGCTGCCACCACTGCTACCACTACTGATGCCACCACTGCTGCAACAACAGCTGCCACCACTGCTGCCACCACTGCTGCCACTACTGCTGCCACCACTGCTGCCACCACTGCAGCAACAACAGCCGCCACCACTGCCGCCACCACTGCTGCCACTACTGCTGCCACCACTTCAGCAACAACAGCTGCCACCACTGCCACCATCACTGCTGCCACCACTGCTGCCACTACTGCTGCCACCACTGCTGCTACCACTGCTGCCACCACTTCAGCAACAACAGCTCCCACCACTGCAACCACCACTGTTGCCACTACTGCAGCAACAACAGCTCCTACCACTGCTGCCACCACTGCTGCGACTACTGCGGCCACCACGGCTGCTACTACAGCAACAACAGCTGCCACCACTGCTGCCACTACTACTGTCACCACTGCTGCCACCACTGCAGCAAAAACAGCTGCCACCACTGCTGCCACCACGGCTGCTACTACAGCAACAACAGCTGCCACCACTGCTGCCACTACTACTGTCACCACTGCTGCCACCACTACAGCAACAACAGCTGCCACCACTGCTGCCCCCAATGCTGCTCCCACTGCTGCCACCACTGCTGCAACCACTGCTGCCACTACTGCACCAACAATAGCTCCCACCACTGCTGCCACTACGGCGGTCACCACTGCTACCACCACTGCAGCAACAACAGCTGCCACCACTGCTGCACCGACTGCTGCCACTACTGCTGCCATCATTGCTGCCACTACTGCAGCAACAACAGCTCCCACCACTGCTGCTACCACTGCTGCTACTACAGCAACAACAGCCACCACCACTGCTGCCACCACTACTGCCACTACTGCAGCAGCAACAGCTCCCACCACTGCTGCCACTACTGCAGCAACAACAGCTCCCACCACTGCTACTACCACTGCTGCCACTACTGCAGCAACAACAGCTCCCACCACTGCTGCCACCACTGCTGCCACTACTGCAGCAACAACAGCTGCCACAACTGCTGCCACCACTGCTGCCACCACTGCTGCAACAACAGCTTCCACCACTGCTGCCACCACTGCTGCTACTACAGCAACAACAGCCGCCACTACTGCTGCCACTACTGCTGCCTCAACTGCTGACACCACTGCAGCAACAACAGCTCCCACAACTGCCACCACCACTGCTGCCACTACTGCAGAAACAACAGCTCCCACCACTGCTGCAACCACTGCTGCCAGTACTGCAGCTACAACAGATACCACCACTGCTGCCACCACAGCAACAACAACAGCTCCCACAACTGCCACCACCACCGCTGCCACTACTGCAGCAACAACCGCTCCCACCACTGCTGGAACCACTGCTGCCAGTACTGCAGCAGCAAAAGCTCCCACAACTGCTACCACCACTGCTGCCACTACTACAGCAACAGCAGTCGCCACCACTGCTGCCACCACTGCTGCCACTACTGCTGCCACCACTGCTGTCACCACTGCAGCAACAACAGTTGCCACCACTGCTGCCACCACTGCTCCCACTACTGATGCCACTACTGAAGCCACCACTGCAGCAACAACAACTCCCACCACTGCTACCACCACTGGTGCTACTACTGTAGCAACAACAGCTCCCACCATTGGTGCCACCACTGCTGCCACTACTGCAGCAACAACAGCTACCACCACTGCTGCCACCACTGCTTCCACTACTGCTGCCACCACTGTTGCTACTACAGCAACAACAGATTCCACCACTGCTGCCACTACTGCTGCCACAACTGCTGCCACCACTGCAGCAACAACAGCCACCACCACTGCTGCCACCACTGCTGCTACTACAGCATCAACAGCTGCCACCACTACTGCCAGTAATGCAGCAACAACAGCTCCTACCACTGCTGCCACTACTGCAGCAACAACAGCTCCCACCACTGCTGCCACCACCGCTGCCACTACTGCTGCCAACACTGCTGCCACCACTGCTGCCACAACAACAGCCGCCACCACTGCTGCACCCACTGCTGCCACTACTGCTGCCACCACTGCTGCCACTACTGCAGCAACAACAGCTCCCACCACTGCCGCCACCACTGCTGCTACTACAGCAACAACAGCTGCCACCACTACTGCCAGTAATGCAGCAACAACAGCTCCCACCACTGCTGCCACTACTGCAGCAAAAACAGCTCCCACAACTGCTGCCACCACTGCTGCCACTACTGCTGCCACCACTGCTGCCACTACTGCAGCCACAACAGCTGCCACCACTGCTGCCAACACTGCTGCCACTACTGCTGCCACCACTGCTGCCACTACTGCAGCAACAACAGCTGCCACCACTGCTGCCACCACTGCTGCCACTACTGATGCCACCAGTGCTGCCACCACTACTGCAGCAACAACAGCTGCCACCACTGCTGCCACCACTGCTGCAACTACTGCAGCAACAACATCACCCATCACTGCTGCCACTACTGCTGCCACCACTACTGCAGCAACAACAGCTGCCACCACTGCTGCCACCACTGCTGCCACTACTGCTGCCACCACTGCAGCAACAACAGTCTCCACCACTGCTGCCACCACTGCTGCAACTACTGCAGCAACAACAGCACCCACCACTGCTTCCACTACTGCTGCCACCACTACTGCAGCAACAACAGCTGCCACCACTGCTGCCACCACTGCTGCCACCACTGCTGCAACTACTGCAGCAACAACAGCCGCCACCACTGCTGCCACTACTGCTGCCACTACTGCTGCCACTACTGCTACCACCACTGCTGCCACCACTGCTGCAACTACTGCAGCAACAACAGCCACCACCACTGCTGCCACCACTGCTCCCACCACTGCTGCCACCACTGCTGCCACTACTGCTGCCACCACAGCAGCAACAACAGCTGCCACCACTGCTGCCACTACTGCTGCCACTACTGCTGCCACCACTGCTGCAACTACTGCAGCAACAACAGCACCCACCACTGCTGCCACTACTGCTGCCACTACTGCTGCAACCACTGCTGCCACCACTACTGCAACTACTGCAGCAACAGCCACCACCACTGCTACTACTGCAACCACTGCTGCAACTACTGCAGCAACAACAGCTGCCACCACTGCAGCCACCACTGCTGCCACCACTGCAGCAACAACAGCCGCCACCACTGCTGCCACCACTGCTGCCACTACTCCTACAACCACTGCTGCCACCACTGCTGCAACTACTGCAGCAGCAACAGCTGCCACCACTGCTGCCACCACTGCTGCCACCACTGCTGCAACTACTGCAGCAACAACAGCCGCCACCACTGCTGCCACCACTTCTGCCACCACTGCAGCAACAACAGCCGCCACCACTGCTGCCACCACTGCTGCCACTACTGCTGCCACCACTGCTGCAACTACTGCAGAAACAACAGCCGCCACCACTGCTGCCACCACTGCTGCCACTACTGCTGCCACCACTGCTGCTACCACTGCTGCAACTACTGCAGCAACAACAGCCACCACCACTGCTGCCACCACTGCTGCCACTACTGCTGCCACCACTGCTGCAACTACTGCAGCAGCAACAGCTGCCACCACTGCTGCCACCAATGCTGCCACCACTGCTGCAACTACTGCAGCAACAACAGCCGCCACCACTTCTGCCACCACTGCAGCAACAACAGCCGCCACCACTGCTGCCACCACTGCTGCCACTACTGCTGCCACCACTGCTGCAACTACTGCAGAAACAACAGCCGCCACCACTGCTGCCACTACTGCTGCCACCACTGCTGCCACCACTGCTGCTACTACAGCATCAACAGCTGCCACCACTACTGCCAGTAATGCAGCAACAACAGCTCCTACCACTGCTGCCACTACTGCAGCAACAACAGCTCCCACCACTGCTGCCACCACCGCTGCCACTACTGCTGCCAACACTGCTGCCACCACTGCTGCCACAACAACAGCCGCCACCACTGCTGCACCCACTGCTGCCACTACTGCTGCCACCACTGCTGCCACTACTGCAGCAACAACAGCTCCCACCACTGCCGCCACCACTGCTGCTACTACAGCAACAACAGCTGCCACCACTACTGCCAGTAATGCAGCAACAACAGCTCCCACCACTGCTGCCACTACTGCAGCAAAAACAGCTCCCACAACTGCTGCCACCACTGCTGCCACTACTGCTGCCACCACTGCTGCCACTACTGCAGCCACAACAGCTGCCACCACTGCTGCCACCACTGCTGCCACTACTGCTGCCACCACTGCTGCTACTACTGCAGCAACAACAGCTGCCACCACTGCTGCCACCACTGCTGCCACTACTGATGCCACCAGTGCTGCCACCACTACTGCAGCAACAACAGCTGCCACCACTGCTGCCACCACTGCTGCAACTACTGCAGCAACAACATCACCCATCACTGCTGCCACTACTGCTGCCACTACTGCTGCCACCATTACTGCAGCAACAACAGCTGCCACCACTGCTGCCACCACTGCTGCCACTACTGCTGCCACCACTGCAGCAACAACAGTCTCCACCACTGCTGCCACCACTGCTGCAACTACTGCAGCAACAACAGCACCCACCACTGCTTCCACTACTGCTGCCACCACTACTGCAGCAACAACAGCTGCCACCACTGCTGCCCCCACTGCTGCCACCACTGCTGCAACTACTGCAGCAACAACAGCCGCCACTACTGCTGCCACTACTGCTACCACCACTGCTGCCACCACTGCTGCAACTACTGCAGCAACAACAGCCGCCACCACTGCTGCCACCACTGCTCCCACCACTGCTGCCACCACTGCTGCCACTACTGCTGCCACCACAGCAGCAACAACAGCTGCCACCACTGCTGCCACTACTGCTGCCACTACTGCTGCCACCACTGCTGCAACTACTGCAGCAGCAACAGCACCCACCACTGCTGCCACTACTGCTGCCACTACTGCTGCAACCACTGCTGCCACCACTACTGCAACTACTGCAGCAACAGCCACCACCACTGCCACTACTGCCACCACTGCTGCAACTACTGCAGCAACAACAGCCACCACCAGTGCTGCCACCACTGCAGCCACCACTGCTGCCACCACTGCAGCAACAACAGCCGCCACCACTGCTGCCACCACTGCTGCCACTACTCCTACAACCACTGCTGCCACCACTGCTGCAACTACTGCAGCAGCAACAGCTGCCACCACTGCTGCCACCACTGCTGCCACCACTGCTGCAACTACTGCAGCAACAACAGCCACCACCACTGCTGCCACCACTTCTGCCACCACTGCAGCAACAACAGCCACCACCACTGCTGCCACCACTGCTGCCACTACTGCTGCCACCACTGCTGCAACTACTGCAGAAACAACAGCCGCCACCACTGCTGCCACCACTGCTGCCACTACTGCTGCCACCACTGCTGCTACCACTGCTGCAACTACTGCAGCAACAACAGCCACCACCACTGCTGCCACCACTGCTGCAACTACTGCAGCAACAACAGCCACCACCACTGCTGCCACCACTGCTGCAACCACTGCAGCCTCCACTGCTGCCACCACTGCAGCAACAACAGCCACCACCACTGCTGCCACCACTTCTGCCACCACTGCTGCAACTACTGCCGCAACAACAGCTGCCACCACTGCTGCCACCACTGCTACCACTACTGATGCCACCACTGCTGCAACAACAGCTGCCACCACTGCTGCCACCACTGCTGCCACTACTGCTGCCACCACTGCTGCCACCACTGCAGCAACAACAGCCGCCACCACTGCCGCCACCACTGCTGCCACTACTGCTGCCACCACTTCAGCAACAACAGCTGCCACCACTGCCACCATCACTGCTGCCACCACTGCTGCCACTACTGCTGCCACCACTGCTGCTACCACTGCTGCCACCACTTCAGCAACAACAGCTCCCACCACTGCAACCACCACTGTTGCCACTACTGCAGCAACAACAGCTCCTACCACTGCTGCCACCACTGCTGCGACTACTGCGGCCACCACGGCTGCTACTACAGCAACAACAGCTGCCACCACTGCTGCCACTACTACTGTCACCACTGCTGCCACCACTGCAGCAAAAACAGCTGCCACCACTGCTGCCACCACGGCTGCTACTACAGCAACAACAGCTGCCACCACTGCTGCCACTACTACTGTCACCACTGCTGCCACCACTACAGCAACAACAGCTGCCACCACTGCTGCCCCCAATGCTGCTCCCACTGCTGCCACCACTGCTGCAACCACTGCTGCCACTACTGCACCAACAATAGCTCCCACCACTGCTGCCACTACGGCGGTCACCACTGCTACCACCACTGCAGCAACAACAGCTGCCACCACTGCTGCACCGACTGCTGCCACTACTGCTGCCATCATTGCTGCCACTACTGCAGCAACAACAGCTCCCACCACTGCTGCTACCACTGCTGCTACTACAGCAACAACAGCCACCACCACTGCTGCCACCACTACTGCCACTACTGCAGCAGCAACAGCTCCCACCACTGCTGCCACTACTGCAGCAACAACAGCTCCCACCACTGCTACTACCACTGCTGCCACTACTGCAGCAACAACAGCTCCCACCACTGCTGCCACCACTGCTGCCACTACTGCAGCAACAACAGCTGCCACAACTGCTGCCACCACTGCTGCCACCACTGCTGCAACAACAGCTTCCACCACTGCTGCCACCACTGCTGCTACTACAGCAACAACAGCCGCCACTACTGCTGCCACTACTGCTGCCTCAACTGCTGACACCACTGCAGCAACAACAGCTCCCACAACTGCCACCACCACTGCTGCCACTACTGCAGAAACAACAGCTCCCACCACTGCTGCAACCACTGCTGCCAGTACTGCAGCTACAACAGATACCACCACTGCTGCCACCACAGCAACAACAACAGCTCCCACAACTGCCACCACCACCGCTGCCACTACTGCAGCAACAACCGCTCCCACCACTGCTGGAACCACTGCTGCCAGTACTGCAGCAGCAAAAGCTCCCACAACTGCTACCACCACTGCTGCCACTACTACAGCAACAGCAGCCGGCACCACTGCTGCCACCACTGCTGCCACTACTGCTGCCAACACTGCTGCCACCACTGCTGCCACAACAACAGCCGCCACCACTGCTGCACCCACTGCTGCCACTACTGCTGCCACCACTGCTGCCACTACTGCAGCAACAACAGCTCCCACCACTGCCGCCACCACTGCTGCTACTACAGCAACAACAGCTGCCACCACTACTGCCAGTAATGCAGCAACAACAGCTCCTACCACTGCTGCCACTACTGCAGCAACAACAGCTCCCACCACTGCTGCCACCACTGCTGCCACTATTGCTGCCAACACTGCTGCCACCACGGCTGCCACAACAACAGCCGCCACCACTGCTGCACCCACTGCTGCCACTACTGCTGCCACCACTGCTGCCACTACTGCAGCAACAACAGCTCCCACCACTGCCGCCACCACTGCTGCTACTACAGCAACAACAGCTGCCACCACTACTGCCAGTAATGCAGCAACAACAGCTCCCACCACTGCTGCCACTACTGCAGCAAAAACAGCTCCCACCACTGCTGCCACCACTGCTGCCACTACTGCTGCCACCACTGCTGCCACTACTGCAGCCACAACAGCTGCCACCACTGCTGCCACCACTGCTGCCACTACTGCTGCCACCACTGCTGCCACTACTGCAGCAACAACAGCTGCCACCACTGCTGCCACCACTGCTGCCACTACTGATGCCACCAGTGCTGCCACCACTGCAGCAACAACAGCCGCCACCACTGCTGCACCCACTGCTGACACTACTGTCGCCACCACTGCTGCTACTACAGCAACAACAGCCACCACCATTGCTGCCACCACTACTGCCAGTACTGCAGCAACAACACCTCCCACCACTGCTGCCACTACTGCAGTAACCATAGCTCCCACCACTTCTGTCACCACTGCTACCACAAATGCTGCCACCACTGCTGCTACTACAGCAACAACAGCTGCAACCTCTGCTGCCACTACTGCTGCCACCACTGCTGCCACCACTGCAGCAACAACAGCTGCCATAACTGCTGCCACTTCTGCAGCAACAACAGCTTCCACCACTGCTGCCACTACTGCTGCCACCACTGCTGCTACACCAGTAACAACAGCTGCCACCACTGCTGCCACTACTGCTGCCACCACTGCACAAACAATAGCTGCCACCACTGCTGCCACCACTGCTGCAACCACTGCTGCCACAACTGCAGCAACAGCAGCTCCTACCACTGCTGCCACCACTGCTACCACTACAGCTGCCACCACTGCTTCCACCACTGCAGCAACGACAGCTGCCACCACTCCTGCCACTACCGTTGCCACCACTGCTGCCACCACTGCAGCAACAACAGCTCCCACCACTGCTACCACCACTGCTGCCACTACTGCAGCAACAACAGCTCCCACCACTGCTGCAACTACTGCTGCCACCACTGCTGCTACTACAGCAACAACAGCCACCACCACTTCTACCACTACTGCTGCCACCACTGCTGCCACCACTGCTGCCACCACTGCAGCAACAACAGCTGCAACCACTGCTGCCATTACTGCTACAACCACTGCTGCCACTTTTGCAGCAACATCAGCTCCCACCACTGCTGCCACTACTGCGCCAACAACAGCTCCAACCACTACTGTCACCACTGCTGCCACTACTGCAGCAAAAACAGTTCCCACCACTGCTGCCACCACTGCTGCCAATACTGTAGCAACAACAGCTCCCATCATTGCTGCCACCACTGCTGCCACTACTGCTGCCACCACTGCAGCAACAATAGCCACCACTGCTGCCACCACTGTTGCCACCACTGCTGCAACCACTGCTGCCACTTCTGCAGCAACAACATCTACCACCACTGCTGCCACCACTGCTGCCACTACTGCAGCAACAACAGCTCCCACCACTACTGTATCAACAACAGCTCCCACCACTGCTGCCACTACTGTATCAACAACAGCTCCCACCACTGCAGCAGCAACAGCTCCCACCACTGCTGCCACTACTGTATCAACAACAGCTCCCACCACTGCTACTACCACTGCTGCTACTACTGCAGCAACAACAGGTCCCACCACTGCTGCCACCACTGCTGCCACTACCGCAGCAACAACAGCTCCCAACACTGCTGCCACTACTGCTGCCACTACTGTATCAACAACAGCTCCCACCATTGCTGCCACCACTGCAGCAGCAACAGCTCCCACCACTGCTGCCACTACTGCAGCAACAACAGCTCCCACCACTGCTACTACCACTGCTGCTACTACTGCAGCAACAACAGGTCCCACCACTGCTGCCACCACTGCTGCCACTACCGCAGCAACAACAGCTCCCAACACTGCTGCCACTACTGCTGGAACCACTGCTGCTACTACAGCAACAACAGCCACCACCACTGCTGCCACTACCGCTGCCACCACTGCAGCAACAACAGCTGCCACAACTGCTGCCACCACTGCTGCCACTACTACAGCAACAACAGCTCCCACCACTGCTGCCACCACTGCTGCCACCACTGCTGCAACCACTGCTGCCACTTTTTCAGCAACAACAGCTCCCACCACTGCTGCCACCACAGCTGCCACTACTGTACCAACAACAGTTCCCACCACTGCTGCCAACACTGCTGCCACTACTGCATCAACAACAGCTCCCACCACTGCTGCCACCACTGCTGCCACTACTGCAGCAAAAACAGCTCCCATCATTGCTGCCACCACTGCTGCCACTACTGCTGCCACCACTGCAGCAACAACAATAGCCACCACTGCTGCCACCACTGTTGCCACCACTGCTGCAACCACTGCTGCCACTTCTGCAGCAACAACATCTACCACCACTGCTGCCACCACTGCTGCCACTACTGCAGCAACAACAGCTCCCACCACTGCTACCACCACTGCTGCCACTACTGTATCAACAACAGCTCCCACCACTGCTGCCACCACTGCTGCCACTACTGTATCAACAACAGCTCCCACCACTGCTGCCACCCCTGCTGCCACTACTGCAGCAGCAACAGCTCCCACCACTGCTGCCACTACTGCAGCAACAACAGCTCCCACCACTGCTACTACCACTGCTGCTACTACTGCAGCAACAGGTCCCACCACTGCTGCCACCACTGCTGCCACTACTGCAGCAACAACAGCTCCCAACACTGCTGCCACTACTGCTGGAACCACTGCTGCTACCACAGCAACAACAGCCACCACCACTGCTGCCACTACCGCTGCCACCACTGCTGCCACCACTGCAGCAACAACAGCTACCACAACAGCTCCCACCACTGCTGCCACCACTGCAGCAACAACAGGTCCCACCACTGCTGCCACCACTGCTGCCACTACTGCAGCAACAACAGCTCCCAACACTGCTGCCACTACTGCTGGAACCACTGCTGCTACTACAGCAACAACAGCCACCACCACTGCTGCCACTACCGCTGCCACCACTTCTGCCACCACTGCAGCAACAACAGCTGCCACTACTGCTGCCACCACTGCTGCCACTACTACAGCAACAACAGCCACCACCACTTCTGCCACTACTGCTGCCACCACTGCTGCCACCACTGCAGCAACAACAGCTGCAACCACTGCTGCAACCACTGCTGCCACTTTTTCAGCAACAACAGCTCCCACCACTGCTGCCACAACAGCTACCACTACTGTACCAACAACAGTTCCCACCACCGCTGCCAACACTGCTGCCACTACTGCTGTCACCACTGCAGCCACAACAATAGCCACCACTGATGCCACCACTGTTGCCACCACTGCTGCAACCACTGCTGCAACTTCTGCAGGAACAACATCTACTACCACTGCTGCTGCCACTACTGCAGCAACAACAGCTCCCACCACTGCTGCCACCACTGCTGCCACTACTGCATCAACAACAGCTCCCACCACTGCTGCCACCACTGCTGCAACCACTACTGCAGCAAAAACAGCTCCCATCATTGCTGCCACCACTGCTGCCACTACTGCTGCCACCACTGCAGCAACAACAATAGCCACCACTGCTGCCACCACTGTTGCCACCACTGCTGCCACCACTGCTGCCACCACTGTTGCCACCACTGCTGCAACCACTGCTGCCACTTCTGCAGCAACAACATCTACCACCACTGCTGCCACCACTGCTGCCACTACTGCAGCAACAACAGCTCCCACCACTGCTACCACCACTGCTGCCACTACTGTATCAACAACAGCTCCCACCACTGCTGCCACCACTGCTGCCACTACTGTATCAACAACAGCTCCCACCACTGCTGCCACCACTGCTGCCATTACTACAGCAGCAACAGCTCCCACCACTGCTGCCACTACTGCAGCAACAACAGCTCCCACCACTGCTACTACCACTGCTGCTACTACTGCAGCAACAACAGGTCCCACCACTGCTGCCACCACTGCTGCCACTACTGCAGCAACAACAGCTCCCAACACTGCTGCCACTACTGCTGGAACCACTGCTGCTACCACAGCAACAACAGGCACCACCACTGCTGCCACTACCGCTGCCACCACTGCTGCCACCACTGCAGCAACAACAGCTCCCACAACTGCTGCCACCACTGCTGCCACTACTGCAGCAACAACAGCTCCCACCACTGCTACCACCACTGCTGCCACTACTGTATTAACAACAGCTCCCACCACTGCTGCCACTACCGTATCAACAACAGCTCCCACCAGTGCTGCCACCACTGCTGCCACTACTGCAACAGCAACAGCTCCCACCACTGCTGCCACTACTGCAGCAACAACAGGTCCCACCACTGCTGCCACTACTGCTGGAACCACTGCTGCTACTACAGAAACAACAGCCACCACCACTGCTGCCACCACTGCAGCAACAACAGCTCCCACAATTGCTGCCACCACTGCTGCCACTACTGTAGCAACAACAGCTCCCACCACTGCTACCACCACTGCTGCCACTACTGTATTCACAACAGCTCCCACCACTGCTGCCACCACTGCTGCCACTACTGCAGCAACAACAGCTCCCACCACTACTGTATCAACAACAGCTCCCAACACTGCTGCCACCACTGCTGCCACTACTGTATCAACAACAGCTCCCACCACTGCTGCCACCACTGCAGCAGCAACAGCTCCCACCACTGCTGCCACTACTGCAGCAACAACAGCTCCCACCACTGCTACTACCACTGCTGCTACTACTGCAGCAACAACAGGTCCCACCACTGCTGCCACCACTGCTGCCACTACTGCAGCAACAACAGCTCCCAACACTGCTGCCACTACTGCAGGAACCACTGCTGCTACTACAGCAACAACAGCCACCACCACTGCTGCCACTACCGCTGCCACCACTGCTGCCACCACGGCAGCAACAACAGCTCCCACCACTGCTACCACCACTGCTGCCACTACTGTATCAACAACAGCTCCCACCACTGCTGCCACCACTGCTGCCACTACTGTATCAACAACAGCTCCCACCACTGCTGCCACCACTGCTGCCACTACTGCAGCAGCAACAGCTCCCACCACTGCTGCCACTACTGCAGCAACAACAGCTCCCACCACTGCTACTACCACTGCTGCTACTACTGCAGCAACAACAGGTCCCACCACTGCTGCCACCACTGCTGCCACTACTGCAGCAACAACAGCTCCCAACACTGCTGCCACTACTGCTGGAACCACTGCTGCTACCACAGCAACAACAGGCACCACCACTGCTGCCACTACCGCTGCCACCACTGCTGCCACCACTGCTGCCACCACTGCAGCAACAACAGCTCCCACAACTGCTGCCACCACTGCTGCCACTACTGCAGCAACAACAGCTCCCACCACTGCTACCACCACTGCTGCCACTACTGTATTAACAACAGCTCCCACCACTGCTGCCACCACTGATGACACTACTATATCAACAACAGCTCCCACCAGTGCTGCCACCACTGCTGCCACTACTGCAGCAGCAACAGCGCCCACCACTACTGCCACTACTGCAGCAACAACAGGTCCCACCTCTGCTGCCACTACTGCTGGAACCACTGCTGCTACTACAGCAACAACAGCCACCACCACTGCTGCCACCACTGCAGCAACAACAGCTCCCACAATTGCTGCCACCACTGCTGCCACTACTGCAGCAACAACAGCTCCCACCACTGCTACCACCACTGCTGCCACTACTGTATTCACAACAACTCCCACCACTGCTGCCACCACTGCTGCCACTACTGCAGCAACAACAGCTCCCACCACTACTGTATCAACAACAGCTCCCAACACTGCTGCCACCACTGCAGCAGCAACAGCTCCCACCACTGCTGCCACTACTGCAGCAACAACAGCTCCCACCACTGCTACTACCACTGCTGCTACTACTGCAGCAACAACAGGTCCCACCACTGCTGCCACCACTGCTGCCACTACTGCAGCAACAACAGCTCCCAACACTGTTGCCACTGCTGCAGGAACCACTGCTGCTACTACAGCAACAACAGCCACCACCACTGCTGCCACTACCGCTGCCACCACTGCTGCCACCACTGCAGCAACAACAGCTCCCACAACTGCTGCCACCACTGCTGCCACTACTGCAGCAACAACAGCTCCCACCACTGCTACCACCACTGCTGCCACTACTGTATTAACAACAGCTCCCACCACTGCTGCCACCACTGCTGCCACTACTGTATCAACAACAGCTCCCACCAGTGCTGCCAACACTGCTGCCACTACTGCAGCAGCAACAGCTCCCACCACTACTACCACTAGTACACCAACAACTCCCATCACTACTGCCATAATCACAGCAACAACAACTCCCTTTACTACTGCCACTACTGTTGCTACTACTACAGCAACACCAGGTCCCACCACTACTGCTGCTACAACTGCTGCCACTACTGCTGCCACCACTGCTGCCACTACAGCAGCAACAACTGCTCCCACCACTACTGCCACCAATGCTGCCACTACAACAGCAACAACATCTCCCACCACTACCGCCACCACTACATCAACAACAGCTCCCACCACTACCGCAACTACTACTACAGCAACAACAGCTCCCACCACTACACCACCAACTACTACTACAGCAACAACAGCTCCCACCACTACAGCAACAACAGCTCCCGCCACTACAACAACTACTACTACAACAACAACGGCTCCCACCACTGCTGCCACCACTGCTACTACTACTACGACAACAACAGCTTCCACCACTATTGCCACCAGTGCTGCCACTACTGCAGCAACAACAGCTTCCACCACTACTGCCACTACTGCATCAACAGCAGGTCCTACTACTACTGCCACCACTGCCACTTCTACGACAGCATCAACAGCTCCCACCACTACTGCCACCACTGCTGCCACTACAACACCAACAACTCACACCACTAGTGCCACAATCACAGCAACAACAGCTCCCATTACTACTGCCACTACTGTTGCTACTACTACAGCAAATCCAGGTCCCACCACTACTGTTGTTACTACTGCAAGAACAACTGCTCCCACCACTACTGCCACTAATGCTGCCACTACAACAGCAACAACATCTCCCACCACTACCGCCACCACTACAGCAACATCTGCTACCGCTACAGCAACTACTACTACAGCAACAACAGCTCCCACCACTACTGCCACCACTGCTGTTACCACTAAAGCAACATCAGCTCCCACCACTGCAGAAACTATTACCACAGCAACAACAGGTCCCACCACTACTACAACAACTACTACTACAGCAACAACAGCTCCCACCACTACAGCAACTACTGCTACAGCAACAACAGCTCCCACCACTACCACAATTACTACTACAGCAACAACAGCTCCCACCACTACAGCAACAACAGCTTCCACCACTACTGCCACCACTTCTGCTACCACTACTACATTAACAACAGCTCCCACCACTACCTCCACCGCTACTACAGCAACAACAGCTCCCACCTCTACAGCAACTACTACCACAGCAACAACAGCTCCCACCACTGCAACAACTACTACTACAGCAACAACAGCTCCCAGCACTACAGCAATTACTACTACAGCAACAACAGCTCCCATCACTACAGCAACAACAGCTCTCACCACTACTGCCACCAGTGCTGCAACGACTACTACATCAACAACAGCTCCCTCTGCTACCTCCACCACTACTACAGCAACAACAGCTCCCACCACTACAGCAACTACTATTACAGCAACAACAGCTCCCACCACTACAGCAACAACAGCTCCCACCACTACAGCAACTACTACTACAACAACAGCTCCCACCACCACTGCCACCACTGCTGCTACCACTACAGCAACAACAGCTGCTATCACTACTGCCACTACTAGAGCAACCACTGAAACCACAAGTTTGACCTCTACTGGCAGCAGTGCTGGAACCACAGCAGCAAACGGTGGGTCCACCACTACAGCCGGTACTGGTGTCACCACGACTACCACTGGATCCACCACTGTAACTACAGGAAGCACTACTGCCACTACTACTACAAGCAGCTCAGACACCACTACGACTGGTGGTAAGTATGCATGCTACAGCAGGCTGCAATGCAAACCTTAACTACTTCTCGCCACAATGTGAGTTCAGTCTCGAGGCGGAGTGTAAGTGCCTAGAAAGTGTGTGTGCCGAGGGCTCTTTGGGGAAATGACCCAAGATGAGAAGAAATAGAAGGAGTCAGTCTCAATGTGGCATTCGGTCCCAGGGTGGGTGGGAGTGGCTCACAGGACTGGGCCGCCCCTGAGAGCAGTTCAGTCTCTGTGTCTAATCCTGTGTGGCACTCGTCGAGTGGAGGAGGTGGAATTCAGGGGATACACCCTCCAGTACACAGGTGGCTGCCTCATTATGGACCTCTATATCGCAGACGTTGAAGACCTTGAGTTCACCCGGCTGGTTCCACCCCCCCTCCACACACTGCACTTTGAAGGTGAAGAATAATGCTAAATATCCTTGGAATGTGATAAGCTATGAAGTGACAGAGGGACCCTCACGTGTCGTCCACCCCAGTGGCGTTCTCTTGCCCATGAGTAAGCACCGACTTATTTTCTGAAGCATGGATGTGCTGCCATGTTCCTATTAGACACTGAGCAGTATTGCCATGATGCAGTGTTCGTCTTGTGTGTGATGGGGTGATGGCATGAGTTGGGTGAGTGCTTCCCTACATTGCCTCGATGTAGGAAAGGGTGTGTGCTTCTTATCTGACAATGCTCACCATGGTTTCAATATTACTGTCTTTTTAACATGCCAGTACTTTCCAGATAGACTACATTATGCTACATATAGCTATTTATTGCTCCATGTGGCAGTAGGGCTGACAGTATGACCACCTGTGCCCAGAATGGGCTCAGCCCCACCCAGCAGCAGCCTCACGCTGCTCCACCCAGGGGAGGCCCCTTACTTCCCAGCAGCCTTTGCAGCTCATTGGCAGGTTGTGGGCATGGGACATCACGGGAAGTTCTCTGGGCCAGGTGCAGGGAATTCTGGGAAGGGGCAGACAATGAGAGGTGCATGGAAGGCTCTAAAACGTGAAATGGGGGGCGGGGAACGACCCGTTATACACAAAAGGGATCAGATGCTCTGTGTTCCAGGGTTTCATTCTCCGGGCACAGAAGATAAAACTCCAGTGGACCCTTATATCTGAGTACCATGAGTCTCTGCCCCAGTGTAAAATACTAACTGTCTCTTCCTTTCATTCACAGTGTCTGGGATACTTGCTGCAGGGCAGGACATGCCCGCCGGGGCAATAATTGGCATCAGCGTGCTGGCCGCCCTTTGTGCAATTCTCCTACTTTTGGCAGTCCTTGCGGTAAGAAGGGGGAACCTAACTCATCTTTCTCTGTGTACATTCTTGCCCTCATTGACCATAGAGACCTATACAGGAAGGCAAGAGAGAAGACTGCACTTCTGGGAAGCTTGGGGGCGGTAACGAATCTAGCTGCAGACCCCTGACAGACAGGGTGATGGAGACAATCAGCTCATAGATTTAGGGGTACTAGAAAAAGAAAACTTCATTGCATGAAGGGGAAGGGTCTCCAAAGGGTTTAATCATTTATGTGTTACCACAGGCTTCCCAGTGTGGCTGACTACCCAGCATGCACCTCTCCTCAGTCCTCCTTTCTAGCCATGGAAAGTGGCACTTTCATGGGACGAGTGTGCCTGGACACTTCCCTCACTATTCTGATGCACAAGGCTACTTTGGCTTTGCCACCTGGGACTAAATACCCACCCAGCAGCCAATATATTCTAGCTCTTTTGGCTCGGGATAAGGTGTAAGATCCTGCAACTAATTCTTTTTAAACCCCCTCTGCAGCTCCAGCTGTCCCTTACTGCAGAGTCCTTGACTGCGTCAAAGGGCAGGTCTGCAGAGGAGCGGCCTCTCCTTGCCACTCCTGGCATTAGTGTGGAAGGAGTGTCAGCCACTGAAAAGAGGTGCCCACAACCTTGGCACTGGGCTATTTCTCTTCCATCTCCCTCAGATCCAGATGCCCCCCCTTGGGAAGAGCGTCCTCCTGAGGTGGCCCCCACTTGTTTGAGGTCCTTCAGACCTAAGCAAAGACCTCCATTTTAGGTTATCAGACATAGGCTAACGGTGCAAGCCCGCTGACAACATGTCTGATTCTTTCCAGCTCCTCCTGGAAGAGATGTCAACAGTGGCAGCATAATTAGTGGCCCCTGTGCACAGCGGCATAATCACAAGAGAGTGTTAGATTGCAGCCAATGGAGGACTTGGGTGGGAGCTGGAGAAAGCACCTCAGAGCTCATCCCAAGATGGACGCAAGCAGCAGCTTAACCAGGGAACTGTGTGGGAACCGTGGCACAGAATGGCTCTCTGTCCTGAACAGCAAAAAAACTAGGGGGTCCTAGAGGCGGCAGAAGGGGGGGGGGGTGCCTGAAGCACAGAGAGCCTGCTGGAGGGAAGCTCAGGATCTCTCACGCATGGTTGAGAGATGCCTGAAGAGCAGAGAGACTGCTGGAGGGAAGATCAGGAAATCTCATGCATGCTTGAGAGGTGCTTGAAGAGCAGAGAGACTGCTGGAGGGAAGATCAGGAACTCTCATGCATGCTTGAGAGATGCTTGAAGAGCAGAGAGACTGCTGGAGAGAAGCTCAGGAACTCTCACGCATGCTGAAGAGGTGCCTGAAAAGCTGAGAAACTGCTGGAGGGAAACTCAGGAATTCTTACGCACAGTTGAGAGGTGCCTGAAGCCCAGGGATACTGCTGGAGGGAAGCTCAGGACCGTCACACATGGTTGAGAGATGCCTGAAGCACAGAGAGACTGCTGGATGGAAGCTTAGGAACTCTTACGCATGGCTGGGAGGTGCCTGAAGCGCAGAGAGACTGCTGGAGGGAATCTCAGGAACTCTCTTGCATGATTGAGAGGTGCCTAAAGCGCAGAGAGACTGCTGGAGAGAAGCTCGGGAACTCTCATGGATGGTTGAGAGGTGCTAGAAGAGCAAGAGAGACTGCTGGAGCGAAGCTCAGGAACCCACATGCTTGGTTGAGACATGCCTCAAGAGCAGAGAGACTACTGGAGGGAACTCAGGAACTCTCATGCATGCTTGAGAGGTCCCTGAATAGTAGAAAGACTGCTGGATGGAAGCCCAGGAACTCTCATGCATGGTTTAGAGGTGCCTGAAGAGAAGAGAGACTGCTGGAAGATAGCTCGGGAACTCTCACGCATGGATGAGAGGTGCCCGAAGAGCAGAGAGACTGTTGGAAGAAAGTTCAGGAACTCTCATGTATGGTTGAGCGGTGCCTGAAGACCAGAGAGCCAGCTAGCGGGAAGCTCGGGAACTCTCACGCAGGGCTGAGAGGTGCCTGAAGCACAGAGAGAATGCTGGAGGGAAGCTCGGGAACTCTCATGCATGGTTGAAAGTTGCATGAAGCACAGAGCGACTCCTGGAGGGAAGCTCAGGAGCTCTCACGCATGGTTGAGAGGTGCCTGAAGACTAGAGAAACTGCTGAAGCGAAGCTCAGAACTCTCACGCATGGTTGAGAGGTGCTGAACAGCAGAGAGATTGCTGGAGAGAAGCTCAGGAACTCTCATGCATGACTGAGAGGTGCCTGAAGCGCAGAGAGACTGCTGGAGGGAAGTTCAGGAAATCTAATGCATATTTGAGAGGTGCCTGAAGCGCAGATGACTTCTGGAGGCTAGTTGAGGAACTCTCATGCACGGTTGAGAAGTGCCTGAAGCACAGAGAGACTGCTGGAGGGAAGCCCAGGAGCTCTCACGCATGGCTGGGAGGTACCTGAAGCACAGAGCGACTCCTGGAGGGAAGCACAGGAACTCTCACGCATGGTTGAGAGGTGCCTGAAGAATAGAGAGACTGTTGGAGGGAAGCTGCAGAACTCACGCATGGTTAAGAGGCACCCAAAGCGCGGAGAGACCGCTGGAGTGAAGTTCAGGAACCCTCACGCATCATTGAGAGGTGCCTGAAGCACAGATAGACTGCTTGAGCTAAGTTGTGAGGTGCCTGAAGCGCAGAGAGACTGCTGGAGGGAAGCTCAGGAACTTGCACGCATGGTTAAGAGGTGCCTGAAGAGTAGAGAGACTACTGGAGGGAAGCTCTGGAACTCTCATGCATGGTTCAGAGATGCCTGAAGACCAGAGAGACTGTTGGAGGGAAGCTGCAGAACTCTCATGCATGGTTGAGAGGCACATGAAGCGCAGAGAGACCACTGGAGCGAAGTTCAGGAACCCTCACACATCGTTAAGAGGTGCCTGAAGCACAGAGAGACTGCTGGAGCTAGGTTCAGGAACTCTCATGCACATTTGTGAGGTGCCTGAAGCGCAGAGAGACTGCTGGAGTGAAGCTCAGGAACTTGCAAACATGGTTGAGAGGTGCATGAAGCACAGAGAGACTGCTGGAGGGTAGCTCAGGAACTCTCACGCATGGATGAGAGGTGCCGGAAGTGCAGAGAGACTGTTGGAGGGAAGCTCAGTAACTGTCATGCATGGTTGAAAGGTGCCTGAAGAGTAGAGAGACTGCTGGACGGAAGCTCAGGAACTCTCACGCATGGTTGAGAGGTGCCTGACAGGGAAGCTCAGGAACTATCACGCATGATTGAGAGGTGCCTGAATAGCAGAGAGACTGCTGGATGGAAACTCAGGAACTCCCACGCATGGTTGAGAGGTGCCTGAAGAGCAGGGAGACTGCGATGCTGGAGTCTCAGGAACTCTCATGTATGGTTGAGAGGTGGCTGCAGAGCAGAGAGACTTCTGGAGGGAAGCTCAGGAACTCTCACGCATGGTTAAGAGGTGCCTGAAAAGCAGAGAGACTGCTGGAGGGAAGCACAGGAACTCTCATGTATGGTTGAGAGGTGCCTGAAGATCAGAGAGACTGTTGGAGAGAAGCTCGGGAACTCTCATGCATGGTTGAGAGGTTCCTGAAGCACAGAGAGACTGCTGGAGGGAAGCTCAGTAACTGTCATGCATGGTTGAGTGATGCCTGGAGAGCAGAGAGACTGCTGGAGGCAAGCTCAGGAACTCTCATGCATGGTTGAGAGGTGCCTGAAGAGTAGAGAGGCTGCTGGATGGAAGCCCAGGAACTCTCACGCATGATTGAGAGTTGCCTGACAGGGAAGCTCAGGAACTATTAACCATGGTTCAGAGGTGCTTGAATAGCAAAGAAACTGCTGGAGGGAAGCTCAGGAACGCTCACGCATGTTTGAGAGGTGCCTGACAGGGACGCTCAGGAACTCTCACGCATGGTTGAGAGGTGCCTGAATAGCAGAGAGACTGCTGAATGGAAACTCAGGAATTATCATGCACGGTTGTGAGGTGCCTGAAGTGCAGAGAGACTGCTGGAGGGAAGCTCACGAACTCTCATGCATGGTTGAGAGGATCCTGAAGTGCAGAGAGACTGCTGGTTGGAAGCTCAGGAACTCCCACGCATGGTTGAGAGGTGTCTGAAGAGCAGGGAGACTGCTGGAGAGAAGTTCAGGAGCTCTCATACATGGCTGAGATGTACCTGAAGCCCCGAGAGACTGCTGGAGAGAAGATCAGGCACTCTGCTTCACATTTTTGAGGTGCCTGAAGAGTAGAGAGACTGCTGGTGGGAAGCTCAGGAACTCTCACACATGGTTGAGAGGTGCCTGATGAGTAGAGAGACTGCTGGAGGGAAGCTCAGGAACTCTCATGCATATTTGAGAGGTGCCTAAAGAGCACAGAGACTGCTGTAGGGAAGCTCATGAACTCTCACCCATGGTTGAGAGGTGCCTGAAGCACAGAGAGACTGCTGGAGGGAAGCCCAGGAACTCTCACGCATGGCTGAGAGGTGCCTGAAGCACAGAGAGATTGCTGGAGAGAAGCTCAGGAACTCTCATGCATGATTGAGAGGTGCCTGAAGCGCAGCAAGACTGCTGGAGGGAAGCTCAGGAACTCTCATTCATGGTTGAGAGGTGCCTGAAGAGCAGAGATACTGCTTGAGGGAAGCTCAGGAACTCTCACACATGGTTGAGAGGTGCCTGATGAGTAGAGAGACTGCTGGAGGGAAGCTCAGGAACTCTCATGCATGGTTGAGAGGTGTCTGAAGAGTAGAGAGGCTGCTGGATGGAAGCCCAGGAACTCTCACGCATGATTGAGAGTTGCCTGACAAGGAAGCTCTGGAACTATTACGCATGGTTCAGAGGTGCTTGAATAGCAAAGAAACTGCTGGAGGGAAGCTCAGGAACGCTCACGCATGTTTGAGAGGTGCCTGACAGGGACGCTCAGGAACTCTCACGCATGGTTGAGAGGTGCCTGAATAGCAGAGAGACTGCTGGATGGAAACTCAGGAATTATCATGCACCGTTGTGAGGTGCCTGAAGTGCAGAGAGACTTCTGGAGGGAAGCTCACGAACTCTCATGCATGGTTGAGAGGATCCTGAAGTGCAGAGAGACTGCTGGTTGGAAGCTCAGGAACTCCCACGCATGGTTGAGAGGTGTCTGAAGAGCAGGGAGACTGCTGGAGAGAAGTTCAGGAGCTCTCATACATGGCTGAGATGTACCTGAAGCCCCGAGAGACTGCTGGAGAGAAGATCAGGCACTCTGCTTCACATTTTTGAGGTGCCTGAAGAGTAGAGAGACTGCTGGTGGGAAGCTCAGGAACTCTCACACATGGTTGAGAGGTGCCTGATGAGTAGAGAGACTGCTGGAGGGAAGCTCAGGAACTCTCATGCATATTTGAGAGGTGCCTAAAGAGCACAGAGACTGCTGTAGGGAAGCTCATGAACTCTCACCCATGGTTGAGAGGTGCCTGAAGCACAGAGAGACTGCTGGAGGGAAGCCCAGGAACTCTCACGCATGGCTGAGAGGTGCCTGAAGCACAGAGAGATTGCTGGAGAGAAGCTCAGGAACTCTCATGCATGATTGAGAGGTGCCTGAAGCGCAGCAAGACTGCTGGAGGGAAGCTCAGGAACTCTCATTCATGGTTGAGAGGTGCCTGAAGAGCAGAGATACTGCTTGAGGGAAGCTCAGGAACTCTCACACATGGTTGAGAGGTGCCTGATGAGTAGAGAGACTGCTGGAGGGAAGCTCAGGAACTCTCATGCATGGTTGAGAGGTGTCTGAAGAGTAGAGAGGCTGCTGGATGGAAGCCCAGGAACTCTCACGCATGATTGAGAGTTGCCTGACAAGGAAGCTCTGGAACTATTACGCATGGTTCAGAGGTGCTTGAATAGCAAAGAAACTGCTGGAGGGAAGCTCAGGAACGCTCACGCATGTTTGAGAGGTGCCTGACAGGGACGCTCAGGAACTCTCACGCATGGTTGAGAGGTGCCTGAATAGCAGAGAGACTGCTGGATGGAAACTCAGGAATTATCATGCACCGTTGTGAGGTGCCTGAAGTGCAGAGAGACTTCTGGAGGGAAGCTCACGAACTCTCATGCATGGTTGAGAGGATCCTGAAGTGCAGAGAGACTGCTGGTTGGAAGCTCAGGAACTCCCACGCATGGTTGAGAGGTGTCTGAAGAGCAGGGAGACTGCTGGAGAGAAGTTCAGGAGCTCTCATACATGGCTGAGATGTACCTGAAGCCCCGAGAGACTGCTGGAGAGAAGATTAGGAACTCTCCTTCACATTTTTGAGGTGTCTGAAGAGTAGAGAGACTGCTGGTGGGAAGCTCAGGAACTCTCACACATGGTTGAGAGGTGCCTGATGAGTAGAGAGACTGCTGGAGGGAAGCTCAGGAACTCTCATGGATGTTTGAGAGGTGCCTAAAGAGCACAGAGACTGCTGTAGGGAAGCTCATGAACTCTCACCCATGGTTGAGAGGTGCATGAAGCGCAGAGAGACTGCTAGAGGGAAGCTCAGGAATTCTCATGCATGGTTGAGAGGTGCGTGAAGAGCAGAGAGACTGCTGGTGGGAAGCTCAGGAACTCCCATGCATATTTGAGAGGTGCCTGAAGCGCAGAGAGACTGCCGGAGGCTAGTTCAGGAACTCTTATGCATGGTTGAGAAGTTCCTGAAGAGCAGAGAGACTTCTGGAGGGAATCTTGGGAACGCTCATACATGGTTGAGAGGTGCCTGAAGCACGGAGAGACTGCCGGAGGGAAGCCCAGGAACTCTCACTCATGGCTGAGAGGTGCCTGAAGCACAGAGAGATTGCTGGAGAGAAGCTCAGGAACTCTCACACATGGTTGAGAAGTGCCTGATGAGTAGAGAGACTGCTGGAGGGAAGCTCAGGAACTCTCATGCATATTTGAGAGGTGCCTAAAGAGCACAGAGACTGCTGTAGGGAAGCTCATGAACACTCACCCATGGTTGAGAGGTGCATGAAGCGCAGAGAGACTGCTGGAGGGAAGCTCAGGAATTCTCATGCATGGTTGAGAGGTGCCTGAAGAGCAGAGAGACTGCTGGTGGGAAGCCCATGAACTCTCATGCATATTTGAGAGGTGCCTGAAGCGCAGAGAGACTGCTGGAGGCTAGTTCAGGAACTCTCATGCACGGTTGAGAAGTTCCTGAAGAGCAGAGAGACTTCTGGAGGGAATCTCGGGAACGCTCATGCATGATTAAGAGGTGCCTGAAGCACAGAGAGACTGCCGGAGGGAAGCCCAGTAACTCTCACGCATGGCTGAGAGGTGCCTGAAGCACAGAGAGATTGCTGGAGAGAAGCTCAGGAACTCTCATGCATGACTGAGAGGTGCCTGAAGCGCAGCAAGACTGCTGGAGGGAAGCTCAGGAACTCTCATTCATGGTTGAGAGGTGCCTGAAGAGCAGAGAGACTGCTTGAGGGAAGCACAGGAACTCTCACACATGGCTGGATGCTGCCTGAAGAGCAGAGAGACTGCTGGAGGGAAGCTCTGGAACTCTCACGCATGGCTGAGAGGCACCTGAAGCGCAGATAGACCGCTGGAGCGAAGTTCAGGAACCCTCACGCATTGTTGAGAGGTGCCTGAAGCACAGAGAGACATCTGGAGCGAAGCTCAGGAGCTCTCATACATGGCTGAGATGTACCTGAAGCCCCGAGAGACTGCTGGAGAGAAGATTAGGAACTCTCCTTCACATTTTTGAGGTGCCTGAAGAGTAGAGAGACTGCTGGTGGGAAGCTCAGGAACTCTCACACATGGTTGAGAGGTGCCTGATGAGTAGAGAGACTGCTGGAGGGAAGCTCAGGAACTCTCATGGATGTTTGAGAGGTGCCTAAAGAGCACAGAGACTGCTGTAGGGAAGCTCATGAACTCTCACCCATGGTTGAGAGGTGCATGAAGCGCAGAGAGACTGCTAGAGGGAAGCTCAGGAATTCTCATGCATGGTTGAGAGGTGCGTGAAGAGCAGTGAGACTGCTGGTGGGAAGCTCAGGAACTCTCATGCATATTTGAGAGGTGCCTGAAGCGCAGAGAGACTGCCGAAGGCTAGTTCAGGAACTCTTATGCACGGTTGAGAAGTTCCTGAAGAGCAGAGAGACTTCTGGAGGGAATCTTGGGAACGCTCATACATGGTTGAGAGGTGCCTGAAGCACGGAGAGACTGCCGGAGGGAAGCCCAGGAACTCTCACTCATGGCTGAGAGGTGCCTGAAGCACAGAGAGATTGCTGGAGAGAAGCTCAGGAACTCTCACACATGGCTGAGAAGTGCCTGATGAGTAGAGAGACTGCTGGAGGGAAGCTCAGGAACTCTCATGCATATTTGAGAGGTGCCTAAAGAGCACAGAGACTGCTGTAGGGAAGCTCATGAACTCTCACCCATGGTTGAGAGGTGCATGAAGCGCAGAGAGACTGCTGGAGGGAAGCTCAGGAATTCTCATGCATGGTTGAGAGGTGCCTGAAGAGCAGAGAGACTGCTGGTGGGAAGCCCAGGAACTCTCATGCATATTTGAGAGGTGCCTGAAGCGCAGAGAGACTGCTGGAGGCTAGTTCAGGAACTCTCATGCACGGTTGAGAAGTTCCTGAAGAGCAGAGAGACTTCTGGAGGGAATCTCGGGAACGCTCATGCATGATTAAGAGGTGCCTGAAGCACAGAGAGACTGCCGGAGGGAAGCCCAGTAACTCTCACGCATGGCTGAGAGGTGCCTGAAGCACAGAGAGATTGCTGGAGAGAAGCTCAGGAACTCTCATGCATGACTGAGAGGTGCCTGAAGCGCAGCAAGACTGCTGGAGGGAAGCTCAGGAACTCTCATTCATGGTTGAGAGGTGCCTGAAGAGCAGAGAGACTGCTTGAGGGAAGCACAGGAACTCTCACAAATGGCTGGATGCTGCCTGAAGAGCAGAGAGACTGCTGGAGGGAAGCTCTGGAACTCTCACGCATGGCTGAGAGGCACCTGAAGCGCAGAGAGACCGCTGGAGCGAAGTTCAGGAATCCTCACGCATTGTTGAGAGGTGCCTGAAGCACAGAGAGACATCTGGAGCGAAGTTCAGGAACTCTCATGCACATTTGTGAGGTGCTTGAAGTGTAGAGAGACTGCTGGACGGAAGCTCAGGAACTTGCACACATTGTTGAGAGGTGCATGAAGCGCAGAGAGAATGCTGGAGGGAAGCTCAGGAACTCTCACGCATGGTTGAGAGGTGCCTGAAGTGCAGAGAGACTGCTGGAGGCAGGCTCAGGATCTCTCATGCATGGTTGAGAGGTGCCTGAAGAGTAGAGCGACTGCTGGATGGAAGCTAAGGAACTCTCACACATGGTTGAGAGGTGCTTGACAGGGAAGCTCAGGAGCTCTCACACATGGCTGAGAGGTGCCTGTATAGCAGAGAGACTGCTGGATGGAAACTCAGGAACTCCCACGCATGGTTTAGAGGTGCCTGAAGAGCAGGGAGACTGCGATGCTGGAGTCTCAGGAACTCTCATGCATGGTTGAGAGGTAGCTGCAGAGCAGAGAGACTGCTGGAGGAAATCTCAGGAACTCTCATGCATGGTTGAGTGGTGCCTGAAGAGCAAAGAGACTGCTGTAGGGAATCTCAGGAACTGTCAAACATGTTTGAGAGGTGCCTGAAGCACAGAGAGACTGCTGGAGGGAAGCATTGGAACTCTCACGCATGGATGAGAGGTGCCTGAATCGCAGAGACTGCTGGAGGGATGCTCAGGAACTCTCATGCATGGTTGAGTAGTGCCTGAAGCACAGAGAAACTGTTAGAGGGAAGCTCAAGAACTCTCATGCATGGTATAGAGGTGCCTGAAGTGCAAAGAGACTGCTATAGGGAATCTCAGGAACTCTCATACATGGATGAGAGGTGCCTGATGCACAGAGAGACTGCTGGAGGGAAGCATTTTAAATCTCACGCATGGATGAGAGGTGCCTGAATCGTAGAGACTGCTGTAGGGAATCTCAGGAACTCTCATGCATGGTTGAGAGGTGACTGAAGCACAGAGAGACTGTTAGAGGGAAGCTCAGGAACTCTCATGCATTGTGTAGAGGTGCCTGAAGTGCAGAGAGACTGCTGGAGGGAAGCTCTGGAACTCTCATGCATGGCTCAGAGGTGCCTGAAGAATAGAGAGACTGCTGGAAAGAAGCTCAGGAATTCTCATGCATGGTTGAGAGGTGCCTTAAGAATAGAGAGACTGCTGGAGGGAAGCTCAGGAACTCTAACGCGTGGGTGAGAGGTGCCTGAAGAGTAGAGAGACTGCTGGAGGGAAGTTCGGGAACTCTCATGCATGGTTGAGAGGTGCCTGAAGAATAGAGAGACTGCTGGAGGGAAGCTCAGGAATTCTCATGCGTTGTTGAGAGGTGCCTGAAGACCAGAGAGACTGCTGGAGGGAAGCTGCGGAACTCTCATGCATGGTTGAGAGGTGCCTAAAGCACTGAGAGACCGCTGGAGTGAAGGTCAGGAACTCTCATGCACATTTGTGAGGTGCCTGAAGCGCAGAGAGACTGCTGGAGGGAAGCTCAGGAACTCTCACACATTGTTTAGAGGTGCCTGCAGAGCAGAGAGACTGCTGGAGGGAAGCTCAGGAACTCTCACGCATGGTTCAGAGATGCCTGAAGACCAGAGAGACTGTTGGAGGGAAGCTGCAGAACTCTCACGCATGGTTGAGAGGCACCTGAAACACAGAGAGACCACTGGAGCGAAGTTCAGGAACCCTCACACATCATTGAGAGGTGCCTGAAGCACAGAGAGACTGCTGGAGCTAGGTTCAGGAACCCTCATGCACATTTGTGAGGTGCCTGAAGCGCAGAGAGACTGCTGGAGTGAAGCTCAGGAACTTATACGCATGGTTGAGAGGTGCCTGAAGTGCAGAGAGATTGCAGAAGGGAAGCTCAATAACTGTCATGTATTATTGAGAGGTGCCTGAATAGCAGAGAGACTGCTGGATGAAAACTCAGGAACTCCCACGCTCGGTTGAGAGGTGCCCGAAGAGCAGGGATACTGCAATGCTGGAGTCTCAGAAACTCTCATGAATGGTTGAGAGGTGGCTGCAGAGCAGAGAGACATCTGGAGGGAAGCTCAGGAACTCTCATGCATGGTTGAGTGGTGCCTGAAGAGCAAAGAGACTGCTGTATGGATTCTCAGGAACTCTCATGCATGGTTGAGAGGTGCCTGAAGAGCAAAGAGACTGCTGTAGGGAATATCAGTTACTCTCATGCATGGTTGAGAGGTGCATGAAGCACAGAGAGAATGCTGGAGCGAAGCTCAGGAACTCTCCCGCATGGTTGAGAGGTGCCTGAATCACAGAGACAGCTGGAGGGATGCTCGGGAACTCTAACGCATGGTAGAGAGACTGTTGGAGCCTGGCCAGTCTCTCACATGGAAGAGAGGTGCCTGAAGCACAGAGAGACTGCTGGAGATAAGTTCAGGAACTCTCATACACATTTGTGAGGTGCCTGAAGTGCACAGAGACTGCTGGATGGAAGCTCAGGAACTCTCACGCATGATTGAGAGGTGCCTGCAGAGCAGAGAGGCTGCTGGATGGAAGCTCAGGAACTCTCACGCATGATTGAGAGGTGCCTGACAGGGAAGCTCAGGAACTATTATGCGTGGTTGAGAGGTGCCTGAATAGCAAAGAGACTGCTGGAGGGAAGCTCAGGAATGCTCACGCGTGGTTGAGAGGTGCCTGGAGAGTAGAGAGACTGCTGTATGGAAGCTCAGGAACTCTCACGCATGGTTGAGAGGTGCCTGACAGGGAAGCTCAGGAACTCTCACGCATGGTTGAGAGGTGCCTGAATAGCAGAGAGACTGCTGGATGGAAACTCAGGAATTCTCATGCACAGTTGTGAGGTGCCTGAAGTGCAGAGAGACTGCTGGAGTGAAGCTCAGGAACTCTCATGCATGGTTGAGAGGTGCCTGAAGTACAGAGAGCATGCTGGATGGAAGCTCAGGAACTCCCACGCATGGTTGAGAGGAGTCTGAAGGGCAGGGAGACTGCTGGAGAGAAGTTCAGGAAATCTCACGCATGGTTGAGAGGTGCCTGAAGCGCAGAGAGACTGCTGGAGGGAAGCTCAGGAGCTCTTATAAATGGCGGAGACGTACCTGAAGCCCCGAGAGACTGCTGGAGAGAAAATCAGGAACTCGCCTGCACATTTTTGAAGTGCCTGAAGAGTAGAGAGACTGCTGGTGGGTAGTTCAGGAACTCTCATGCATATTTGAGAGGACCCTGAAGCGCAGAGAGACTGATGGAGGCTAGTTTAGGAACTCTAATGCACGGGTGAGAAGTTCCTGAAGAGCAGAGAGACTGCTGGAGGGAATCTCGGGAACTCTCATGCATGGTTGAGAGGTACCTGAAGCACAGAGAGACTGCTGGAGGGAAGCCCAGGAACTCTCACGCATGGCTGAGAGGTGCCTGAAGCACAGAGAGATTGCTGGAGAGAAGCTCAGGAACTCTTATGCATGACTGATAGGTGCCTGAAGCGCAGAGAGACTGCTGGAGGGAAGCTCAGGAACTCTCATTCACTGTTGAGAGGTGCCTGAAGAGCAGAGAGACTGCCTGGGAGAAGCCCAGGATCTCTCAGACATGGCTGAGAGGTGACTGAAGTACAGAGAGACTGCTGGAGGGAAGCACAGGAACTCTCATGCATGGCTGGGAAGTGCCTGAAGCGCAGAGAGACCGCTGGAGCGAAGTTCAGGAACTCTCATGCACATTTGTGAGGTGCTTCAAGTGCAGAGAGACTGCTGGAGGGAAGCTCAGGAACTCTCACGCATGGTTGAGAGGTGCCTGAAGTGCAGAGAGACTGCTGGAGCGAAGCTCAGTAACTCTCATGCATGGTTGAGAGGTGCCTGCAGAGCAGAGAGACTGCTGGAGGCAAGCTCAGGAACTCTCATGCATGGTTGAGAGGTGCCTGAAGAGTAGAGAGACTGCTGGATGGAAACTCAGGAACTCCCACGCATGGTTTAGAGGTGCCTGAAGAGCAGGGAGACTGTGATGCTGGAGTCTCAGGAACTCTCATGCATGGTTGAGAGGTAGCTGCAGAGCAGATACTGCTGGGGGAAATATCAGGAACTCTCATGCATTGTTGAGTGGTACCTGAAGAGCAAAGAGACTGCTGTAGGGAATCTCAGGAACTCTCATACATGGTTGAGAGGTGCCTCAAGCACAGAGAGACTGCTGGAGGAAGCATTGTAACGCTCACGCATGGATGAGAGGTGCCTGAATCGCAGAGACTGCTGTAGGGAATCGCAGGAACTCTCATGCATGGCTGAGAGGTGACTGAAGTGCAGAGAGACTGTTAGAGGGAAGCTCTGGAACTCTCATGCATGGCTGAGAGGTGCCTGAAGAATAGTGAGACTGCTGGAGGGAAGCTCAGGAATTTTAATGCATTGTTGAGATGTGCCTTAAGAATATAGAGACTGCTGAATGGAAGCTCAGGACTCTCACGCATGGTTGTGCGATGCCTGAAGCACAGAGAGACTGCTGGAGGGAAGCTCATGAATGCTCACGTATGGTTGAGAGGTGCCTGAAGAGCAGAGAGACTGCTGGAGGGAAGCTCAAGAACTCTCATGCACAGTTGTGAGGTGCCTGAAGCACAGAGAGACATCTGGAGCGAAGTTCAGGAACTCTCATGCACATTTGTGAGGTGCTTGAAGCGCAGAGAGACTGCTGGACGGAAGCTCAGGCACTCGCACACATGGTTGAGAGGTGCATGAAGCGCAGAGAGACTGCTGGAGGGAAGCTCAGGAACTCTCACGCATGGTTGAGAGGTGCATGAAGCGCAGAGAGACTGCTGGAGCGAAGCTCAGTAACTCTCATGCATGGTTGAGAGGTGCCTGCAGAGCAGAGAGACTGCTGGAGGCAAGCTCAGGAACTCTCATGCATGGTTGAGAGGTGCCTGAAGAGTAGAGAGACTGCTGGATGGAAACTCAGGAACTCCCACGCATGGTTTAGAGGTGCCTGAAGAGCAGGGAGACTGTGATGCTGGAGTCTCAGGAACTCTCATGCATGGTTGAGAGGTAGCTGCAGAGCAGATACTGCTGGAGGAAATCTCAGGAACTCTCATGCATGGTTGAGTGGTGCCTGAAGAGCAAAGAGACTGCTGTAGGGAATCTCAGGAACTCTCATACATGGTTGAGAGGTGCCTCAAGCACAGAGAGACTGCTGGAGGAAGCATTGGAACGCTCACGCATGGATGAGAGGTGCCTGAATCACAGAGACTGCTGTAGGGAATCGCAGGAACTCTCATGCATGGCTGAGAGGTGACTGAAGAATAGTGAGACTGCTGGAGGGAAGCTCAGGAATTCTCATGCATGGTTGTGATGTGCCTTAAGAATATAGAGTCTGCTGAATGGAAGCTCAGGACTCTCATGCATGGTTGTGCGATGCCTGAAGCACAGAGAGACTGCTGGAGGGAAGCTCATGAATGCTCACGTATGGTTGAGAGGTGCCTGAAGAGCAGAGAAACTGCTGGAGGGAAGCTCAAGAACTCTCATGCACAGTTGTGAGGTGCCTGAAGCACAGAGAGACATCTGGAGCGAAGTTCAGGAACTCTCATGCACATTTGTGAGGTGCTTGAAGCGCAGAGAGACTGCTGGACGGAAGCTCAGGCACTCGCACACATGGTTGAGAGGTGCATGAAGCGCAGAGAGACTGCTGTAGGGAAGCTCAGGAACTCTCACGCATGGTTGAGAGGTGCCTGAAGTGCAGAGAGACTGCTGGAGCGAAGCTCAGTAACTCTCATGCATGGTTGAGAGGTGCCTGCAGAGCAGAGAGACTGCTGGAGGCAAGCTCAGGAACTCTCATGCATGGTTGAGAGGTGCCTGAAGAGTAGAGAGACTGCTGGATGGAAACTCAGGAACTCCCACGCATGGTTTAGAGGTGCATGAAGAGCAGGGAGACTGTGATGCTGGAGTCTCAGGAACTCTCATGCATGGTTGAGAGGTAGCTGCAGAGCAGATACTGCTGGAGGAAATCTCAGGAACTCTCATGCATGGTTGAGTGGTGCCTGAAGAGCAAAGAGACTGCTGTAGGGAATCTCAGGAACTCTCATACATGGTTGAGAGGTGCCTCAAGCACAGAGAGACTGCTGGAGGAAGCATTGGAACGCTCACGCATGGATGAGAGGTGCTTGAATCGCAGACACTGCTGTAGGGAATCGCAGGAACTCTCATGCATGGCTGAGAGGTGACTGAAACGCAGAGAGACTGTCAGAGGGAAGCTCAAGAACTCTCATGCATGGTATAGAGGTGCCTGAAGTGCAGAGAGACTGCTGGAGGGAAGCTCTGGAACTCTCATGCATGGCTGAGAGGTGCCTGAAGAATAGTGAGACTGCTGGAGGGAAGCTCGGGAATTCTCATGCATGGTTGAGATGTGCCTTAAGAATAGAGAGACTGCTGGAGGGAAGCTCAGGAACTGTAACGCGTGGTTGAGAGGTTCCTGAAGAATAGAGAGACTGCTGGAGGGAAGCTTGGGAATTCTCATGCATGGTTGAGAGGTGCCTGAAGACCAGAGAGACTGCTGGAGGGAAGCTGCGTAACTCTCATGCATGGTTGAGAGGTGCCTAAAGCACTGAGAGACCGCTGGAGCGAAGTTCAGGAACTCTCATGCACATTTGTGAGGTGCCTGAAGCGCAGAGAGACTGCTGGAGGGAAGCTCAGGAACTCTCACACATTGCTTAGAGGTGCATGAAGTGCAGAGAGAGCGTTGAAGAGAAGTACAGGAACTCTCACGCATGGTTGAGAGGTGCCTGAAGAGCAGAGAGACTGCTGGAAGAAAGTTCAGGAACTCTCATGCATGGTTGAGCGGTGCATGAAGACCAGAGAGACTGCTAGCGGGAAGCTCGGGAACTCTCACGCATGGCTGAGAGGTGCCTGAAGCACAGAGAGACTGTTGGAGGGAAGCTCAGGAACTCTCACGCATTGCTGAGAGGTGCATGAAGCACAGAGAGACCATTGAAGAGAAGTTCAGGAACTCTCACGCATGGTTGAAAGGTGCCTGAAGCACAGAGAGACTGCTGGAGGGAAGCTCAGGAGCTCTCACGCATGGTTGAGAGGTGCCTGAAGCACAGAGAGCTGCTGGAGGGAAGCTCGGGAACTCTCATGCCTGGTTCAGAGCTGCCTGAAAAGCTGAGAGGGATACTGCTGAATGGAAGCTCAGGACTCTCACGCATGGTTGTGCGATGCCTGAAGCACAGAGAGACTGCTGGAGGGAAGCTCATGAATGCTCACGCATGGTTGAGAGGTGCCTGAAGAGCAGAGAGACTGCTGGAGGGAAGCTCAGGAACTCTCATGCACAGTTGTGAGGTGCCTGAAGTGCAGAGAGACTGCTGGAGTGAAGGTCAGGAACTCTCATGCATGGTTGAGAGGTGCCTGACGTTCAGAAAGACTGCTGGAGTGAAGCTCAGGAACTCTCATTCATGGTTGAGAGGTGCCTGAAGTGCAGAGAGACTGCTGTAGGGAAGCTCAGGAGCTCCCATGCATGGCTGAGAGGTGCCTGAAGAACAGAGAGACTGCTGGAGGGAAGTGCAGGAACTCTCGTGCATTTTGAGAAGTGCCTGAAGAGCCTAGAGATTGCTGGAGGGAAGCTGGGGAACTCTCATGTATGATTGAGAGGTTCCTGAAGAGTAGAGAGACTGCTGGAGGGATGCTCTGGAACTCTCATGCACGGTTGAGAGGTGCCTGAAGTGTGTGAGAGACTGCTGGAGAGAAGCTCAGGAACTCTCATGCGTGGTTGAGAGGTGCCTGAAGTGCAGGGAGACTGCTGGAGGGAAGCTCAGGAGCTATCACGCATGGTTGAGAGGCATAATTAGTTTCCCCCGTGCACAGCAGCTTTATCACAAGAGAACTTTAGAGTGCAGCCAAAGAAAGACTTGGATGGGAGCTGGAAAAAGCACCTCAGAGCTCATCGCGAGATGGACCCAAGCAGCAGCTTAACCAGGGAACTGTGTGGGAACCGTGGCACAGAATGGCCCTCTGTCTTGAACAGCAAAAAAACTAGGGGGTCCTAGAGGAGCAGAAGGAGGGTGTGCCTGAAGCACAGTGGAGATTGCTGGAGAGAAGTTCAGGATCTCTCAGACATGTTTGAGAGGTCCCCAAGAGCAGAGAGACTGATTGCTGAAGGGAAGCTCGGTAACTCTCATGCATGGTAGAGAGGTGCCTGAAGTACACAGAGAGAGACTGCTGGAGGGAAGCTCAGGAACTCCAACGAATGGTAGAGAGACTGTTAGTGCCTGGGCAGTCTCTCACATGGTAGAGAAGTGCCCATATGGTAAAAGGATCCCTTTAGCTGAGCCACATGTGTAGCAGCTGTACGATTTAGGAGAGAGGTGCCCAGTTCAGACCCACAGAGACATGATATGTACATAGCACGGGTTGCTATCTTTGGTTTTGTGCTTATCTGTATTTTTGTATTTTGTTTGCACAGGCTATCCGTTTCTTCAGAGGAGGAAGGTTTTTAAACCAGTACAACTTCAACAACCAACGCACCCAAAATGTGACCGCCCAGCTGACGAATTGCAGGAGCCTGAACAGACAACAAGATTGCGAGGACAGATTCTAGCTCACTGCTGCGGGTGACTAATGCAGCTTGCACCCCCCCTGGCATTTCCCTCAGAACTTACTTTCCTAGTGGCTTTGAGGCACATAGCGGGGCGATCCCCTACTGTGCCCCCACTCACCCTTACAATATGGTCGAAGCATGGAGACCAGAGTGAATTCAATACTCAAAATAATAAACACAGAAACAGTTGTAAAGTTTGGAACCACAAAGATCACAATATATTGGAGCAAACAAATTGGGACGGTCCCAGCCACATAGGTAAAAACAAGATTCTAGTCCAAAGGTGACCCGTTTCACTCCCTGTTCGCCATTTGCAAACTAGCAGCCGTCCACTTCTGGTTATGAACTGCCAGTCAGTACATATCGGGACCATTGATTTCAGATGACGGAGTCGCAACTCTTCCTACGGGGGGGGAGTCAGTGCCTGTTGACCGGCTTTGGCTAGAGAGGGGCGATTCCGGAAACACCTGTGGCCGAAACCACAGCATCAAAGTTCTCCTCTCCGGCTAGGACTGCCCCAACACTCAGCTTGAGATAGAAAAAGATAATTAGCAAATATGTCCCCACCCTATAAGTGCTCCCCGGAGTCCGAGACCGGCTGTGTCGGGCCCGAGGATGCTCCATCCACCTCAGAGGAGGAGGCGAGGTGTTGGATATCCCCGTGAGGGGTGGCCCAAGGGGCAGCCCGCTATGTAGGCAGTCCCTCTAGCGCCCCCTCTGGGGGGTTGGCAAGCCTCTGAGCAGACCAGGGCAGGAAATCTTTTCTCCCACCTTCTCTCTTCTGACATTACTGCCCTGAGCAGTGCTGTCCAACAGACGTAAGCAAGAATGGAGCTTGGTGAAATGCTGCTCCTCACCTCTACATGGCAATCATGTACTAAAAAACAACAGTGTGAGCAAGAAGACTCTTCTGTGTTATGAAAGAACTCTCTACCTTGACAATAAGTGCTCTGGTTTGTCATTTTTAGGTCTGGCACCTGGGATTATAAAGCTTTAGCTCTCCAACAGATTCCTTGCATCAATGTATGTAGGGACACTGGCTCCAATCAGCAGCTCTGTGATGCATGTCCCAGTAGATCACAGGGAATTCTGTTATGGGGTTGGGCATTTTGTAGAATGTGGGGGGCTACTGTGCAAACTTGAGAAGAGTTGTTGAATGCTGTCTGTAAAAGCTCCCTTTGTGCACCATGCCTAGTGCATCGCTTTTTCCCACCTGTGTACCACATTTATATTTATTTATTTATTATTTATTGCAAATGGCACAGCTTAATGTGGTTGACATTTCATTTGTTAAAAGCTCTTGAAAACATTTTTTTACATGTACAAAAGCTATTCATTTTTCTTTTGACATGTGGATTTCAAAATGTGTGGGCATTTGTTTTTTTTTATGTTTCTGTTGTATAATTATCAGTAACTACTTTATTCTGACATTGTCTTACACTACCGCCTCATCCTAAACAGAAATGGGTGATTTCTGAATAAAGAGACAGTAAGAACACAAGTTGTCGGATGAAGGATGTTTGTTCACTTCTGTGACCAGCACAAATATACTATGACACCATCCCCTCCCCTCTCAGGATAGAGTATTATGCGAAGCACAATTAACTAATTCCGGAAGAAACTGAATCAAAAATGTGATATACTTGCCTTTATTTGATAACAAGCATATTATATAACGGAGCAGTATTTGAGCAGACTGGGATAGAATATAAGTCATGAATCACAAATAATCTGAACACAAACAGGTCTTATGTTCCTAGATATTGTGGATGTTGGCACAAGATTGTCACATCTAGGACCCAAGCCACACTCACGCCAGACACCTGTGCTCTGTGGGATTGGCCTTGCCCCTCTCTGGATCCAGCAGGAAGGAGGCATATGATTGCTACTAACCTCTGCCCTGGGTTGCTGGTTCCGGGCACTTTGCAGTGTGCACTCAGCAGAAGCCCATCAGATGAGTTCCTCCTGATTAATGTGGGTATGCATTCTTATTGGGCAGGCCTGTCAATCAGAGGGACACAACCTTCTAGAATCTGTGTGATGAAAAACATGATTTGATGTAAAAATCTACTTCTGCTCTGTGCTCTCCACCCCTCCTGCATCTATAGCTGGGAAGCAATCCTTAGGAATGTAGTTTTATCTGCACCTGCAAAGGTCACGCATTCGGCTCTGTTTTCCTGTGCAATGCAGTGTCTGTGTACAGTGAAGCCTCTTGCAAAACTGGAAGCTAAATACCTCTTTTGCAGTTAACGCACTGTAAGCAACTTCATGAGGGCTCACGTTTAATATAGCTCACTTTAAGTGCTTTTCATTTTGAAAGAAGAAATACATAAGTTTACCTTCTAATTTGAATATGTGCCATTTAAATGGGGTGAATAAGAAAGGGACAATAATCAGAATTAGAATCATTTAAAATACAAAATAAACAATTCTATCCTTCCATTTGATTCCTTTGTGTAAACATAGTAGGCAACTGTATATAAGGATGACTTCCTTTGGTGTTCACCCAATGAACATTCCTCCAGTGATGGCAGAGGAAATTGAAGGCCATTCCTTATGTAACATTGATAAAAGACACACTGGACTTTGATAATGCATGTGTTACAGGCACCCATGTGGGCATGACAAGGACTTCAGACAAATACTTTATTAAGAAAATTAATGTTATGAAATAAAAATACTGGTAAATGATGGACAAGAGAAATAAAATGTGACTACTCTTTTTTATTTTTATTTTTTTATTTTACTTGTTTATAATCTTAAAAGAAAATGATTTTTACAAGGAAGTGTTTTGTTTTGTACAGTGCCTTAGTAACAGCAGTAGCGTAGGATAGAGAAAAAGAAAAGAGGTTGAAAATAAAGTTGCATTTGAAAATAAAATTGAATTAACAAAGTCGTGTTCACACAGAACAGAAACAGCCACACAGTAATAGTTCCTCCTAGATTTTGTGATTAATTAAGGTAAACAGAGTGTAGTAAAGGAGGGTGGTCACTTAAGTGGACGGTTGAGCAATTTGACGCATTGGCTGTAAGCATTTTCAAAGCTGCTTCAAACACTTTCATTGCTGCTATAATGAATCTGGATGCCTCCCCTGCTATCAAGCGGCACCACCAGATTTCTTTTTCTCTAATCGTAGCATCCCCAAATAGTGGAGTTGGGGAAGCGTTCCGGAGGTGACTGGTCTTTTGACAGTTTATTAACAAATGCTTTATCGTTTCTGGTTCTGTTTCATCTTCACATAATCTGCATTTGTTTGACTTTGAGAGTGCGCAAATTGCGCGGATTTCTTGTGTGGATACTAGATTCAAACGCATTCTCATAAATGTTCTCTGCAGAGCTTTGTTCGGGAATTTAGAGAAATATGCAACTGGCACTTTCAATTTGTTGGTAGTTGGTGGTAGATGTTTCAGCAACTTGTTTGCAGTTACTTTTTCACAGGTTGCTATCAAATCACTGAGCCCCAGTTTTGTCTTTATTCTTTCTGGGTTTGTATTCAAATCTTCTTGAGAGCAGGCGATTTCTTTCAGCTTACTGTCTAAGCTTTGCCTCCATTGATTAAGCGCTTTTGATCTTCCACTCTGAAGTTCATTTCAGATAATTTTGTAAATAGGCAGGTTGTCGGGGTTTAAGATTTTCTGTAGCAATTGCATTTGGCGTTGTTCCACCAGAGCTCCCAATGACTGCAGACCCAGTTCTCGCCTAATTGCTGCGATTTGGGTAGATTTCGGAAGACCCAGGACTTGAAAGGGGCCCCTAGGGGTCCCTAACGTCTATGGAATCAAGGCGAGTCACCACACACGATAGGTACGCCAGACACGACGTTGTATTCCCTAAGCTAGGGTTTATTGCAAAGCAAAAGTCTCAGTTGGCCAACTCGGTCTCACGCCCCGCGACGTGTATCTCTAGACCCCGAGGGACGCAAGAGAGTGAATTACGTACATCAGTTACATATATACAAAATGCATATCAAACAATCAGCTATGACATGTTTAACACCCCCCTTTATTGGGTTTCTTTGAACTTGGTGTGATGATGGACATTTTCGACAACTATGACACCTTCAAACATTTATTCTAGTAACAATTTGCAATTTGTGAGTGAGGAGGCATCTTTCAGTTGTTGAACAGAACACAGCGCTTCTGTTCTTGGAAGCGAGCTACATACAGGGGGGAGAGTTGCATTCCAGACCTTGCTATCTATGAGGTGCTATTCGTGTCCTGGGAGCCGACACGCTCTAACAGGGCTCAGCAAAGCGGGGCCGTAAGAAGAGCATAATTCAAGCCTTTAGCTGCTTTATTCTAACATATTCTACCATATAACGAGACTGGCTGGCAGCTGTGAAATGATTAAATGCCCTGCAGCTCTGCTTCAAGGCTACATTCGGGAGGGAGCCAGGCATTCTTCCTGGCGCTGCCTACGTTGTGTTTCAACAAACTCTTGTTATCCTCACGGCCCTTCGGCCTTGTCCTTTTACGTGCAGATAACAATGTTTTACAGTCGAGCAGTGTAAGCGGAAAATGTACTGCGAAGCAATAAGAACAGAAAGCAATGAGCAATGGTTAGAAAACAAAATGGCGATTCTTGTTAGATCAAAATGGCCGTTCATTGGCAAACTTGAAAACCTATATTCTGTCATATTGTGCATGAGACGGTTGGCCCACGGCCATCAACATACGTTTGCGGTCACACAGTGGAGGTATCCATTTTTCTAGACTGACAAACCCTCCTTTGGCCGTATGCCAAATGTCTCATCTATTTATTGAAACCTCGTCTAGTGATGATGAGTCTGAAGTACTTATGTCTGAATTTTGCATGCTATCGTAAACATCATCGTCTTCATCAATATCTATAGCCATCAACTCTTTTACTGTTTTCATCTCATTTGTGTCTTGGTCAGCTCGACCATGAGGTTGTTTTTTCTTTGTCATCATATGCATGCATCCCTCCGTACATCCCTCAGTTACCTCAGCGCAAACAATTGGTAGGCAATGTATGCAACAACAGCACATTAGGACTATTCCAAACACCACTACTAATATTGAAATCAACTTCCATCCCCAAGAACGCAGCATTCCCCAAAACCAAGACCCTATTCCCCAGATTCCTTCTTCAGTAGGGAGTTCGGAGCTTAGGACATGCATTTTCTTTATCGCTTCAAAGATCGTAGGGGAATAGTCATTGACATAAACACAACACGCTGATCCCACTATTTTGCAAATTCCCCCACGATCAACCAGGATTACATCGAGAGCCATTCTATTTTGCAGCGTCATTAACCTGATTCCTCTTTCTTCCAACGTCATGTTAAATAGTATATCTGTAGTTGTGTTTATGGTATTTTTTAGGATTCTGGACAGTCGCCTTATATTATAGGAGTTCACTATCTGCCCTAAGAATGGAATTAATGATTTCGCTACATCAGTTGCTATCAAAACACCCTTGTCAGTCCTTTTGACTCTAGTTCTGGATAGTCTGGCCATGTCTGCTGTTTCTAAGAGGAATACTCCTGGGAACAGTAGTCCTAGGTAACATGTACCTCCCCAGTTTCTGGGCAACCAAGGATATGCTTACTCTCCACATATAAAATAAACTGGATCACCTACATATACTGGTTCTATTTCCCATTTTAATACCACTGTATTCATGCATCCAGTATATGTTCCGACTGAAAAAGAGCCTTTATTTTTTAGACAAAAAGGGACAGTTCTTGGGCTATAATTCACTGTGTAAGATGGGGGGATTGCATCTTTGTCCCCTTCTGTTCTTACACGAAACGTCATTACAGATGTATTTTCTGGTGGGGACAATCTATCTCGTCTATTTTGTCGTGTTATGTTTTGTGTACTTTTCCTCGTGGGCTCTGGGGCTATTAATTGTGCTTTATGGAAAATGGAACAACCCACGGGCTTCATTATTATCTCCTCAAACTCATTCATGTTGGTGCTGTCTAATTGACCCGTATTACTCTCATTCCATTTCCCATAGAACATTGCACCTAAAGATGCACTACATTCAGAAATTAATGGTAATGGCTGCACATACCACCCTATTCCTTTCCCAGCATGCTGTGGTAAATGGGCACATACCCAGCAGTTTGTTTTCTTCAGAATTGCATGTGTCATGTTCATGATTAATAACAACTTGTTATTCCCGAAACCTTCCCTATGTCTTTCTTCCATTGGGGGCAGAGTATAAGTAATCACCTGAACCGGGCTTTCAGTAATGGATATATTAACTATTGGTAAAAACATTTCTAATGGGTGTATCGATTCCACATACCATAATATTAAGGCTGTCGTTATTGGTGCTACCACGCTCATAAAGCACATCATTATTGTCAGTCCCAGCATACAATTCGTTTTACCATGCGTTTTTCTTAAGATTACAGTCTTTATAATTTGCTCATTCTCAGCGGTGGTGCAGGAGGAGGCTAGACCAGTCCCGACATGTTTCTCATCGTCCTTCTTCTTCCTTATTACAGTTCGTCGTGGATATCTCTCTTCGTCGCGCTTGCTCTGATGTTAATAAATTAAACGGAATTGTCACAGTTCAGTTCTGCCAGTCCTTTATAGCCTGGATTTGCTTATTCATTTTTAGGCAAGATCACTTGTCCTTTCTCATACTGCTCAAAGGACTCTTGATCAGTTATCTTTTGCCTTAGTACCATGTTCGCCCAGCTTGTCCGCTCTGGTTCCTGACACATGTACTTTTATGATCGCACTGAGGAGCCGCGGGTCTTGAATTGTACGACTTTCACAATTCTCGCGCTTCTCTCCTCTACACCTCTAGTTCCTTCTCTGTCCATGAGCAGAACCAGAGGTTGACATAAACACCAAAGAACTGTGGATCACTTCGCCTCACTCCTGGTATCGTGTGATCCGTGAACAGTGCCGGTGCACTTCCAGATTCAGGCTCAAAGTCAGCCTGTGGCGCTACTGTAGGTGCTGGTGTGCGCCACGCCAGTGATGCAGATTCGGTCTTTGGCGTGCTGGCAAGTGCTGGTGGGCACCAAAGAGGTACATGTTTTGTGTCTGCTGGTATTTGCAAGGCAGATTTCGTGTTGGCCAACAGTGATGTCGATTCTGCTGGGCAACATTGGGGCACTCTTTGCCCTTCCCCCTTTTTGGGAATCGTCTCAGGCTTTGTTTCGAGTTTCACTTCTTGTTTGGGTAGATTTGGTGGCTGCTTACTGGCAACAGTTTCTTCAGTTTCTGGGACCGCTGTCTCTTTCCGGTCATCTGGGTCAGGTAAGTCTTTCATTGAAGTTGGAATCTTTTTGGCATGGGTGGCATGGATCCACGACTTCCGTCCATCCATCCGTATCGCCGTCTGCGTCGCCAAGAGTACTTGATGGGGCCCGCGCCACCTGGGTGCTAACAATGACTTTCTTTCAAAATTCTTTAGCAGAACCCAGTCTCCTGGCTCCAGCGCGTGCCCCGACTGGTGTATCTCACTGGTAATGCCTCCTGCACCTGCTGATGAATCAAACGCAATTTCTGCATTAAAAGGCCACAATGAGTACTAAGCACAGGATGTTCTACCTCACTAAGTCGTTTTGGCTGTGGTGCGCACCATACATTTGCCGGCCTTCCCATTACGATCTCGTACGGGGAGAGCCCAGTTTTAGCATGTACAGACGTACGCATGCATAATAGCGCTATTGGTAATGCATCCACCCAACTCAACTTGCTTCCCGCACAAATCTTGCTAATCTTTGATTTAAGTATCCCGTTGTGCCTCTCCACAAGACCGGCAGAACTCGGATGCCTTGAACTATGGAATCTCTTATCAATCTGAAGACCCACACATATCTGTAACACCACTGCACCCACAAAATGTGGGTCATTATCGGACCATAAGGCACGGGGCAAGCCAACTCTGGAAAAGTATTCCTTAAGCATTACTTATGCCGTGCTCATTGCTGTGCAGTCCTTCAAGGGATATGCCTCCACCCACTTACTGAATGCATAGATCACCACTAAGACGTATTTTAAGTTTTGGCATCTCTCCATCTCTATTAAATTAAAATGGATCACCTCAAATGGCATAGAGGGCGGGCCAAAACTGCCCATTGGAGTCACTGTTCCCTTTCCTACATTGTGTTGCAAACACGTGATACAGTTCTGTACCAACCTCTCTGCATTCTTTTTTATGTTTGCATTCTGCCATACTGTAGATAGGTGCTGTATTATTTTTTTTGCACAGATGTGGGTAGGGCTGTGGGCCATTGTGACCATTGCAGTCACATAGGAATTTGGCAACATCCAGTTTCTAGTTCCCTTGTCCACCCAACAACCTTCCAGATCTAACTCAGCAGAGCCCTCTGCCCACCCTTGTATTTCATCGGCCGTAGCTTCGGCCTGCATTTCTTTGACAGTGGCAACTCCATTTTCTATCATACAGGGTACTTCCTCAGTCTGAACCGTAATCATTTTGGTATATAAATTAGTGGCAGTTTGTTTCACAATTCTGTCTGCAAACGCGTTTCCCTCTCCTATTTTGCATGTTACTTTTTTATGTGCCTCGCTGCTAGGCGCTTTGGAAACGTGAGTGCAGACAGTAATCGTACAATCAAAGGGCCATGTTGATTCTGGAACCATGTGATGTCAAGAAACCTCTCTCAGCCCAGAGTCGACCAAAGTTATGAACCACCCCAAAAGCATACTGGCTATCAGTATATATATTCACATTCAACTGTTCAGAAATCTCGCAGGCTCTGGTCAATCCTATTATTTCTGTGGCTTGTGCCGAATTGTAGGGAATTCTTTTGCTTTCTACAACGCTCTCTAGGGTAGTGATAGTATATGCGGCAGTTGTCGTGCCATCTGGTAATTTAAAACATGAGCCGCCACAAAATAACTCTCCATCCGGCTCTTTCTGTGGGGTATCACTTAAATCAACTCTCCCCTTGGTTTCTTCCTCAGTGACCACTAAGCAATCGTGGGGGGGGGTGATTCATTCTCCCCAATTTCTTTTATGGGTAGTGGCATTAATTCTGCAGGATTCAAACCGCTACACCTCATAATTTGGATATGGGGCGCGAACAAGATAATCTCATATCTTGTCAATCTAGCAGAGGTGAGGTGTTGCGTCTGTGTCCTATTTAATAGAACGTCTATGGCATGTGGCACCATCAGAATTAAAGTGTGCCCCAATACCATCCCTTCCGTTTGTTTCACTGACGCAGCAGCCGCCGCGACAGATCGCAAACATTGTGGCAGTGCGCGCGCTACAGGGTCCAGCGCAGAAGAAAAATAGCCGCACGGCCTATTTCTCCCACCTTGTTCCTGTGTCAAAACCGCCAATGCACATCCTTCACTTTCACACACAAACAGTCTAAAAATGTTCTCATAGTTCGGCGTACCCAAAACTGGAGCCGAGCATAATGCAGTTTTCAATTGATCAAATGCTTCCTGACATTCCTCATCCCACTGTAACGGCATAACCGCATCTTTTTAGTCAAATTCACCATCGGTTTCACAATTAACGCAAAATTACCAATCCATCTTCGGCAATATGAAGCCATGCCTATTATGGCTCTGACTCCCTTCTGTCTCTTTGGAATAGGCATACAAGAAATACTTTCTATGCGTTCTGGCGTTAGCCTTCTCCCTTCTTTCGAAAGTAGGTAGCCCAAATAGGCCACCTCCTTTCGATTATATTGAAATTTTTTCAAACTAGCTTTATGGCCATGTGCCGCTAGGTGTGACAGTAGTAATACAGTGCTTCCTTTACAAATCTCCTCTGTGTCTGCAGCTAACAATAGATCGTCTATGTATTGCAAGATTACACAACCCACTGGTAATTCTAGCATGTCTAGCTGCTCTTTTAATGCTCTACTGTAAATACTCAGACTTTCCGTGTAACCTTGTGGAATCCGCGTGAATGTAAATGATCGTCCTCCTAATTTGAACGCGAACAAATATCTGCTGTCCTTGTCCACTGGAATGCTGAAGAACGCGTTTTTTAAATCCAATCCACTACACTAAAATATTCTGCTGAAACAGGTATCATTGTCAATATTGTAGTGACATCTGGCACTAAAGGAAATTGTGGATCTACTACCTTGTTTAATGCGCGCAAATCAATTATAAAACGGTATGGTACTTCATTGCCTCCTTTTTTATAAACTGGAAGAATCGGGCTTTTACATGTACTGCCTGTAATTTCTTCAATTACCCCTAATTTCACCAAATCTGTAACAATACTCTTCAATCCTTTCTCACCTTCAGCTGAAATTCTATATTGGGGAATTCACAGTAGGGGGTAACACCTTCTTTCAAAATTATCTTTATTGGCTCTATTTTCAAGCATCCTAAATCATTGTCATGCATTGCCCATATACAGGTTGGCACTTTACTTAGTTCTCCTGGTAAAGTTTCGGATATGAATTCTGACACAGGGGCATCATGTGGCCAAATCGTTAGGAACACCCCGTCTGCCGTGCAATGTATAACGGAACCTAATTTTTTCAACAAATGTAATCCCAACAGGTTCTCCCCACAATTTTCTGTTAAAAGGAAAGGACAATGTTCAGTAAATGGTCCTATAGTAACTGTGACTGGTTTGGACACTGGGTTTATGACTGGTGTACCTGCGAACCCTACGGAAACATTCTTTTGCCCTGACAGTGGTATATCCGGAACCAAGTGGTGGTCTATTGAACACTTCTGCGCTCCTGCATCTACAAGAAAGCGGTGCTCCTCATTCCCGACTCTCATTTCTACGTAGGGTCCTCTCTGATTCACAGGAATAGACACTGGTTCCGACCCCTGTCCTGGGCTGTCCTATTGGGGAAATAACACATCGTCCGATGTGTAATCATTGCTGTTACTGTAATACGTGTTTGGCTGTGTATCGAAAACGTTCCCACTCTTTCCTCTATTTCCCCCACTCTGGTTTCCATACTGTTGGTTTTGCTGTGCCAGGCTCTGGTTAGGGGCATTTTGGGTTTGGGCTTGGTTTTGATTACCTCCGTTATTGTGGTGCTGCTGAATACTATTCCTATTCGGTCCATTCGCTCCTTGGTGTCCTCTATGCTGTCTCCTCTGACCAGAACCATTTCTATTCTGTAGATGCAGACATTGCGCTCGCCAGTGTCCTTCCTCCTTACAATATGCACACTGATTGGGTCCCACTGTTCCCCCATGCATATTCGAATTACTCCTTCCTTGTGCATTCCCTCTCCCTCTATTGTGTCCTACTACTTGCTGAAGTAGTACCTGTGTTTTCAATAGGCATTCTTTCAAGTCTGCCCCATCTGTTTTAGCAGCGATAATTCGTCCACCATTTCCTTCTGCCCCGGTGATGGTAACTGCTGCCGTTTATTATGTGCCCCCTTTTTCCCCTTCCGATGTTTCCCGATATCCTTACCCCAGTACCCAGGTGTAGTAAACATTTCGGCATAATCATTATCTAATTCATCTTTAAGTTCAAAAAGTCCATATACATGTTCTCTCACTTCTTCATCCCTCTCCCTACAGCGTGCTAATGCATTCAAATCTAACAATCGCTGCGGTGGTAATTTCCCAATTAACTGTTTCCATTTCTCCACCAAATATTCACCCATGCATTCCGAGACTACCTGCCTTTCGTTGCTTCTTCGGAAGTCAAATATCGAAGCCAATGTTGTCGTCCCATCATTCCCGTCTATATACATCTCTGCCTGTTGCTGCAATTCCACCTTTCTTTCTTTGCTGATCGCGCTGCGAGTTACCCTCGTGCATCCCCGTTGTTCAGTCGCGCGTCTTGCTCGCGTGGTTTCAACTTCAACCCTGGGAGGAACGGACGGTACCGAGTCTGTGTCTAAGGCGGGAGGTGCGGATGGGACGATGGGAACAGGGAGTGTCTGTTGTGGGCCTGGTTGGCTAATAGGAAGTGTTACGTGCGCGGTCTGTGGCTGTGAGAGGGCTTGAGCTACCGGAGGGAGAGCTTGGGCTACGGGGGGGATTTGGGCAATAGTTACCGACATGTCTGGCCTCACTTCTGATCTTGGGCCTTGTTTTGTATGGGTGAATATGTTTTCTATCAATTCATCTGCTATGTGTAATTCTCGTTGTGGATATATTTTTTCTATATTCAACTGGTCATGCCTACCTGCCCTTCTTAGACTCTCAGTCCACTCCTCCTCTTCTTTCTCTTCCGCTACTTCACCTTTCGATTTAAGTCTGCACGCGTGCTTCACTCTACTTCTAAATCGGAGCATTGCTTCCCTCCTCCAGTCTTTAATAGTCTCAAATGCTGCAGGACGCGCTTTCTTTCTTATCAACACCCTTTCCAAGTTATCTATTCTCGCTATCTCAAAACTACCATTAATCGGCCACTGATAGTTTTGTTGCTTTCTGGTTTGCCTATGCCAAGTCTCACAGAATTTTATCGCACCCACTCCATACTTCACATACATCTCATACGCCGGTGTTCCCCCAGGTGGTAGAATTTGGCCATCTTCCAAAGATTGTCTACTACAGCGGAAAAACCCTGCTAGGGTGGACAATACCCCAGGCATGTTTCAACCTTCCCCCTGGTTAATCAACCTTACCTAGGGCGTATGATTTTGCAAAGTCAACTCTCAACCAATATCAGGATTACTTTGAATCGGGGAATGACTCACCTGATAAATCAAGTCGTCCGTATACTGACGCACCAAATGACGTCGTGTCTGCGTTTCTTGGCTTCCGCCTCGTTTCGGGACCCTCGCCTCCTTGTTCTCTAGCCAGGCACGTCGATCAGGGATCAGATGTGTGCAGATCTGCAAAGGAGTCTCTCATTACTTCTACAGGGCGCCCCGAACACCTCTTGATCCCGGCTCGATCGTCCCGTCCTCGCCGTTCTCCGCCCTACTCAATTACAACGTTATGCAATGGAACAAGTGGGGGAGGGTCCCTATTCAGGCACCATCTTGAAAGGGGCCCCTAGGGGTCCCTAACGTCTATGGAAACAAGGCGAGTCACCACACACGATAGATATGCCAGACACAAGGTTGTATTCCCAAAGCTAGGGTTTATTGCATACGTCTCAGTTGGCCAACTCGGTCTCACGCCCCGCGACATGTATCTCTAGACCTCGAGGGACGCAAGAGAGTGAATTACGTACATCAGTTACATATATACAAAATGCATATCAAACAATCAGCTATGACATGTTTAACACCCCCCTTTATTGGGTTTCTTTGAACTTGGTGTGATGATGGACATTTTCGACAACTATGACACCTTCAAACATCTATTCTAGTAACAATTTGCAATTTGTGAGTGAGAAGGCATCATTCAGTTATTGAACAGAACACAGCGCTTCTGTTCTTGGAAGCGAGCTACATACGGGGGGGAGAGTTGCATTCCAGACCTTGCTATCTATGAGGTGCTATTCGTGTCCAGGGGGGCCATAAGAAGAGCATAATTCAAGCCTTTAGCTGCTTTATTCTAACATATTCTACCATATAACGAGACTGGCTGGCAGCTGCGAAATGATTAAATGCCCTGCAGCTCTGCTTCAAGGCTACATTCGGGAGGGAGCCGGGCATTCTTCCTGGCGCTGCCTACGTTGTGTTTCAACGAACTCTTGTTATCCTCGCGGCCCTTCGGCCATGTCCTTTTACGTGCAGACAAGAATGTTTTACAGTCGAGCAGTGTAAGCGGAAAATGTACTGCGAAGCAATAAGAATAGAAAGCAATGAGCAATGGTTAGAAAACAAAATGGCGATTCCTGTTACAGCAAAATGGCCGTTCATTGGCAAACTCGAAAACCTATATTCTGTCATATCGTGCATGAGACGGTTGGCCCACGGCCAGCAACATACGTTTGTGGTCACACAGTGGAGGTATCCATTTTTCTAGACTGACAGAGTGATTTCCATATATAACCTTCAATCTTTAGCCAGAGAGTTGGTGAAATGTTTAGAGCTGCATCCATCCCATAGGTAAGTGCGGGGACCACTTTGGATTTGTAAAAGAGGACTGCTGGTGATAATGAGAATTTGCCATCTCTTCTGTCGACGGGTCTAGTTTGACTGGTCAGGGATTTTGTTTTACTCCAAAGTGCTTGTATCATTGCTTTCTCATTGTTTGTTGAGTCCACCATTATTCCTAAGTATTTAAAGTCCGTTACTAGTTCTATTTTTGTGTTGTTAATAAACCAGTGGGATTTGCTCTTTGTTTCTTTTGTGGTTGTTTTTTTTTTTAGGATTAGGACTTTGGTTTTTGCTGTATTAATTTCCAAGTTGTTTTCTTTAGTGTACCTCTCCAAGTTGGATATCGTTGTAGGCCAATCTGGGTTTGGTCTAGTAGAATAAGATCATCCTCACAAAGAATCCGAGATATTGAGTGGCCGCCTATTTGTGGCGGGAAGGATCTGACAGATTTTTCTGAATATTGAAAGTCGCCAATGTATGCAATGAATAGAGAGGGTACCATGGGACATCCCTGTTTCACTCCTCGTTCTGATCTAATTTCCTCCGAGAGTAGACACTGTTGGCTCAGACGTACTCTGATCTTTGCGTTGGTATGCAAGACAGTTTCTATGATGTCTGGGGGACAATTCCATGTGCTGAGTTTGGACCATAGTTCATGGCAGCTAGAAATACTCTAGGCGAGCCCGACTTAATATGGTTTTTTGGTATGTTGAGTAGGAGAATATTGATGCTACTGCTTGCATTTTTCAGAAAACCAGTTTGGAGATAGTCTGCACTTGGAGATGTTCTGGTCCACTTCTGGAATCTGACTAGTAGTAATGAAGCAAACATTTTTCCAATTATATCTGTCAGTGCTATTGGCCTGTAGTTTAGAGGGTCCTCTCTTTTTCCTTTTTTGAAGATTGGTACGACATTGCTTCCATCCAAGTTGTTGGGATTTGCTTTGATGCTTTGCAAAACTTTGGAAAATTCTACTTATAAAGCACGCCCACTCGTCCGGACTGGACTTGAGGTCAATGTTGGTAAGGCCGTCTGGGCCCAGAGCTCTTGATCTTTTAAGTTCAGAGATTAGTGCTCTGATGTCTTCGATGTCAGTCAGATCTTCCCAGTCATTTACAGCCAAAAAGGGTATCTTCGTTACTTCCGATGTTGCGAAGAGGGCGGAAAAGTGGGCTATCCAATCTGTTTCCGAGATGGCATTAATTAGCCGATTGTTGGATAAGGGATCTTTTGTCTTTATCAGTGCCCAGAAGCCTCTAGAATTTTTATTGTTTAAGATTTTTAGCATATTCTCTGTGTCAGTTTGATAAAGGGTCGCTCTGTGTCCTCGTAGCCAGGTTTTGTAGCTCTTAGTTGCGGCCTTCAGCGTCTCTCTTCCTTCCTCAGAGTTGATTGAAAATATAGGCCGCTTCAGTTTTCGTAGTTCTCTTCTTTTCTCCACTACTGTCTTGTCATATTCGTGAAGTCCTCTGGCCTTCATTCCTTGGCCTTTTCTTGACTTGTAGATCGTCAGGAGAGGGGTATAGTTTGGTCTTTCTATGTTGCCCTCCTGAGAGGAGGTTTTCAGTTTGGCATTATACTTGTCGTGATGTGTCTTATGCCTGCCGCTGTTAATTTAAGGCGCATCTGGTGTCCCCCTTGTTCTACGTTCGAGTTGTAGAGTAGTTTATAGGGGCAGGTGGTGTTCAAGGTGATGCAAAGCATATTATGATCACTTTCATTAGTACGTAGAACCTCAAATTGGTCAATATGAAGTATTAAGTTGTTGGTCGCAAAGATGTAATCTAAAGCTGCCGCCGAGTTTGCTCTTTCCCATGTTGAGAGGCGTGGGCGATTTCCACAGAGTGCTGCTATGTTGTGGATGTTTCTTTGCTTCATGAGGTTCAGCCACAACTTTCCGCTTACCCCCGTGTTGGAGCTTAGGGGGATCTGATTTGTCGTGTCAGATGGTGTGTCACAATTTGCATTTAGGTTCCCGTAGAGGATAATATGATTAATTTCCAGTTCGATTTGAAGTTTGTCCAGTGTGTCTACTACTGCTCTACAAAAATTCTCGTTTGTGGTTTTTTGCGGGTTCCAATATAAGTTTATTATTCCCAGCTTTGTTGTAGTTTTGCTTGTGTTCTCCAAGGTTGATAGGTTTCAAGAGGCCGAGATCACCAAAATTCCATATGCCTCTACTACTTTTTTATCAATGTTTATTCCTGACCCAGAACGTACTGCCGTCAGTAGACCAGATGATGGTCGTCCTAATAATCCTTTCATGGTGGGTGATATCTGTATGTCAAGAACCGGTTTGTCCTGCAGCCAAGTCTCTTGGAGGCATATTATGTCCAGAGTTTCCAAATCTTGCGTCTCACATTTGCTAGATGCTCGTGACCTCGTGTGTTCCAAAAGCACATAGTTACAGGTTTTGTGGATTTCCAGTTGCTGCCCTGAGCAGTGTTTTTTTCATTGTTCTTTTTCTTGCTCCTTGATTGCTATTTTGATGCATTTGGTTTTAGGACGCCTTTCAGCCAGTTCCAAGGTCCGGTTTGTTCTTTATCGATGTGGGGTCTCTTGTCCAAGGTGTTATCATATCGGGCTGAAGTTTTGCGTGGTGAACTTGGGCCTTCTACACGATACACTCTCCGAATGTCGGGATTATTGTTATTTATCTGGTCATTCAAACTGTGTTCTGTCAGAGCACAGTCTGCCTCTTCTACCGTTTTCGTTGTTCTTGTTTCGATAATGGTGGGAGCGGCCCTGTCCGACATAGTCGGAATTGTTTCGAGATGAGTAAAGTTGATTCCGCATTCCCCGAAGCTCCTCTGTTCTTTTGTTGTTATGGTAAACCTTTGTCTTGGACCTGTATTGGGTTGTTGCCCCCTCTTGGTTTTGTGTATTTGCAATTCGTTTGCTGTCCAAAGATGGGTCATGTGGGACTTCTGATATTTTGAAACCTATGTGTTCCAATTCACAATATACTTAATTTTTGATATCCTGAAGGGCTGAGGCCTTTGTATGAAGGTAGGTTTTGGCTTTTTTGTCGTTATGATAGGGTTCGATCAGGACAAAATCTTCGGTTTTTAGTGTCCTTAGTTTTCCCACTTTGCCCAGTATTTCCAGCACCGATTTCCTGTTTAGCACCATATAATTTCTGCCAGGCGCTAGTTGTTCCATCTTAAAGATACGAGTACAATTTGTCTTCAAGGAATTTAGTGGCGCAGTGTGGTGTGATTGCCCTTTTGATGGATTTGTTGCTTTTGTCTGGTCACTTCGATCATTAGGTACCATTTGAGGTCTCTTTGTCACCTGTTTTGATTGGTTTTTATTTGGCGACGGCTCTCTTAGACTTGTCTGAGTGACCAGGATCTCCCTGTCTTGGATTGTTTGATGTTTCTAATGATGGTCTTGTTTGATCCAATTTTATTAAGAGTTGGTTCGAGGTTGTAGTCTCAACTTGATGCTTCTCATGTTGTTTTGGGGTATCCATTCCTTGTGTTTGGTCAGTAAACACTGCCACTTCTTCCACATGGTCTAAGTGTACTGTCAAGTTCATTAGCGACGAGTTGTTTGTGTCCTCATTCAAAGTTCCTGTTGATTTGTCAAGTTCAATCACGTCTTGGACTCTATTTTCCTGAGTTTTCAGTGTGTCAGTTAACTTTTGTACGTTTTTTTTCGCTGGTATGGTCTGAGGTGTTGCTGGAGTCCTTGCTAGTTTGAATATGGCTGGTGTTCTTATAGCTTTGTTTTTCTGGAGTTCCATGCTTACTATACCTGTTACGGACTTGCTCTTCTCTAAGTCGGGCGGTTGAGTTTCAGAGAACACTACAGGTGGTGGTAGAGATTTGGTGTTTTTTGTCAAAGCAGTATTATCTAGTACAGAAGTATCTTGGAATGTTGTTTGCCTTTCTTTTACTGAGTTTGTTTGATATAGATTGGGTGGACAGGTTGCCGATAAATGTTTAAACTTGTCTTCCAAATTCATAAGTCGGAGGTCCCATTGTGGTTTGCGCTCTGCCGATTTTTGTTCTAGCGCTGTGATAAAACCTTCCAGGAAGATTAGTTTGGAGTGCATCATCGCTGTTATTTTTAGTGAGTCCTTCATGGAGTCGTTTATGGACTCGTATAATTTTCCAAAAGGTGCCAGAGTGATGGTAATTGTGGACATTATTGATAGCATGTCTGGCTTTTTTGTAGGCGAATCTTTGTGTGCGTTTGCGAGAATTTCACTCGCTCTTCTGTTTTTATTCAGGTTATGGTCCTCTTTACGTTGATCGTGATGGGGTCGTGGCCTATCCCGCCCGGTTACTTGGTCTTTCAGTTTGTTTAAATCTGCTACAGATAGTGGCTGCTCCGGAGAAGTGTACAATTTTTCCTGCTGCTCACTTGGACCTAAATTCACTGCTTTTGTGGTGTCTGGTTACTTCTGGTCTATGTCGTACTGTTGAGAGTCCAGGATTTGGTCACAGGGAATTTGTTCAGATGGTACATGATCTGTTGAAGGATGGTAGTTATGCCTATTCTTGAAGGAGGCTGTTTGGGAATGAGCTTGCTCATATCTAAGCGTTATGAGAGAGGAGGTCGTAGGTTTCATGGCCTCACGGTCCTTCAAACTGGTGACTTTTATTGCCAGTTCGTCCTGCACCAGCTCAGCGGTGGAATCCTTAATTGAGGGATTGTCAGTGGTGTTTGTGTTGGATAATTGCAGTGCCTCAGAGGCTTTATGTTCGTTGTGATCGTTGATAGTCTCTTGGGTCCCCGTTTTCCGTTGTTTGGATGCAGGTGAAATGTCGTGAACTGCATCTAAGATCTCTGCGTCAGAGAGTTCTGCCTCATTTTCCAATTTTCTTTTACATTTTTTCACGAAAAAGTCTTTTAAGGCATTTGACATTAGCAGATTCTGGAGGGGAACTTTCCCCAGATCGGTTCTTTTGGTTGATGCGGATTGTTTTTTTAATTGCGCTTTTGTGTTCTTGATGTCCCCTGTGTCTTTTCCTCTCTTTTTATGCAAAACTTTCTTTTTATAAATGGCTAATGCCTTCTCTCTTTTGTGCTTATATAGGTCCGTTCGAGGGGCAGTAGAATGAGCCTGCGGCTGGTTTGAGTCTTCCATTGCTGTTCCTGGGCTCCGAGACACGAGGGGGTCAGTGGCCGGGGATGTCGGGGTCTTGATATCTGGGCCGGGTAAGGTCTCCCTGTCAGTTGGTCGGTCTGTAGTAGACCCGCCTGCAAGGGAACTTTGGCCTTGCCGGGCAGGTTCGTCATGGATCAACACATGGATGGGTACGTCATGTGGGGCTGGCTCCCGGTCTTTGTTCGCTCTGGGTGGCAGAATTTTTGGAGTCGTGGCCTTATGCTTTAAGATAACTTCATGGGGCGGCAACCGTACCGCACTCACGGGCGACGTGTTCAACGAGACTAGCCCCCCCACCGGTGAACTGGATTCCTGCCGGTGGTACCCTATGGCACACCCGCTCAGGGCACCACTCGCCTCGGCGGATCAATTCTGATCCAAAGAACATGCTTTTGTGAATTTGTCTTTATTTTTCTATTCTGTTGTCTCTTGTTATTCAGGTACAACCCATCTTATCAAGAAAAAGGTTTTTGAGTTTCCCAACTAAACAATTGAAGCAATGGAACGAGAGGAGTTTGTAAAAACGTGCAGTTTGTAAGGTCCAAACGGGAAAAGGACACCAATCAAAGCAGGAGTGCACTGCTCCTGTTGAATAACTTCGTGTCGTGTATAACGCTTCTATGTTCATTCAAAAATCGATCTTTTTTATTTTGGGGGGGAACCCCCCAATCTCCACTCCTCTATTATGTATACCTATACACGCCACCCTACCCCTTATATGCCCCTCCACACCCCATATTTTTCGATGTTTTTTGGGAAGTGAAGCAGAAAAAAAACGTGGGGATGATTGAATGTCGTACCATGTATTACACAAACGCAATATCACACACATGTAACATCGCTTCTTCAAATGAAGACAGAGAACCCCCAAACTTACATGTTTTTGTTCCTCCAATAATTCACAGAACCATCTCATATTTAGGGTGTTAGGAATATAATGACACAGTGACCCAGACAGCTCCTGATCCTGTGGGAAAGTGTGTTTATGGTCTCTTCCTTGCATCTGGTGTCAGTACAGCTGGCACCATAGTTCCAGCAGCTCCCAGAATCCTCTCACACTGAGCACAGGGCAGTTACCAGGCTGGCATTTTCTTTCCCCAGCCCATCCTCTCTGTTACAGTTGTTTCCTCTCATAGTGCTTTCCCTGCCCCCTCCCACCCAGCTCTTCATCTTCATTAGCCCCCACCCCCAGCTGGCGGTAGTGGAAGGAGTCATTTCAGTTTTCTATTTCATAAGTGGCTCCTATTAGTTTGTGTTAAATATCCAAAACAAAGCACCGACAATTATTTTAATACAATCATCACCCCTATAGTAAACATGGATCTTTAAAAAGAAAATATGCAATCTGTGTTTTTAAAATTGGAAAATGATTCAACATTTTAAAATGACATTTGAGTAATGGTCTGCATATAGACCATGTTTAGCGTTTCTTTGGATGTTTGTGTTATCATCCTAGCCTTTTTAATGTAAAAAATATATATTGATCATTGTGAAAGTGATAATTTGTCATTTCAATAATTGATCAAAAATGTATAAATATATTTCATCATGGGGAATGACATTTGTTTTGCTCATTGAAAATGTAACCTAACAGAAACCTATCATTTCATCCATTATTTATGACTGCTGATGCTTTAAATGTTGCACAGATGAGCCCTAATGCTTATGTACAGTGTGAGACAGGCTTGTTGGCAAGAGAGACACAGACTCAGAAAGTACGATATCAACAACTTTATTTAAAGTTTCAGGGTTGGTGCAATAAATAACCAGTTCTAACTCTAAAGGGATGTTTCCCTAAAATGATGCTTCTAGGGGCCCTCAATGTCTGTAAATCCAAATAAAAGGCCAAAGGCCTGCCTGTGTCTAAACCTATGCTTGCCCTCACTCTATACGAAAAATGTGTTAGGGGGTCTTTTTTCAAAAAGGAAAAGTAGTGGTTCAACAGAAAAAATAGGAAAACCAGAGTTGGCTTCCGGCGGCTTTCTTGCCAGGCGTGGTTTTAAGCTTACAAAAAAGAGTTCAATCAAACAGGGCTGCTTGCAAGGCTTTCCCCACATGGGCCTTGCTGTGAATTAAAACACCTTTAGTGTCTGAGTTCCTTGGGGTTCCCGTCCCCAAGCATGGACGTATTCAAGTTCCAAACACCACAAAAGAAATGTATCATAGTTGCCTTTTTAAGCTTCTCAGGCTTCTCTTGCCCCCGCGTCAATCCTTTCAATGCTATAAGGTAAACCCATAATCCTCCAACTTGCCCGGGCCTCTTAGGGTTCCCTTTCCCCAAGCTCAGGCCCCTTCCAGCTTTATTTATTTATTTATTGTTTGCTTGTTAGGCGCTTATACAATAAGAATATACTGTTTCAAAGCGCCCACGGGGGTGAGGGGGAGTGGGGAATACATTACAGCATCACAATACAATATTTAAGAGCAGAGGCGGAAGGGAGAGGGGTGCAAACCTACTGTGCTATGTGAGTATTCAGAACGTGCAAGTGCAGAAAGGAAGAGGGGAGAGTGGTAAGTGCTGGGGAGTCTGAGCCCTTGGGTGAGCCATGGACAAAGTGCTAGGAATATAGATGTTGTACACGACCTGGGCCGTTTACGGGAGGTGTAAGTGCGAGTCTCCGGAGCGGAGGGAGTGCAGATGCAAGTGCTGTGGATAGACAGGAGCTGGGAAGAATTGTTGTGGGAGGTCAAGGCCCCAAAGATGCATAAGGGCCAAGGAGACTGATTCAGCAACTGTGGGATTAACAGACGAGAGAAGCAGGGAATGAGGAGAAAAAGAGGAAAGTCTTAAGGAGCTTCTGGATTTCGAGAAGATCCTGCTCAAGGCGCATGGGGAGGCTATTCCAAAGAAGGGAGCCCACAGAGGAAAGTGAGCGGCCCCCTGCCCTCTGTTTAGCAAAATGCTTTACACGCAAAGAGTTGGTGCCAGGGGAGCAAAGTGGTCTAGAGGGAGAGTATTTAGTAAGATAAAGCTGAGGATAGTGTCGACCCTGTGCCCAGACACCCTTGTGGATGATGCAGAGGGTTTTGCATTTAATCCGTGCAGCAACCGATAGCCAGTGAAGACTTTTAGTGCACAAGAGATGTGATCCATGGGTTAAGGCCAAGGATTAGTCTTGCTGCCCTATTCTGGATAAGCTGGAGGGGTGGCAGAGTGGAAGAGATAGGATTGAGGAGGAGCTGTTACAGTAGTCAAGTTAGAGAGAACCAGGGATTGAGTCACATTGAGCATCTGAGGGAAAGTGAGAAAAGTTAGAATTCCTTTGAGAGGGAAGAGCTCATAGCTGGATTTCTTGGCAATGTCCAGAGTGTGAGGAAGGAAGGAAAGAGAGGAGTTGAAGATGACTCCAAGGTTTCTGGCTTCAGTTGAAGGTGCAGGGGGAGAGCCCAAGGAGGAACACCAGAGAGAGGGGAAGAAGGAGGTAGCAGAGGTCCAAATGTAAAGGATCTCAGATTTACAGGCGTTGAAGCAGAGATCATTGGAGGTGCACCAGGACTAGATGGCCGAAAGGCAGTCAGGGATGATGGAAGGTGCAGGAGGGTCAGCAGGGAGTCTGAGAAAGAGCTGTGTGTTGTCTGCATGACACTGGACCTTGAAGGAGAAAGTGTAGATGCGGCGTGCAAGGAGAGCAAGGAAGACGTTAAAAAGCCAGGGGGAGAGTATAGAGCCTTGGGGGACACCACAGGTGTAGATGGAAGTAAGAGAGGAGAAGGGGCCCAGGATGACTTGATAAGTGAGGAAAGAGGACCGCCAATCCAGTGCCTGTTCCAAGATACCAAGTGTACTATGGAGCCTTTGTATGAGGATGGAATGATTAACTGTGTCAAATGGAGAGGAGAGATTGAGAAGGATAAGGAGAGCTGGGGATTTGGAGTCCAGAGATGTGAGCAGTTCTTCACGGGTGTTTAGAAGAGCGGTTTCTGTGTGGAGGGGAAGGAGGAGAGGGGGAGAGTGTGGTGGAGGCTGTGGGATAGGCTATGAGGAAGTCTAGTGTCTCCGGTTGCGCTGGCCGGTTGTCTCGCAATTCCCACAAGGGTCCTGCAGCCTCTGAGGTCCGACGGCTAAGGAGGCAGCTTCAGGCTGGGCTGACGTCACAAACGATCTCAGCAGTGCCTCCAACTTGTTAGGGTGATCCCCCAGGCAGGCAGAGCTGTGCTAGAAGTCTGCAGACGCCGAAATCACAGAAGGCCTAACTCCTTCCTTTGCCCAAAGGAATGCAAGGTCCACACAGGTAGAAAGGTGCAACTGGGGTTTATTACATCCAACAAACCGCAGGAATTACATGCACGGAGGGAAGTCAAAGCCGTATTCAGGCTCGCAGGCCCTTTTTGGTGACCAGTGGCGTCATGACTAGCGTCATGCTCCGGGCTTGTTCCCAAAACCTAACACCACTCTGGATAGGCCGCAGAGTGGTAGTTCCAGTATAGGAACCCATATAGAAAGTATTGGATTGGACAAGACAACATCAGGTGGTAGGCTTGGACTATCCCTGAAAACTGATACTAATACATTGTTACAGTATGGGAGCATAATGATTGGTCAGTGGCCTAAGTTACCCACCCCTAGGGCCAAGGATTTCGTTGGGTCAGGCTGCAGGCCCCCAAGCCTCGGACAAACTCTGATCCCAGCCCGCAAGACACCTGTTCGTAATACATGTGTAATTATTTGTCAGCAAGGTGCAACTATGTGTCAGCGTTACAATGGTGTGTAGACCACTAGTGCCATGAGTACGTTCCATTCCCAGCGCACATCTGTAGCTGGGGAGTAACAACTTGTTGCGACCACTGTCTGGCCGTGAGACGGCTGCTCCTTCCCAGCCTCTAAGTCTTGGCCCATTATCAGCTCGGCTGAGTCAAATATTTGGAGACCACGTTTTCGATCTCAAGAGCTCTGAATTAGTCTGTATTTTGCAGTGCATATCCTCTGCTGCAGCTGGTGTTGCCTTGGTTCAGGGTGTGGAATGTCATTTGCAACATTGCGACCATGGCAGTGGTTTTGTTTCCGCCGTGGCAGTTCTGCTTGCACAGCATTTCGGTGTGGCTTCGAGTTACTCTGGGTGTTTGTGGCCTGCTATGATTTTCTAAGCCATAGTCTTGCTACTACTTTATGTGTTGTCCCAGAGTATCCATAGGTTAGTGTGTTATGACTAGTTTGGTCCCTTGAGTGCTCCTGGCAGTCCATAGGGTTATTTGCATGTAAGCATCTGCATGCATTTACCCGTGCTCTTCTTGCTTCTTGCGTTCCTTCGTTTCTTGCGGAAAGCTAATAGCACAAATAATAAACGTGCAGACAGTATGTGCATGTTACTGTCCTCTAGCTCATAGAACTGTACACATGTGTTCTTCATGTAGTTGGGTGTGTGAGCGTCCCGACTGTGTGGATGGCATGTGTGCTTCATGTCTAACACTGCTATGTCGTGGTGGTGTCTCTAATGACTTGAGGCATGGCTTCTCAGTGCTTTAGTCGATCCTGTCCATGTAGCTGTCTCCAGCTCCTTCTTGGTCGTCTTCGTCCACCTTGGGCAATGTTCGCACTGCTCGAGTTTTGTAGGGTCTGCTGAGAGGGTACTTCTCACGGTAGTCATCCATTGTGGGAGCAGTGGGGCTAGGCATGAGTTCGTATGACTGGCGGCCATGTTGTCTTTGGTGCTTCCTCCGGGTGGCAGGTCTTCCAGGTTCAGAGGCATATTCCGGCCTTCCCTCTTCAGTAGAAAGGGTAGTCAGAATGTCCTGAGTTTGGGTGGCAAAGTGTGAGGCCTGGACATTGCAGAGGGCCTGGGAAGGAGGAGACTGAGGAGGGGTTGGCTAGTTCCCTGCAGATTTTGAAAAGTTCAGCCGTGTTATTGGATGCGCCAGAGACCCGTGCCTGAATGTGGGCTCTTCTCTTTGCACGGATGGCGAGTCTGTATTGCCTTTGTAGCAGGCGGCAGGCCAGTTTGTCTGAGGATGTGTCTGAGGCTTGTCACTTCTGTTCTGCTGCCCTGCACTTTCGTTTCAAGGCTGCAAGTTCGGTGTCACTAAGAGTCGCCAGGTGGAGGTGGTCAGCGCTTTTGAAGGTTTTCTGAGGTGGGGTACATGGGCGTGGTACACCATTCAGAGGAGGGAGAGTGAGAGATGGGGGAGATACAGGAGAAGGAAGGAAGTTAATGAGAGAAGGCAAGATGCGGTCAAAGAGAAGGAGATTGGGTTGTGGACTTTGAACCAGAATGGTGCCAGTGTGATGGACATTAACATAGCAATGAGAGGATGCTAAACCAGCCATGAGGACTTCCCACTTGGTGCCACCATTAATGGAGGAGTGTGAGGAGGCAGAGAGGGTGGAGATGAGATGGGGAGTCCAGAGATCAGGAGAGGGGACATAGAAAAGGATACCAGTGACAACCTCTCTAGAGGAAGCGCTGACATGGGTGCCTGCAACGGGAACTCCAGGGTTTGCACTCAGGATATATTTTTTGCAATTTTTCTTGCTGGACTTGGAGAGAGATGGGGGATAGGTGATAGTGTAGCAGTTAGAGAATATAGGAGGGATGGAGTGAGCCATAGGAGGGCAGCAGGGGTTTTAGTGAAAGAATGAGGGAGGAGTGGCAGCACTGCACAGTTCTGGCTGAACTCACCAGGGGGCCTAGTAGATTTAGTCGGAGAGAATAAGTGAAACACAGCAGGAATAGATTCACATTGGAAGAGTGGCACAGAGATGTAGCTATACACATAAAGTTGATATTAAAAATGAAGGCAGCAAACAATGCAGATGGTGCACAGGAAAAGCAAAACACAAGTGAGAGTAATCAATGCAGTGAAAGGGATGAAGTTAGTTAGATGAGGATGGAGGGGTGAAGAGTACTGGCAAAGCCTTATGGGAGTAAGTTATGGAGATCAGCCAAACTCACTTTCATGACTGCAGGGATCGTGGGAGGCCTTTGAAACAGAAGTGGTGATGCAGTCAGGAATTAGTCCGGTGGACGGATCATAGTTTGAGATGAGAATCTAAGGCTCTGCAGGCCTTCTCAGCCCTGACAGGCACAGACAGGAGCCTAAGGGGTGGGCCCAGGGAGGGGGCCAGCTTTCGCCTGCCAGCACAAGCAATTGGCTCTCTTTGTGTGTGGCCTGACCAATGGTTGATGAAGCAGAAAGGCTGTGTGAGCACTCCTCAGCATGAGGATGCAGCCGCCATGTTGGAGCACAAAATGAAATGCTTACATTCACCTACCTTACTGGGCAGACAAATAAATATCCTGATTAAATGGAGTCAGTGACTACAGTAGCAGCAGGCAGCCCTCAGTTGATCACCTGCGAAATACATGGTGATTAGGGCGCTCGCCGCTCATGTTTCATTTTTCGTAGCAAATTTCATTTCTAAGCCCAACACGTCTTACCTTGTCTGCCGTGGCATCCGCGCTGCTCCTGCAGCACTGGTTGTTGGTCTGGGGCTGCAGATCTCTTCCCCGATGCACTTTGATTTCTTAAGTAGGCCTCTCAGGATTCCCTTCCCTAAGCACAGGCCTTTTGCAACTTTCAACACAAAACAAAATATATCACAGTTCCTTTTAGGTTTCTCAGGGGACCCTTCCCCAAGCTAAGGCCCCTCTAGTTTCAAACACAGATTCAGCCAGTCAGGTTGTGCCTTTTCCTTTTTTACAGCTTTTCTTACATACACTCTTCCCGTGGGGTAGATTCAGAGGCTTTAGAAAACGCCAGGCTCTTTGCTTTTCCTTAGCGCGACCACTCTGATCCTTTGCCCATCTCCTTATTTCTTCGTTGCACTTTCCTTGGTACCTTTGATCCTCAGGTGATTCTCATGGACACTTGCACTGCCCTTTATTCCTTTCACTTTGTTGCACCCACCTGTGCTCTTCCTTTCCCCTCCATGCTCCTTGTGTGCCTCTTGCATCTTCCTGCTTTTTCGTGCTTCTTGCACCCTTCTGTTTCACTCACTTATGCCTTTAAACGTGCACACTTTAGCTTCTTTTCCTTTGCTGTGAGCCCTGGCACCTTTAAGCTGCCACTTTACCATGGCACAGAGCCAAAAAGTAATTGCCTAATTGAATCTTTTAATTAAAGTAAATCAAAGATAATTAGTGGTCTCTTTGTAGCGCAAGCCAACTGAAAGAAATACAATCCTTCATTTTAAGAGTCAACACCCCAGACGCAACCGTACTAACATTTCAGACTTCTACAAAGAAGCAGACATTGTAATGAAGTGTCTATTACTCAAAGGGTATTCCAAAAATCTCTTTAAATGGCCACTGAGGAGAGCAGGATTTTGCCATCGTGAGACACTCTTGGAGCACAGTAGTACAACAGACGATAAGAGATTAGTCTGAGCCATTACATATGGACCGAATAGTAATAGAATTCACAGTAGTACATTAAGAGGATTATTACATCTTTATGAACCTGCATTGCCTAAATCATTGTTGGCTTTAATAAAAGGTAAACATCTAGAACAATCACTAGTCCACTGCATCAGATACCAAGAGAAAGAGAGTCCGCTGGGGTTGGATCCGATAGTGGGTCCTTTCCCATGTGGTGGATGCACCACACGCAAGTCTACCTCTAGAATCCACAAATCTACCCTTGCAGATAAAACATGGAAACTAAAGGCTTTTAAAACATGCAAAACCCATCATGTAATATACTTCAGACAATGTCCCTGCAACACATGTCATGTAGGGAAGACTCGATGACAAGTACGTCTGATGATCAGTGAGCTTAGATCGCATACGTACTGGGAACACCTCTGCACCATTGGTATCACACTTTATTGAACTCCAGCACACTGCGGATGGCCTCACGTGGTTCATGTTAGAACAAGTAAAGAAGGACTACAATATCAGCTCAGTGGCTTTTAAATTAGCCACGCACGAGCAGTTTGGATATTTTCTCTGAAAACTCACATTACAGGTCTGAATGACAATGAAGAATGGGCATCAGTTATTAACCGAGGTTGCCATCTTCTTGTCTCCAGGTAACTCCAATTCATTTTGAATTGTTTTGCCAATATACTACATCTGCAGGTGGCAGTTACTACACCGCACCACTGTTAAGATTAAGGAACTCTCCTCATTACATCTTTTAAGTTTCATATTAAGCTCCTGCAATTAAAGGAATTATCAGAGCCCATGTATGTACGACAGCATTTACAATGAACATTCGAGTGGTTGCACCGCTACGTGGCACTTTGGCGTCTTGTGGCTAAGGCGTTGAACAGGATTCTAGTTATCCGAGCAGCGTAAGATGCCTGCCAGTCATTCCACCAAGCAACGCGTTCTCTGCTGCGCATCCAAATCGAAATGGTTTCAGCTTTTTCACATAACATATACCAATTGGGTGAGTTAACTCACTTCTCACAAATGAGATATCTTCAGCCCTTTGCTGTGTAGCGTCACCACAGTAATACGCATAAGGTTGACAGCTTGGCGCTATCTCTGAAGAGCAGAATCACTGCACAATCTATTGATTATCCAGAAGACGCGCCGCTGACCGTGAAGGCCTCAGGTTTCATTGCATTCACGAGTAATAAACATAGCTGCCACACACACAGGCAATAAGTAAATCTCGCATTTAAGTCTCAGTCGCCGGGTGATCTATTCAGAATAGTCACCCGAAAGGTGTAAGTGCACCAATTTAATTTTCAATAATTGGTCCTCATGGTTTAATTCACAGCTGACATCTACAGAAAGTTATGGATACTGCTTTGGTGGAGACCACTGCATGGGGTCATCCATGAAGTCATTTCTTGGACTTAATGCAGTCGATAGATTAAAGTGATAATATTAATAATAATAATAATAATAATAATAACATCAGGTATTTGTCTTTCCTTGCCCCGTATCCTGTGATTCACATATTATGTCTTAGATTAGCTAGAGTTTTAAAATGACTAAGATATATATGGTTATCTTTTAGAATCCCCGAAACCATTGCCCTGAAGAAGACGACCAAGCTCGTGGAAACTATTGAGACCGGAGTGCGGCTTTCATTTTGTCATAATAATTTGAATGACTTAAGCTAGGAGGTACTTGAATTGGAGATGTTTGAACACACACTTTGCCTGCACAGCCCAGGCTCAGTCATGCGCTATTTATTTATTTATTTATTGTACTTATAGAGTGCATTGTTCGCCCGAAAGCATCGTGGAGCTAAGCAATACTCGGGAAAGCACCCAGGAGATAGGAATTAGAAGAGAAAGGTTTTCAACTCTCAGCTGAAGGACAGGTAGTCCTCGTTTTTCTGCAATGTCAGAGGGAGCGAATTGCACAGCTTGGCTGCCACCACAGAAAAGGCTCGACCACCTTTACACATAAAATTAACGCGAGTGACAACCACCTGGCAGGCATGGGTCGAGCGCCAAGTCAGTGTCGGGACAGAGTGACAGAATTTCTGCTGAGGGTATTCTGCACCATTCCCATAGAAGGCACGATGAACTAGGCAGGTGGACTTAAAGGAGACCTGCTTGGCAGCAGGAAGCCAGCGTAGACGGCGAAGGATGGGGGTTGCTTGAGTATGACCCTGGCTGCAGAGTTGTAAAGGACCTGCAGCCAATGGATAAGGTACGCAGGCTGGCATAGAGAAAGTGCATTGCAGTAATCGAGAGCAGATGAGACCGGTGCAGCAAGCACATGGGCCCTAAGCTGAGAAGGGAAGGAAGGGAGGAGCCTTCTGAGAATGTTCAGTGTCAGTGTCAGGACAGAGTGACAGAATTTCTGCTGAGGGTATTCTGCACCATTCCCATAGAAGGCACGATGAACTAGGCAGGTGGACTTAAAGGAGACCTGCTTGGCAGCAGGAAGCCAGCGTAGACGGCGAAGGATGGGGGTTGCTTGAGTATGGCCCTGGCTGCAGAGTTCTAAAGGACCTGCAGCCAATGGATAAGGTACGCAGGCTGGCATAGAGAAAGTGCATTGCAGTAATCGAGAGCAGATGAGACCGGTGCAGCAAGCACATGGGCCCTAAGCTGAGAAGGGAAGGAAGGGAGGAGCCTTCTGAGAATGTTCAGTGTCAGTGTCAGGACAGAGTGACAGAATTTCTGCTGAGGGTATTCTGCACCATTCCCATAGAAGGCACAATGAACTAGGCAGGTGGACTTAAAGGAGACCTGCTTGGCACCAGGAAGCCAGCGTAGACGGCGAAGGATGGGGGTTGCTTGAGTGTAACCCTGGCTGCAGAGTTCTAAAGGACCTGCAGCCGATGGATAAGGTACGCATGCTGGCATAAAGAAAGTGCATTGCAGTAATCGAGAGCAGATGAGACCGGTGCAGCAAGCACATGGGCCCTAAACTGAGAGGGGAAGGAAGGGAGGAGCCTTCTGAGAATGTTTAGCCCAGAGTGGCCTTGCCGGCACATCGCACTAACCCGCACCTCCACGGACAGCGGGCAAGCAGACGGATAGTCAGGGGCGTCGATGCACCTGCGCGGGCCACTTTGCACTTTTCAGATATTGGAATAATGCTCATGTAAGATGTCTCTATTTCAGAAAAGCAATGTGTTATTTTTTATTTAATATTTATGATTGTTAATGAATAGGTCCTGGTTGTTAAGGCACCACATGAACAATGAAAAGCATTGCATGGGAGTAACATGCTCAGGTCAGTAGCAAGAGAGGCTAAAGGAAGAGGGGCACCATAAAATGAGGGTCTAGCAGAAAAGGATGTAAGAAACAGATATCTCTCTAGGGCATCCATATTCTTCTCCTGTAGAGGCGTGTGTTTGGTGTTTAATGTACCCCTGAACTGTTGGGGTACAGGGAACCCTTGTGTAGGTGCCCCGCTATTCCCAAGCAACACAGAGAAGGCTCCAGAGGGGTCTTCAAAAAGGGGGTGGGGCGGTGCATCTGGTACTGTACAAAGCCTCTCCTCGCCTCAGTCTTCAGAGTGAGGCCTGGCTGTCTGCTGCGGCTCCTCTGAAAGTCTTTCTGTCTGTAGCTGGAAACACAGAAACAATCCCTCTCTCTGCCAGGACTGCCTTATGGGTCCTCCTACCTTATAGGCTGTCTCCTGGGCAACCAGCCCCTCACAGGTTCTACCTACCTGCCACCTGGGGCAGAAAGACCCACTCTGAAATGTTCTCCTTCAAGGACGTGGCTGGGATTCAACCCTCTGGCAATACCTGATTACAAACCCGAGGAGTAAACTGGTTCTGCACCAACAGCCCCTCACCCTCACTTTAGTTGCATGAACTCTGTGTACAAAGGGGACAGAAAAGCTGCTTGCCACCCAAAATAAATCACCTAGAAGTGTAAATGCAGCGCTTAGATTTCCACTCCTGTTTCAGGTGTGGAAGTGTAAATGAAGTGATAGAGATGCTCATGCTTTGCATGGACATTTCTATTTGGGGCGTGGGATGTGGGCGCATGATGCTTTCCCCTGAACCTGGCCTGCGACAGTGGAGACCAGGCACTGGTGAAAGAGCCACGAGGGCTGGTCAAGTTCAGAATATGTCCCTTTATGAAACAGTGATGAGAACAGAAATGCATCATTCAATCTTACAGAATACGCCCTAAGCATACATGTTGTGGACGTGTTTAAAATACATGTGAACATGTATTTGTGTATGCGGTTTTGTTTAAATGAGTAAGTACAATTTCCATATCTGTACTCTCTCCTTTTGCATGTCCCCTCGGCAAACACAATTGAAAAAAAAAAACCCTGTGCAAACCTTTTCCCCTGAATGATGCTGGCATCTGTGATTCCTCAGGCAATTTGCTTTACCAACCTCCTCTACCGTTAAAGACTAGTGCATGCTGCCTCCTGACATGCCCGATTGATCATGAGTCTTTGATGAACAGGAGTATTTACAGGACATTCTATGATACATATAATGACTGCGATCATGATAGGTTTCTCTTCTTGCACATTCCTTTTGCTGTGACTATCACCCCTGTGTGCTGGCTTCATACTCCATTGAGCATCTGATGAGGACACTGGTTGTGCTTGAAGACCACTGTGTCCCGCGTTTCATGAGCCTTGCATTGCAGAGACTAACCACCACTTCACATGCGGTCTAAACGCCCACTGGGGGTTGGGGCAGGCTTGGCGGTAGGGGGCAGTGCTGTGCCCGATGCAACACCCTAGAGGGACTTGGATCTCTGCACTTAGTGCAAGAGAAGCTACTAACCCTGACAGCTTTCTTAATGGACACCACTATAGTTGTGGGCCCACCCTGAGAACATCTAGGAACCACTTTGCATTACCCCTGGGTAAATTATTAATATCATATGTGACCAATAACTTCCCTACACAAGTTTATGACTAAAAACAACAAGCATTTACACTTGCAATATAGGACATCACTATACTCATGAATTAAAAGGCATAACGAATTCCCTCACTCTTGTATTTAGAATGTCTGAATGTGTATTCTCTTGTACAGCTAATATTTGAGCATTACTAATAGTATCATCCCCGATATTAGCAATACTCTAGTTCAGCACATAGACATACATGTAAATGCAGCTGCTGCTTAATCCCTTTCATCAGCCAGTGCGTGTCTGGGTGCACGTATGCTTACTGGCTGAGGTGCAAGGGTAGCAGAGGCTATTGAATGCACTGTGCCCTGACTGGCATCACACCCAATTCAATGCAGCTCCACACATCTGAGACTAGCTAGTAGCTAGATGAACGAAAATGCACCACGTAGTAGCTAGATGAACGAAAATGCACCATGGCCAGTCTTGACTGGCAAAAGTCAGAGAATGGAAACCTGTGAAAAATAGGTAAACACTGTTTATTCAACCCCCAAAATATACAAGCAGACAGAACATGCGAATTTGGAAAAATTGGCAAAGTTCACATTTTTTTGTAACAAAAGCAAGTGTCCTGTGTCCTCGTATTGGACTATCTGCTGTTTATCGCGCCTAGAAGCACTTGTGTGCAGGCGCGTTAGGAATGCCGGGCCGCAGCAAGTCACATTATTATTCTTACCACAGTCGGACAGGAGTCCTGTCAGCACATGGAGCCCTATCCAGCTCTGCCTGTCAACTCTGCCACGCATGGAATCTGCTCGCCAGGAAACCTCAGGGTGATCTCTCTGTCAGATGTTGTTTTATAGGGTAAACATCCCGACTTCACCTGCTCCCAGCAGCCTATCCTGGCAGTCTCTAATCTGAATTCCTGACCTTTTCACCCAATCTGCCATTGTTTTAAGAAAAAGATTGGACATGCGTGAAATGGTGGTGGCATGTTCTGTAATCTGGGTCCCATCCCATATTTAGCCAGCCCAAGACAAAACGCAGCGCCCCCAATACAAATAAAACTGAAACAGGCAGATGGTCCTTTTCCCAAATCCTAAAGTGTTTTTAAGAAAAGATCAAGATCATGTTGCGTAAATAACCAAAAATAATGAAATATTCAAGTATTGGGCTATTGTATTTTTTTATACACCACAGAGTGTGATACCTCATGGGACTTAGACGTCATTTTAATTGACTTCATTTTAGACTGTTTTGGAACAAAATGAGGTAAGCAGATTGTAGAAGTGTTATTAAATGCAATACAGAATCTTTATTTTAAATTGTACATACTATATAAAACCAATTTATAAACATCATTAAACCAATCTCTCTTTAGCATACTACAGATGTCTAAAACATGACAATGCCTATGTCGAAGAAAGCATTTGTTCATTTTAATGTGCAAAGACACTCTCCCACTAAAGTGCAAAATTCATATGTGCAAATGTGCAAACAATTGTATAATGCATTAAGTAAAACTCAGACATTCAATTCAGAAAAAATGTGGAAGAAAAACTTCCAAAAAGATAAACACTTTTTTTACACGCCATTTATAGGGCTCACAATATATGGGACATTGAAGTGATCGTCAAGTACAGGTATTAAAGAGGAGTATAGATATAAGCAAACCCCTCCATCTATGATTTCTAGATCTCCCTTAACAATAGTTTCGACGGAACCAACATCTAAGACCCTCAATGGGAACAGATGTGTCTGTCTTCCTCAGGACTTGAAAGCATTGAATGCTTTTTTCTACTTGTCCTCTCACGCCATAAGGTTCCTGGCACCGGTAAGTACATGCTAGCTGCCAACGGGTGTCACCCATCTCACGTAATCATGATTGTGCTTGTCTTCATATATCACACCAACATTCTTAGACCGTTTTTTGTTCCGGGCGTCAGAAAACAAACAAGGAGCACCGCGTAGTTGTTAGTGACCGGCAATTTGCCTACATCTCGCGGTTGTCCTTTTCAAAGACGAATCATGGATATAACAAGTGTGCTGGTATCGCCTCCTCATGTAATGGTCGATAACACAAAGGACCGGCCGCTAGTATCCCGCACTAATCCAGCACAAAGCTGAACCTTGATGGTCAACCTAGAAAACAGAGCATTAATCACAGGTCAGTGAAGTATCTAGAGCATTTCTACAGACCAGGGACTATGAATGAAACAATGTGCATTCCATATCCTCTTTGGCCAAAGGCGCATCATTTTATATCAGCGTGTCATGCCATTAGGGCGAGTTGTCTGATCTTAACATATTGTAGATACTCGGAAAGCAAATCCAAATACTAACAATATAAAATATTAGTAACACATGATCACTTGTTGATGGCAAGCAAATTTGCAGGGGTAGCTTTAGTTTCGCAAACCATACATTCACCATATAGTCTTCCAACCACACTGTTTGTAGATCATGTAGTCATGTACAAATGAAATGATTAGCTGCTATCACTGGGTCCATTCTTCCAGTACGTTCAAACCATTACGCTAGCTCTGCACATGATAGATCCACCACTGTCCTCTCAGAGATAACCTCGCAGCAATGCTTGGTCCATCATTGCTCCTGATCTTATTGATGGCCCCCCATTTTAAATCGTCACAATAGTAATTCTTCTCAATATAGTGAGCTACCAATGGTGCAGTAATGTTTTTATTACGGATTTTAGACTTGTGCTCCGTAATTCTTAATTTGATGGCTCTCGAGGTTTTACCTATGTATGTTTTGTCACAAGGACAAGTTATTGCGTATACAACATTTTTACTGTTGCAAGTGGTATGCTTTTTCAAAAACCAACTTTTAGAACTAATAACAACAGTAGTACAGGCTGAAATGGAACTACAGTGGCAGCGTCTTCCACATGGGAAATGGCCAATGACTGGCACCTGGCCCATGCTGAAGTAATCGTTGGTTGTTCTTCACCCGTGGAGCCTCTATCGGCTTTGGAGATCCATTCCTTTACATTTTGCCTTTTTTAAAAGCAGATACTGGGCATTGTAAAGCAGGGTTATTCAGTAGTAGCAAATGCTAATGTTTAGATGTTGCTTTTTTATATCATTGCAATGAGTATTGTATGTCGTGGCGCATACTAGGCAATCATTGATATTATCTGTATTGGTGTTTTTGACCAGAAAGTTGTCTCTATGTTGGTATTTAGACAGTTTCAATAGTTTACATGGATAACCTCTTTCTAATAATCTGCTTTGTATTATAGCGGACTGAATAGACTAATCCTCTGTTTTAGAGGAATTGCATCTTGCCCTCAAGAATTGACCATAACGTATATTTTTACGTAGTGCTTCAGAGTGAAGACTTTCATAATGCAGGATGGTGTTTCTATTCGATTCCTTGTGGTATAGATCGACTAATATATGTCCGTTCTCTTCTTTGATCAATAGATCCAAGAAGGGTATTTGTTTTTATTTGACTTCAAGGTAAAACACAAATTAAGATTGAGGGGCTGATTCATGGAATTATTTGCGCCGTAAAATAGGGATTTGTGCGCCATTCTGCCCGTAAATCCCCATTTGTTAAACAGATCACACAAATTAAAGAGGACTTTGAATTTGCAGGCAGGTAGAATGTCCAAAGGTCCTTGGGTTTCACACTCCTCACAGCATCTTGCCTCTCATGCCAGTGATTTGGGTCTCTTCAGACCAGTGTACAATGGGGGCCTGTTTCTGAAAATGATCGATGCACGTGACCAAATCCTGCTTAGCCCATTGCAGTGTCAGCATCTGCAGCCCTCTGGACTGGCTAGCATAATAACGCTTGAACCTCTTCCTAAGGCAGAGCTAAACTCTGCACAATTGCAAAGGAATCGACTACCTGACTTTATGGAGGGAGTACCCCATGTTATGCCGTCTGGTTTGTGTGATAAAGATGGCCTTGCCTTGCTCACACAAGAAATGCAATAAAAATTGGGCTTGAAGAATTTAGCGTATTGACTCTGGGTATCAAGGAACTGCTCAACTGGAGTGGGATTATAAACTGTGTTTTGAGTGACAGCATGAGGGGTGCTATCCGGAGGCAGGGGTTGGTTATCCAGATGCAGCACCACCTGTGACCAGGCCGGGCAATGACACATGTGACACAAACTGGTGAGATTCAAAGGATTGCTTTATTAGGTTCTTGATCTAGGAAGAAATTGGAATGAACACCTTAAAGGACTAAGGAAACATACTACTAAGAAGGAACACAAAGTGTCGGGGAGAGGGCAGCACAAAGTGTTCCCTTTCTCCAGGTCTTAAACAACTCTAGGAGGTATCTCCAAATACTACAGTTCCTAACCTAAGCTTAACAAGTCCTTATCCCTCCTGGAACAACCTAATCTATATATTAATTGTCCAACAATATGGCTTCAGAAAGTTTCAAATCTAATTTTAATGGGCCCTCTTCCACTTGGCTATCTCTAAGCTAAAACACAAAGGTTTCGAGTATTGACCAAAAAAGGAGTTCACAAATCCTATTTTGAAATGTCCAACACTAGTCTAAAACAACCAACACAGAAAAGGTCTCTTGGGAAGGCTCTTCTCATGTGAATCACATTCCGGACAATTCTTTGGTCTTCCTGATTTCTTGATGCATCTTCAAGATCTTCCCTAGGTTTTCAAGCAATTTCAGGCTTTCCTCCATCTCATAGCAATAGTCTTAGGTATTTCCTAGACTTTGGGTTTTCTTAGCATTCACTTCCAGTCCTCAAGTTTCCCAGCATTCACATCAAGTCTCTCTTAGACCTTGGTTTATCAGAGTTTGGATTCATATCAAGTTTCTCCTAGACCTCTGGATTATCAGGATTCACGCCAGGTCCCTCACGGACCTTGAGTTTCTCAGAATTCACATCAAGTCTCTCTCCAAGAGTTTGTGTTTGTCAGGATTCATATCAGGTTTCTTCCAGACCTCTGGATTATCAGGATTCATGCCAGATCGCTCACGGACATTGAGCTTCTCAGAATTCACATCAGGTCTCTCTCCAAGAGTTTGGGTTTGTCAGGATTCATATCAAGTTTCTCCCAGACCTCTGGATTATCAGGATTCATGCCAGGTCCCTCACGGACCTTGAGTTTCTCAGAATTCACATCAGGTCTCTCTCCAAAAGTTTGGGTTTGTCAGGATTCATACCAGGTTTCTCCCAGACTTTGGTTGACCAGGATTCACATCAGTAAAATGTGTATTTATCCCCCTTCATTCAGGGTCTTTTTTAGACAGCAGATATTATGTGGCCCTCCTCACAGGAATGTTATCTGTATTGAGTCTTTAGGTGTCCCTTGACCTCCAGGCTTCCTTCCGTTTTCTCTGCTTGAGTACCCTCATCCCAGGTCATCCTTTCATTCAGGTTCTATTGTGTGAGTAGGTTTTCTGGATTCTGTATCCCCAGAACAGATGATGTGAGGCTGTGAAACATGCACTACCTCTTCTGAGGAAATGGCTTTCCAGCACATCCAGGGGTCCACTGTAATATCACTGGCTTCCTTCTGGTCTTCCATCTGTACCCTTTATCTCAATTAATCGTCACTAATGTACTGTCCTTCAGGCATGTTAGCCTCTGTCTCCAACAGTAGCGATTGTCTTGGCAGAGTTGCCCAGAGCAAGGCCAGTGGCTAAGATTAATCCATAACCTTCCACCTTTCACAATTTATGGTTACAGTCTTTCCCCCTAGGCCAGATAGGATATGCTCAGGCATGGGTCCCTTGCTTGCTCTCAGAACTGCACAGGAACCAAAGAATGTGACTGACAGTCCCGCCATGACAGCTGCGTGAGCCAGCAATAGGTTCAAGGCCAAATAGAGACCCAAAGGGCCAGGACTCCCAGGATGGTTCAGCATGAGGTGGCTGAGAAGGTGCTAGTGCAATGACATGTTGAGAAGTCCATCCTAGATGCAGTAGAGGCTGGAGGACGAGGGCAGCATTGTGGCACCGGTAAGGATTTCTGGCAGCAGGAACCACAATTGTAACTGCAGTGGAAGATACGAACAACACCACAAGGTTTCCTGCCCTGTTTCCTCAACAATAAGTATGCTGAAAGTGGGCTAGCTCCCGGTATGTGGCAGCTTGCCTGGATACTGGTGGTCTGATGAGGGAAGGAGACACACCCTGCATCCTGGAGTTAGCTAGCAGAAGCTGGTGCTGAAAGGAGAGCTTGCCAGGAGGTGTGAAAAGAGAGTGATCTAATGCAGTCAGAACAAGAGTGACAAGAAACCCAGGAAGTGGGTGCAGGAAGATGGAGCAGTGCACAAAAAAAGATGAATTCAGGAATAACCGGACTGAGAGGCAGGCGGGCAGAAGGGCTTGCAGCAGGGAAGAAGGGAGGAGCAGGCAGGAGAGGCTGGCACCTGAACAGGCACAGGATCGCCATATGTCAGAATGGGGAGATGAAACCAGCAGAGTAGAGTAGATTGTGGGGTACATTTACCAGCCCAACAGAAATCCCTGCATCACAAAACTGCATGTTTGCAGTTACCGAAATAATGGCTGCACTGTGTCTGCTGGGCACAAATGGGGCAAGATGGAGCATAGTCACCCCGAGAATAGCTGCATTTATTTTCTTCATGTGCACCCAAAAAGAGAAATTCAAAGTCAGAATGGCTCAGCGCTGCTGTGCTGTCAACACAAAAATGTAAACACTGCAAAAGAAAATGTTCTGCATTGAAAACGACCTTGCCCTGGTGCTATTTTCATCTTTAAACATCAGGAAGCCCCTTTACAATTATGAAAGGCCCAGAGGTGTGGGAATTATCAACATTGTCAGACTGGCCAGCACTTTTGCAGCCAGGGACAACGGATCAAGGGGACATGGCCTTGTCATAAGGACGTGTGAATTCCTTTGACACCTTTCCTCGGCATCCATTGCCTGGGGTCAAAGAGCATAATGGTAACCCTGTTGTTCAACTGACCAAGGAAAGTCATTTGGATTGGGGTTGGAAAGACTGCCAACTTTTGGGAACAGAGCCAGCCCATTTGAATCAAAATACTTTTTACATAAGACATCTATTTCAGTAATATGAATAAGCAGTAATGTGAAATTATGATGGTTTTTAATCTAATTATTGTATCAGTAAGAAGAGACTATGTGGGTTATCCTAGCATGTAGGGACGTGAATGGCATCAAAGAGGCATTTTTAAAGAAAGCGTACATGACACAGATGTAAAGATTTTATGGAAATATGCCCGAAATTGATAGGCTCATGTGTAGCCATTTGTAGAATTTTAGGTGAAATGTTTTCCTTCAAAATGGAGAAAGATTGCCAGAAGGACAAAGCAGAATCGCACAGACTTGGGTTCGAAATGACAATTTCCTTATAAAATATGGGATCTGATTTTCATGAGTAGAACAATTGTGAATATAAGTGTTTTGTTTCATAACTGAGTTTGGCGAAAGTAACTGTGGTATAACAAAGCACATCATAAAACACACACCCTAAGACTGATGTCACTTCCCTGGGTCCAATCTGCTTGCAGGGAGTCGATGACATCCACAGCCTCACCTATCCTATTTTAGAGGTATGTCGAGGTTATTTCCGCCCACATAGTAAAAATCCTCTGATGTCATCCTGCGTATAAAGGAGGAAGCATAGAGGGAGTCAATAGATTCAAAAATCCGACATTCAAAAATCCAACCTTCACAATCCAGAGATACAGACATTCAACATTCACCCTGCACAACTCCAGAGCCAGGTCAGAGGCAGAACCTCCTATCCAGGCAGAACCTCCTATTCAGGCAGAACCACTATCCAGAATTAAATCCTACAAACATCCCAATAATTCAGGGAGAAAGGGGGAAAGGCTGCTGACCTGTTGGGAGAATCCAGTGACTAGACCTGTCCTTGTCCAGCTGATGCACCCCACTGTCCACAGTGACCAGACCCCGGTTGCCCCACTGTTCCCTTAAAGGATTGCCCGCTGCTGCCCAGTGACAAGATCCTTGTCCCGCTGTCCAGAGACCCGGTCAGCTGTCCAAACTACGCTACCCAAGTGTATTTTGTAAGTCTCACCCTTCTTCAATATCAAAAAGCTGCATACACCACTCTGTTACCTTGCATTCTGTCCCATCTTATAAGAAATCTTATAAGTACCCTAGTAACTTCTTAAATTGTCAGAATCCTCTGTGTATCCTGTCCTGTGTAAGTCCTTAGTACTAGTCTAAATAAATTGATTAATTTCCCATAGAGATGAACGCGGCGTGAATAGGGTAACCCTGCAAATTAACCTCCTTGTGTACCATGTCTTTCTTTAATAATGTAGCCATTTAAAATATAGTTGCAGTAGAACAAATCAGTTTGCTAACAAAACCGAGTTTGCCCGTGAAAGTGTTTCCCTTCTCAAATCTGTTTTTCCTTTCCTTTAAAAAATCCCATACTGATACCCATCAAGAGTCACCCTGTCACTTTAGTATCATACCTGTTATGTGCCTTTGTACCTCATCCGTAAAACCAATTTCCAATTTTGACTGTTTAGCACATTGTAAGTTGTTTGCTTGCTTTAAACCCTTGAAAACTAAGAAATTTCAATTCTGCCACGTGTGATTTTTGCTGCACTGTTTCCTTCCCAAAGTCGATATTCTCACCAATATGAATGTTGTTTAGTAGCTCGCCTTGTAGCTTGTAAGTTTTCTTGCTCCTTTAGTAAAGCCACACTAATTCCTGTCTTATCCATTCAACCGCCCATGTAAAATAACTATTCAGTAATTGCAAATGCCATTTTGCTAATTTTTCAAGGGTTTTGAATCTGATTTTGGCCTCCCATTTAAGGGTGGTAGGTTTTTCCCTATTATACCTGACTGCTTGCTACTCCTCTCCACCTACACATGGTTAACAGGGGTTTGAGGGAGTGTTGCAGGGGGAATGCCTAACAGTTGTGCCATTTGAAAGTATTACCCTAAAAGTAATCTATCTTTCATTCATTTTTGCATCGATGTGTCTGATGTTAGAAGGTTAAATTAAACGTACCCTATAATTTTGCTGTGTACCTATCACCACACTGGTGATTGCTGCCCAATACTAAATATGTTTGATTTCATTAAAAATTAAAAATAAATAAATATTTCATTATTACAAACCGGCGTGGTTCATGGCCCATGGCGACACAGGGTGTACGTCAAGTGGGGTGTGAGGCGGGCTGGCTGCCTTCTCAAAGCTGAATCAGAATTCAATAAAATTAAAAGTTTATAGTAGAAAGAGTCCAGGTCTGGAGTGTGTCGTGTCTTTAAATCTGTGACAAGATGGTGGCCAAGAGGATGGGTCATGGGGACAGACCTAAGCTAGGGTGCCAATCTGAAAAGACTGGAGGAGCAGACAACAAGCCCTTGAGTAGGAATGTGAGTCAGCCTGGATAACATCGATGCTGGGAATAGCCTCACCAGAACTGCAGCGTTGGGCAACCCCTCGCCCGCTGGGGTCTGTGAAGGGAATGCTGGAGCCTCGCAGGCCCTCCAGACAATTTCAGACCACAGGGATTTCAAAACGCAGAAATTGTTTATTCAGCTGTATCAACACCAATTGATTCCTAAACTGATGTATGGATCGGCGTTCCTAGAGATTAATTCATATTGGTCAAAATTGAAAGCACTTGTGTAGAGAAAAGGTCTTGTCTTACCTCAACGTACCCTTATAGCCGTGATCAGGCACATACTGGGTCTGGTTTCACTACAGGCACGCTCTAGCTGGAGACTGTTGCTATTGTAAGACTAAGTTTTGTCACCCCATCTGGGAGTTTATTTATTATGCTTCAGGAGGAATTATTTGCCAAGGTGTTACTTAATTGCAAACCAGCTGTGACCGACTGTTAAGAGATTGGCTCATGGCGGAGGCGTTGCACCTCCTGCACGGAACGACACAACAGAAATGCTTTGAAGCAGACTGGATCTCGAATAGAGAATTATTGATGCAATACTGTGTGTTTGATCATTTCAGATGGTATAATAAAGCCTTTGATATTGTTGTACCTTATCTGATCAAACACCCATCACATGGTTTTAGGAGTTCACGTTTAAGATTTAAATTGAACCTATTTCCGACTAAGGATATTTTAGCTTTGAGAGCTGGGATTCTGGAAACTGAGAGAACTTGCCTTCGCTGTAATAAATCCGTTGAAACTTTAAAACACTTATTCATGGAATGTTCATCAGTGCCTTGAGTCTGGAATCTAGTGTTTGGAAAATGTGTATGGAATATAGATTTTTTAGTGCTATTGGGATTCTGGCAACGTATTTGAAATCTGAATGAACTGGATATTAATACTGCTGTTATTAGTTTTGTAAATCTTGTTTTGTTGTACATTTGTGCAGGCTTTTGTATTTGCATTTTGTGAAAGTTATAACTGAGGTGGATTTTTTATCCTTGATATGATTGTTTATGTGCTGGAACGAAGTGTGTATTTTTAGGATGTGTGTAAATGTGAAATGTTCCTCGGGAACTAAAACACATTAAACGAAATACAGTAGAAGATGTTTTCTGCCCTTTTACACTAATGGAGATGTTGTTCCCATTTTTGTAGCAGGATCTTTTGGTCCCTTCTTTGCTAGAAGGCATTTTGTTTCCTTTCTTTGCTAGAGGATACTTACTTATCTTTTCTGCTAACAGATGTGCTGCTTTCATGTTGGTTAGAAGATATTACATTTCCTGTCTTGCTAGTGAATATTTTGTTCATATTTTGCTGCAGGGTATTTTGATCCCTTTTTAACATTATTGTTCCTTTCGTTATTATTTGATGTTTTGTTCTCTTTTCTGCCAGCAATGTCTCATTCTTGTTTTCACGTGAAGATCTTAAGTTTCTTTTTCTTCTAGTGAAGAATGTGTTATTTTATTTTGCTAGGCAATGATATGGTCTTGTTTTTGCTGATGGTTGTTTGGTTTCCTTTCTTGGCTAGAGGATGTGCACTCTCTTTTGCGCTATCAGATATTTTGTTCCCATTTTGGTTAAAAGATTTTAAGTTTGATTTACTGCTAAAGAAGACTTAGGCCCTCATTACGACCCTGGCGGATTTTTTCCGCCATCGGCGGACTTTTCCGCCATGGCGCAAAGTCCCTTTACGCCATGGCGGATGGCGGACTTACCGCCCCATTCCGAGGTCGGCGGGGCGGTAAGTCCCCATTGACCCATTTACCCTTCCCCATTCCCATTTCGGCCCCATAGGGCTCAATGGGAGTGGGGAAGGTGTTAATTACGCCACCGTACACTACGGTGGCGTAATTAACACCGAGGTCCCATAGCGCCATGGATTTTTACGCCCGCAAAAAGCGGGCGGAAAAATGACCATGGCGCTATGGGAACTCGTAGTTGGCGGTAAGGGGTCGGCGCAGCTAACGCTGGCGCAAACCCCTTAGCGCCAGGGTCCTAATGAGGGCCTTAGTTATTTTTTGATAGATGCTGTTTTTTCATATTTTTGCCAGAGCTTATTTTGTTTCCTTTATTTCCTAAAGGATATTTTATTTGCTTTCCGGCTACTGAATGTGTTGTTCGCATTATGTTTAGAACATTGTAAGTTTCCTCTTCTGCTAGAGAACACTTTGTCATTTTTTGCTGGACCGTGTTTTACTCTAATTTTTGTCAGAGGTGGTTTTGTTTCCTTTCTTTCCTAAAGGATGTGTTGTTTGCTTTTCTGACAGTGGATGTGTGGTTCTCATTTTGGTTAGAAGTTCTGATGTTTTCATTTTTGCTACTTACTATTTGGATCATGTTTTTGCTGGATAGTGTTTTGCTCCCCATTTTGTTGATGAATCTTGTGCTTGTTTTTTCACTCGTGGGTGTTTTTCTACATATTTTTGCCAGAGGACGTTTGTCTCATTCCTTTGTTAGAGGTTGTTTTGTACATTTGGTGCAGTAATTTCCAAGCTGGGTAGTATTAGTGATACATTAGCAAAAGCTGCATTTACATTATATTAAGGAGCCCACAATTGTGTGAAACACATCAGTGGTAATTGAGATTTTTTTATTTTATTTCAGCTCACATAAAAAGCCACATGACTTTAACTATGACTTTAACCAATGACATCATTCAGAGCCTTGGCTTGGAATTCCTTAAACTGAAAAATAAGTGTCTGGAGTAAGAAGCATCATCATTGGCTTGGGCTCAGGCTCCACCAGTGCCCTGAACCTGCAGGGAATTATATGGTTAACTTCCTGCAAGGTGTTTGTGAGTAAGCAGAGAGTTGTAGGGAAGGCTCTGTGTATGGGGCACGTGACAGAATAGGCCCATCTTCCATGTCAATTACAAGTCATTACCTTGGAATAGATTTGGGAGACCTTTGTAACTGACAGCAGTGACTCCCTTTTCAGCAATTTTGTCGATTTCTTTCATATTAGGACTCTCCTCACATGCGTTCCTCTGGATTGCGTCATTTCCACTCTCTAGCCGGTATGTGCCAGACCCAGATGACTCTATTCTCTCCTTCGAAATGATAATGAGGCTTTAATTTGAGCTTCATTACTGGAATTAAATTGTTCAGGAGTAGCTACCCATTGACTTTAATCTTCTATAAATACTCATACGGTGCTTGAAAAAGGACACAGCAGCGCAACTTGTCTGGGTTCACGCAGTCCGGGGAGTGGACCCTTGAATTTGAGCATTGGTTTGCTGTGAAGACCGCAGGCGATCTTGGAGCGAGGACACAGGATGCTGGGGATGGCGCGGAGGGTCAGCCTCATAGTTGTGGTTTTGTGGATCTGCTTGGCAGGTAAGCCCTTTTAAGCTTCACTAGGGCACGGGTGCCCACTTGAGCGGGCGATTACTTGGGCAAAGAGGGCGAGTGCCCTTAGGCACCCCCACATCTTCTGCTTGAGGTTTGATTCAGAGTTAGGTTATATAGCTCCATGGTGTGAGGGCATGATGAATGCTGTGTATGTGAGAATTTATCCAACAAAAAGTAGAGGTGTCTGTATCTAGGACCCCTGGGGTCTACGCTGAGGGTCTGACCTGTCCCACTACATGATCCAGCAATCCCAGCGTGCACAGAAAAATGTAACACATGAGTAACTTCTCCATCGGTAAAATGCTCAGCATCCGACAATGCATGGACCCCTCTAAAACTACGCCCTCACCCCCTCCCACTAATACTGTCATCACTCAAAAAACAAGCACGGCCCCCCTGAGGACTATTACATCTAAGGACCACGCCTGGAGTCACTAAAACCAAAGTCAGTACCGGAGGAAACTCTACCTGCTGACTTATTCAAACAGGTCAGACGCTACTCTTTCCCATTCCTCTGAATAGTGAATGCTTCACTCATCAATGCATCCTTCAAGAAGCCCAGGAAATACCCACCCTAGGCCCGGATTACCTCGCCGACTATGGGCGGATCACTAGACTTCCGTTTATTGAAAAATCATCGAGAAAGCGCTGGTGATCCAACGCCTTGATCCAATCACCCAACAAGGTCTGCTCCATGCCAACCAATCTGGTTTCAGAACAGTGAGTAGGATGTAAACCGTGACCATCCAGGTCATAAACTATACTCTCCACTTCATGGACAAAGGAGACCCCGCCTCCTAGTCATCCATGACCTCTCTGCTGCGTTCGACACAGTCGGCCATGACACACTGAACAGCCTTACCACTAACAGAATGGGGTGCCCAGCACAGTAGCCTCCCGGTGTACCTCCTGCCTCTCAGAGAGGTATACCCAGAAGTACAGATGGGCACCTCCAGACTGGACCATTGCTCCTCCAAAAAGGTTCAACCATCGCCCAGTCATTTTTAACCTGTATCTGGAGCTACAGGGGTGACTTCCTGGGGACCCAAACATCTCAGCTCACTAACCCAATGGAACACTAGCTCCTTTGCATGAGGGCAGCCTCAGCACTCATGCAGTTCTGGAAGGCATTCAAGACTCAGCTCTTGAGGGACCACCAAGGAAACACTAAGGACCCTCAAATACTCATCAGGGGAAAAGCACCACTGGGGCCAGTACCTCCCAGACCCACAGCTGAAGTGTGTGCCCTGTGGGGCCAGTTCAATGTGTGTTGCAATCCTCGCCCGCCATTGTACAGCACCCAGTACAAGCCCAATTGCACATGCAGGGCAGAAAGAAAAGAGAAGGAAGGTGAAAAGAAGTGACAGGGAGAGATAATGGAGCAGGGAAAGAGAGTCAAAGGGTGAGACACAGAGAACATGCAAGCGAGAAGAAGGGAGTAAGGCAGAGAAGAGAAAAAGATTACATCGGGAAGATGGAAGAATAAAGAAAGGAAAATATAGCGTTAAGACCCGATCAGGCGGGAAGAATTGGGTCTTATCACCCCAGGGCCAAGGGGTTTCTCCATCTTGAATCTTGCACGAGGATCGTGATTATCAACTGGGACACTTCCCAGGGCCTTGACTGATCCTTGGTTTTTCTTTCTGCAGGTTCTCATGTCTCCAATGCGCAGATAACTACTGCTGCCACTACTGCTGCCACCACTGCTGCCACTACTGCTGCCACTACTGCTGCCACCACAGCAGCAACAACAGCCGCCACCACTGCTGCCACTACTGCTGCCACTACTGCTGCCACCACTACTGCAGCAACAACAGCTGCCACCACTGCTGCCACCACTGCTGCCACTACTGCTGCCACCACTGCAGCAACACTAGCCTCCACCACTGCTGCCACCACTGCTGCAACTACTGCAGCAACAACAGCACCCACCACTGCTTCCACTACTGCTGCCACTACTGCTGCCACTACTACTGCAGCAACAACAGCTGCCACCACTGCTGCCACCACTGCTGCAACTACTGCAGCAACAACAGCCGCCACCACTGCTGCCACTACTGCTGCCACCACTGCTGCCACTACTGCTACCACCACTGCTGCCACCACTGCTGCAACTACTGCAGCAACAACAGCCGCCACCACTGCTGCCACCACTGCTTTCACCACTGCTGCCACCACTGCTGCCACTACTGCTGCCACCACAGCAGCAACAACAGCTGCCACCTCTGCTGCCACTACTGCTGCCACCACTGCTGCCACCACTGCCTCCACCACTGCTGCCACCACTGCTGCAACTACCGCAGCAACAACAGCACCCACCACTGCTTCCACTACTGCTGCCACTACTGCTGCCACCACTACTGCAGCAACAACAGCTGCCACCACTGCTGCCACCACTGCTGCCACCACTGCTGCAACTACTGCAGCAACAACAACTGCCACCACTGCTGCCACCACTGCTGCCACCACTGCTGCCACCACGGCTGCCACTACTGCTACCACCACTGCTGCCACCACTGCTGCAACTACTGCAGCAACAGCCACCACCACTGCTGCCACCACTGCTCCCACCACTGCTGCCACCACTGCTGCCAATACTGCTGCCACCACAGCAGTAACAACAGCTGCAGCCACTGCTGCCACTACTGCTGCCACTACTGCTGCCACCACTGCTGCCACCACTGCTGCCACTACTCCTACAACCACTGCTGCAACTACTGCTGCCACCACTGCTACCACCACTGCTGCCACCACTGCTGCAACTACTGCAGCAACAACAACCGCCACCACTGCTGCCACCACTGCTGCCACCACTGCAGCAACAACAACCGCCACCACTGCTGCCACCACTGCTGCCACTACTGAGGCCACCACTGCTGCAACTACTGCAGAAACAACAGCCGCCACCACTGCTGCCACCACTGCTGCCGCTACTGCTGCCACCACTGCTGCTACCACTGCTGCAACTACTGCAGCAACAACAACCGCCACCACTGCTGCCACCACTGCAGCAACAACAACCGCCACCACTGCTGCCACCACTGCTGCCACTACTGAGGCCACGACTGCTGCAACTACTGCAGAAACAACAGCCGCCACCACTGCTGCCACTACTGCTGCCACCACTGCTGCAACCACTGCTGCAACTACTGCAACAACAACAGCCACCACCACTGCTGCCACCACTGCTGCAACTACTGCAGCAACAGCCACCACCACTGCTGCCACCACTGCTGCCACCACTGCAGCAACAACAACAGCCACCACTGCTGCCACCACTTCTGCCACCACTGCTGCAACTACTGCAGCAACAACAGCTGCCACCACTGCTGCCACTACTGATGCCACCACTGCTGCAACAACAGCTGCCACCACTGTTGCCACTACTGCTGCCACCACTGCTGCCACCACTGCAGCAACAACAGCCGCCACCACTGCTGCCACCACTGCTGCCACTACTGCTGCCACCACTTCAGCAACAACAGCTGCCACCACTGCCACCACCACTGCTGCCACCACTGCTTCCACTACTGCTGCCACCACTACTGCAGCAACAACAGCCGCCACCACTGCTGCCACCACTGCTGCCACCACTGCTGCAACTACTGCAGCAACAACAGCTGCCACCACTGCTGCCACTACTGCTGCCACCACTGCTGCCACTACTGCTACCACCACTGCTGCCACCACTGCTGCAACTACTGCAGCAACAACAGCCGCCACCACTGCTGCCACCACTGCTCCCACCACTGCTGCCACCACTGCTGCCACTACTGCTGCCACCACAGCAGCAACAACAGCTGCCACCACTGCTGCCACTACTGCTGCCACTACTGCTGCAACTACTGCAGCAACAACAGCACCCACCACTGCTGCCACTACTGCTGCCACTACTGCTGCCACTACTGCTGCAACCACTGTTGCCACCACTACTGCAACTATTGCAGCAACAGCCACCACCACTGCTGCCACCACTACTGCCACCACCGATGCAACTACTGCAGCAACAACAGCCACCACCAGTGCTGCCACCACTGCAGCCACTACTGCTGCCACCACTGCAGCAACAACAGCTGCCACCACTGCTGCCACCACTGCTGCCACTACTCCTACAACCACTGCTACCACCACTGCTGCAACTACTGCTGCCACCACTGCTGCCACCACTGCTGCAACTACTGCAGCAACAACAGCCACCACCACTGCTGCCACCACTGCTGCCACCACTGCAGCAACAACAGCCACCACCACTGCTGCCACCACTGCTGCCACTACTGCTGCCACCACTGCTGCAACTACGGCAGAAACAACAGCCGCCACCACTGCTGCCACCATTGCTGCCACTACTGCTGCCACCAATGCTGCAACTACTGCAGCAACAACAGCCACCACCACTGCTGCCATCACTGCTGCCACCACTGCAGCAACAACAACCGCCACCACTGCTGCCACTACTGCTGCCACCACTGCTGCCACCACTGCTACCACTACTGCTGCCACCACTGCTGCCACCACTGCAGCAACAACAGCCGCCACCACTGCTGCCACCACTGCTGCCACCACTTCAGCAACAACAGCTGCCACCACTGCCACCACCACTGCTGCCACCACTTCTGCCACTACTGCTGCCACCACTGCTGCTACCACTGCTGCAACTACTGCAGCAACAACAGCCACCACCACTGCTGCCACCACTGCTGCAACTACTGAAGCAACAACAGCCACCACCACTGCTGCCACCACTGCTGCAACCACTGCTGCCACCACTTCTGCCACCACTGCTGCAACTACTGCAGCAACAACAGCTGCCACTACTGATGCCACCACTGCTGCAACAACAGCTGCCACCACTGCTGCCACCACTGCTGCCACCACTGCTGCCACCACTGCTGCTAACACTGTTGCCACTACTACAGCAACAACAGCTGCCACCACTGCTGCCACCACTGCTGCTGCTACAACAGCCACCACCACTGCTGCCACCACTGCTGCTACCACTGCTGCCACTACTACAGCAACAACAGCTCCCACCACTGCTGCCACCACTCCTGCCACTACAGCAACAGCAGCTCCCACCACTTCTGCTACCACAACCACAGCAACGACAGCTCCCACTACTGCCACTACTACAACAACAACAGATCCCACCACTACTACAGCAACAACAGCTCCCACCACTACTGCCACAACTACAGCTACTACTACAGCAACAACACCTCCCACCACTTCTGCCACCACTACTACAGCAACAACAGCTCCCACCACTACTGCCACCACTACTACAGCAACAACAGCCACCACCACTGCTGCCACAACTACTGCTACTACTACAGCAACAACAGCTCCCACCACTACTGCCACCACTATTACAGCAACAACAGCTCCCACCATTACTGCCACCACTACTACAGCAACAACAGCTGCCACCACTCCTGCCACCACTGCTGCTACTACTACAGCAACAACAGCTCTCACCAGTACTGCCACCACTGCTACTACTACAGCAACAATAGCTTCCAACACTACTGCCACCACTACACTAGCAACAACAGCTCCCACCACTACTACCACCACTACTACAACAACAGTGGCTCCCACCACTACTGCCACAACCACAGCAACAACAGCTCCCACCACTACTGCCCTCACTGCTGCTACTACTACAGCAACAACATCTCCCACCACTACAGCCACCACTGCTGCTACTACTACAGCAACAACAGCTCCCACCACTACTGCCACCACTGCTACTACTACAGCAACAACAGCTCTCACCACTACTGCCACCACTAGTGCCACAACCACAGCAACAACAGCTCCCACCAATACTGCCACCACTGCTGCTACTATTAAAGCAACAACAGCTCCCACCACTACTACCACCACTGCTACAACTACAGCAACAACAGCTCCCCCCACTACTGCCATCACTACTGCCACAACCACAGCAACAACAGCTCCCACCACTACTGCCACCACTGCTGCTACTACTACAGCAACAACAGCTCCCACCTCTACTACCACCACTGCTACAACTACAGCAACAACAGCTCCCACCACTACTACCACCAATACTACAGCAACAACAGCTTCCACCACTACTGCCTCTACTGTAACTACTACTACAGCAACAACAGCTCCCACCACTACTACAGCAACAACAGCAACAACAGCTCCCACAACTACTGCCACCACTACAGCAACTAATACTACAGCAACAACAGCTTCCACCACTACTGCCTCTACTGTAACTACTACTACAGCAACAACAGCTCCCACCACTACTACAGCAACAACAGCAACAACAGCTCCCACTACTACTGCCACCACTACAACACCAACAGTTCCCACAACTACAGCAACTACTACAACAACAACTCCTACCACTACTATAGCAACAACAGCTCCCACCACTACTGCCACCACTACAACAGCAACAACAGTTCCCACCACTACAGCAACTACTACTACAGCAACAACTCCTACCACTAGTACAGCAACAACAGCTCCCACCACTACTACCCTCACTGCTGCTACTACTACAGCAAGAACAGCTCCCACCACTACAGCTACCACTGCTGCTACTACTACAGCAACAACAGCTTCCACCACTACTGCCACCACTGCTACTACTACAGCAACAACAGCTCTCACCACTACTACCACCACTAGTGCCACAACCACAGCAACAACAGCTCCCACCACTACTACCACCACTGCTACAACTACAGCAACAACAGCTCCCCCCGCTACTGCCACCACTACTGCCACAACCACAGCAACAACAGCTCCCACCACTACTGCCACCACTGCTGCTACTACTACAGCAACAACAGCTCCCACCACTACTACCACCACTGCTACAACTACAGCAACAACAGCTCCCCCCACTACTGCCACCGATACTACAGCAACAACAGCTTCCACCACGACTGCCACCACTACTACAGCAACAACAGCTCCCACCACTACTGCCACAACAACAGCAACATCTCCCACTTCTGTCACCACTACAACAACAAATGCCCCCTCCACTACTGCCCCCACAGCTACTACTGCAGGAACAACAGCTCCCGCCACCACTGCCACCACAACAGCAACAACAGCTCCCACCACTACTGCCACCACTGCTGCTACCACAACAGCAACAACAGCTCCCACCACTACTGCCACCACTGCTGCTACTACTACAGCCACAACACCTCCCACCACTACTGCCACCACTGCTACTAGTACAACAGTTCCCACTACTACCACCACCACTACAGCAACAACAGCTCCCACCACTACTGCCACTACTTCTACAGCAACAACAACTCCCACCACTACAGCAACAGCAGCTCCCACCACTGTTGCCACCACTGCTACTACTAGAACTGGAGGTAACACTATTCCCATGACTTCAGCCACCACTACAGTGACTACAGCACCAACTACTACTGTAGTGTCCACTGCAATCACAAGTTTGACCTCTACTGCCACCACTACTACAGCAACAACAGCTCCCAACACTACTGCCTCTACTGTAACTACTACTACAGCAACAACAGCTCCCACCACTACTACATCAACAACAGCAACAACAGCTCCCACAACTACTGCCACCACTACAGCAACTACTACTACAGCAACAACACCTACCACTACTACAGCAACAACAGCTCCCACTACTACTGCCACCACTACAACACCAACAGTTCCCACAACTACAGCAACTACTACAACAACAACTCCTACCACTACTATAGCAACAACAGCTCCCACCACTACTGCCACCACTACAACAGCAACAACAGTTCCCACCACTACAGCAACTACTACTACAGCAACAACTCCTACCACTAGTACAGCAACAACAGCTCCCACCACTACTGCCACCACTACAACACCAACAGTTCCCACAACTACTGCCGCCACTACAACAGCAACAACAGCTCCCACCACTACGGCCACCATCACAGCAACTACTACTACAGCAACAACAGCTCCCAACACTACTGCCACCACTACAGCAATTACTACTTTGACCTCTACTGTCAGCACTGCTGCAACAACAGTAGCAAACGGTGGGTCCACCACTACAGCCGGTACTGGTGTTACCACTACTACCACTGAATCCACCACTGCAACTACAGGAAGCACTACTGCAAGCACTGCTACAAGCAGCTCAGACACCACTACGACTGGTGGTAAGTATGCATGTTACAGCAGGCCCTGATGCAAACCTTAACTACTTCTCGCCACAATGTGAGTTCAGTCTCGAGGCGGAGTGTAAGTGCCTAGAAAGTGTGTGTGCCAAGGGCTCTTCGGGGAAATGACCCAAGGTGAGAAGAAATAGCAGGACTCAGTCTCAATGTGGCATTCGGTCCCAGGGGAGGTGGGAGTCCCTCACAGAATAGGGCCACCCCTGAGAGCATTCTCTGTGTCTAATCCAGTGTGCTCTTGAGTACACAGGTAGCCTTGGGATGTGATAAGCTATGAAGTGAGACAACACACTAACGTGTCGTCCACCCAGTGGCGTTCTGTTGCCCAGGAGTAAGCACCGGCTTATTTTCTGAAGCATGGATGCATTACCATGTTTAATGTGTGTTGCTATTACACACTGAGCAGTATTGCTATGATGTAGTGTTGGTCTTGTATGTGATATGGTGATGGCATGAGTTGGGTGAGTGCTCCCCTACATTGCCTCGAAGTAGGAAAGGGTGTGTGCTTCTTATCTGACAATGCTCACCATGGGTTCAATATTACTGTCTTTTTAACTTGCCAGAACTTTCCAGGTAGACTACATTATGCTACATATAGCTATTTATTGCTACATGTGGCAGTGGGGCTGACAGTATGGCCACCTGTGCCCAGAATGGGCTCACCCCCACCCAGCAGCAGCCTCACGCTGCTCCAACCAGGGGAGGACCCCTACTTCCGCTGTTGGGTTCACTTTTAAGTGTTGTTTTGGTTCATACCCTTTCTTAAGTCTCTTTCTCTCATAATCTGAAGCAATAACCCTTGCGCGCGGCACACAGCCCACATGAGCCACCGTATGCCACTTCCGTCTTCCCAGGCGCCTCTTGGCTCCCAGCATGCCACTCAGACACTCCACAGAGGTGCCAATCGGATGCCAGCTAGACGTCCCCAGCAGTCTTTGCAGCTCATTGGCAGGTTGTGGGCTTGAGACACTAAGGGAAGCCCTCTGGGCCAGGTGCAGGGAATGCTGGGAAGGGGCGGACAATCAGAGGTGCATGGAAGGGTCTAAGACGTGAAATGGGGGGAGACTAGACAGACCCTTTATACACAAAAGGGATCAGATGCTCTGTGTTCCAGGGTTTCATACTCCGTGCACAGAAGAAAAAACTCTAATGGACCCTTATACCTGAGTACCACGAGTCTCTGCCCCAGTGTGAAATACTAACTGTCTCTTCTTTTCATTCACAGTGTCTGGAGTACTTGGCACAGGGCAGGGCATGCCCGTCGGGGCAATCATTGGCATCAGCGTGCTGGCCGCCCTTTGTGCAATTCTCCTCATTTTGGCAGTCCTTGCGGTAAGAAGAGGAAATCTAACTCCTCTTTATCTGTGTACATTCTTTCCCTCATTGACCATAGAGACCTATACAGGAAGGCAAGAGAGAAGACTGCACTTCTGGGAAGCTTGGGGGCGGTAACGAATCTAGCTGCAGACCCCTGACAGACAGGGTCATGGAGACAATCAGCTCATAGATTTAGGGGTACTAGAAAAAGAAAACTTCATTGCATGAAGGGGAAGGGTCTCCAAAGGGTTTAATACTTTATGTGTTACCACAGGCTTCCCAGTGTGTCTGACTACCCAGCATGCATCTGTCATCAGCCCTCCTTTCTAGCCATGGAAAATGGCACTTTCAGGGGAGGAGTGTGCCTGGACACTTCCCTCACTATTCTGCTGCACGAGGCCACTTTGTCCTTGCCACCTGGGACTAAATACCCACCCAGCAGCCAATATATTCTAGCTCTTTTGGCTCGGGATAAGGTGTAAGATCCTGCAACTAATTCTTTTTAACCCCCCCTCTGCAGCTCCAGCTGTCCCTTCCTGCAGAGTCCTTGACTGTGTCAAAGGGCAGGTCTGCAGAGGAGCGGCCTCTCCTTGCCACTCCTGGCATTAGTGTGGAAGGAGTGTCAGGCTCTGAAAAGAGGTGCCCATTACCTTGGCACTGGGCTATTTCTCTTTCTCCTCCCTCAGACCCAGATACACCCCTCGGGAAGAGCTTCCTCCTGAGGAAGCCCCCGCTTGTTTGAGGTCACTCAGACCGCAGCAAACACTACCATTTTAGGTTATCAGACATAGGCTAACGGTGCAAGCCACTGACAACATGTCTGTTTCTTTCCAGTTCGTCCTGGAAGAGATGTCAACAGTGGCAAGCATAATTAGTGGCCCCTGTGCACCGCTGCATCATCACAAGAGAGCATTAGAGTGCGGCCAAAGGAGGACTTGGGTGGGAGCTGGAGAAAGCACCTCAGAGCTTATCCCGAGATGGACCCAAGCAGCAGCTTAACCAGGGAACTGTGTGGGAAATGTGGCTCAGAATGGCCCTCTGTCCAGAACACCAAAAAAAAAACTAGGGGGTCCTAGAGGCGGCAGAAAGAGGGTGTGTCTGAAGCACAGAGAGACTGCTGGAAGGAAGCTCAGGAACTCTCACACATTGTGGAGAGGTGCCTGAAGCACAGAGAGACTGCTGGAGGGAAGCTCAGGAACTGTCACGCATGGATAAGAGCTGCATGAAGAGCAGAGAGACTGCTGCAGGGAAGCTCAGGATCTCTCACGCATGGTTGAGAGGTGCCTGAAGAGCAGAGAGACTGCTGGAGGGAAGCTGGAGAACACTCACGCATGGTTGAGAGGTGCCTGAAGTGCAGAGAGACTGCTGGAGGGATGCTCAGGATCTCTCTTGCATGGTTGAGAGGTTCCTGAAGCACAGAGAGACTGCTGGAGGGAAGCTCAGGAATTCTCACGCATGGTTGAGAGGTGCCTGAAGTGCAGAGAGACTGCTGGAGGGATGCTCAGGATCTCTCTTGCCTGGTTGAGAGGTGCCTGAGGTACAGAGAGACTGCTGGAGGGAAGTTCAAGAACTCTCATGCACAGTTGAGAGGTCCCTGAACTGCAGCAAGACTGCTGGAGGGAAGCTCATGAACTCTCATGGATGACTGAGAGGTGCCTGAAGAGCAGAGAGAGACTGCAGGAGAGAAGCTCAGGAACTGTCACGCATGGATAAGAGCTGCATGAAGAGCAGAGAGACTGCTGCAGGGAAGCTCAGGATCTCTCACGCATGGTTGAGAGGTGCCTGAAGAGCAGAGAGACTGCTGGAGGGAAGCTGGAGAACACTCACGCATGGTTGAGAGGTGCCTGAAGTGCAGAGAGACTGCTGGAGGGATGCTCAGGATCTCTCTTGCATGGTTGAGAGGTTCCTGAAGCACAGAGAGACTGCTGGAGGGAAGCTCAGGAATTCTCACGCATGGTTGAGAGGTGCCTGAAGTGCAGAGAGACTGCTGGAGGGATGCTCAGGATCTCTCTTGCCTGGTTGAGAGGTGCCTGAGGTACAGAGAGACTGCTGGAGGGAAGTTCAAGAACTCTCATGCACAGTTGAGAGGTCCCTGAACTGCAGCAAGACTGCTGGAGGGAAGCTCATGAACTCTCATGGATGACTGAGAGGTGCCTGAAGAGCAGAGAGAGACTGCAGGAGAGAAGCTCAGGAACTGTCACGCATGGATAAGAGCTGCATGAAGAGCAGAGAGACTGCTGCAGGGAAGCTCAGGATCTCTCACGCATGGTTGAGAGGTGCCTGAAGAGCAGAGAGACTGCTGGAGGGAAGCTGGAGAACACTCACGCATGGTTGAGAGGTGCCTGAAGTGCAGAGAGACTGCTGGAGGGATGCTCAGGATCTCTCTTGCATGGTTGAGAGGTTCCTGAAGCACAGAGAGACTGCTGGAGGGAAGCTCAGGAATTCTCACGCATGGTTGAGAGGTGCCTGAAGTGCAGAGAGACTGCTGGAGGGATGCTCAGGATCTCTCTTGCCTGGTTGAGAGGTGCCTGAGGTACAGAGAGACTGCTGGAGGGAAGTTCAAGAACTCTCATGCACAGTTGAGAGGTCCCTGAACTGCAGCAAGACTGCTGGAGGGAAGCTCATGAACTCTCATGGATGACTGAGAGGTGCCTGAAGAGCAGAGAGAGACTGCAGGAGAGAAGCTCAGGAACTGTCACGCATGGATAAGAGCTGCATGAAGAGCAGAGAGACTGCTGCAGGGAAGCTCAGGATCTCTCACGCATGGTTGAGAGGTGCCTGAAGAGCAGAGAGACTGCTGGAGGGAAGCTGGAGAACACTCACGCATGGTTGAGAGGTGCCTGAAGTGCAGAGAGACTGCTGGAGGGATGCTCAGGATCTCTCTTGCATGGTTGAGAGGTTCCTGAAGCACAGAGAGACTGCTGGAGGGAAGCTCAGGAATTCTCACGCATGGTTGAGAGGTGCCTGAAGTGCAGAGAGACTGCTGGAGGGATGCTCAGGATCTCTCTTGCCTGGTTGAGAGGTGCCTGAGGTACAGAGAGACTGCTGGAGGGAAGTTCAAGAACTCTCATGCACAGTTGAGAGGTCCCTGAACTGCAGCAAGACTGCTGGAGGGAAGCTCATGAACTCTCATGGATGACTGAGAGGTGCCTGAAGAGCAGAGAGAGACTGCAGGAGAGAAGCTCAGGAACTCTCACGCATGCTTGAGAGGTGCCTGGCGAGTAGAGAGAGACTGCTGGAGGGAAGCTCATGAACTCTCATGCATGGTTGAGAAGGGCCTGAAGCACAGAGAGACTGCTGTAGGGAATCTTGCAAACTCTCACGCATGGTTTAGAGTTGCCTAAAGCGCCGAGAAACTGCTGGAGGGAAGCTCGCGAACTCTCACGCATGGTTGAGAGGTGCCTTTAGAGCAGAGAGACTGCTGGATGCAAGCTCAGGAACTCTCACACATGATTGAGAGGTGTCTGAAGAGTAGAGAGACTGCTGGCGAGAATCTCAGGCAATCTCACGCATGGTGGAGATGTGCACAGACAGACTGCTGGAGAGACACTCAGGAACACTCATGCATGGTTGAGAGGTGCCAGAAGTGCAGCGAGACTGCTAGAGGGAAGCTCAGGAACTCTATGCCTGGTTGAGAGGTACCTGAAGAGCAGAGAGACTGCTGCAGGGAAGCTCAGGAACTCTCTTGCATGGTTGAGAGGTGCCTGAAGTGCAGAGAGACTGCTCGAGGGAAGCTCAGGAACTCTCACGCATGGTTGAGAGGTGCCTGAAGAGCAGAGAGACTGCTGGAGGGAAGTTCAGGAACTCACACGCATGGTTGAGAGGTGCCTGAAGAACAAATAGACTGCTGGAGGGAAGTTCAGGAATTCTCATGCACAGTTGAGAGGTACCTGAAGAGCAGAGAGACTGCTGAAGGAAAGCTCAGGAACTCCCATGCATGGTTGAGAGGTGTCTGAAGAGTAGAGAGACTGCCGTAGGAAAGCTCAGGAACTCTCATGCATGGTTGAGAGATGCCTGAAGAGCAGGGAGACTGCTGGAGGGAAGCTGAGGAACTCTCAAGCATGGTTAAGAGGTGCCTGGAGAGTACAGAGACTGCTCTAGAGATGCTGATGAACTCTCTCGCATGGTTGAGAGTTGCCTTGAGAGTAGAGAGACTGCTGGAGGGAAGTTCAGGAACTCTCATGCACAGTTGAAAGGTGCCTGAAGAGCAGAGAGACTGCTGAAGGGAAGCACAGGAACTCTCATCCATGGTTGAGAGGTGCCTTTAGAGCAGAGAGAGACTGCTGGAGCGAAGCTCAGGAACTCTCACGCATGGTTGAGAGGTGCCTGAAGAGTAGAGAGACTGCTGGAGGGAAGCTCAGGAAGTCTCATGCACAGTTGAGAGGTGCCTGAAGCGCACTGAGACTTCTGGAGGGAAGCTCAGGAACTCTCACGCATGGTTGAGAGGTGCCTGAAGAGTAGAGAGACTGCTGGAGGGAAGCTCAGGAAGTCTCATGCACAGTTGAGAGGTGCCTGAATCGCACTGACACTGCTGCAGGGAAGCTCAGGAACTCTCACACATGGTTGAGAGGTGCCTTTAGAGTAGAGAGCCTGCTGGAGGGATGCTCGGGAACTCTCACACATGGTTGAGAGGTGCCTGAAGCACTTAGAGACTGCTGTAGGGAAGTTCAGGAACTCTCACGCATGGTTGAAAGGTGCCTGAACAGTAGAGAGACTGCTGGAGACAAGCTGAGGAACTCTCACGCATGGTTAAGAGGTGCCTGAAGCCCAGAGAGACTGCTGGAGAGAAGCTCAGGAACTCTCATGCATGTTTGAGAGGTGCCTGAAGTGCAGAGAGACTGCTGGAGGGAAGCCCATGAACTCTCATGCATGGTTCAGTGGTGCCTTTAAAGCAGAGAGACTGCTGGAGAGAAGCTCAGGAACTCTCACGCATGGTTGAGAGGTGCCTTTAGAGTAGAGAGACTACTGAGGGAAGCTCAGGAAGTCTCATGCACAGTTGAGAGGTGCCTGAAGCGCACAGGGACTGCTGGAGGGAAGCTCAGGAACTCTCATGCATTGTTGAGAGGTGCATGAAGAGCTGAGAGGCTGCTTGAGGGAAGCTCGGGAATTCTCACGCATGTTTGAGAGGTGCATGAAGAGTAGAGAGACTGCGTGAGGGAAGCTCAGTTACTGTCACGCACGGTTGAGAGGTGCCTGAAGAGCAGAGAGACTGCTGCAGAGAAGCTCAGGAACTCTCCTGCATGGTTGAGAGGTGCATTTAGAGTAGAAAGCTTGCTGGAGGGAAGCTCGGGAACTCTCACGCATGGTTGAGAGCTGCATGATGTGCAGAAAGACTGCTGGGGGAAGCTCAGGAACTCTCGCACATTGTTGAGAGGTGCATGAAGAGCAGAGAGACTGCTTGAGGGAAGCTCAGGAATTCTCACGCATGGTTGAGAGGTGCATCAAGAGTAGAGAGACTGCAGGAGGGAATCTCGGGACCTCTCATGCACGGTTGAGAGGTGCCTGAAGAGCAGAGAGACTGCTGCAGGGACACTCAGGAACACTCATGCATGGTTGAGAGGTGCATTTAGAGTAGAAAGCTTGCTGGAGGGAAGCTCGGGAACTCTCACGCATGGTTGAGAGCTGCATGATGTGCAGAAAGACTGCTGGGGGAAGCTCAGGAACTCTCGCACATTGTTGAGAGGTGCATGAAGAGCAGAGAGACTGCTTGAGGGAAGCTCAGGAATTCTCATGCATGGTTGAGAGGTGCATCAAGAGTAGAGAGACTGCAGGAGGGAAGCTTGGGAACTCTCATGCACGGTTGAGAGGTGCCTGAAGAGCAGAGAGACTGCTGCAGGGACACTCAGGAACACTCATGCATGGCTGAGAGGTGCATTTAGAGTAGAGAGCTTGCTGGAGGGAAGCTTGGGAACTCTCATGCATGGTTGAGAGCTGCCTGATGTGCAGAGAGACTGCTGGGTGGAAGCTCAGGAACTCTCATGTATGGTTGAGAGGTGCCTTAAAAGCAGAGAGACTGCTGGAGGGAAGCTCGGGAACTCAGACGCATGCTTGAGAGGTGCCTGAAGACCAGAGAGACTGCTGGAGGAAAGCGCAGGAACTCTAACGCATGGTTGAGAGGTACCTAAAGACCAGAGAGACTGCTGGAGGGCATCTCAGGAACTCTCATGCATGGTTGAGCGGTGCCTGAAGCGAAGACGGACTGCTGGAGAGAAGTTTAGGAAGTCCAACACATGGTAGAGACACTGTTAGAGCCCGGGCAGTCTCTTGCATGGTAGAGAGTTGCCCATATGGTGAGAGTAGCCACATGTGTAGCATCTATACGATTTAGAAGAGAGGTGCCCAGCTCAGACCCACAGAGACATGATATGTACATAGCACGGGTTGCTATCTTTGGGTTTGTGCTTATCTGTATTTTTGTATTTTGTTTGCACAGGCTATCAGTTTCTTCAGAGGAGGGAGGTTTTTAAACCGGTACAACTTCAACAACCAACGCAGACAAAACGTGACCCCCCGGCAGACGAATTGCAGGAGCCCGAACAGACAACAAGATTGCGAGGACCGCTTCTAGCTCGCTTCTGCGGGTGACTAATGCAGCTTGCACCCCTCTGGCATTCCCCTCAGAACGTACCTCCCTACTGGCTGCGAGGCACAAAGCCTGGCGATCCCCCACTGTGGCCCCACCCCCCTTACAATATGGTCAAGGCATGGAGACCGGAGTGAATTCAGTACTCAAAATAATAAACACAGAAACAGTTGTAAAGTTTGGAACCGCAAAGATCACAATTTATTGGAGCAAAGAAATTGGGACGGTCCCAGCCACATAGGTAAAAACAAGATTCTAGTCCAAGGGTGACCCGTTTCACTCCCCGTTCGCCATTTGCAAAGTAGCGGCCGTCCACTTCTAGTTATGAACTGCCAGTCAGTATATTTTGGGACCATAGATTTCAGATGACGGAGTCTCAACTGTTCCTACGGGGGGAGTCAGTGCTTGTCGACCGGCTTTGGCTCCAATGCAGCCATTCCGGAAACGCTTGTGGCTGAAACCGCAGCATCAAGGTTCTCCTCTCCGGCTAGGACTGCCCCGACACTCCACCTGCAATAGAAAAAGATAATTAGCAAATACACCCCCCCACTAAGAGCGGTCCCCGGACCCGGGGACGCCCCCTCCGCCTCAGAGGAGGAGGAGGAGGCGAGCTGTTGGATATCCCTGGGAGGGGTGTCCAGAGGGAGAGCCCGCTATGGCGGCTAGGGGCTGGCCAGCCCACTAAGAGCGGTCCCCGGACCCGGGGACGCCCCCTCCTCCTCCTCAGAGGAGGAGGAGGCGAGCTGTTGGATATCCCTGGGAGGGGTGTCCAGAGGGAGAGCCCGCTATGGCGGCTGTCCGTCTAGCGCCCCCTCTGGGGGCTGGCCAGCCTCTGAGCAGACCTGGGCAGGAAATCTGCTCTCCCGCCTTCTCTCTTCCTCCATCACTGCTGTGAGCAGCGCTGTCCAACAGACGTGAGAAAGAATGGAGCTTGTTGCAATGCTGCTCCTCACCTCTACATGGCAATCATGTAGTAAACCACAACAGTGTTGGCAAAAAGACTCTTCTGTGTTATGAAGTCACTCTCTACCTTGACAATAAGTGCTCTGGTTTGTCATTTTTAGGTCTGGCACCTGGGACTATAAAGCTTTAGCTCTCCACCAGATTCTTTGTATCAATGTATGCAGGGACACTGGCTCCAATCAGCGGCTCCGTGATGCATGTCCCAGTAGATCACAGGGAATTCTCTGTTATGGGGTTGGCCATGTTGTAGAAGGTGGGGGCTACTGTGCAAACTTGAGAAGAGTTGTTGAATGCTATCTGTAAAAGCTCCCTTTGTGCACCATGCCTAGTGCATCGCTTTTTCCCACCTGTGTGCCACATTTATATTTATTTATTTATTATTTATTGCAAATGGCAGAGTCTGTGCTGACCTGGCACCCGGACACCTTAATGTGGTTGACATTTCATTTGTTAAAAGCTCTTGAAACCATTTATCACATGTACAAAATCTGTTCATTTAACTTTTGACATCTGAATTTTAAAATGCGTGGGCATGTGTTGTTTATGTTTCTGTTGTGTAATTATCAGTAACTAACTCATTGTGACATTGTCTTACACTACTGCCTCATCCTAAACAGAAATGGATGATTTCTGAATAAAGAGACAGCAAGAACACAAGTTGTCAGATGAAGGGTGTTTGTTCACGTCTGCGACCAGCCAAAATACACAACGACACCCTCCCCTCTCAGGATAGAGTATTATGCATTGAGCTGTGTCTGTCTCAACCATTCTATCTTTTGGATCAACTACGAGTACTGCAGCACGGGCTGTTCTTGGCCTCTCCTTTCGTGACCCTGTCTTCAGGACAGTGCAGCATCCACTGGCTCCCGGTGGCTCATCGAGTTGAGTTCAAGGCGCTATGTCCAGTACATCAATATATAAAGAGACACAGCTCAATAAATCAGGTTGCACAAAACTGTGTGGTTCTTAAAATACCGTATATAAACCTTAATTAAATACACATCACAAATGTATGACTCAAACATCTACTATAAATGATTACTATACAAAGCAATTGTATTGATTAACATATAAAAAGATAAACCTCTAACAAAACACAAGGATTTCGTCAATTCCAAACAATGGAAACCGAGAAGAATTCATTGCTTCAATATACTAGCCATCATATCAAACATCTAAGGGACAATTTGCCGTTTGGCCAATTTTTACATTTGAAAAGGAACAGTTCAAACAACAGTACCTATGAAACAGAAGCAGCAGTGCTGAGCAAGAAGCTGAAAGAAAGAGGTTACCCTAAAAAACTGATTAAGAGATCGGCCAAGCGGGCGTTCAACAATAACAGAGACGCACTGCTAGAAGATAAACCCAAGAAACCCAAGGATTATAGAATTGTATGTGTGAATACATTCACCGATCTAAGCCTCAAAATCAAAAACGTGATTACCAAGCAATGGAAAATCTTCGAAACTTCCAAAACATCTCTACCTATACCAATGTTTGCTTACAGAAAAATCACCACAATTGGTAATAGAATAAGTGGAAGTAGACTAAAACCACAACTTCTGAATACTACAAACTTAACTGCCCTTTGGGACCTGCCACCCACAAGCGGCCACTACCCCTGTGGAGCCTGCAGAGTTTGCAAACTCAACTCCAAAAGCAAAGAGATCAATGTAGGACTGCCCAAACCATGGATACAGAAAAGCTTAACAAACTGTAATACCGACCATGTGGTGTACCTAATAAAATGCAGATGTGGCCTTATGTATGTGGGCAAAACCATTCGCAAAGTTAAGATACGGATCATGGAACACCGAAGCTGTCGTAAAAACAAAACCGAGAATGCCCCAATGGTTAAACACTTCACCCAGGCAAAGCATGAAAATGAAGACTTTACCTGGACGATACTATTGACACTCAAAGGGGGTAATCCACATATATTAGAAAATAGAGTCCTAAGGAAAGAACAAGAATTGATTTATAGAATGCAGAGCGATACAAAAGGTATGAATGACTCTGTAGAATGGCATACAATCTGCCAATAATCAGCCCTCTGTCCTATATTAGTTAAATTCAACACAATAGCCAGCCGAGATAATCCCTTTGTTTTTGAGTCAATATAAATGTATAAGCATTCCTTTAGCGCATATTGGAAAACATATTAGGCAAAGATATGCTACAAGATCTTGAGACAATGTCAATGTGAACTAGAACATTTATCAATAACTGAGATTTCCTCTATTTTAATGCACGAGACAATTTATTCTAATACACGGAATAGATGTAATTTGAGGATGAGTTTTTTATTTGAGTAAAATGTCACAATACTATAAAAACTGAATGTGAATGTCAACGTAGCTCTAATGTATATATTATTGATAACCATCCGACCTGCCAAGAAAAATGTTTTAATGAAATAACATGAGTGTAACCCTGCCACAAGAGATAGGAACCTCCCCGATATTTCCTCTAGGCAGAAAACAATGTGAATCTTGTCTAAATTAGGATGACTCACTAGCCTCCGAACACCGTAAGCTGATATCATCACTAGATCCATTTGAGATCACCATGGCGACCAATGAACTTGGCGAGAGATATATACTTCAAGTTCCATTAAATTTACTAACTGGAACGTTATATACATCTAAATAACAAACCCTAACCAGTTCCAACATGACCGATAGATTAACCAATCACGCTGTGCGACGCCTCGAGTACGATGTACACACGCACGATCACCATAGCAACAGCTATACACATAGCCTCAAGTTACTCTCCCCCACACAACGAAATGCTGCCGGAGTGAGCGGAGACATAGTTTGTCATTGCTTTCCCAATAACGAGCGTACCCTAAGGACACCGACCCTCTAACACTCGAGGAACGTGAATTATACCGGAAAGTTCAAACAGTTTAGACATGACAATAAAGCCAGCAATATAAAGACGCCAGCTGAGAGGTATCTTCACACTTGCTCGTACTACTGACCATAAAATCTTTATCGATCTGGTATAATGGTCCTAAGGGTTGTAACATTTGTTGGTTAATTATTAGTAACCCTCGACGATTCGAGGGTCTGGACAGGGCGACATTCCGCATCTCACAAACTATAATATTCTAGAGGTACATTCGTGCATCCAAATTGGCAGTAACCTGTTTATAGATGCTCATGCACTAACTTTCTCTGTCAATGCTCACTATCGTGGTTAATCTGCTTTATATCAGCCATATAAAGTAAGAAGTAACATAGTGATTGCCCACCTATACTGGTGATACTAAAACCTTGGGAACTTTCTCTACCATTAGAAGATAAAATTGCCACTGATAAGTGAGAGCCACGCACTAATGTAGCTCTATTTCACTCCATTCTTGCTTATAGAGAGGATATTGGTCTACTCTTTAAGAATTCCCAACCAATACTAGCGGCGTGCATATTAGTAGAAGAGCAACAGTAAAGGATGTATCCAGTTCTTCCCCTCTTCAAACTGATTGACTGATTGCCGATCATTACATACTCAGGTGAGCCCATACTGTCCACCCCGGTACCAGTTTCTTCTGTAACTATAAAACCTCTCGAACAAGGATTTTGAGCTCTTTTGAAAAACACTGATACAGGTTTTTCATGTATTTATTACAGGTCTTCAGCTCTTTTGTAGCTGACCACAACCAGATTTACTTACGTTGTGAGCCCCCACGAGTACCACTAAAGGTACATTTTAAACCCATCGTCTGGTTCTCTTATTCACCCCTCGGGGAATACGACAGATGTACCTTAGCTATAGAACAAGTTTCTTTTCTGTCTATGTTTCCTTTTAACCTACAGGTTGCACGTGTATATACTGTTCTATTTATAAAACAGTTCATAATTTTAATCTGGATTTTCGTGATTTGGACAACCCTCCTGAAGAATGTTCTCTGAGTAAAGCTCCAAAGAACTGAAACATGTCGAGACAACTTCCTGGATATATACAGGAACACAACAACTAGAGTTATCGAACAATGATTAGAAACAGATACATTGCTAGCAATTTGCTGAATGTACTTTACAACTCATGTTAACTCACCAATTGTTTGGAATTGATGAAATCCTTTTGTTTTTTTTAGATGTTTATCTTTTTATATGTTAGTCAATACAATTGCTTTGTATAGGAATCATTTATAGTAGATGTTTGAGTCATACATTTGTGATGTGTATTTAATCAAAGTTTATATACAGTATTTTAAGAACCACACAGTTTTGTGCAACCTGATTTATTGAGCTCTGTCTCTTTATATATTGATGTATTTGCCCCTCCCGGGTATAGACAGAGTAGTCTTTTGGTTCCACTCAGTAGTGGACAAATAACTACCGGGTTACCTCTTTTATTAATAGTGCTATGTCCAGTACACCATGCCTTTAATGGCCAAGGCTCTGACTATTTGCAGCAAAGGTTCTGTCGCTATGTGCTGGCTCGGCCGCTCCGCGCTTCCTCAGATTTTCATATTTCTGTGCCTAGAGTTCACACAGTGGTAGAGCCTTTTCTGTCGCAGCTGCACAAATATGGAACAAGCTTCCTTTGAATCCTCAAAATATTACAGATCATCTGGTCTTTCAACACCGTTCTATTCCAGTAATTGTGAATTTCTCTTTTTTCTTCTGCTTCGCGCTGGATCTCCATAGCGCTGTGATGCCCCTTGGTGTACGTTACGCTATATAAGATTGCTTAAGATAACATCTGCAGCCAGGGAATTATCTGCAAAATCAACAGCGGAGCAAACAAAGGAGCAGCAACTCCACCACCGACACCACTTTGCTTCCATTGGTATTCTTTAGAAAATACGAAAGATTTTGGAAAATAAAGGTGTAGGGGAGAAACCGACAATCCTGTGAAGGTATCCTATATTGAAGGATATTCCCATCCCTTGCACACTATGAAGGGTTGGTATTGGCAAGTTTTCTGAGAAAAATGTTTACGGTATTCTTAAGAAAGGTTAATCCAATTAGAGAATACAAGTAAGGTTTAAATATTAGCATTTATCGATGCTACAATCCATTACGTTTTTTTAAATACATTGACATAAGTAAATAATAAAGCATATAGTAATGCAAAAAAGATCTAAAGTGAACTATCTTCATCAGAGTTGTCCATTAAATAGAATACGGTCCAGGAAATGTCATGATGTGTTTCAGGATACGCCGATCCCTTCATCAGGAGCTTACCTCACAGGTCTGCAGGAGCAGGGAAGTGGATGCATAACGAAACCCGAGTGAAAAAAATCGTTAGTTGTTCCTGTCTCCTTTTTTTACTGCCATCTGATTGTGGATAATAAATAACATTGATTGGAATTTAACATGTCTGTTGTGTTTGTACTTCGTATTCTCTATGATGGATGAAGGAACTCTTGGAGTGCGGGTCATTGGCGGGGAGTTGCTCCTCTGTGTATGGAGAGTAAGTATGCGGATACTCAATATTTAAATGAATGTAGGACTCGCATTATTCCGTAAGTTGATTTACCTTTTTTAAAATTTGATAACATCTTTTCTCAGTGATGTATTTGAATTTCTATTTCCATAAGAGATAGCAGAAATCCTCAGATATTATTGGAACATAAAAACAAGATTGTTCAGTAATGTAAGAGAAAACCACAATTGTATTAATAAAATGTAAGCTTTAAAAGAATTGACAACGCTTCAGATGGGAGTACGCTCAAATATGGCTTGCCTTCCAAATTGGAGGTAATGGAAGTCTAGAAAATGTGCAATGTAGATTAATTCGCATCTAAATGATCTGGCATGGAAAAAGTGGAAACATCATAAAAATGAAGCCCTTGAGTTTAAAAAAAGGAGAGGGCATTAATACATTATTCGAATTTAGTTACCAAATGGCCTGAAATGTATCTTGGAGTGGGTATAAACAGTCACGATCTGAAGGGAATGCCACAGAACGTGTGCGTCCAAAATGGCCACCCTAGGTATTGTGGCATTTTCTAGCATGTAGAGTCATTTATTTATTTCATTTGTTGGTAGCGCCCAGGAGTTATCACAGCGCTAATGATGTCATAGTGACATAAGATGATTTTGTATCAGTGATACGCCACCAACGATATGGTATAATCAAATAGTGTACATTGAAAATCTATGATGATATGTAATTCCCTTACAGTAACAAATTGAATAATGATGTAACATTTTTGAAGACACTATTTTTTTTAAAAATATTGAAGTCCCATGGCGGATATAAGCATGCGTGAGAAACCTGAAGCGTTTCTCCCAGGCTATTCCTGGGGATCCTTTGTTCAGGTGGCCAGGGTAGGGCCATCGCTCTTGGGTCCCAACCCTGGGGGTGGACGAGCGAGGGAGGATCACCTGGGCAGGGGTCCTTGGGGACCATGGGAGACACTCCCTCAGGCGAGACATGGTATTCCTCCTGTTCCGATACACTCCTACCCGACATCCCCTTAGTTATCATGGGATATTGTCAACAGAGTCCCATTATACCCCAGTACCTTTCTGTAAGGAAAAGGCAAAACCATCAGGGAAAACAAAGACCATCCCTAAATTCCAACATGAGTTTTACCCCTCAAAACCCACTTTTTGACAACCCTACATTCAAACCCCTTTTCCTGAAATAAATCTACAACATTGTTATCCCTTTTTTGTAGAACACCACAATTCCCATAATCCCATTCCCCTATTGACATTCCCAAAGACTGGGACAAAGAAGAGGCAAACAGGAGTCGTGAGGATTACCCATAGGAATCAATAGGCAATGGATTCCTATGGGCAGTCTTCATGTTGTCCTGATAATGAAGTCAGGCAGAGTAATGCAGGGAGGTATAAGTACTCACACCTGACTCCACTCAACTCTAGCTCGGAGTATAAAAGCAGCAGCCAGAAACACCATATTAGCCAGCTGGGGAAGGTGAAGGGTGACGAGACGCCAGAGGGAGACTGTTTTTGCCAGAGAAAACCTGGAAGGCCTGGAAAAGGACCAACTGCTTAGATACTGGACTGGTGAGCACAGGGGAGACTGCAGTGTGGAGTAGAAACTGTGCATCCAGGAGGCCAAACCAGGGGCAGCTGGGGTCACCTGGTGGCACCCACATCAGAGCTCTTCCCCTGGACCAAACCAGAGAGGACAGGCTTTTGAGGAGCAGGTAGGACCCTGACCTAAAGCAGAAGATCCCCTTTTAGCACCTAATGCTCCCAAACTGTGAGAGTGAAGTTTTGGGGAGCTAAGGAAGTTTGAGCAAAATATGCAGTAGTGCATTATGGGACTTGAAGTCCAAAAACATTTATTTTGATAACCATGAAAGGGGAGTCTGACCCTGACTGAGGGAGACCCCTGAGGAGTCTGAGCCCAACTGAGGGATATCCCTGAGGAGTCTGAGCTCAACTGAGGGAGACCCTGAGGAGTCAAGAGCGGACGGAGCATGAGAGAAGGCTGTACCTCCAGGGCAGAGGCAAAGGAGGTGAAGGAGTGCGAGAGACCAGGGGTCTGAATCCAGGAGGCTGGAGAGTGAAAGCCGTTTGTCGAGAGACCGCTACCACCTAGAAGCTAAGGGGCTATGCGAGACAGCCCTGCAGAGAAGGAGAAAGATGGCATGCAATACTCCAAGGTTACCAGCGGGCCCTCCTGGGTGAACGGCTGAGTTGGGGAGGCACTGAGGTGATAAAGGGTAACAGCCTTTGACTCCAACATCAAACAGATGCGATAAAGGGAGACTCTTAAACCCAGCCGCTGAGTTAATTGAAGCAACAAAAAGTCCATTCTGTGGCTTGGAGTGCTTGTAACATTGAATGTGAACTTTGCTTTATGAAAACTACAAGTACTAAAAGGCCTTGCATTTAATAAGTTGTGAATCAAAGTGGTCCTGCAATGGGTCTAACCAAACCCTGTGCACATTTGAAAGTCTTTCGATGCTTGATTAAAATTGGTCCCAGCCCAGCTGAGGGATACTAAATGTGTTAAAAAGGGATCTGAGCCCGGCTGAGGGGATTGCGGTTTGGACCGTGAGTGATCCAAAAAAGTATATCCTGCAAACATTGTGAAAAAGGCATCTGAGCCCGGATGCGGGGGATCCAAAGGAAACTGACATTGTTCTATAGAGATCTGAGCCCAATTTAGGGGGATGCGGGTGAATAGTGAATCACCTAACGTGAATAATTGTGAAAATCCACAGAAGAAAATAACTTGTCACTTTGTTTATTTCCATCAGGCCCTCTGAATGAAAAGACTCTGAGAAGCAAAGAGACTTGCACTCAGGAGGTCCTGATGCTAATGATCGAACTGTATCTCCGTGCTAAAGAATACATAGACTGTGCTACGCTCGAGCGAACCGCCTTATCCCGTGTTGAAAATGCGTGGAAGGGAGACCAATGGCCTGGACATCCTGACATAACATTTTTAATCACTTCTTTCTTTTGTCATAAACACTATCACACACTATTTTTATTTAGAGGTAAGGATTAGCAATAGATTTATTAGTATAGGCACTTTGATTTTGACAAGACAACACTAGGACTGCGTTATTATTATTTGATGGTCGTTGCTTGCTCCCATCTGTAAATTTAGAATTAGATAGGTGTTTTTCAAACCCGTTTTAAGTCAATAAACACCCTTGAACTGTGATCACTTGTGTCTGTCGTCTTACTGTGAAACCATGGTTTCCATACACATGCCCTGAAGGTGAATTAAGTATACGTTCTCATGTTTACAGACTAAAACATCTCATATGGTTAATTCAGGGCATCAACCTGAAATAAACTTGCTAAATATAGCACAATTGGAGACAATGGGCCTCATTACACGGACGGCGGTAAGGGTTTACCGGTACCAGTAAGGGCACAGGTACTGGTAAACCCTTACCGCCTTACTACGAGGTCCCTTTGCGGGTTGGTACTTTAACGCCTGCTGTTTAGCAGGCGTTAAAAACCAACCCGCAAAGGGACCAGGGTGCTAATTACGGTACCGCAATTTGCGGCACCGTAATTAGCGCCTTCCCCATTCCCATAGAGCCCTATGGGGCAAAAATGGGAATGGGGAAGGGCAAAGGGGGAAGGGGGAATTACCGCCCCACCAACCTTGGAATAGAGCAGTAATTCCCCTTTCCTCCAAGGCGGTGCCGGTATTTTACCGGCATGGACCAAGGTGCTAATAGCACCTTGGTCCTCCGCCTACCCTGTAATGAGGCCCAATATCACATGTTTAATTGATAACGAAAAATTATGATATTACTTAGACTCATATGAAGCGCATCACAAATTGTGGTAACTCCAAACTTAACTCTTCAATATCATTAGGAAAAAAGGAACCTCATATTACTACATGATGAAATCTGTAAAACCTGATTAACTACCAATTTTTCAAGATGTGGGAGTGTGAATCACTCATTGTATAAAATATGAACCTCACGTTACTAATGAAGTAGTCCACATAATGAAGTCTGTCAAACCTGATCAAATACTAATTCTGCAAGACGTAACAATATGAATAACGCATTGTATAAGAAACATCACAAGAAAGCATGAAAGGGAAATTCCTCATTCATTCTAAGCGGGTAAAGAGAATCAAGTTGGTCAATCCAGAACATCTACCTTTGGGATAATTTTTTGTTAATATCATTTCCCCCTGGAAATTAGTGTGCAACCTGTAGTATAACACATCTCAGTTGTGAGATGTTGTGTTTATGCTCATGAAAGTATCTGTAAAGAGGAGATTTCTTGTTGCCAGTACGTAGGTTGGACATATGTTCCACCAACATTCCTTGGCTTTGCATGTTCTTTGTCCCACATAGTATCTGAGGCCATAAATGACGTTCTGTGTGTCACATGTCACAAAGTGGCGTCATTTGATTTTCCAGCCTGTCAGGGAGTGTCTTATAGAATCACCCCGGATAATTGTATTGTAGATCTGGAAGTAAACGCATGGAAATGTGCCTATTTTTGGTTTCTGAATACATTTTTGTGTCTCTTCTTTTTTTCTTCCTTCACTAGATGGTCAGGAAAATGTCCCTGTTTGTATACCATCCTAGGAGGTTTCAGTAATAGTCAGGACAACTGTCCGTCCAATTGGATGAGTCTTGAAGAGAGGGTCCCTGGAATGCCCCTCTGGGCCCCCATAAGCATGACCGCCCGAAGAGCCAGAAATGCAAGATGCCAGTCACTGTTTTGACAGCCCCCAGGAGGGCCAGTGACATCCACACATGCAAACAGATATTCTCTCAGACAATCATTCAAACCTTATCCAGCTGACGTCCTCATGGATGCAGGTGCCTCACTGGACCTGATTGACTAATGACAGATATCCAGCTATGCTGACGTCATAAGAGACGCCACAACATAGTATTGTTAGCCATGAAGCAAACTTGCATCCCTGCACAAAGGTACACGGACACACACATGCGCACACGAAGAACATGCTTACACAGTTCTGTAGTTAGAGGACAGATACATATAGATACTGTTGAAAGCCTTTATTATTTTCTCTCATTAGCCAAATGCAGAAATGCAGAAACACAAGAAAGCAAGAGATGCAGACCAAGCTTGCAGAAGCTTATTGCAACTAACCATATGGAACTACAGGATCGTATAAGGAACCTGGAAGGACCAAGTACCACTAACCCATAAGGAAAGTACTATACTACAGACACATAAAAATCATAGCATTAACCATAGTAGAATTACATGAAGCCACAGGCCTCAGAATAAGGGATGAAAAGAAAACAGATTTTGCAGCACAGTCTAGGGCTGGTGTTCGCAACCAAGGTCAGAGATGAGCAGAATATTCCTGGCCCCAGAGACAAGGAGCCACCTGCAAAATAAAATAATAAATCCTTGCTAATTGCAGACCAGAAAGCTCAGTTTTGCAGTCATAACAGACGTGATCCGGTTGAGCCGAACAATAGCCATTTACCACGGTGGTAAGAGGAGCAGCTCCCAGCCAGGCAGACAAGAAGTGATACATGTGTTTTTTTGCCACGTTGCAACCTGCAGGTTCTCTGTAAGGCAAAGTGGTTATACTAATGGCAACAATGGGGAAACATAGTCTTTCTCATAACCTTGAGAAAATACATGTAGCGCTGAGAACAGAACTGGGTCCCAGGCCTGAGGAGACCAGCTCCAGCCAATCAGGGAATACTAATTCAGGGGTGGATGGCAAAGGGAAAGGGCCAATGATAATCCTGCAACCCTGCAACAATGTAATAGATAGTTTCTGGGGAAGGCTAGGGAAAAGTCACCTGAGATGAGAGGGCCAGTTAGCTAACATCTATAGGTGCCGGCTATAGGCACTACCACACCAGCCACACAATCGTGTAAGCTCATAGGTTTTGGGGGAAGAACCCTGACTTGTGACATCAGACCTCAGCAAAAGTCCCTGACATGGGCTCAGGAGCTGTGATTACTGGAGACTTTGCATTTCCTGTATGATCCCTGTCTGTTAGGGAAAATAAAGGACAATTTTAACTTGCCTTGGCTGAGTCCTCCGTCTGTATACTGGGGGAGGGTTCATTGGGCCCTGGGTGCTTGGAACAGTGCACCCCGGTCCTCCTGCATACCCAAACAAGTGGTAGCAGAGGAATGGTTAACTACACAGAAATCGATTTTGGCAATGAAAAATTGATGGAACAAGCTGTTCTGTGCCATGTGCGTGACATTGGTGGGTGTGCTAGAGGAGGTCGAAAATTGCAGAAGGGCAGTGCGCGGAGCACACCTGAGAAGTTGCTTGGGCGCCAGAGAGGCATGTGATATTTGTGTCCAGAACTGGTATCTGTAAAGTAGGAGAAAAATAAGACTGTTAACTGTATTTTTATGTCTGAATAACAACGGAAGTGTCAAAAGCCTCAAATTGAGGTCAAGTAAGTATTAAAGAGCAATGCATTGTGGAAAAGGTGCGGGGGACACGCCCCTACAGCCTCTATGTAAGGCCCTTCCACGATATAAGGACAAGAATTGGAAATATCGCATGGAATGAACTAAAAGCACAGAAGGTAAATTGTCTAAACCATGGCCAAAGGGCGGGAGCTTCTCCAAATATGTGCAGCAACCGTTGCACACACATTTACAAGAGGTTTATAAGGGGAAAAAATTTGAGCAATCGTATGGCAATACTTGAGCTCTACAAAATGTTTCAGGATGATGGAGGGGATGTGGCGAGGTGTCAATGGATGCTAAGACAACATGAGACCCCGGGCAAAAAGCCCTCGGCCCCCTGCTTCCCCACCTCCTCCTGAACATGGGAACGAATGGGCTGCAGCTGGAGATCAGGGACTATACCCTATACGAGAATTGAAAGCAGATGAGGCGTACACAAATCCAACATTCACATCTCCACCGTGCAGAAAGGGGTCACACCAGCAGGAGGTGGAAAAGGGGTGCACAGCGAGACCCAGGCAAGCACACGGGAGGGGCTGGCGAATATAGCATTGAACAAGTGGGTGGGAGGTCAAATACCCTTGAAGTTAGACAGGACGAAAGCGGAGGAAACAGGAGGGGTGAGTAAGGAAGTAGCTGGTTGCAAGGAGAACAGTGAAGCACACAAGTGGGCAGAGATAATGGAAGAGGTGGAGAGAAGAGAAAAAGAGAAAGTTAGTCCCTTCCCCCTTTCCATTGGAAACGATAGTCGGGACTTGCGCGGAATGCACGCTGCAATGTAGTTTGGATTACCATTAGGTAAGGCTCCTAAACACACCAATCAGTGCCTTTATTTTACTGGCATTTTGCTGCGCTGTGTACTAATGAGCTTACTTCCATCTTAAGCATTGTCAATTCTTTTAACGCTCCAATTATATTAATACAATTGTGGTTTTCTCTTACGTTACACAACAATCTTGTTTTCATGCTCTAACAATATCTGAGGATTTCTGCTAGCTCTTATGGAATTAGAAATTTAAATACATTACTAAGAGAAGATTTTCTCATTTTCTTAAAAAGGGTAAATCAATTTATGGAATAATAATGTAAATATTGAGTATCCTTATATTTACAGGAATCCACTTCCCTGCTCCTGCAGACCTGTGAGGTATGCTCCTGATGAAGGAAACACATCGAGCCAGTTCCTGGACCGGTTTCTATTTAATGAACAACTCAGATGAAGAGATGTTCACTTAAGATCTGTTTTCCATTACTTTGCATTACTATAAGGAATATTATTCACTTACTTCAATTTATTTCAAAAACATAATGTCCTGTAGCATTGGTGAATGCTAATATTTAAACCTGACTTGTATTCTCCAATTGGACTGACCTTTCTTAAGAATAACTTAAACATATCTTTGAAAACTTCACAATATCAACCCTTCATAGTGTGCAGGGGACGGGTGTAGCCTTCAAAATAGGATACGTTAACCCCTTTCATTAGAGACCGGTTTAAAGTCAGCAGCACTTAGGTTGCAGACACCAATGATTTCAAGAGGCTAATCTAAAGGCCTTGTGGCACTGCATGTATAAGTTTACTTAGGAATTAGGCTATGGACCAGCCTCTCTTCCATAGCATTGAACTTAGCCGTCCTCTCTGGCCTATTGCAGCCTGTTTTCCACCAGAGGCCTTGATCTCCCTAGTGCATGCTATTCCAGGGTCCTGTCCTCACATCTCTTCTCTGCGAGGGCAGGATGTTTGGGGTACTATCCCCAAGCAACACAGAGAAGTCTCCATAGGGGCCTTGAAAGAAGGGGTGCAGAGGCGTACCTGCATTGTACACAACCTCTCCTCACCTCAGTCTACAAACCCAAGGAGTAAACTGTTTCTGCACCAACAGCCCCTCAACGTCACTTTAGTTGTATGCACTGTGTGTAAATACAAAGGGGACAGAACAACTGTTTTGCAGCTGAAAATAAATCATAATGTGGGCTACACCTAGCACTGTAAGTGCAGTTTTTACATTTCAATCCCTGTTTCAGATGTGGAAGTGTACATAAAATGATAGAAATGCTCATGCTTTGCATGGGCATTTCTATTGGGGTCTTGGGATGTGGGCGGGTCTGAACCGGCTTGCATGATGCTTTCCCCTGAACCTGGCCTGCGACAGGGGAGACCGGGCACTGGTGAAAGAGCCACGAGGGCTGGTTAAGTTCAGAATAAGTCCCTTTATGGCACAGTGATGAGTAAAGAAATACAGCATTCACTCCTACACAATACACCCTACGCATATTGCTGCAAAGTGCTTGGATGGGTGTACGGAATGTGTGATGTCAGATAGAGTTCTGGGAGAATGTGATTGTATGATAGAGGGAATGTTTGTGTGGGGTTGTTGCATCCCCGGCACTTGGAGAAAAATAAGCCTGGGTGGTGGGAGCCACTGGGCTACTATGAGACATCTTACTGTAACCTGATGTGACGGCATAAAGGAACTTACCTGTAACTCACCTGAAGTGTCTGCAGAGCTGCTTTCTTACACTGGTGACGAGCTGGTCTTCCTGGAGGACCTGGAAACAGATTGTGTGGGCAATAATGGATTTACCAGGATACACTTCAGGTCTCTCACAGACATTGGTTTATCAATACTCACATCAGATCTCTTCAGAGATTGGTTTATAAGGACACACACCAGCTCTCTTCAGACATTGGTTTATTAGGATTCACTTGAGGTCTCTCCCAGGCACTTGTATATCAGGTTATCAGGATTCAATTCAGGTCTCTCTCGGACCTTAGTTCCTCAGGATTCACATTGGATCTCTCCCAGGCATTGGTTTATCAGGATTCACATCAGGTCTTTCTCAGACCTTAGTTTATCAGGATTCACATCAGATCTCTTTGAGACATTGGTTTATCAGGACTCACATCTGATCTCTCCCAGACCTTGGATTTATCAGGATTCCCTTGAGGTCTCTCCCACACCATGGATTTATCAGGGTTCACTCCAGATCTCTCCCAGATCTTGGATTTATCAGGGTTCACTAAAGATTTGTCTCAGACCCTGGATTTATCAGAATTCACATCAGGTCTTTCTCAGACCTTAGTTTATCAGGATTCACATCAGATCTTTCCGAGACCTTGGATTTATCAGGATTCCCTTCAGATTTCTCCCAGACCATGGATTTATCAGGGTTCACTTGAGATCTCTCCCAGATCTTGGAATTATCAGGATTCCCTTCAGGTCTCTCCCAAACCATGGATTTATCAGGGTTCACTTCAGATCGCTCCCAGATCTTGGATTTATCAGGGTTCGCTTCACATTTGTCTCAGACCCTGGATTTATAATAATTCACACCAGGTCTCTCTGTGACATCGGTTTATCAGGACTCACATCAGATCTCTTCAGACATTGGTTTATCAGGACTCACACCAGCTTTCTTCAGACATTTTTATCAGGATTCACATTGGATTTCTCCCAGGCAGGCATTGGTTTATCAGGATTCACATCAGGTCTCTCTGAGACATTGGTTTATCAGGATTCACTTCAGATCTCTCTGAGACATTGGTTTATCAGGATTCACATGAGATCTCTCTGAGACATTGGTTTATAAGGATTCACATTGGATCTCTCTGAGGCATTGGTTTATCAGGATTCACATCAGATCTCTCTGAGACATTGGTTTATCAGTGTTCACATCAGATCTCTCCTAGACTTTGGATTTATCAGGGTTCACTTCGGATCTCTCCCAGATCTTGGATTTATCAGGACTCACACCAGGTCTCTCACAGACCTTGGAGTTATCAGGGTTCACTTCAGATCTCTCCCAGATCTTCGATTTATCAGGACTCACACAAGCTCTCTCCCAGACCTTGGATTGATCAGGACTCACATCAGGTCTCTCCCAGACCTTGGATTTATCATGATTCACTTGAGGTCTCTCCCAGAGCTTGGATTTATAATGGACTCACTTCAGGTTTCTCTTAGACCTTGGATTTATCATGATTCACATCAGGTCTCTCCCAGACTTTGGTTGATCAGGATTCACATTGGTGGCAACAGGTATGTCTCCCCCTTCATTCAGGGTCTTCTTTAGACAGCTGATATTATTTTCTGCGTTGAGTTTTTAGGTGTCCCAAGGCCTACAGGCTTCCCTGTGATTTCTTTGGTTGAGAGCCCTCATCCCAGGTCATCCTTTCATTCAGGTTTCCCTTGTGTTAGTATGATATTATATATGATATTATAAGTCATTTATAACACAACTGTAAACAAATGTTTCTGGGCGTGACAAAACAAGGTAGGGCAGACGGAGGGAGGACAAGACAAACAATCTTACTAGGCCTTGTGTCATTCAGATTCTGCACGTGTGACAGCACTAAGTGCAGGCGTAAGGGAAGAGGGAAGTGCCAGAGAGAGGCACAGGGGCGTGAAATAAGGGCAGAATAGCTCTGAGTAAGTGCATCCAGGGCAGCACAGATCTGGGTAAGCGCAAGGAGGTAGGGGACTGCAGACGTTACAGTTCCAGACCCCTAAATGCCTGATAGGCCTGGAGGCAGTGCAGGGAAGACTGATCATTTAGGAGCTAGGTACCCAGTGAGATTTTGAGGGTAGCCAAGCAAACAGTCAGCACAGCTTACAAGTAGGTCAGCAGGGGAGGGAGAAAGAGAAAAGGAAGGTCTTGAGCTGCTTCCAAAACTTCTGGTGGTCCAGCTCAAGTTTGGAAGGGGTAGAGTAGGTTCTCTGAACTACCTATTTTCAGAACAGCTGATGTGAGGTCCTCAACCATGCACTACCTCGTCCCAGGTAGTGGTATTCCAGTGAATCCAGGGATCCACTGTAATCTCACTGGCTTCCCCTCAGTCTTCCACCTCTCCCCACTTTATCTCAACTCATTGTCACTAATGTACAGTCCTTCAGGCCTGTTAGCCTCTGTTTCCACCAGTAGGGATTATCTTGGGACGGTTGCCCAGAGTAAGGCCAGTGGGGACCGATTAACCCATAACCTTCCACCTATCCCAATTCATGGTTATAGTCTGTCTCCCTAGGTACGATTGGAAATTCAAAGGCATGGGTCCGTTGCTTGATGCGAGGACTGCACAGGAACTAAGGAATGTGACTTACAGTCCCGCCATGACAGCTGCGCGAGCCAGCAATAGGTTCAAGGCCAAACAGAGACCCAAATGGCCGGGACTCCCAGGATGGATCAGCATGAGGTGGCTGAGAAGGGGTTAGTGCAACAGCATGCTGAGAAGTCCATCCTAGACGCAGTAGAGGCTGGAGGACGAGGGCAGCATTGTGGCACTGGTAAGGATTTCTGGCAGCAGGAACCACAATTGTAACTGCAGTGGAAGATACGAACAACACCACAAGGTTTCCTGCCCTGGTTCCTCAACAATAAGTAGGCTGACCCTTTAACCAAATCAGACCACAGCAAGGCTATTACTAGCCCCCACAGCCCCTCCCAGCACCCTCTTCAACTAAACAGTAGACTCTATCGTGAACCTATCCACACCCAGAAATGCACGCATAAATCCTCACTATCACTTTTAAAACCAATACAACCTGAGACCAAGGGAGCACTGATAAACGCCTGCTCCATGGTAGCCCACGCAACAGACATTGCCGACCTACTCTACAATGAAGACTTGGACTTCTTAGCCGTTACTGAATCCTGGCTACATCCAACAGCAGGCCCCGCAATTATGTTAGCCATACCAGATGACTATACTCTACTAAGACTTGATCGTACCTCCTCTCGAGGCAGAGGTCTTGCCATTATAGATAAAACAAAATTCCCTCTGACCATTGAGTCACCATCCAACATATGATCTTGTGAATCCTTAAATGCAAAGTTAACCTTATCTAATACACAATCCATCTTCATTCACCTTATTTACCGACCACCTGGCCCCTTAGGGTCATTTGAAGAAGACCTCACAAATATCCTATCAAATAAACTCAAGAACTCCTCACAAAGTATCGTATTAGGAGACTTTAACCTTGGTTTTAGCGACTCCGCAGTTACTAATTCCACAATAATTAATAATACCTTAGAGGAACTGGGCTTTACCCAGAAGATCACAGAGCCCACTCATACCAAAGGTAAAACCCTGTACTGGCTAGCTGTGCACAATTGCCCAGTCCTGATCTCTTCTATACTTTCACAGCCCTGGACAGACCATTACCTGATCTCGTTCTCCCTAGAGGCGACACCAGCACAAATTGACAGTATAGCTCCAGCTGTTCAGACTAGAAATAAAAAGAACATCACCCCTGAAAATGTGATCCCATTAATCGCACCGACCTTGAATGCCATTCCGGACCACACAGATCCCTTAATGATGGTAGACATATATAATAGAGTCAGGCTCTCATCTCTTGGTGCCATAGCCCCACTGAAGTTAAAAAAGAGCAAACCTAGAAAACACATCAAAGCCTGGTTTTCTCCTCATCTTAAAGCACTCAGACAGGAAAAGCGGCGCTGTGGAAAAAATTTGGAGATCACGTCCCTCAGAAAAAAATAAGAAAAACTAGAGTAGACTAGCCTCACATTATAAAAAAGAAATCATCCTGGCCAAACAAACGTCCTACAGCACTCGAATCTCACAAGCCAAATCCAACACCAGAGAGCTCTTTACAATACTAAAAGAGGTTGAATCTCCCATCCAAGCTCCTGACTCGTGCCTCAAGGATAAAAACTGGTGCACGGGTATACAAAATGCCTTAGCTAACAAAATCTCCTCTCTCAAGACAAAGATAAACATTAAAAAAGATTCCCTTCTCTCTTCTACCAAACCCAGTATCCCCACGCCAAAAAAGATACACCCAACTCAGACGCACCCCCCCTGTGCACATTCCCCATTTTGACTTCCACAGAGTATCCACCAAAGAGGTAGAAAAGGTCATTCTCACCCTCAAACCTTTGAACTGCCATGGGGACCTATGCCCTGCACAATTGATAAAGGATGCAGCTCGTGATCTCGCACCATTTATTACCAAACTAATAAATGCGTCATTCACATCAGGCAACGTATCTAACAATTTGAAACAATCATGGGTCCTCCCCCTGCTCATAAAACCGAATCTAGACCTCTCTACTCCCACTAATTACCGCCCCATCACTACAGTACCATTCCTTCTTAAAATCCTCGACAAAATAGCATACCAACAAATCCAACATTACCTTGTGCACTTCCATCTCTTAGGAGTCAGACAATCGGGCTTCAGGCCTCAACACGGCACCGAAACCACACTCATAGGTCTTAAGGCACAGATAGATGAGCTGAGAGATCAGGGTAAGGTTGCACTACTGCTACTTCTTGATCTCTCGGCTGCCTTCGACCTGGTCGACCACGAGATCCTATGCAACCACCTTCAAAAAGCCACCCACTTCTCTCAAGACGCAACTGACTGGATCCAATCCTTTCTAAATAACTGCACGATGAGAGTCTTGTCCCTACTAGCAGCAGCCGACCCAACACCCATCACCTGTGGCGTGCCTCAGGGATCTTGCGTCTCCCCGACCCTGTACAACATATTCACAAAGCCCGTTTTTGATGAACTAGATGGTCTGGGTATCACCTACACTAATTATTCCGATGATACCCAAATCCTCATCCCGTTGACGGGGGATTATGACAAGGATTTGGCCTTCGTCAACAAAGTGTACCTCATCATCCAGGCATGGATGGCCTCACACGGTCTATGCCTGAATGATGACAAAACAGAACTCCTCATTCTAGGGTCCTCACATGACCTTAACAAACTAGACCAAAACTACTCCTCCCTCGTAATTGACAACAACAAGATCACGGTAGCCAAGGAGGTCAAAACCCTTGGCTTCTACCTAGACTCTACTCTCACCGTCAAAAAAAAAGTTAATGCTATGGCATCCGCCACATCTTATACATGCAAACTCATCAGAGCAGCCAAACCTTTTCTCTCTCCGTCTAACTGTATCACCCTAGCCAGGGCTCTGATCCTGTCCAAGCTGGACTACTGCAACGCACTATATGTAGGATGCAACAAATATATCACAAACAAAATTCAGATCCTTCAAAATAACGCCCTAAGAGCGGCCCTCAGTATCCCAAAGAAAGTCCACATTTCTGATTCTAGAAGGTCTGTCAACTGGCTTTCTACCAAAGACAAAATATTCCTCAAATCGGTTTCCCTGACCCACAAATGTCTCCACCAAGCAGCCCATCAATACCTCATCACTAGATTCACCAGACCTACTTCCTCTCGCCCCTCTAGAATGGCCAATTCCAATCTCCTACTGGTGCCCAGGTTTAAACGTTCTATGTCGGGTGGGAACAGCTTTCCTGTTAAAGCAGCACAATTCTGGAACTCCCTTCCACCTCCTTGCAGGGAGGACCTCCCCTACCGCCAATTCAGAACTAAGACCATCTATTGGCTCAAGATTCACGACACATAACAACCTCATGCTCTCTTGCTGCCCTGATGCTCCATCACTATGATTGTAAATATGTACATTTAGGTTGTCAAGTGCTCAGTGTAGATACCTTTTCATGAGACAACCGGCTTATTGTATATAGTATTGCTTATATTGTATATTTCTGTAACCTATGCCTCATCAGCGTGCATTGTTTCTTTTTGACGTGTCCAGTACTGTAACCACGGCTGGACTTCATTTCCCTGTATGTAACCAAGCTTTGCAATCCTCTTGTTGCCTCTGCGCCTTGCTACCCCTTTAGGGGTTAGGTGCGCAATATAAATAAATAAATACTAAATACTGAAAGTGGGCTAGCTCCCGGTATGTGGCAGCTTGTATGATGGATACTGGTGGCCTGATGAGGGAAGGAGACACACCCTGCATCCTGGAGTTAGCTGGCAGAAGCAGTTGCTGCAAGGGGAGCTTGCCAGGAGGTGTGAAAAGAGATTGACATAATGCAGTCAGAACAAGAGTGACAAGAAACCCAGGAAGTGGGTGCAGGAAGATGGAGTAGTGCACAAAACATGATGAATTGAGGAATAACCAGACTGAGAGACAGCCGGACAGAAGGGCTTGCTGCAGGGAAGGCAGCAGGAGAGAAGCGGGCAGGAGAGGGTGGCACCTGACCAGGCACAGGATCACCACATGCCAGAATGGGGAGATGAAACCAGCAGAGTAGAGTAGATGGCGGCCAAGAGGATGGGTCGTGGGGACAGACCTAAGCTAGGATGTCAATCTGCAAGGACTGGAGGAGCAGACAACAAGCCCTTGAGTAGGAATGTGAGGGAACCTGGCTTACATCGATGATGGGAATAAACTCACCAGAACAGCAGCGTTGGGCAGCCCCTTGCCCGCTGGGGTCTGTAAAGGGAATGCTGGTGCCTCAAAGGCCCTCCAGAAAATTTAAGACCACAGGAATTTCTAATCGCAGAAGATGTTTTGCTCCCTGATACACTGATGGATGTTTTGTTTCCATCGGGTCTTAGAATCATTTGTTCCCTTCTTTGCTAGACGACATCTTGTTTTAATTTATTTTGCTAGAAGACGTTTAGTTCACTGTTCTGCTAGCAGATGTGTTTTTTTTAATTTTGGTTACAATATATTACATTTCCTGTTTTGCTAGTAAATATTTTGTTCATTTTTTGCTGCATGGTATATTGTTCCCTTTTTTCTTAACATATTGTTTCCTTTCTTTATTACATGATGTTTTGCTCTCTTTTATGCTACCAATGAGTCATTCTTGTTTTAGTGGGAAGATCCTAAGTTTCCTTCTCTACTAGTGAGGAATTAATTATTTATTTTTGCCAGACAGTGATATGATCTTATTTTTGCTGGAGGATGTTTTGTTTCCTTTCTTTGCTAGATGATTTGTGCTCTCTTTTCTGCTGCCAGATGTGTTGTTCCCATTTTGATTAGGTCATAAATTTGATGTTCTGCTAAAGAAGATTATATTTTTTGATAGATATCTTTTTTCTTATTTTTTCTCAGAGCATATTTTGTTTCAGGTATTTCCTAAAAGATATTTTGTTTGCTTTCCCGCGACTGATTGTGTTGTTTCTATTTTCCTATTTTGGTTAGAGATCTTAAGTGTAATTTTCTGCTAGATGGTGTTTTACTCTCATTTTTGTCACAGTTGCTTTTGTTTACTTTGTTTTGTAAAGGATGTTTTGCTTGCTTTTTTCTCAGCAGATGTGTGGTTTTAATTTTGGTTAGAAGTTCTGAAGTTTTCATTTTGACTACTTACTATTTGGATCAGCTTTTTGCTGGATGGTGCTTTACTCTCATTTTTGTCAGCAGTTATTTTGTTTCCTTTATTTTCTAAAGGATCTCTTGTTTGTTTTTCCACCAGTGGATGTGTGGTTCTCATTTTGATTAGAAGTTCTGAAGTTTTCATTTTTTCTATTTACTATTTGGATCATTTTTTGCTAGATGGTGTTTTGCTCCCCATTTTTTTAGGAGGTTTTGTTTCCTTTTTTCACTCGTGTGTGTTTAGCTGCTTATCTTTGCCTGGGTCGTTTGTCTCATTTGTTTTTGAGAGGTTGTTGCTGTCATTTTGCCGTCATTTTCAAGCTGTTTAGTATTGTAGAGGAGGAGCCAAGTACCCCCACCTCAACCGTTCCACCCCTATTGCCTGTATGTTGGAAACCAGAGTAAGTGACATACACAGAGCCATTGAAATGACAAAGGCCAAAAGGAATCCTAGAGGCAAGATTTCCATTGAGGAAACCATTCCTGCATGCAAGGCAATATGATGGTTGTTTAAATGAGATTCCTGAGGAAGCAAAGAAAATAAACGGCAAAGAAGAGTGGTGACGTCACCAACCATCACCAAGTAAACGTCACAAAGAGCTGAACTGATGTACATAAAAGAGATGCAGATACAAGAGAATGAAGATATTCTATAAGGCATCAAGAAAGTATGAAAGATAAGTGACATCTTGGGATCAAGGTGAAGAAGTTTATTCCACAGAACCGATGAAGACATCAAGCTATGTTACACATGTACAGATGTAAAAGAAACACAAGCAGACAAAATAATCTTGAGGTTAGCTTTATAGTCAATAGATTGTGGCCCGCCCCTATATATATACATATATGCGTATGGACAAGTAAAGGATGGATGTTTCCACTACGCATTATAGCAGTGCTGGACTTTAGCAAGAAGGCAGAGAAAGCCTAATTTCCAAAGTGTCACAGTTGAAAAGCACATTGTTTGTTTGTTTATTCATTTATAATTTGCACCAGACCCGAGGGTATCAGGGCACAGCAAAATAAAGGAAATGTGAAGCTTATTTAACCTGTTATAGAATGGGGATGCAATGTCAATGCAAGGAATGCAAATATAAGACAACAGTGCAAGAATATATACATAAGGAGCAGGATTGAGTCGCACAGCCGCAGTCATTAGATATCGTTAGACTTGAGCAAGTTAATGTAGCTGAGTCTGAAATTCAGGTAAGGCTGGTCTTCTCTGATGGAGTGGGTCAGGGAGTTTCAGAGGTGGGCCGCTTTAACGGGGAAGCTACATCCAGCCACCTTGGAAAGACTAAATCTGGGTATGGTAAGGCAATTGGTGCTAGTTAATCTCATAGGTCTGGTGGAGGTTCACCTGTGGATAGATAACTGTGAGAGATAACTACGGGCAGCACTGGTCAGGGCTCTGTGAGTCAGGGATGCAGTTTTAAGTTGTATTTTGTTGCAGGTCACGAGCCAGTTGCTTTGTCGTCTTATCACAGAGATGTGTGATCTTTTAGGTACGCCCAGTGCGGCTCTTAGGGCATTGTATTGAAGGATTTGTATATTCTGGATTATTGATTTGTTGGCACCGATGTATAGGGTATTACAATAGTCGAGCCTAGAGAGGATGAGGGCTCTGGCCAGGATAATGCAGTTGCCGTCAGAAAGAAAGGGCTTGCCCGTTCTGATGAGCTTGCATGTGTAGACCGTGGCAGAGGCCATGGTGTTCACCTGTTTGGTAAAGGAAAAGGAGGAATCGAGGTAAAATCCAAGGGTCTTAACCTCCTTGGCCACCTTAATGAGGTTACCATTGATTATGAAAGATGAGTACTCCTGGCCTAGGTTCTTAAGATTGGTGTGTGTACCCATGATGACAAGCTCCGTTTTGTCATCATTCAGGCATAGACGATGGGTGGCCATCCATGTCTGGATGATGAGATACACCTTATTAACCAAGGCCAAATCCTTAACGTAATACCCGGAAAGTGGGAGGAGAATTTGAGTATCATCTGCATAGTTAGTGTAGGTGATACCCAGATAGTCCAGATTGTCAAAAAGGGGCTTTGTGAAAATGTTGTATAAAGTAGGGGAGACGCAAGAGCCCTGGGGCGCTCCACATGTGATAGGAATGGGGTCTGCTGCTGCTGAAGTGGAGAAAACCCTCATGGTCCTGTCACTTAAGAAAGACTCAACCCATATTATGGCATCTTTAGAAAAGTGGGCAGCTGAGTCACGGTGCGTGCATAAGACCTTGTGATCCACGAGGTCGAATGCAGCTGAGAGGTCAAGAAGTAGGAGGAGGGCTGTTTTTACCTTTATATCTCTTAACTCATCAACCTGTGCCTTCAGGTCGATAAGAGCGGTCTCAGTTCTGTGTTGGGGCGGAAGCCTAATTGTCGCGCTCCTAAGCGTTTGTGGAGTTCCAAATATTTTTGGATTTGAAGATAAGCAATCTTATCGAGTATTTTTAACAAGAAGGGTACTGTCATAAAGTACAGGTAGTTAGTGTGTATGAGTGGATCCAGGGTTTGTTTTTTTAGTAGTGGGAGCACCCACGATTGTTTAAGATTGGATGGGATAGTGCCGGATGCAAATGAGGTATTGATAAGTTTGGACATAAAAGGGGGAACTTCTCTTGCTGTGTCTTTTATGAGCTGGGCTGGGCAGAGGTCACCCTGGCAATTGGAGGGTTTAAGAGAAAGAATGACTTTCTCTACCTCATGGATTGAAGTTTTGGTGACGTTAAATCGGGCAGTGGGGTTAGGTGGTATTTCCATAGCATGGGGGTCAGGGGTATTGTTTCTATTTTGTTTTGAAGGGTACTTACTTTATTGGAAAGGGCTTGTTGTGTATCTGAACTCCATGATTTATCCTTAGTACATATGTCGGGAGTGGGGATGGGAGACTCGAGCTCCTTTAGGATGGTGAACAATTCCTTCATGCTAGAATTAGCACTAGCAATGCGTTTGTTGAAGGAGTTACGTTTGGCCAGGTAGATTTCCTTTTTGTGTTGGAAGGACATTTCTGAGAGTTTAGTTCTGTTGGCAACTGATGGGTATGATCTCCAGGATGATTCACAGCGCCTCTTAAGGAGTCGTAGGTCTTTAAGCTGGGGGGTGAACCATTTATTCAAGTGATTTTTGGGCTTGCTAGGTCTGAGTTTGATGGGAGCAATAACATCAAGTGAGGTTAGCATCAGTTTGTTATACTCCCTAACAAGCGTTTCTGGGTCTAGGTCGTCCTCAAGTGAGTTGAGGGTAACACAGAGATGGGAATGATGTTAACAGTGCAGTTGTATTCTGCCACCCAGTCATGGGTTCTCCCTTTGTTGTGGGTGGGTTTAGTGATTTTTTGGCATATGCCAAATTCGCCTAGGATGTTGGCAGTGGCTGTGACATGTTTTTCTAATGGGTCGTTGAAGCCCTGGTTGAAGTCTCCCAACACTTATAATTGGGAGGTAGTTTTCAGGTTGTTGGATAGAAGGGTGTAAAGGGCCACATCAAAAGACCCGATAGGTCTGGGGTGTCTGTAGATGAGGTGGATAGTAAGGGTCTGGGAGTTGACTAGTGGGAGTTAAGCTGTGAGGACTTCACAGGATTGGGTAGTTTGGGAAGGCACTAATCTCATGGTCCGGCTCGATTTGTAGATAATGGCGATACCTCTGCCTCGATTTTTATCTCTATCCTGTCTAAGAATAGTGTATCCACCTGGGATTGCTAGGGATAGCAGAGGTCCTCAGTGATGGGCAGAAAGTCCAGGTTATCTGCCAGTAGCAAGTCGGCTATGTCTGTGGCATGAGCCACAAGGGAATTACAAAATGTAATCTCAGCAGACAAGGCTGGATGAGCCAAAGAAGCCAAGGTCTTATCAAACTGGAGTAAACTTACATTGGATATAAATTGTGTGAAAGAACAGAACTCCTGTTCAGAAGGCATGAACAAAAGATGGAAGACGTCAGAGGTTGATTAAAAAATAGTATTTAAAATGCACTAGAAGCTTGATTCCATGGTCTCCAGTCACATGGAAGCATGACGTTGGACGGACGAGATGGTCACACCTATGCATGAGTGCAGAGTGTGCTTTCACTCCCTGAATTTCTCAGAGCTAAGAGCACTCTCAAGGCCGAGCTTCAAAGCTTCATTGACAGTAGACCCCTGAGGTGATGATAGATTGATATGCTAATTGGTGGGAAGCATTGCTTAAGGCGAGCTCACCAGCACCTGGATGGCCAGCTTGCCTGCTGCTAGACATAGGTGGAAAAGTACTGACAGTGGTTAGAAGCCAACCAATTGTAGAGGACTGCGTAATTAGGGGTCCTATAGTTGTGTAAACCAATGGGACGTAGTGCATTTAGTGACATTCATAGTGGTCATTTTTATGAGAGGGCTTAGTTGCCCCACCTGATGATAAATAACCAATCACATATTCACACTTTTTTAGACTAGTATGGATCGTATACTTAGATGTTCACTCAGAGCCAATCACCCATATTCATAGGTTTTTGTAGTTTGCCATGTAGGATGACATTAGTAAAACGTAGGTTAACGTAACTGATGATGAATTTTGTGAATAAAATATCCGTTTTTACTAGAATGCTGTTAGGGAGAATTCTCTGTTTAGGCTGAATTTCCTAACCTAGTGAGTCCCCCAGCAGCTTTGCTGGATTTCTGGAGTTTGTTTTTTTCCATCCTGCCAAGAGTGAGACTCTTTTTCTCCCACTCTTGGACATGTATGTGTGTAATTCCTTTGAATATCCATGTGTTCTATGGGCTATGGGGTCTTTTACTTCATAGGGTCTCCTATGTTTTACTATGTGTGTTACAACGCACCCTCTGTGCCGTAGCACTGGGGCGTCCTAGCGGACCTCCATCATAGACTCCATACCCGGGGACTGACTACTGTCTCCCCGGGCATGTAAAGTCACCATTGGCTTTACTAGACCTAAATTTACTAACAGAACTAGTACAAACCATCCTATTGTGGACGTGCTAGTAGGGGTAATTCGATTACTCCTGGGTCTGTTATTCGAGGGGGCACTGTCCCGTCCCCCCTCGTCGAGTTTTGGCTGGTGGCAGTGGAAATTACTTGTTATGTTCGACCCCGAATATAACCCTATGGGATTCTTCCCATTGTTGGAGATTAATACCTTTTTTCCTGTTAGTCTCTAACATACCACCGGTTTACTTATCTTAAATAAGTTTATCGGATGGTATTTTCTGCCAGAACTCGGTTTTTAAAATGGCGTCTGTGTTCGTCTCTGTGACTCCTAAACCAAAGGTTGAGCCCTTTGTTCCACTTTTGGCGGGCTTCTGTACAGAGACCCTCCAAAGTGGTGCCATTCTGTCTGGGTTACCACAGGGGTGTGGGAGGGGGTTTAGGCACCCTGGACTGAGTTGCCTTGCCAACTCCGGTCGCACTCTGGTGTGATTGGCCCAAGTGGTGAGCCTCCCCGCTCACCACTTAGCGTGTTTTGATTGACAGCTAGGCTGAATGAATGGGGGTTTTCTGCATAAAAGCAGGGCTTTTGGGACTGGATCTTCAGAAGTCACCACAGGACCTAAGAATCCGACGAGGGTAAAGCTGAGCCGACCTGCAACGATGACACCTCCGGTGGAGCCCTGCTGAACCGACTCTCCACTTCCCGGCGACAGAGGAGATCTCCCTGCCGGAGAGTCTCTTCCCCTGACTGGTGGGAACAACCAGTCCCCTTTGCTTTTTCTTTGCTCCAGGACGCAGTGGTCGAATTGCCCGTGCAGAGCACCTCGGCAACCGGATAGCCATTACCCCTGTACCGCAACCAAAAGGTGGTGCCTTGTGACGGAGCACTCCACGGCTGGTCTCTTCCCTGGTGGTGCAACGATCTTCAACTTTCCTTCGACGACGAGATCATCTCTTCTCTTGGCAAAGACCCGACGTGCATCCACCACCAGGAACAACTGCCCCCGCCGGAGCTGTCTCTCCACAAACAAGGTACCGTGTCCGCCTGGCTTCCCTTTCTGCCGGATAGAGTGAGGTGTCTTAATCCTCGCCTTTCCATTGGGTCGCCTCCAAGCTTTCTTTAACTTTCTGTTCTGAACTGGTCCAACTTTCCACAACAATTTGCGATAAAGACTCGAAGCACATTTCCACTGAGACACTTTTTGGGACATATCGCCTTGCCTCTCTCCGAGTGGGCCTGGCCTCTGAACTTTGTGATCTGCAGTAGATAGACCCTGCCTTACTTGCCTTGCATTTGTCCGTAAAGTATTGGTACAGAGTTGATTTCATAACCTGCCTTATTTTTCTCTCCCAACCTAACGAATACTAGAGTGCCATCTAGGTTAAAGCATACACCTCTGTCTGCAAATAAGTGATGCCGGTGAACCTAGACTTGTCGAACTATTGTTAGGGGGATTGATCTTTTTCTTTGTATAGTAATTGTGATTGAAGTTGTTAGCCGTATTAGTGCCAGAGTGTTTTCTATAGATGTGTTGTTATAAATAAATACCTTTATATCTTTACACCGAAGCCTTGTTCCGTGTTTGCTTGTTCTACTGTGTAGATTGCCCTATATTATATACTCCACATACTGCCTAACTCTTCTTGAGGGAAGTCTGACTGCTCAGCCACAGCTACCAAGTGAATCTGTGTGGTGCAGACTGCTACCAAGTGGGTTTACTGTCAAACACCTGTAGTCCTAAATCTTTTGCAGTGGTCCCAGAGGGAACTGCACAGGTTTCCGCCTAACACTGGTGTACAGCGGTGGGATTTGTATCGAGTATACAGTTTAGAGTGCTTTTCGACACATTAGGATAACTAACCACAAAGCTTAGCACTAAAAAGCAACTTTCAAAAACATGTCTACTATGGAAGCTTACAGTCAAGAATCCTTGTCAGGTGAAAATACTGACAGGCCGATTCATGGAATAAATGTGCGCCGAAAATCCCGGCGCAGAGGGGCCAATACGTGCGCTGCGCCGAAAATCAGCGCAAAGCGCAGGGAAACCAGCGCACGTCGATTCATGGAAGTCCGTGCGCAAGAAAAGCAGAGGACGTGCGCCGAAAAAGCGCGCGGCGCAGGCCGGCGCACAGGTCAACCAACGTCGTGCGCCACGGCCACTGCGCCATCACTCCGAGCGCAGCGCACAGCTCTAAAGTAGGCGGAACACAGGGCGGGACACTCGGAATGGGGAATAAAATGGGGCACAACACTCGGAATGGGGAAGAATGTGGGCGGCACGGGGAAAGTTCAGGAGGCAAGTGCGCGGAACGCCCACACGCTCGCATACAACACGTATTCATGGAATAGAATAGGGCAAAAAAGCGCACGCTCAAAGCAGCGCACAGGCACAAACAGGCACAAACACGACCGCCACAAGAAAGCAGGCGGTAGCGTGTCTGCGCCTGCAAGAAATGTGCGCTAAAAGGCGCGCCAACAAATAGCACCTATATACAGACATAACCAATGTACAATACTGTTGCCCTCCTGGACAAATGACGTACAAAGGGGTACCCACAAACACAGACACGCGCAGAGAGAAAAAATAAACGTGTGCGTGCATACCGGGGTGCGCGATAAGTCCCACACGCGATATGGCAGGGAACGTGGAATCGAGGGGTGCGCGGGAAGTTGCACACGCGAAATGGCCGGGTACGTGGATTTCAGGGGCGCGCGGGAAGTCCCACACGCGATATGGCAGGGAACGTGGAATCGAGGGGTGCGCGGGAAGTTGCACACGCGAAATGGCCGGGTACGTGGATTTCAGGGGCGCGCGGGAAGTCCCACACGCGATATGGCAGGGAACGTGGAATCGAGGGGTGCGCGGGAAGTCCCACACGCGATATGGCAGGGAACGTGGAATCGAGGGGTGCGCGGGAAGTTGCACACGCGAAATGGCCGGGTACGTGGATTTCAGGGGCGCGCGGGAAGTCCCACACGCGATATGGCAGGGAACGTGGATTCGAGGGGCGCGCGGGAAGTTGCACACGCGAAATGGCCGGGTACGTGGATTTCAGGGGCGCGCGGGAAGTCCCACACGCGATATGGCAGGGAACGTGGAATCGAGGGGTGCGCGGGAAGTTGCACACGCGAAATGGCCGGGTACGTGGATTTCAGGGGCGCGCGGGAAGTCCCACACGCGATATGGCCGGGTACGTGGATTTCAGGGGCGCGCGGGAAGTTGCACACGCGATATGGCCGGGTACGTGGATTTCAGGGGCGCGCGGGAAGTCCCACACGTGATATGGCAGGGAACGTGGAATCGAGGGGTGCGCGGGAAGTTGCACACGCGATATGGCAGGGAACGTGGAATCGAGGGGTGCGCGGGAAGTTGCACACGCGAAATGGCCGGGTACGTGGATTTCAGGGGCGCGCGGGAAGTTGCACACGCGATATGGCCGGGTACGTGGATTTCAGGGGCGCGCGGGAAGTCCCACACGCGATATGGCAGGGAACGTGGAATCGAGGGGTGCGCGGGAAGTTGCACACGCGATTTGGCTGTGTGCTCCCAGGCATTACCTGTACACCCTCCACGGCCCCTGCAGGCAGCACACACCACAGGGAACTACCCTGCACACCTGCTCATGTCTCCCACCACCCCCACCCCCAGCACTGTGGGCAACCTGCCAGCAGGCCCCCACCCATGGGCAACCCATGTCTCCCACCACCCCCACCCCCAGCACTGTGGGCAACCTGCCAGCAGGCCCCCACCCATGGGCAACCCATGTCTCCCACCACCCCCACCCCCAGCACAGTGGGCAACCTGCCAGCAGGCCCCCACCCATGGGCAACCCATGTCTCCCACCACCCCCACCCCCAGCACTGTGGGCAACCTGCCAGCAGGCCCCCACCCATGGGCAACCCATGTCTCCCACCACCCCCACCCCCAGCACTGTGGGCAACCTGCCAGCAGGCCCCCACCCATGGGCAACCCATGTCTCCCACCACCCCCACCCCCAGCACTGTGGGCAACCTGCCAGCAGGCCCCCACCCATGGGCAACCCATGTCTCCCACCACCCCCACCCCCAGCACTGTGGGCAACCTGCCAGCAGGCCCCCACCCATGGGCAACCCATGTCTCCCACCACCCCCACCCCCAGCACTGTGGGCAACCTGCCAGCAGGCCCCCACCCATGGGCAACCCATGTCTCCCACCACCCCCACCCCCAGCACTGTGGGCAACCTGCCAGCAGGCCCCCACCCATGGGCAACCCATGTCTCCCACCACCCCCACCCCCAGCACTGTGGGCAACCTGCCAGCAGGACCCCACCCATGGGCAAGCCATGTCTCCCACCACCCCAACCCCCCATCCACCTGGGGCACCCTCCACCAGGCCCCCACCCATGTCCCCCTGGCCCCTGGTCCTGACGATACACAATAATGGCAGTAATGACCAGCATACCCAGCACAAACACCCAGGCAAGGATTGCATGCACCCACATAGTGAATGCAATCACATGACACAACCCCAAAGGCAACTAAGCAAAAGAACACATGTCCGCCACACACACATACACAATGGGTGCAAGTCAATGTCAAAACCCATATCATGGCATGTAAGAAATCAAAGAAAAAAATGACACAAGTGTAAGATAAAATAAAAATGTATTAAAAAATAAAAATAAAGTTAACTCTGACAACTATCTGGGAAAGCAAATAAAAGGTCCATGTCCGGGAACAAAAATGAGAAACCAAAAAACAAAGGATAGAAAAAAGAATCGATTTTGTCCAAAGTAAACACAAGTAGAATGAAATGAAACATAAACCATTACGTCATGGTGTGACCAATATGAAAGTAAAAATAAATTATCTCACAAAAAAATATAACTATATTTACAGGATTGTTCAAGGGTCCATGAGCCCAACAGCACTAATTAAACCTAATACTAACTATCTAAAAAAATATGTACAAAGAAGTGGCCATTGTCCAAGCGGTCCAAAAAAAAATTTAAAATAAAGGAAACCTAGCACTAACTAACTAAAAAACTATATACAGAGGCAGCGGGCTAGTCCTGCGGCTCACTTGGTGATGTTGGCCAGGGCATCCTCGAACTCCATGTCTATGTCCTGGAGGCGGGACTCAGTCCTGGCCCCGAGGTCTCGCAGGGACAACCCCATGTGCTCTCCAAATTCCCTGCGAGCCTCCTCGAGGCACGCAGCCCGCCTCAATGCCTGATGCATGGAGATCTCCGCCCTGGCCATGGCGAGCCGCTCCTCTTCCGCCCGCTGCCGCTCCGCATCTATCCGCTGGCCAAACTCCTCCCACACGGAACACACCGCCATGCCAGGGTTGCCCTGCCCTCCGGCCGATGCCTGCCCCTCCGATCTTGATGGCCCTGAGCCATGATGCCTCCCACGTCGAGCCCGCTGCTGCCTGCGACGCCACTGCCTCTGCCAGCACGACGGCATCCAGGCTGATGGTAACCACCGACGCCGTCGTGCACGTGCCCTGCCCGATGATGCCGGCACATCTTCCATCTGCTGGGGTCCACTTGCTGTGTCGTCCACCCCTGCTGGACCTCCGACTCCCAACTGCGGCAGGGATGGGATCCCCACCGAGCTGGCTGCATTGGTTGGGGCAGGTCCACAGGGGGCCATGGTGGCATCTGGGCCGGAAGACGGCAAGGAGAACGACTGGTGGATAGCCTGCACAGAGGAGGAGAGGGCCGTCAGATTGGCCAACACATGCAGGAACCCCCCGAACATGGCCGATCCCAATTGGGCCACGTCGGCACGGTGCACTTCGTGATGACGTGCGTGCTCCTCCCGGGAAGCACGCACGGCATCACGAATCACAGCCGTGCGCATCGCGACCCCAATCAGGACCTGCTCCACGCGGCCAGGGGTTCCCACGGCCGCAGGTGGAGGGGAGTCAGTTGACATGGACATCCCCTCTACCTGCGGACGGGCCTGGGACGGGGCATCCCTGCTGGTGCATGGTGGTGCACTCACAGGGTCAGGGACAGCGACATGCACAGGCCCCTCCACGGTGACCTGTGCTGCCTCCTGCCCCTGGCCCTGGACTGCACCACTTGCACCAGCAGGGATGCTCCCACCAGGCCCCATGTGTGCACCAGTGTCGGCCTCCTCCTCCTCTGTGCAAACCACCAACCTGGATGGCTCCTCACCGTCTCCCGCCGTAGCAGGCCCCTGTGGGGGCTCACCCACCCCTTCCGCTGCAGCCGTGGGGGCATCCCCGCCGCCTTGCTCCACAGCGCCGTCTCCGCCCTCTTCTTCACTAGCCGCTGTGTAGAGGGAGACAAAGAACACAAGCATCAGGCTACTGTACAATGGTCCCCTAGACAGGAAGCAATAGCAGATGAGCACCCCTGTCAAAGTACACTTCCATCATGTCCCTCCACAACACATGGGTCAGTGCAGGCGAAACACACACAGTAACAGGCATGGTGCATGCCATGCACATTTCCATGCATGTCCAAATGACTATTGAAACATTCAATGAAATGTAACTCACATGCATCATGGCTCATGCATATCACATGCACACACTACACCTCAGTCACATCCATCTGGCCACAATCACACCAAACACAGGCAAAACAAGGGTAAGGTGGGTGCGTCACTGAATCTGTGCATTGTCACACACATGAGTCATGCATCCATGGCATGCACAAGTCACAGACATGCAGGTCAGGCACACAGACATGGCTACCATATATGTACCTGGCATCAGCACCCATCCTCACCCCCATCCATGTCCAGGTACAGAGACTGCCATGCTCTCATGTCCCAAATCTGCATAGTGCTCCCCATGCCGCATTTCTACACATGCAACAACCATGTGGGTCACACATCACTGGTCGCACAGGCAGTACCATGATGTCCCAGCACACATACATGCATATATGGCACATGGCACACATACAGGCAAGTATCATAGAACCAGCTCACCGCAACATGCCCTGTCTCACACAGTGATGCTTGGACACTTACCGCTCAACTCCAGACGGGTCTCCCTCTCAAGGATCTGGGCGTGGAGCGCTGGGCGTACGCGTTCCAGGACCCTCTTCTGGATGGTACTCATGTGGCCCCGGCCCCCCTCCACGAGGCGCCGGGCCTTCACAAGGGTCCTGGACCTCAAGTCCTCCCAGCGCTTCTTGATCTTCAAGACGTTGCGGGTTGCCACCCCCTCCGCGTTGATGGCAACCACACAGTCGGCCCAGATCCTCTCCCGTCCTTCCTTGCTGGCGCGGGACGATCCAAAGAGGGCATCATACTGCCCCAGGACATGCTCCACCAGGACACCAACTTCGGTGGCAGTGAAGCTGGTGCCCCTCTGCCCCTCTGGCCTGGGGTTGCCACTGGTGCCAGATGTAGAAGTGCCCGACATGGCAACCCCAGAGGCAGGTGTGGGTGGGCAACTGGGTCCTGGGGCTGGGCTGTGGAGCGATGTAATCCCAGTTGGGAGTCTTCAGTTCCAGCAGGGGTGGACACAGCAACTGGACCCCTGCAGATGGCTGATGTGCAGGCACCAAATGGCAGGGCACGGTGGCAGCAGGCAGGCAGGCAGGCAGGCAGCAGCAGATAGCACGTGGGAGGCTGCTCAGGGCACTTGGGGGGCAGTAACTCGGCCTTCGGGGCAGGAGCGTGGTGTTCCGTGTGTTTTCGGGTGGCCAGCTTGATACGGAGTGATTTGGCACGTGAAATTCCTGCACGTCAGCGTGAAATCCGAGGAAAGGCCCTTAGCGCGTAAGTGCGTCAGCACGCATACGCGATTCTATTGGACCAGAGTCCCTCATCGCGTGAGCGCGTCTGACGTGATCCGCACGGGCGTTCCCCACTCAGCACGTGAAGACGGAGCACACGTGGAAATCCTGCACGTCTGAGTGTAATCGCGTGTAATTGGCCAAAAGTGCGCGTACACGCCATTGGCCTATGTACGTGTATTTCATCGCGTGTAATTGGCCAAAAGTGCGCGTACACGCCATTGGCCTATGTACGTGTATTTCAGGGCCGCGCGGCCCCTTACACAGGCAAGTACGTCAGCGCACCTGTATGCCTGCAGCGTGGGAATATATACACGCGATTGGAGTGGGAACTCGATTCCAGGGGTGCGAGGCTCACACGCTGCCTACTACACGCGCAAGGCATTAATTTGCGCACTTTTCAATAAACAAGCCAGATGCCAGGATGAACATACCGTTCCTAGCAGCAGTGGCAGTGGGCTACCAAAGGAGGATGAGGAGGAGAGTCAGGGCCAGAATATTCACACCCAGAACCAGCCTATTCGGGATGCCTGATGACCAGGTGTATGGGAGGTACAGGTTTCCAGCACACATCATACTGGACCTGGTCAGTGAGTGGGAGGATGACCTCACATCACCCACCCTGTGCTCCCAAGCACTCAGCCCCCTGCAGAAGGTCCTGAATGTACTGCACTTCTTGGCCACTGGATCCTTTCAGCGGACAAGTGCCATAGTGGGTGGTGTGTCACAGGCCACGCAGTCACGCTGCCTACACCAGGTCTTGAACATCATCACTGCACGGCCCTCAGTCCGCAGGCACATATATCTCCCCAGGACTCATGCAGAAAGGCGGACGTGCACCCAGGAATTCTATGGTGTGGCTCAAATCCCCAAAGTGCTTGGTGCTATTGACTGCACACATGTGGCTCTACGTCCTCCCAGGGCAACAGAGCACATCTATAGAAACCGCAAGCACTGGCATTCCATCAACGTCCAAGTTGTATGCAATGGCAAGGGAATCATCACATCAGTATATGCCAACTATCCAGGGTCCACCCACGACAGCTTCATCTACAGAATGTCTACCCTATGCCGGGACCTAGAGGCTGGCCAGCATGGAGATACATGGCTGCTTGGTGAGCATGAATGCCACTCCACATGCATGCATGTCAGATACTGGGTCATGACACAACACCACTAATGATACCCATCACCACCTCCGCAGGGGACAGTGCCTACCCTATCAGCCCCCACATGATGACCCCAATCCGGAACCCCACCACGCCACCCCAGGTAAGGTACAACACAGCCCACATTGCTACACGGGGCATAGTGGAGCGCACATTCGGAGTGCTGAAGTCACGCTTTCGCTCCCTTGACCGTTCTGGCGGGCAGCTGTTATATGCTCCCCGAATAGTGTGCAGGATCATAGTGGCAGCATGTGTCCTGCACAACGTTGCAACACGCCGGGGCCTGCCCGTGGACATGGTGGTGCCCCCACATCCACAACCACATGCACGCCCGCTGCGCATGGGAGGGGAAAGGGCACGGGGGGAGGCAGCCCGTACGCAACTGGTGGCCAACTTCTTCACCTAGGAATCACAGTGCTGGCTAGTGCACACTGCTCTGGCACATGCCATCTGACAATCAATGATGACTCTACCTGACAATGTCTGCAAATTACTTGACAATGAACTGTCAGATACACATCAGCCTGAGATTGTTAACATGGAAGTGTCAATATGTGTGCACCCCTAGCTACACATACACCAGCTATGCATCACAATGCAAAGACACAACTCCATCAATCTAAAATGCATTGCCACAGGCGATTCACTACATGACAACATTGCCATGTCACCCACTCCCTTCACAGTCCCGCCACTGAGGACACCATGTCATGGTATGTGACAGCAAACAAACTGGCCATCACAACATGACACCAGTGTCACAAATAGCAGTGCCCAAAATGGAACATAGCCGCACTTGAGCAGCTAACCGCCCTGGGCCCACTACTACACACCTGTGTAAGAGTAATTTCTATCAAATTACACACCAACCCACCCTGAAGCCCACCCAAACAAGACACATTGCTTGTAATCAATGGTAGTCTCATTACCTGAATCTGCTGGTATGTCCTCACCGTCCAGGTGTACAGTGATGGCGCCATGCAAAAGTGTCAGTGCACATCTACCGACATGTAGTGTGACTCCAGAGAGTATGCCCTTGTGAAGATCTGTGTGAAATACCTGCAAAACATGAGCAACATATGTAAGTAGAGGCACATATCATACCATCATGCATAGTTAGGTGCAACAACAATGAACACTATGAATGTCTACACAGTATTGACTATGGACTGGCCAACAGCTCATGGGAGTCCAATGTCACCGTGTAATTTGCTGTCACTTGGGCACACCCTTTGCAAGCCCATGGAAAGGGAAGCAGGAGGGGTGTGGATGTCTGCTACCCAAGCATCGAAACCAAACTCAGGACAAGCCTGCATGTGCCCAGCCACAATACAGTGTATGCCCAGGTACCCACACAAGGCAACACTCTTGCAAAATAAAAATGAAAAAGAGAAAAAATGGCCATGAAAGGGCCGGCGGGGGGGGGGGGGCCACCTATGAGGTCCGAGGACAGGATGCACGCCACAATCCACCTGTGTGGATCATGGGAAAGGAAAACACCCCATAGGCTCGTGGCCCACACGGCTACTCTGTTGTGGGAGATGAGTCGCTATGGCTCTGCCCAGACCCTGCAGCTGACTCTGGAGGTGGGGGAGCTGCCTCAGATGATGGTGTGACAATGGGAGGCAGCCCACGCAAAGCACGAGTTTGCTCCTCCATGGCTGCAAGCAGGCGGGTCTGGTAGTTCTGGTTCTGGGTTATAATCATGCGGAGGTCCCCATGCAGTAACTCCCGGGATGACCTGACCTCCGCACGAGTTGCCTGCATCTCGGCCGAGAGCGTCCGTGTCAGACGCTCCAGCTGCTCCTCTGTCCTTCTATGGGATGAAGCCTCAAGCTCTAACAGGGTCGACCTGAGGTGACGGAGTTCTTCCCTCAGGGCTTCCCTGTGGCGCTGGGACTCCATGGAAAGTGATTCCCCCAGAGTCGCCAGTGCCGCCCGCCTGTCCAAGTTGGACGCCAACATATCCTCCCTGTGTGCCTGGCAGATGGACTCTGTAGCCTGCTCCAGTCGCTCCATCAGCCTTTCTGGGGGGACAATGGAAGTGGCCACCCTATCCATGGCCTGTGCAATCATCTCGGATGATGCTGCCTGTTGGGTGGCCATACCGTAGATGGATTGCTCCCATACGGTATTGCCAGGTGGCATACGGCCACCACGTTGACGGGCACCACACCTGCCTGGGGCAAGGCGGACTGCGCCTTGCTGTGCCGGCAAGGCCTCAGGCTGCAGGACTGCATTCCCTCTCTGATCTGCAGCCCCAGGAACAGGATCAGAGATTGGGTGGTGTGGCCCTGCATCCGTAACCACCGGAGGCTGATCTGCCGACACTGACATCCCCATTGAGGCCAATGGCCTGGCTGCAGGTGGGTCGGACAGAGGAGATTCTCTCCCAAGAACACTCACCTGCGACTGCACATAGGTGTCATCCTCCGAGTCTACACCTGAATACTGCTCGGGGGAGGAACCCCCAGAGACACCCCTCGACAGCACGGCCTGCAGCACTTGGGGGTTTTCACCCACAAACACACCACGTCCCTCACTTGTGGTAGGTCGGCCCGGGTTGCCCTCCTGGGACGGCTCCACCACCACATCCCCAGCATCAACAAGTGCTTCGTCCCCTGCAAAGACATGAAAGAGAAAAATGGAAACAGGCATTAGCACCATGGCATGCAACAAGGGCTGATGAACAACATAGGCAGTAGTCCTACGACACATGTCCTACATGACTGGGAGTCCTCCTATGCATTCACCATCACTGGGTCTGTAGGGGAGGCTCAGGGCATACTATGTACTGATTGGACAGCAACGCCTGCTCACCTTGATGCCTAGCACTGCCATCACACATTGGGCGGTGATTGCCATGTCAAAGGCACATGCCATCACACACATGGCATGTGACATAGCCACCAAGTGAGGAGGGAGAGGAGGGCTACTTTTTTGGATTTCAACCACTCTGGTCCTGACATTGCATCGTCACATCAATTAGTATACATGTTGTACATGGATCTGCTAGTCCAAATTGGCAACGATGCACAGTGCCTTGTCTAGATCAACATAATGCAGTAAACATTGTGATTCCACCTCCCCAACACCTGTAACGGAATAATTTTGCATTCGTGAAGCACCGGTCAAGTAATGTTTGTAGGTGCAGCGGAGCACTGAGGGGTGGTGGGGCAGAAGGGGATGCCAGTCAACAATACTACTGGTGCTGGTGTCATTCATGTCACGCAAGTGCAGGGGTGGGTGGCACAATGAAGTGCAAGGGGGAGTGGCGGCTGGAAGTGCTGTACAAGGTAAGTAGGACTTGACGTCAAGGGCAGATGGTGTTAGGCGCAGACAAGTGCTGGGGGGGTGGCCTATAGGGGTACAGAGACAATCATGCTGTGCTGTGGCCTCGGAGGGGACAGGGGAGGTACACACTGCCTCTGGCTCGGCAAGGTCCTTTCAGATTTCTATGTGTCCTGCAGAGTTGTCACATGCCGCAGATATGTGCCCTTGGATTGGGGATCTCATCTTGGTGAGAAGGGTGAGGCGCTATTGCCTTTGGAGCATGTGGCAGGCCAGTTTGCCAGAGGATGGCCATGATGCAGGACATTCCCTCTCTGCCACCCGGCACCTGTGGTTTGGGTTCCCAAGATCCGAGTCATGCCAGGACTCTGCATTGGCATGGGGCTTCAGACAGGTGGTCATGACCGTGGCTAAGACATCCAGTGTACCTGACATGGAGTGGAGCATGGAGTGGGCCCTGTCAGGATGGGAGTGAGCCTAAGGGGGAGCTGGATGGGGGGGGGCATTTTGGCAGCATGAGCCTCGACTGACACACACTTCATGGGTCGGAATACAAAGAAGGTGTGTGACAGTGGTGAGGGTGGCTTTGCCTGTGGGGTGTTGAGGGTGAGCTGGGAGGAGAGGAGAATGTGATCACTCCAGGAGAGAGGAGTGCAGAGATGGACGGAGAGGGGAAAGTCAGATGAGATCAGAGCATCAAGAGTGTGCCCTGCAGAATGAGTAGGGACAGACGGGAGTCTAGAGGGTGAGAGGGAGTTGCTGAGGTCACAGAAAGGTCACGTGGGGGCGTCAACAGGCATGCAGGTGGATGCGTACCGCACCAAGGATGAGGAATTCTGTGTCTGGGGACATGAGTGAGGAGGAGAGGTGAGGACACTCAGAAAGGAAGTAGTACATTTGACCAGTTTTCCCAGACACAGTACGCACTGTTTGGAATGTCAAGGTGTGGTGGACAGTAACCTCACACAAGCCATTCCAGAGTGGAGTAGGTCTAAGTAGGTGTGACAGTGGCAGGAATACCCTCAGGGAAGCCAAGGGCACACACCCCCTGCACAGTGGTGGCGGGCCAAGGAGAGGGTCAAGGATGCAGACAGAGCTGGCCGTCTGACATGTTTCCATGAGACCAAGGATGTCAAGGTGCATAACCTCATGTAAGTGACAGTTATCGGAGGAATGCCTGATGCAGCCGCAGTGAAAGGAGTGTAATTGTGGAGGAGGTTGACAGCCTTGTAGGACTTACGGGGAGTGCTAGAGATCAGAGGTGCCGCATGTGTAGGAGTTGGAGTGGGAGGCGGAGAAGGTTCATGGGAGGGTGCAGGGAGGCAGTGCAGGATTGATGAGGAGAGAGGAGGGGGGACAGCAGGAGAGGTAAGGAAGTTGATGAGATGTGGGTAGCATTTCTCAAGGAGATTGAGGTTGGCCTAAGGGCCTTGGACTGAGACGCTCCCATTACCATGCACATCATTAGTGGTATCTGAGGATTGGAAGGAGGCCAGGAGTACACCCCAACGGGTCCCACCTATGATGGTGGAAGAGGAGCAAGGAGAGAGGACAGGGACCATGTGAAGGGTCTATGGGACAGGCAAAGGCATGTATGAGCAGATGTCAGTGAGAGTTAGCTTAGAGTAGGCTCAGATGCACTGGTCAGCAATAGGGTGGGTCGCATTGGAGGGCAGGCTGCCCTCATTTGACTTTTGGCAAGCAGGTGTCGTGCGTAGGGCACGATGGTCTGAACTGTAGAAGTCATGGAAGATAGACCATGAAGAGCAGCATGGAGTGTGAGGGAATGGGGCTCGAAACCAGACGGTACCAAAGGACCCAGGAAGGAGGTGGATCTCAAGGCTACATCCACATTATGACTGCATGTTGGTAGGCATTTATATACAGAGGACGCATTAGCATGTGGTATCATTGCATGTCAGGCATGTGAAGATGATACTTGAATGGCTGGGGGAAAGGAGAGGAATGGTATGTAAGACATCAGATGAATAGACAGGGGAGTATGAGCAACAATGTAGTGACAAAATTACTAATCAAGGGCAACTTCCATGGTGTTGGCCCATATGTGCACTGTTGCCAGTAGGGATAGTGCTGTGGCCAGATGGTGTTGCACTGAACATACTGGATGAGGCACATGGGTGCCACTATCAACTCTGCCACACACCCCCTTGACAGGCACCCAACATGAATGCTTCACACACACAACATGCACAGGGATGATACACACATGCATGTGCACTCACCGGATGATGCCTCGTAATCAGGGAGGTCTCCCACACCTTGGAGTTGTCCCTCGGTGACGTAGGATCCAGCTACAGACTCGTGTGGTGTGAGTTCTATATCCTGTGCTGGGGACCCACCTCCAGTCACCAAGGTTGCGGCATGACTTGAGGCCAGCTTATCCTTTGCCCTGCGCTTAAGGTCATTCCAGCGCTTCTGGCAATCACTAGCTGTGCGCCTCACTACTCCAAGGGCACTTATTCTGTCAGCAATGGTCTGCCAGTGTGCCTGGCGTCTGGCATGTGTGGTCTTGGACCCTGCAACGATGACCATTTCCCTATCATGATCTGACACATACTGAACAAGTGCATTAAGTTCGGCGTCTGTGAAGCTTGGCTTCCTTGATGGGCCGGACTGTGCAGCCGTGTCTGGGGCATCAGCCTGTGCCGGACGTGCACTCTTCCTCTTGCGCTTGGAAGGGGGTGGGGATCCAGAGTGTCCTACGCCGCTGTGGACACTAGGGGCAGGAGCCGTGGTGGACTCTGTACTGGGTGTGTGTGATTGCCCACTCAGCATGGGAGTAGGTGCAGGCATTGGGGGTAGTGGGATGGGGTCAGGCCTGATCTGAGGTGCATGAACTAGGACCGACACAGTCTTGGCAGGGTGTATGAGAGGTGGGGTGGATTGAGCCACACCCTGGCTACGGGGGCCAGCAGATGACCTATCTGGCATAGATGCGCGTGCCCTGATGACACCAATGTGCACCGGTGCACGTACAGTGGACCTGCTGACCTGGATGTCAGCGATGGAATCACCCTCGGACAGGTCTGGTGCCACAATGGCCTGGTCCGACATGGGCTGATCAGGGTTGGTATCAGCCACATGACTCTCAACGGGGGGGGGGGGGGGGGGGGGGGGCATGGGTGTCCCTGACTGTTCCTCCAGACTGGGGGGAACAGGGGCGCCCTGCAAGTCACAACCACGTCCCCTGTTGGATCCTCCACGGCCACCACGTGTGGCTCGGCCACCTTTGCCACCCTTACGGCTTGCACGCCTCCCAACCATGGCACTGATGGTATTGTGCGTATGGGAGTGGGTGTGCACAATTGTCCTGGGCAATTGGGTGTCAAAGGGGTTGGGTACCAGATGGTATTCGTACCCTAGTGCAGTGGCAAGGCTATATGACACCCCTGGGGAAAGATGACGGGTCACGCAACGCACAGGCACCCCAGAAAAGTAAAGGAAAGTGCACAATACCCCTCCTAGACCACGTGTGCTGATGGAAAACCCTGCACTACGCTGTGGCATCCAGTAACACAATGAACGTATGCGTGTCACACGCGGCCTAGATTGACCTCTGAAGGGGTAGGCTACACACGGGGCAAGCACAGATGTTAGATACGTGCGTGACTCACCGTCTGCCAGGTAAAAGAGCGTGAAAAAATAGCACTTTTGGTTGGCAACACCCCCGCCAAAAGAAGAGGTGTACGCTGTCTGAGGAGACAGGTCAACTGTAGAAGGGGACACTGTTTGAGGGAACAGGCCCAGGAAAACCAGTACAAGAGGAAAAAGAGAAAAGAGCTGTCAGAGGTAACAGGGAGTACGAACTGGAAACGCCGTGAAGTAAATCGCGTGTGAAACGACAAGAAGTACCGAATTCACCCACTCGCTCTCCACGAAAAGCACGTACAAGGAAATGGTGTTCAACACTACCTTTTATACAGGCCCACACGTACATCGTCACTTACGGCGTGTACGTGCTTGGCCCATTTTCACCAATCACACGCTTTGGCACTCCTGCGTGTAGGTATCTTTTCACCAATCACACGCTTTGTCACTCCTGCATGTGGATCCTTTTTCACCAATCACGCGCTTCGACACTCCAGCGTGTAGCTCACTTTTCACCAATCACACGCTTTGTCAATCCTGCATGTGGATCCTTTTTCACCAATCACGCGCTTCGACACTCCTGCGTGTCCCTCACTTTTCACCAATCACACGCTTTGACACTGCACGTGCAGGTAACTATTGACGCACATATGCTGGTGACGGGTTTTCGCGCGATGAGTGGGGGGTTTTCAGGTGCACATTCACTCCCTATCAGGCTGTCCACGCGTTCTAACACGAAAGACCACGCTCCTGGCCAGGAGGCCAAATTTAAGTCCCCAAGAACCCTGAGCACGCTCCCACCTGCCATCAGCTGCTGCCTGACTGCCTGCTGGCCACGTGCCCCACAGTGCTGGTGGGTGGGGGTGGTGGGGGCCTGGTGGAGGGTGCCCCTGGTGGATGGGGGTTGGGGGTGGTGGGAGACATGGATGGGGGCCTGATGGCAGGTGCCCCTGCACTGCTGGGGGGTGGGGGGGGTGGGAGACATGGGTGGGGGCCTGGTGGAGGGTGCCCCTGGTGGATGGGGGTGCAGGGGGACATGATCGGGTGTGCAGGGTAGTCCACTGTTTTGTGGGCTGCCTGCAGGGGCCGGGGAGGGTGTACAGGGTACACCTGTGGGGGCCCACCCAGCCTATTCGCATGTGATGATTCCCACGCACCCCTGTGATACACGTACCCTGGCCAATCGCGTGTTGAACTTCCCGCTACCCCTGTAATACACGCACCCTGCCTGTTCGCGTGTGATGATTCCCGCGGACCCCTGTGATGTACGTTCCCTGGCCTATCGCGTGTTCTACTTCACGCGTCCCCCTGTAATACACGTTCCCTGGCCCATCGCGTGTTGAACTTCCCGCTACCCCTGTAATACACGCACCCTGCCTGTTCGCGTGTGATGATTCCCGCGTACCCCTGTGATTCACGTTCCCTGGCCTATCGCGTGTTCTACTTCACGCGTCCTCCTGTAATACACGTTCCCTGGCCCATCGCGTGTTGAACTTCCCGCTACCCCTGTAATACACGCACCCTGGCTGTTCGCGTGTGATGATTCCCGCGTACCCCTGTGATGCACGTTCCCTGGCCTATCGCGTGTTCTACTTCACGCGTCCCCCTGTAATACACGTTCCCTGGCCCATCGCGTGTTGAACTTCCCGCTACCCCTGTAATACACGCACCCTGCCTGTTCGCGTGTGATGATTCCCGCGTACCCCTGTGATTCACGTTCCCTGCCTAGTCGCGTGTAGTACTTCCCGCGTACTCCTGATTTGGAGATTGCCCGCTTTGCTTTCCTTGTTTGCCTGCCCTGTGAAGTGGTCCGGGGTTAGCGCAGCCCTTAGCGATGATTTAGCGCTTTTGATGGCTTTTCCGTGCGCGAGGGCGTTCTTGGGGGCGTTACTGGCGCTGCTGCAGGCTCGCTGCGATTCTCTGCGCCACGGCTGTTTTGGGAGCTTGAAATCCATGAATACGCTGTGCGCGGAAATCTGTTTTAGCGCACGTGCCTGGCGCAGACTATCGCAGGCGCACGCTGTGCGCCAGCCGCGTGCGCTACTTGTGCGCTGGATTCTATGAATTAGCCTGCGAGAGTTTACGAGCTCTCTGTAGGCAAGAGAATCTTTCTGTAAGAGGCAAGAAGTTAGAACTGATAGCGAGATTGCTGGAAAACCAAAGTCTGGGTACTGGTTCAGAGGAACCAACTTCTCCAGCAGATGTAGATAACAGTGGTGGTGTTGATCTAAATCGTAATTCTGATGATAGTGATGAAGAGGCTGAAGAGGAAGGAGAGGCTAACGAAACTGTCTCCCCTGCTCCTCTACCTGCCTTACCAGCTGTACCTATGGGGCCCATACCAGGTCCCACATGTAACCCTGCTTATTTTGAACTTGAAAAAATGAAGCTCAAATTAGAATACAAACGGTTCTTGGCCCAATCTGAAAGAAACCAAGAGCTCGAGTTCAGACGGATGAATGCCCAGGCTGAGCAGAAGCAAGCTGAGATAAGGCTCAGGGAAATAGAACTTAATCACGAGTTAGAGATGAAAAAGTTGTCTGTGGAAAGTGCTTCTCTCTCCTCTGGTTCCTCTAGGAGCTCCAGTCCCAAAAGACCCCGGATGCCGAAGGAATTAGTGGGTATGTATGAACCGAGATTGGATGTGTTGGATTGGTTAAAACTGTTTGAGTACAATCATGGGCTCCAGGACATCACCGGGAATGACTTACTTCCCTGGTTGTTCTCTAGGCTCCCCCCTGTTGCGACTGATGTGGTAATGGAGTTGGGGGAGGCGGATAAGACGGATTACGAAAGTGTGAAACTAGCTTTGACAGCTAGATTTGGGAAGACCCCTTCCCAGTATCTTAAGAGGTTTAGAACCCTCAAAAAGCATGATGGTACCCCTTGGGCTACCTGGGTGAGTGAAGGGTTGAAAAACTTAGAGGGATGGATTAAGGGTTACAAAGTGAACACTTATGAGGGTATGAAGCATCTTTTTATGTTGGAGTCGATTTATGATGCCTGTTCTCCTGAGCTCAGACAGCACTTGGCTGATTCAAAGGAATTGGATTCCCGGAAGCTGGCTAAGGCCGCTGACTTGTGGGTTGCCAACAGGGCTACTCATAAGGATTCTGGGGCAACTCAGAAAAAGGATGAGGGAAAACAGCCTAAAAAAGACTCAAAAGAGAATTCGAATAACTCAAATTCCCCAGAGGGCCCCAAACAAAATAACCAGGGTAAACCCCAGGGAAAACCACAACCGAATAGTGTACCTTCTGGCCACAAACCAGAAGGCGGTCAGAACAAGCCACCTTTCCAGAGAGCATTTGGAACATGCTATCTCTGTGGGGCATCTGACCATATCAAAGGAGATCCAAAATGTAAGGGTAAACCTACTGGGATCAGCACAGTCTCCTTGGCCTTCACTCCTGAGGAGGAAGTCCAAATGACTAGTGCACACTTTGAAGTCTTTGCTGAAGAACCTTGGGTTCTTCAAGCAAGAGTATCCGTAGAGTCAATGGATCCGGGTAGTAATCAGAATAGGAGTGTGTATGACTCTATACCAGAAAACTCTAAATGTTATTATGTGGACAGTGTTCTTGTCAATGGCCAGGATACTCCTGCCAGGCGAGACTCTGGGGCCAGCAGAACAGTAGTGGATGAAAGCTTTTTCAGGCCTGAGCATGTTGCTAAGGCACCCAAAGGTCCCGCTAAGATGTCTGGAGGCCCTGTCCAAATGGTTCCAATTCTACCAGCCCTCATTCAGTATAATGACATGCCAGTGTTGATTCCTGTCAGTGTTCAGACTGAGGGGCCTGGGAGAGTCCTGTTGGGGAATGATCTAAAAACTCTAGGAGTAGTATCCAGTACCCCCAGGCCTCCCAGTATGGAGAAACAGAACCAAACCAAATTGGCTAGAGAGGCCACCTTAAGGAACCACTCTACGCCTGTGGGAACCTCTACTGAGAACCCCACTACAAGCCCTGGTGTTGGTAAGTTGACCTCTGACCCAGGCAAATTTCAGGCTAACATGTTAGGGAAATGGGAGCCCCAACCAAGCTCCATCATTGTTCCCCCAGTTATAGAGTCTGTGACCCCCCCTGCTTCTGAGGAAGAGGTGGATAGACCTACTGGAACCCTAACTAGGCCTAAGAGGACTGGTAATCATCAGTGCTGGTGGAAAACCAGAAAAGAAAAGTCTAAGGCCAAAGACCTTCAGACTGTTGGACCTTCCACCGAAGACTCCAACCCAATTCCTAGACTTAAGGGGGAAACTCCTAAAGTAGGTAAGGTAAGATCTCAGAGGAAGGAGAAGCATGTACCTTGCTTATCTCCATCCCCTCCACCCAAGAGGCCTAAAACCCAACCTTCTCCCAACCGAGAAGTGGTGAGGACCTCTGGAGGCCCCTCGAGAACTAAGGGAATCCTTTATAAGGACGCCTTGAAAAAGCCTAACACAGTTCAAAAGTTGTAACAACTTCTGAGGGACTGGCCAATCAGATCCCCTATAACTTTAAAAAGACAGATGTGTCTGAAAGGGTTTGTAGGTCATATAGCTTGCAAAGGAAAACCTTTGATTTGACCATAGAACATAGGTCAAGGTGTCACCACCAAAATGCTGATGGTCTCTCTAGGATGTATGTCATCGACTAGAGGTATGAGATTCATCCAGGAGTGGATTAAATCCTCCTGTCCCTTAGTCTGGGGGGGCGAGTGTTAGGGAGAATTCTCTGTTTAGGCAGAATTTCCTAACCTAGTGAGTCCCCCAGCAGCTTTGCTGGATTTCTGGAGTTTGTTTTTTTCCATCCTGCCAAGAGTGTGACTCTTTTTCTCCCACTCTTGGACATGAATGTGTGTAATTCCTTCGAATGTCAATGTGTTCTATGGGCTATGGGGTCTTTTATTCCATAGGGTCTCATATGTTTTTCTATGTGTGTTACACCGCACCCTCCGTGCCGTAGCACTGGGGCGTCCTAGCGGACCTCCATCATAGACTCCATACCCGGGGACTGACTACTGTCTCCCCGGGCATGTAAAGTCACCATTGGCTTTACTAGACCTAAATTTACTAACAGAACTAGTACAAACCATCCTATTGTGGACGTGCTAGTAGGGGTAATTCGATTACTCCTGGGTCTGTTATTCTAGGAGGCACTGTCCCGTCCCCCCTCGTCGTGTTTTGGCTGGTGGCAGTGGAAACTACTTGTTATGTTTGACTCCGAATATAACCCTATGGGATTCTTCCCATTGTTGGAGATTAATACCTTTTTTCCCGTTAGTCTCTAACATACCACCGGTTTACTTATCTTAAATAAGTTTATCGGATGGTATTTTCTGCCAGAACTCGTTTTTTAAAATGGCGTCTGTGTTCGTCTCTGTGACTCCTAAACCAAAGGTTGAGCCCTTTGTTCCACTTTTGGCGGGCTTCTGTACAGAGACCCTCCAAAGTGGTGCCATTCTGTCTGGGTTACCACAGGGGTGTGGGAGGGGGTTTAGGCACCCTGGACTGAGTTGCCTTGCCAACTCCGGTCGCACTCTGGTGTGATTGGCCCAAGTGGTGAGCCTCCCCGCTCACCACTTAGCGTGTTTTGATTGACAGCTAGGCTGAATGAATGGGGGTTTTCTGCATAAAAGCAGGGCTTTTGGGACTGGATCTTCAGAAGTCGCCACAGGACCTAAGAATCCGACGAGGGTAAAGCTGAGCCGACCTGCATCGACGACACCTCCGGTGGAGCCCTGCTGAACCGACTCACCACTTCCCGACGACAGAGGAGATCTCCCTGCCGGAGAGTCTCTTCCCCTGACTGGTGGGAACAACCAGTCACCTTTGCTTTTTCTTCGCTCCAGGACGCAGTGGTCGAATTGCCCGTGCAGAGCACCTCGGCAACCGGATAGCCACTACCCCTGTACCACGACCAAAAGGTGGTGCCTTGTGACGGAGCACTCCGCGGCTGGTCTCTTCTCTGGTGGTGCAACGATCTTCAACTTTCCTAGGACGACGAGATCATCTCTTCTCTTGGCAAAGACCCGATGTGCATCCACCACCAGGAACAACTGCCCCCGCCGGAGCTGTCTCTCCACAAACAAGGTACCGTGTCCGCCTGGCTTCCCTTTCTGCCGGATAGAGTGAGGTGTCTTAATCCTCGCCTTTCCATTGGGTCGCCTCCAAGCTTTCTTTAACGTGTTGTTCTGAACTGGTCCAATCTTTCCATAACAATTTGCGATAAAGACTCGAAGTGCATTTCCACTGAGACACTTTTGGGACATATCGCCTTGCCTCTCTCCGAGTGGGCCTGGCCTCTGAACTTTGTGATCTGCAGTAGACCCTGCCTTACTTGCCTTGCATTTGTCCGAAAAGTATTGGTACCAAGTTGATTTCATAACCTGCCTTATTTTTCTCTCCCGACCTAACGAATAGTGCCATCTAGGTTAAAGCATACACCTCTGTCTGCAAATAAGTGATGCCGGTGAACCTAGACTTGTCGAACTATTGTTAGGGGGATTGATCTTTTTCTTCGTATAGTAATTGTGATTGAAGTTGTTTGCTGTATTAGTGCCAGAGTGTTTTCTATAGATGTGTTGTTATAAATAAATACCTTTATATCTTTACACCGAAGCCTTGTTCCGTGTTTGCTTGTTCTACTGTGTAGATTGCCCTATATTATATACTCCACATACTGCCTAACTCTTCTTGAGGGAAGTCTGACTGCTCAGCCACAGCTACCAAGTGAATCTGGGTGGTACAGACTGCTACCAAGTGCGTTTACTGCCAAACACCTGTAGTCCTAAATCTTTTGCAGTGGTCCCAGAGGGAACTGCACAGGTTTCCGCCTAACAAATGCATTGAGTAAGAGGGTCGAGCAAATTCGTTGATGTTCGTTATGCTCCATGTTTCAGAAAATTGATATTAAAACAGTTTTCCTTTTGCCCATTACCTGAGTCGTTTTGATTATTGATGTATGAATAAAAATCTGCATCCCCACCCATCTTCAGGGTATTGCTACTCATCTTAAAGGGCTGGTTTATCCAGTTCAGTATTAATGCTACTTTTGACTTTCCTTTCTTTAGCAAAAGCTTGACTACTGTATGGGCCCAAAATTGTGTGAAACGCCTCAGTAGTTACTGAAAAGTAAGTGTCTGGAGTAAGAAGCATCATCATTGGCTTGTGCTCAGGCTCCACCAGTGCCCTGAACCTGCAGGTTATTATTTGGTTAACTTCCTGCAGGGTGTTTGTGAGTAAGCAGAGAGTTGTTGGGAAGGCTCTGTGTATGGGGCACGTGACAGAATAGGCCCATCGTCCATGTCACTTACTTGTCATTACCTTGTAATAGATTTGGGAGACGTTTGTGACAGCAGTGACTCACTTTTCATCAATGTTGCCGATTCCTTTGTATTAGGACTCTCCTCACCTGCGTTCCCCTGGATTGCGTCATGTGTACTCTACACCCGGTATGTGCCAAACCCAGATGACTCTATTCTTTCCTTGCAAACTATAATGAGGCTTTAATTTGGGCTTGATTCCTGGAATTGAATTGTTCAGGAGTAGCTACCCACTGACTTTAATCTTCTATAAATACTCATACGGTGCTTGAAAGAGGACACAGCAGCGCAACTTCTCTGGGTTCACGCAGTCCGGGTAGTGGACCCTTGAATTTGAGCATTGGTTTGCTGGGAGGACCGCGGGCGACCATGGAGCGAGGACACAGGATGCTGGGGATGGCGCGGCGGGTCAGCCTCATCAGTGTGGTTTTGTGGATCTGCTTGGCAGGTAAGCCCTTTTAGGCTTCACTAGGGCACGGCTGCCCACTTGAGTGGGTGATTACTTGGGCAAAGAGGGCGAGTGCCCTAAGGCACCCCCACATCTTCTGCTTGAGGTTTGATTCAGAGTTTGGGTAAATAGATTCCGGGTGTGAGGGAATGAGGAATGCTGTGAATGTGAGAATGTATCTAACAAAAAGTAGAAGTGTCTGTATCTAGGACCCCTGGGGTCTACGCTGAGGGTCTGACCTGTCCCACTACATGATCCAGCAATCCCAGCGTGCACAGAAAAATGTAACACATGAGTAACTTCTCCATCGCCATCGCCATGCTCAGCATCAGTCAATGCATGAACCCCTCTAAAACTACCCCCCCCCTCACCCCCACTAATAATGCCATGACTCAAAAAACAAGCACGGCCCCCTCAGGCCTATTACTTCTAAGGACCACGCCGGGAGTCACTAAAACCAAAGTCAGTACAGGAGGAAACTCTACCTGCTGACTTATTCAAACAGGTCAGGCGCTACTCTTTCCCATTCCTCTGAATAGGGAATGCTTCACTCATCAATGGACCCTTCAAGAAGCCCAGAAAATACCCACCCCAGGCCCCGATTACCTCGCCACCTATGGGTGGATCACTAGACTTCCGTTTATTTAAAAATCATTGAGAAAGCGCTGGTGACCCAACGCCTTGATCCAATCAACCAACAAGGTCTGCTCCATGCCAACCAATCAGGATTAAGAACAGTGTGTAGGATGGAAACCGCGACCATCCAGGCCATAAACAATGCTCCCCACTTCATGGACAAAGGAGACCCCGCCTCCTGGTCCTCCGTGATCTCTCTGTTGCATTCGACACAGTCGGCCATGACACACTGAAGAGCCTTACCACTAACAGAATGGGGTTCCAGCACAGTAGCCACCCAGTGTACCTCCTCCCTCTCAGGGAGGTATACCCAGAAGTACAGATGGGCACCTCCAGGCTGGACCATTGCTCCTCCCAAAAGGTTCAACCATTGCCCAGTGATTTTCAACCTCTATCTGGAGCCACAGGGGTGACTTCCTGGGGACCCAAACATCTCAGCTCACAAACCCAATGGAACACTAGCTCCTTTGCAATGTGGGCAGCTGCAGCACTCCTGCAGTTCTGGAAGGCATTCAAGACTCAGCTCTTGAGGGACCACCAAGGGAACACTGAGGACCCTCAGATCCTCCTTAGGAGAAAAGCACCACTGGGGCCAGTGCCTCCCAGACCCACAGCTGAAGTGTGTGCCCTGTGGGGCCAGTTTCCATGTGTGTTGCAATCCTCGCCCGCCATTGTACAGCACCCAGTACAAGCCCAATTGCACATGCAGGGCAGAAAGAAAAGAGAAGGAAGGTGAAAAGAAGTGACAAGGAGAGATAATGGAGCAGGGAAAGAGAGTGAAAGGGTGAGGCACAGAGAACATGCAAGCGAGAAGAAGGGAGTAAGGCAGAGAAGAGAAAAGGATTGCATCTGGAGGATGGAAGAATAAAGAGGGAAAAGGGGGAAGGAGGAGGAATGGGCTCAGGATGGAGAGAAAGTGAGCAAAGCATTTGCAGGAGTATGGAGAGATGAGGGCCTCCTGCAAGAAAGAGACACAGAGAAGGAAGGGTGCTGACAATAAGATGGGGTCAGAAAGATACCCAGAAGGCTGCTGGGTACTCAACTACTTGTACACACAAGACTCCCCCTTTGGAGAAGGGCCGCCGCCCCCCTCCCAACTCTTTCTTCCTACTACGCTATAGTAGCTGGCAAGATAGCTCAGTGGGTTAACCCGTTCATGATGCCACGAGAACTACTGAGTGTGCAGTGTGTGCTGAGGGAGGTGAGACTCTCTGCTCAGTGCACTGGTGTGCAGTGACTGACCTGGAACAAGTCTTAGGGGGGTGGAGATCTGAGCGTCTTGTTCTTTGCCTCTGTTTCAAGCATGTACAGCTTCTTCCCAAGGGACTCTGGGTAAATGAGACCCCTGTGACTAATGCCAGCAGGGTGTGTAGACCTGCATCTCTCAGTGCCCGGTGGTCCCAGGAGTCATGAGGGAGCCTCAGATCTGTGTGGTGGTCGTAGTTCTCTCCATTATGGATCAGGCTGCCAGTGCACCTGGGCCCTCTCTCCCACCCTGGACTAGGTTCTGTTTAGGGGGACCCTGTTATTCTCACAATCGTAGGCAGTCCAGGGACTCCCAAATGTTCTCCTGTAGAGTAGCAACCTCATTCCCACCCCAAGAAGAAGAGGGCATTTCCATAAACGGAAACCCTCCTTGTCCTCTCTTATGATAGCCTTAGTTCCCACTGCCTGGCCTTTTCCACTGTCCACTGTTAGTCCCGCCTTCTCTGCTCTTAGGGCTGGTGTGTTGTTCCCTCTTTCCTAACCCTTCAGGAAGACCTTCTATTGGCCCCACTGATCTGCTGCCCCCTGCAGGGTCACTTCAAGCCTTATAATCAAGCATTGCTTTTTAATTTGCCAAGCCTCCTTTAAGAGTTGCTCTCGCGCCTCACTGATGCTGCTTCCTCTGCTCTACGTTCTCTGCGATCGATTATCAGTCCTTATTCTTCTCACATATCTGCATGCCCTCCCTGACTCTCCACTGTCCAGAATCCCTCCATCTGCAGCCAGGATGTCTGTGCCTCAGGTATACATGCTGTCCCTTCAGTCCCCCTGGTTCCCCCTAGTCCTGTGTACAGCCACACTCTGCTCCCATCTTAGGTCCACTCTCCTCCTCACTGGCTCCCATCCTCTGCACTGGCCTTCATGCAGGTGCCCACTTACCTCTTGGAGCACATACCATTTCATGGGCTCTCTTTACCTTTCCAGGTCTTTCATATTTCTCTTTATGTCTCTACCCCCTGTGGTTCACGATTGCTCTGAACGTTTTCAATCATTAGTGCTAACAGAGATTGCAATAAATAAATAAATAAAGAGGAGTTTCTCTTACACAGGGGATCTGCTTCTCCACCTTGAATCCTGCACGAGGATCGTGATTATCAACTGGGACACTTCCCAGGGCCTTGACTGATCCTTGGTTTTTATTTCTGCAGGTTCTCACGTCTCCAATGCACAGATAACTACTGTTCCCACCACTGCTGCCACTACTGCTGCCACCACAGCAGCACCAACAGCCGCCACCACTGCTGCAACTACTGCAGCAACAACATCACCCACCACTGCTGCCACTACTGCTGCCAACACTGCAGCAACAACATCACCCACCACTGCTGCCACTACTGCTGCCACTACTGCTGCCACCACTACTGCAGCAACAACAGCTGCCACCACTGCTGCCACCACTGCTGCCACTACTGCTGCCACCACTGCAGCAACAACAGTCTCCACCACTGCTGCCACCACTGCTGCAACTACTGCAGCAACAACAGCACCCACCACTGCTTCCACTACTGCTGCCACCACTACTGCAGCAACAACAGCTGCCACCACTGCTGCCACCACTGCTGCCACCACTGCTGCAACTACTGCAGCAACAACAGCCGCCACCACTGCTGCCACTACTGCTGCCACTACTGCTGCCACTACTGCTACCACCACTGCTGCCACCACTGCTGTAACTACTGCAGCAACAACAGCCACCACCACTACTGCCACCACTGCTCCCACCACTGCTGCCACCACTGCTGCCACTACTGCTGCCACCACAGCAGCAACAACAGCTGCCACCGCTGCTGCCACTACTGCTGCCACTACTGCTACCACCACTGCTGCAACTACTGCAGCAACAACAGCACCCACCACTGCTGCCACTACTGCTGCCAATGCTGCTGCCACTACTGCTGCAACCACTGCTGCCACCACTACTGCAACTACTGTAGCAACAGCCACCACCACTGCTACTACTGCCACCACTGCTGCAACTACTGCAGCAACAACAGCCACCACCAGTGCTGCCACCACTGCAGCCACCACTGCTGCCACCACTGCAGCAACAACAGCCGCCACCACTGCTGCCCCCACTGCTGCCACTACTCCTACAACCACTGCTGCCACCACTGCTGCAACTACTGCAGCAGCAACAGCTGCCACCACTGCTGCCACCACTGCTGCCACCACTGCTGCAACTACTGCAGCAACAACAGCCGCCACCACTGCTGCCACCACTTCTGCCACCACTGCAGCAACAACAGCCGCCACCACTGCTGCCACCACTGCTGCCACTACTGCTGCCACCACTGCTGCAACTACTGCAGAAACAACAGCCGCCACCACTGCTGCCACCACTGCTGCCACTACTGCTGCCACCACTGCTGCTACCACTGCTGCAACTACTGCAGCAACAACAGCCACCACCACTGCTGCCACCACTGCTGCAACTACTGCAGCAACAACAGCCACCACCACTGCTGCCACCACTGCTGCAACCACTGCAGCCTCCACTGCTGCCACCACTGCAGCAACAACAGCCGCCACCACTGCTGCCACCACTTCTGCCACCACTGCTGCAACTACTGCCGCAACAACAGCTGCCACCACTGCTGCCACCACTGCTACCACTACTGATGCCACCACTGCTGCAACAACAGCTGCCACCACTGCTGCCACCACTGCTGCCACTACTGCTGCCACCACTACTGCAGCAACAACAGCTGCCATCACTGCTGCCACCACTGCTGCCACTACTGCTGCCACCACTGCAGCAACAACAGTCTCCACCACTGCTGCCACCACTGCTGCAACTACTGCAGCAACAACAGCACCCACCACTGCTTCCACTACTGCTGCCACCACTACTGCACCAACAACAGCTGCCACCACTGCTGCCACCACTGCTGCCACCACTGCTGCAACTACTGCAGCAACAACAGCACCCACCACTGCTTCCACTACTGCTGCCACCACTACTGCAGCAACAACAGCTGCCACCACTGCTGCCACCACTGCTGCAACTACTGCAGCAACAACATCACCCACCATTGCTGCCACTACTGCTGCCACTACTGCTGCCACCACTACTGCAGCAACAACAGCTGCCACCACTGCTGCCACTACTGCTGCCACCACTGCAGCAACAACAGTCTCCAGCACTGCTGCCACCACTGCTGCAACTACTGCAGCAACAACAGTACCCACCACTGCTTCCACTACTGCTGCCACCACTACTGCAGCAACAACAGCTGCCACCACTGCTGCCACCACTGCTGCCACCACTGCTGCAACTACTGCAACAACAACAGCCGCCACCACTGCTGCCACTACTGCTGCCACTACTGCTGCCACTACTGCTACCACCACTGCTGCCACCACTGCTGCAACTACTGCAGCAACAACAGCCGCCACCACTGCTGCCACCACTGCTCCCACCACTGCTGCCACTACTGCTGCCACCACAGCAGCAACAACAGCTGCCACCACTGCTGCCACTACTGCTGCCACTACTGCTGCCACCACTGCTGCAACTACTGCAGCAACAACAGCACCCACCACTGCTGCCACTACTGCTGCCAATACTGCTGCCACTACTGCTGCAACCACTGCTGCCACCACTACTGCAACTACTGCAGCAACAGCCACCACCACTGCTACTACTGCCACCACTGCTGCAACTACTGCAGCAACAACAGCCACCACCAGTGCTGCCACCACTGCAGCCACCACTGCTGCCACCACTGCAGCAACAACAGCCACCACCACTGCTGCCACCACTGCTGCCACTACTCCTACAACCACTGCTGCCACCACTGCTGCAACTACTGCAGCAGCAACAGCCACCACCAGTGCTGCCACCACTGCAGCCACCACTGCTGCCACCACTGCAGCAACAACAGCCGCCACCACTGCTGCCCCCACTGCTGCCACTACTCCTACAACCACTGCTGCCACCACTGCTGCAACTACTGCAGCAGCAACAGCTGCCACCACTGCTGCCACCACTGCTGCCACCACTGCTGCAACTACTGCAGCAACAACAGCCGCCACCACTGCTGCCACCACTTCTGCCACCACTGCAGCAACAACAGCCGCCACCACTGCTGCCACCACTGCTGCCACTACTGCTGCCACCACTGCTGCAACTACTGCAGAAACAACAGCCGCCACCACTGCTGCCACCACTGCTGCCACTACTGCTGCCACCACTGCTGCTACCACTGCTGCAACTACTGCAGCAACAACAGCCACCACCACTGCTGCCACCACTGCTGCAACTACTGCAGCAACAACAGCCACCACCACTGCTGCCACCACTGCTGCAACCACTGCAGCCTCCACTGCTGCCACCACTGCAGCAACAACAGCCGCCACCACTGCTGCCACCACTTCTGCCACCACTGCTGCAACTACTGCCGCAACAACAGCTGCCACCACTGCTGCAACCACTGCTACCACTACTGATGCCACCACTGCTGCAACAACAGCTGCCACCACTGCTGCCACCACTGCTGCCACTACTGCTGCCACCACTACTGCAGCAACAACAGCTGCCATCACTGCTGCCACCACTGCTGCCACTACTGCTGCCACCACTGCAGCAACAACAGTCTCCACCACTGCTGCCACCACTGCTGCAACTACTGCAGCAACAACAGCACCCACCACTGCTTCCACTACTGCTGCCACCACTACTGCACCAACAACAGCTGCCACCACTGCTGCCACCACTGCTGCCACCACTGCTGCAACTACTGCAGCAACAACAGCACCCACCACTGCTTCCACTACTGCTGCCACCACTACTGCAGCAACAACAGCTGCCACCACTGCTGCCACCACTGCTGCAACTACTGCAGCAACAACATCACCCACCACTGCTGCCACTACTGCTGCCACTACTGCTGCCACCACTACTGCAGCAACAACAGCTGCCACCACTGCTGCCACCACTGCTGCCACTACTGCTGCCACCACTGCAGCAACAACAGTCTCCAGCACTGCTGCCACCATTGCTGCAACTACTGCAGCAACAACAGCACCCACCACTGCTTCCACTACTGCTGCCACCACTACTGCAGCAACAACAGCTGCCACCACTGCTGCCACCACTGCTGCCACCACTGCTGCAACTACTGCAACAACAACAGCCGCCACCACTGCTGCCACTACTGCTGCCACTACTGCTGCCACTACTGCTACCACCACTGCTGCCACCACTGCTGCAACTACTGCAGCAACAACAGCCGCCACCACTGCTGCCACCACTGCTCCCACCACTGCTGCCACCACTGCTGCCACTACTGCTGCCACCACAGCAGCAACAACAGCTGCCACCACTGCTGCCACTACTGCTGCCACTACTGCTGCCACCACTGCTGCAACTACTGCAGCAACAACAGCACCCACCACTGCTGCCACTACTGCTGCCAATACTGCTGCCACTACTGCTGCAACCACTGCTGCCACCACTACTGCAACTACTGCAGCAACAGCCACCACCACTGCTACTACTGCCACCACTGCTGCAACTACTGCAGCAACAACAGCCACCACCAGTGCTGCCACCACTGCAGCCACCACTGCTGCCACCACTGCAGCAACAACAGCCACCACCACTGCTGCCACCACTGCTGCCACTACTCCTACAACCACTGCTGCCACCACTGCTGCAACTACTGCAGCAGCAACAGCTGCCACCACTGCTGCAACTACTGCAGCAACAACAGCCGCCACCACTGCTGCCACCACTTCTGCCACCACTGCAGCAACAACAGCCGCCACCACTGCTGCCACCACTGCTGCCACTACTGCTGCCACCACTGCTGCGACTACTGCAGAAACAACAGCCACCACCACTGCTGCCACCACTGCTGCCACTACTGCTGCCACCACTGCTGCTACCACTGCTGCAACTACTGCAGCAACAACAGCCACCACCACTGCTGCCACCACTGCTGCAACTACTGCAGCAACAACAGCCGCCACCACTGCTGCCACCACTGCTGCAACCACTGCAGCCTCCACTGCTGCCACCACTGCAGCAACAACAGCCGCCACCACTGCTGCCACCACTTCTGCTACCACTGCTGCAACTACTGCCGCAACAACAGCTGCCACCACTGCTGCCACCACTGCTACCACTACTGATGCCACCACTGCTGCAACAACAGCTGCCACCACTGCTGCCACCACTGCTGCCACTACTGCTGCCACCAATGCTGCCACCACTGCAGCAACAACAGCCGCCACCACTGTCGCCACCACTGCTGCCACTACTGCTGCCACCACTTCAGCAACAACAGCTGCCACCACTGCCACCACCACTGCTGCCACCACTGCTGCCACTACTGCTGCCACCACTGCTGCTACCACTGCTGCCACCACTTCAGCAACAATAGCTCCCACCACTGCAACCACCACTGTTGCCACTACTGCAGCAACAACAGCTCCTACCACTGCTGCCACCACTGCTGTGACTACTGCTGCCACCACGGCTGCTACTACAGCAACAACAGCTGCCACCACTGCTGCCACTACTACTGTCACCACTGCTGCCACCACTGCAGCAAAAACAGCTGCCACCACTGCTGCCACCACGGCTGCTACTACAGCAACAACAGCTGCCACCACTGCTGTCACTACTACTGTCACCACTGCTGCCACCACTACAGCAACAACAGCTGCCACCACTGCTGCCCCCAATGCTGCCCCCACTGCTGCCACCACTGCTGCAAACACTGCTGCCACTACTGCACCAACAACAGCTCCCACCACTGCTGCCACTACGGCAGTCACCACTGCTACCACCACTGCAGCAACAACAGCTGCCACCACTGCTGCACCGACTGCTGCCACTACTGCTGCCATCATTGCTGCCACTACTGCAGCAACAACAGCTCCCACCACTGCTGCTACCACTGCTGCTACTACAGCAACAACAGCCACCACCACTGCTGCCACCACTACTGCCACTACTGCAGCAGCAACAGCTCCCACCACTGCTGCCACTACTGCAGCAACAACAGCTCCCACCACTGCTACTACCACTGCTGCCACTACTGCAGCAACAACAGCTCCCACCACTGCTGCCACCACTGCTGCCACTACTGCAGCAACAACAGCTGCCACAACTGCTGCCACCACTGCTGCCACCACTGCTGCAACAACAGCTTCCACCACTGCTGCCACCACTGCTGCTACTACAGCAACAACAGCCGCCACTACTGCTGCCACTACTGCTGCCTCAACTGCTGACACCACTGCAGCAACAACAGCTCCCACAACTGCCACCACCACTGCTGCCACTACTGCAGAAACAACAGCTCCCACCACTGCTGCAACCACTGCTGCCAGTACTGCAGCTACAACAGATACCACCACTGCTGCCACCACAGCAACAACAACAGCTCCCACAACTGCCACCACCACCGCTGCCACTACTGCAGCAACAACCGCTCCCACCACTGCTGGAACCACTGCTGCCAGTACTGCAGCAGCAAAAGCTCCCACAACTGCTACCACCACTGCTGCCACTACTACAGCAACAGCAGCCACCACCACTGCTGCCACCACTGCTGCCACTACTGCTGCCACCACTGCTGTCACCACTGCAGCAACAACAGTTGCCACCACTGCTGCCACCACTGCTCCCACTACTGATGCAACTACTGAAGCCACCACTGCAGCAACAACAACTCCCACCACTGCTACCACCACTGGTGCTACTACTGTAGCAACAACAGCTCCCACCATTGGTGCCACCACTGCTGCCACTACTGCAGCAACAACAGCTACCACCACTGCTGCCACCACTGCTTCCACTACTGCTGCCACCACTGTTGCTACTACAGCAACAACAGATTCCACCACTGCTGCCACTACTGCTGCCACAACTGCTGCCACCACTGCAGCAACAACAGCCACCACCACTGCTGCCACCACTGCTGCTACTACAGCATCAACAGCTGCCACCACTACTGCCAGTAATGCAGCAACAACAGCTCCTACCACTGCTGCCACTACTGCAGCAACAACAGCTCCCACCACTGCTGCCACCACCGCTGCCACTACTGCTGCCAACACTGCTGCCACCACTGCTGCCACAACAACAGCCGCCACCACTGCTGCACCCACTGCTGCCACTACTGCTGCCACCACTGCTGCCACTACTGCAGCAACAACAGCTCCCACCACTGCCGCCACCACTGCTGCTACTACAGCAACAACAGCTGCCACCACTACTGCCAGTAATGAAGCAACAACAGCTCCCACCACTGCTGCCACTACTGCAGCAAAAACAGCTCCCACAACTGCTGCCACCACTGCTGCCACTACTGCTGCCACCACTGCTGCCACTACTGCAGCCACAACAGCTGCCACCACTGCTGCCACCACTGCTGCCACTACTGCTGCCACCACTGCTGCCACTACTGCAGCAACAACAGCTGCCACCACTGCTGCCACCACTGCTGCCACTACTGATGCCACCAGTGCTGCCACCACTACTGCAGCAACAACAGCTGCCACCACTGCTGCCACCACTGCTGCAACTACTGCAGCAACAACATCACCCATCACTGCTGCCACTACTGCTGCCACTACTGCTGCCACCACTACTGCAGCAACAACAGCTGCCACCACTGCTGCCACCACTGCTGCCACTACTGCTGCCACCACTGCAGCAACAACAGTCTCCACCACTGCTGCCACCACTGCTGCAACTACTGCAGCAACAACAGCACCCACCACTGCTTCCACTACTGCTGCCACCACTACTGCAGCAACAACAGCTGCCACCACTGCTGCCACCACTGCTGCCACCACTGCTGCAACTACTGCAGCAACAACAGCCGCCACCACTGCTGCCACTACTGCTGCCACTACTGCTGCCACTACTGCTACCACCACTGCTGCCACCACTGCTGCAACTACTGCAGCAACAACAGCCGCCACCACTACTGCCACCACTGCTCCCACCACTGCTGCCACCACTGCTGCCACTACTGCTGCCACCACAGCAGCAACAACAGCTGCCACCACTGCTGCCACTACTGCTGCCACTACTGCTGCCACCACTGCTGCAACTACTGCAGCAACAACAGCACCCACCACTGCTGCCACTACTGCTGCCACTACTGCTGCAACCACTGCTGCCACCACTACTGCAACTACTGCAGCAACAGCCACCACCACTGCTACTACTGCCACCACTGCTGCAACTACTGCAGCAACAACAGCCACCACCAGTGCTGCCACCACTGCAGCCACCACTGCTGCCACCACTGCAGCAACAACAGCCGCCACCACTGCTGCCACCACTGCTGCCACTACTCCTACAACCACTGCTGCCACCACTGCTGCAACTACTGCAGCAGCAACAGCTGCCACCACTGCTGCCACCACTGCTGCCACCACTGCTGCAACTACTGCAGCAACAACAGCCGCCACCACTGCTGCCACCACTTCTGCCACCACTGCAGCAACAACAGCCGCCACCACTGCTGCCACCACTGCTGCCACTACTGCTGCCACCACTGCTGCAACTACTGCAGAAACAACAGCCACCACCACTGCTGCCACCACTGCTGCCACTACTGCTGCCACCACTGCTGCTACCACTGCTGCAACTACTGCAGCAACAACAGCCACCACCACTGCTGCCACCACTGCTGCCACTACTGCTGCCACCACTGCTGCAACTACTGCAGCAGCAACAGCTGCCACCACTGCTGCCACCACTGCTGCCACCACTGCTGCAACTACTGCAGCAACAACAGCCGCCACCACTGCTGCCACCACTTCTGCCACCACTGCAGCAACAACAGCCGCCACCACTGCTGCCACCACTGCTGCCACTACTGCTGCCACCACTGCTGCAACTACTGCAGAAACAACAGCCGCCACCACTGCTGCCACCACTGCTGCCACTACTGCTCCCACCACTGCTGCCACCACTGCTGCTACTACAGCATCAACAGCTGCCACCACTACTGCCAGTAATGCAGCAACAACAGCTCCTACCACTGCTGCCACTACTGCAGCAACAACAGCTCCCACCACTGCTGCCACCACCGCTGCCACTACTGCTGCCAACACTGCTGCCACCACTGCTGCCACAACAACAGCCGCCACCACTGCTGCACCCACTGCTGCCACTACTGCTGCCACCACTGCTGCCACTACTGCAGCAACAACAGCTCCCACCACTGCCGCCACCACTGCTGCTACTACAGCAACAACAGCTGCCACAACTACTGCCAGTAATGCAGCAACAACAGCTCCCACCACTGCTGCCACTACTGCAGCAAAAACAGCTCCCACAACTGCTGCCACCACTGCTGCCACTACTGCTGCCACCACTGCTGCCACTACTGCAGCCACAACAGCTGCCACCACTGCTGCCACCACTGCTGCCACTACTGCTGCCACCACTGCTGCCACTACTGCAGCAACAAAAGCTGCCACCACTGCTGCCACCACTGCTGCCACTACTGATGCCACCAGTGCTGCCACCACTACTGCAGCAACAACAGCTGCCACCACTGCTGCCACCACTGCTGCAACTACTGCAGCAACAACATCACCCATCACTGCTGCCACTACTGCTGCCACTACTGCTGCCACCACTACTGCAGCAACAACAGCTGCCACCACTGCTGCCACCACTGCTGCCACTACTGCTGCCACCACTGCAGCAACAACAGTCTCCACCACTGCTGCCACCACTGCTGCAACTACTGCAGCAACAACAGCACCCACCACTGCTTCCACTACTGCTGCCACCACTACTGCAGCAACAACAGCTGCCACCACTGCTGCCACCACTGCTGCCACCACTGCTGCAACTACTGCAGCAACAACAGCCGCCACCACTGCTGCCACTACTGCTGCCACTACTGCTGCCACTACTGCTACCACCACTGCTGCCACCACTGCTGCAACTACTGCAGCAACAACAGCCGCCACCACTGCTGCCACCACTGCTCCCACCACTGCTGCCACCACTGCTGCCACTACTCCTGCCACCACAGCAGCAACAACAACTGCCACCACTGCTGCCACTACTGCTGCCACTACTGCTGCCACCACTGCTGCAACTACTGCAGCAACAACAGCACCCACCACTGCTGCCACTACTGCTGCCACTACTGCTGCAACCACTGCTGCCACCACTACTGCAACTACTGCAGCAACAGCCACCACCACTGCTACTACTGCCACCACTGCTGCAACTACTGCAGCAACAACAGCCACCACCAGTGCTGCCACCACTGCAGCCACCACTGCTGCCACCACTGCAGCAACAACAGCCGCCACCACTGCTGCCACCACTGCTGCCACTACTCCTACAACCACTGCTGCCACCACTGCTGCAACTACTGCAGCAACAACAGCCGCCACCACTGCTGCCACCACTTCTGCCACCACTGCAGCAACAACAGCCGCCACCACTGCTGCCACCACTGCTGCCACTACTGCTGCCACCACTGCTGTAACTACTGCAGAAACAACAGCCGCCACCACTGCTGCCACCACTGCTGCCACTACTGCTGCCACCACTGCTGCTACCACTGCTGCAACTACTGCAGCAACAACAGCCACCACCACTGCTGCCACCACTGCTGCCACTACTGCTGCCACCACTGCTGCCACCACTGCTGCAACTACTGCAGCAACAACAGCCGCCACCACTGCTGCCACTACTGCTGCCACTACTGCTGCCACTACTGCTACCACCACTGCTGCCACCACTGCTGTAACTACTGCAGCAACAACAGCCACCACCACTACTGCCACCACTGCTCCCACCACTGCTGCCACCACTGCTGCCACTACTGCTGCCACCACAGCAGCAACAACAGCTGCCACCGCTGCTGCCACTACTGCTGCCACTACTGCTGCCACCACTGCTGCAACTACTGCAGCAACAACAGCACCCACCACTGCTGCCACTACTGCTGCCAATGCTGCTGCCACTACTGCTGCAACCACTGCTGCCACCACTACTGCAACTACTGTAGCAACAGCCACCACCACTGCTACTACTGCCACCACTGCTGCAACTACTGCAGCAACAACAGCCACCACCAGTGCTGCCACCACTGCAGCCACCACTGCTGCCACCACTGCAGCAACAACAGCCGCCACCACTGCTGCCCCCACTGCTGCCACTACTCCTACAACCACTGCTGCCACCACTGCTGCAACTACTGCAGCAGCAACAGCTGCCACCACTGCTGCCACCACTGCTGCCACCACTGCTGCAACTACTGCAGCAACAACAGCCGCCACCACTGCTGCCACCACTTCTGCCACCACTGCAGCAACAACAGCCGCCACCACTGCTGCCACCACTGCTGCCACTACTGCTGCCACCACTGCTGCAACTACTGCAGAAACAACAGCCGCCACCACTGCTGCCACCACTGCTGCCACTACTGCTGCCACCACTGCTGCTACCACTGCTGCAACTACTGCAGCAACAACAGCCACCACCACTGCTGCCACCACTGCTGCAACTACTGCAGCAACAACAGCCACCACCACTGCTGCCACCACTGCTGCAACCACTGCAGCCTCCACTGCTGCCACCACTGCAGCAACAACAGCCGCCACCACTGCTGCCACCACTTCTGCCACCACTGCTGCAACTACTGCCGCAACAACAGCTGCCACCACTGCTGCCACCACTGCTACCACTACTGATGCCACCACTGCTGCAACAACAGCTGCCACCACTGCTGCCACCACTGCTGCCACTACTGCTGCCACCACTACTGCAGCAACAACAGCTGCCATCACTGCTGCCACCACTGCTGCCACTACTGCTGCCACCACTGCAGCAACAACAGTCTCCACCACTGCTGCCACCACTGCTGCAACTACTGCAGCAACAACAGCACCCACCACTGCTTCCACTACTGCTGCCACCACTACTGCACCAACAACAGCTGCCACCACTGCTGCCACCACTGCTGCCACCACTGCTGCAACTACTGCAGCAACAACAGCACCCACCACTGCTTCCACTACTGCTGCCACCACTACTGCAGCAACAACAGCTGCCACCACTGCTGCCACCACTGCTGCAACTACTGCAGCAACAACATCACCCACCACTGCTGCCACTACTGCTGCCACTACTGCTGCCACCACTACTGCAGCAACAACAGCTGCCACCACTGCTGCCACCACTGCTGCCACTACTGCTGCCACCACTGCAGCAACAACAGTCTCCAGCACTGCTGCCACCACTGCTGCAACTACTGCAGCAACAACAGTACCCACCACTGCTTCCACTACTGCTGCCATCACTACTGCAGCAACAACAGCTGCCACCACTGCTGCCACCACTGCTGCCACCACTGCTGCAACTACTGCAACAACAACAGCCGCCACCACTGCTGCCACTACTGCTGCCACTACTGCTGCCACTACTGCTACCACCACTGCTGCCACCACTGCTGCAACTACTGCAGCAACAACAGCCGCCACCACTGCTGCCACCACTGCTCCCACCACTGCTGCCACTACTGCTGCCACCACAGCAGCAACAACAGCTGCCACCACTGCTGCCACTACTGCTGCCACTACTGCTGCCACCACTGCTGCAACTACTGCAGCAACAACAGCACCCACCACTGCTGCCACTACTGCTGCCAATACTGCTGCCACTACTGCTGCAACCACTGCTGCCACCACTACTGCAACTACTGCAGCAACAGCCACCACCACTGCTACTACTGCCACCACTGCTGCAACTACTGCAGCAACAACAGCCACCACCAGTGCTGCCACCACTGCAGCCACCACTGCTGCCACCACTGCAGCAACAACAGCCACCACCACTGCTGCCACCACTGCTGCCACTACTCCTACAACCACTGCTGCCACCACTGCTGCAACTACTGCAGCAGCAACAGCCACCACCAGTGCTGCCACCACTGCAGCCACCACTGCTGCCACCACTGCAGCAACAACAGCCGCCACCACTGCTGCCCCCACTGCTGCCACTACTCCTACAACCACTGCTGCCACCACTGCTGCAACTACTGCAGCAGCAACAGCTGCCACCACTGCTGCCACCACTGCTGCCACCACTGCTGCAACTACTGCAGCAACAACAGCCGCCACCACTGCTGCCACCACTTCTGCCACCACTGCAGCAACAACAGCCGCCACCACTGCTGCCACCACTGCTGCCACTACTGCTGCCACCACTGCTGCAACTACTGCAGAAACAACAGCCGCCACCACTGCTGCCACCACTGCTGCCACTACTGCTGCCACCACTGCTGCTACCACTGCTGCAACTACTGCAGCAACAACAGCCACCACCACTGCTGCCACCACTGCTGCAACTACTGCAGCAACAACAGCCACCACCACTGCTGCCACCACTGCTGCAACCACTGCAGCCTCCACTGCTGCCACCACTGCAGCAACAACAGCCGCCACCACTGCTGCCACCACTTCTGCCACCACTGCTGCAACTACTGCCGCAACAACAGCTGCCACCACTGCTGCCACCACTGCTACCACTACTGATGCCACCACTGCTGCAACAACAGCTGCCACCACTGCTGCCACCACTGCTGCCACTACTGCTGCCACCACTACTGCAGCAACAACAGCTGCCATCACTGCTGCCACCACTGCTGCCACTACTGCTGCCACCACTGCAGCAACAACAGTCTCCACCACTGCTGCCACCACTGCTGCAACTACTGCAGCAACAACAGCACCCACCACTGCTTCCACTACTGCTGCCACCACTACTGCACCAACAACAGCTGCCACCACTGCTGCCACCACTGCTGCAACTACTGCTGCCACCACTGCTGCCACCACTGCTGCTACTACAGCATCAACAGCTGCCACCACTACTGCCAGTAATGCAGCAACAACAGCTCCTACCACTGCTGCCACTACTGCAGCAACAACAGCTCCCACCACTGCTGCCACCACCGCTGCCACTACTGCTGCCAACACTGCTGCCACCACTGCTGCCACAACAACAGCCGCCACCACTGCTGCACCCACTGCTGCCACTACTGCTGCCACCACTGCTGCCACTACTGCAGCAACAACAGCTCCCACCACTGCCGCCACCACTGCTGCTACTACAGCAACAACAGCTGCCACCACTACTGCCAGTAATGCAGCAACAACAGCTCCCACCACTGCTGCCACTACTGCAGCAAAAACAGCTCCCACAACTGCTGCCACCACTGCTGCCACTACTGCTGCCACCACTGCTGCCACTACTGCAGCCACAACAGCTGCCACCACTGCTGCCACCACTGCTGCCACTACTGCTGCCACCACTGCTGCCACTACTGCAGCAACAAAAGCTGCCACCACTGCTGCCACCACTGCTGCCACTACTGATGCCACCAGTGCTGCCACCACTACTGCAGCAACAACAGCTGCCACCACTGCTGCCACCACTGCTGCAACTACTGCAGCAACAACATCACCCATCACTGCTGCCACTACTGCTGCCACTACTGCTGCCACCACTACTGCAGCAACAACAGCTGCCACCACTGCTGCCACCACTGCTGCCACTACTGCTGCCACCACTGCAGCAACAACAGTCTCCACCACTGCTGCCACCACTGCTGCAACTACTGCAGCAACAACAGCACCCACCACTGCTTCCACTACTGCTGCCACCACTACTGCAGCAACAACAGCTGCCACCACTGCTGCCACCACTGCTGCCACTACTGCTGCCACCACTGCAGCAACAACAGTCTCCACCACTGCTGCCACCACTGCTGCAACTACTGCAGCAACAACAGCCGCCACCACTGCTGCCACTACTGCTGCCACTACTGCTGCCACTACTGCTACCACCACTGCTGCCACCACTGCTGCAACTACTGCAGCAACAACAGCCGCCACCACTGCTGCCACCACTGCTCCCACCACTGCTGCCACCACTGCTGCCACTACTGCTGCCACCACAGCAGCAACAACAGCTGCCACCACTGCTGCCACTACTGCTGCCACTACTGCTGCCACCACTGCTGCAACTACTGCAGCAACAACAGCACCCACCACTGCTGCCACTACTGCTGCCACTACTGCTGCAACCACTGCTGCCACCACTACTGCAACTACTGCAGCAACAGCCACCACCACTGCTACTACTGCCACCACTGCTGCAACTACTGCAGCAACAACAGCCACCACCAGTGCTGCCACCACTGCAGCCACCACTGCTGCCACCACTGCAGCAACAACAGCCGCCACCACTGCTGCCACCACTGCTGCCACTACTCCTACAACCACTGCTGCCACCACTGCTGCAACTACTGCAGCAGCAACAGCTGCCACCACTGCTGCCACCACTGCTGCAACTACTGCAGCAACAACAGCCACCACTGCTGCCACCACTTCTGCCACCACTGCAGCAACAACAGCCGCCACCACTGCTGCCACCACTGCTGCCACTACTGCTGACACCACTGCTGCAACTACTGCAGAAACAACAGCTGCCACCACTGCTGCCACCACTGCTGCCACTACTGCTGCCACCACTGCTGCTAATACTGCTGCAACTACTGCAGCAACAACAGCCACCACCACTGCTGCCACCACTGCTGCAACTACTGCAGCAACAACAGCCACCACCACTGCTGCCACCACTGCTGCAACCACTGCAGCCTCCACTGCTGCCACCACTGCAGCAACAACAGCCGCCACCACTGCTGCCACCACTTCTGCCACCACTGCTGCAACTACTGCCGCAACAACAGCTGCCACCACTGCTGCCACCACTGCTACCACTACTGATGCCACCACTGCTGCAACAACAGCTGCCACCACTGCTGCCACCACTGCTGCCACTACTGCTGCCACCACTGCTGCCACCACTGCAGCAACAACAGCCGCCACCACTGCCGCCACCACTGCTGCCACTACTGCTGCCACCACTTCAGCAACAACAGCTGCCACCACTGCCACCATCACTGCTGCCACCACTGCTGCCACTACTGCTGCCACCACTGCTGCTACCACTGCTGCCACCACTTCAGCAACAACAGCTCCCACCACTGCAACCACCACTGTTGCCACTACTGCAGCAACAACAGCTCCTACCACTGCTGCCACCACTGCTGCGACTACTGCTGCCACCACGGCTGCTACTACAGCAACAACAGCTGCCACCACTGCTGCCACTACTACTGTCACCACTGCTGCCACCACTGCAGCAAAAACAGCTGCCACCACTGCTGCCACCACGGCTGCTACTACAGCAACAACAGCTGCCACCACTGCTGCCACTACTACTGTCACCACTGCTGCCACCACTACAGCAACAACAGCTGCCACCACTGCTGCCCCCAATGCTGCTCCCACTGCTGCCACCACTGCTGCAACCACTGCTGCCACTACTGCACCAACAATAGCTCCCACCACTGCTGCCACTACGGCGGTCACCACTGCTACCACCACTGCAGCAACAACAGCTGCCACCACTGCTGCACCGACTGCTGCCACTACTGCTGCCATCATTGCTGCCACTACTGCAGCAACAACAGCTCCCACCACTGCTGCTACCACTGCTGCTACTACAGCAACAACAGCCACCACCACTGCTGCCACCACTACTGCCACTACTGCAGCAGCAACAGCTCCCACCACTGCTGCCACTACTGCAGCAACAACAGCTCCCACCACTGCTACTACCACTGCTGCCACTACTGCAGCAACAACAGCTCCCACCACTGCTGCCACCACTGCTGCCACTACTGCAGCAACAACAGCTGCCACAACTGCTGCCACCACTGCTGCCACCACTGCTGCAACAACAGCTTCCACCACTGCTGCCACCACTGCTGCTACTACAGCAACAACAGCCGCCACTACTGCTGCCACTACTGCTGCCTCAACTGCTGACACCACTGCAGCAACAACAGCTCCCACAACTGCCACCACCACTGCTGCCACTACTGCAGAAACAACAGCTCCCACCACTGCTGCAACCACTGCTGCCAGTACTGCAGCTACAACAGATACCACCACTGCTGCCACCACAGCAACAACAACAGCTCCCACAACTGCCACCACCACCGCTGCCACTACTGCAGCAACAACCGCTCCCACCACTGCTGGAACCACTGCTGCCAGTACTGCAGCAGCAAAAGCTCCCACAACTGCTACCACCACTGCTGCCACTACTACAGCAACAGCAGCCGCCACCACTGCTGCCACCACTGCTGCCACTACTGCTGCCACCACTGCTGTCACCACTGCAGCAACAACAGTTGCCACCACTGCTGCCACCACTGCTCCCACTACTGATGCCACCACTGAAGCCACCACTGCAGCAACAACAACTCCCACCACTGCTACCACCACTGGTGCTACTACTGTAGCAACAACAGCTCCCACCATTGGTGCCACCACTGCTGCCACTACTGCAGCAACAACAGCTACCACCACTGCTGCCACCACTGCTTCCACTACTGCTGCCACCACTGTTGCTACTACAGCAACAACAGATTCCACCACTGCTGCCACTACTGCTGCCACAACTGCTGCCACCACTGCAGCAACAACAGCCACCACCACTGCTGCCACCACTGCTGCTACTACAGCATCAACAGCTGCCACCACTACTGCCAGTAATGCAGCAACAACAGCTCCTACCACTGCTGCCACTACTGCAGCAACAACAGCTCCCACCACTGCTGCCACCACTGCTGCCACTACTGCTGCCAACACTGCTGCCACCACTGCTGCCACAACAACAGCCGCCACCACTGCTGCACCCACTGCTGCCACTACTGCTGCCACCACTGCTGCCACTACTGCAGCAACAACAGCTCCCACCACTGCCGCCACCACTGCTGCTACTACAGCAACAACAGCTGCCACCACTACTGCCAGTAATGCAGCAACAACAGCTCCCACCACTGCTGCCACTACTGCAGCAAAAACAGCTCCCACCACTGCTGCCACTACTGCTGCCACTACTGCTGCCACCACTGCTGCCACTACTGCAGCCACAACAGCTGCCACCACTGCTGCCACCACTGCTGCCACTACTGCTGCCACCACTGCTGCCACTACTGCAGCAACAACAGCTGCCACCACTGCTGCCACCACTGCTGCCACTACTGATGCCACCAGTGCTGCCACCACTGCAGCAACAACAGCCGCCACCACTGCTGCACCAACTGCTGCCACTACTGTCGCCACCACTGCTGCTACTACAGCAACAACAGCCACCACCATTGCTGCCACCACTACTGCCAGTACTGCAGCAACAACACCTCCCACCACTGCTGCCACTACTGCAGTAACCATAGCTCCCACCACTTCTGTCACCACTGCTACCACAAATGCTGCCACCACTGCTGCTACTACAGCAACAACAGCTGCAACCTCTGCTGCCACTACTGCTGCCACCACTGCTGCCACCACTGCAGCAACAACAGCTGCCATAACTGCTGCCACTTCTGCAGCAACAACAGCTTCCACCACTGCTGCCACTACTGCTGCCACCACTGCTGCTACACCAGTAACAACAGCTGCCACCACTGCTGCCACTACTGCTGCCACCACTGCACAAACAATAGCTGCCACCACTGCTGCCACCACTGCTTCCACCACTGCAGCAACGACAGCTGCCACCACTCCTGCCACTACCGTTGCCACCACTGCTGCCACCACTGCAGCAACAACAGCTCCCACCACTGCTACCACCACTGCTGCCACTACTGCAGCAACAACAGCTCCCACCACTGCTGCAACTACTGCTGCCACCACTGCTGCTACTACAGCAACAACAGCCACCACCACTTCTACCACTACTGCTGCCACCACTGCTGCCACCACTGCTGCCACCACTGCAGCAACAACAGCTGCAACCACTGCTGCCATTACTGCTACAACCACTGCTGCCACTTTTGCAGCAACATCAGCTCCCACCACTGCTGCCACTACTGCGCCAACAACAGCTCCAACCACTACTGTCACCACTGCTGCCACTACTGCAGCAAAAACAGTTCCCACCACTGCTGCCACCACTGCTGCCAATACTGTAGCAACAACAGCTCCCATCATTGCTGCCACCACTGCTGCCACTACTGCTGCCACCACTGCAGCAACAACAATAGCCACCACTGCTGCCACCACTGTTGCCACCACTGCTGCAACCACTGCTGCCACTTCTGCAGCAACAACATCTACCACCACTGCTGCCACCACTGCTGCCACTACTGCAGCAACAACAGCTCCCACCACTACTGTATCAACAGCAGCTCCCACCACTGCTGCCACTACTGTATCAACAACAGCTCCCACCACTGCAGCAGCAACAGCTCCCACCACTGCTGCCACTACTGTATCAACAACAGCTCCCACCACTGCTACTACCACTGCTGCTACTACTGCAGCAACAACAGGTCCCACCACTGCTGCCACCACTGCTGCCACTACCGCAGCAACAACAGCTCCCAACACTGCTGCCACTACTGCTGCCACTACTGTATCAACAACAGCTCCCACCATTGCTGCCACCACTGCAGCAGCAACAGCTCCCACCACTGCTGCCACTACTGCAGCAACAACAGCTCCCACCACTGCTACTACCACTGCTGCTACTACTGCAGCAACAACAGGTCCCACCACTGCTGCCACCACTGCTGCCACTACCGCAGCAACAACAGCTCCCAACACTGCTGCCACTACTGCTGGAACCACTGCTGCTACTACAGCAACAACAGCCACCACCACTGCTGCCACTACCGCTGCCACCACTGCAGCAACAACAGCTGCCCCAACTGCTGCCACCACTGCTGCCACTACTACAGCAACAACAGCTCCCACCACTGCTGCCACCACTGCTGCCACCACTGCTGCAACCACTGCTGCAACCACTGCTGCCACTTTTTCAGCAACAACAGCTCCCACCACTGCTGCCACCACAGCTGCCACTACTGTACCAACAACAGTTCCCACCACTGCTGCCAACACTGCTGCCACTACTGCATCAACAACAGCTCCCACCACTGCTGCCACCACTGCTGCCACTACTGCAGCAAAAACAGCTCCCATCATTGCTGCCACCACTGCTGCCACTACTGCTGCCACCACTGCAGCAACAACAATAGCCACCACTGCTGCCACCACTGTTGCCACCACTGCTGCAACCACTGCTGCCACTTCTGCAGCAACAACATCTACCACCACTGCTGCCACCACTGCTGCCACTACTGCAGCAACAACAGCTCCCACCACTGCTGCCACTACTGTATCAACAACAGCTCCCACCACTGCTGCCACCACTGCTGCCACTACTGTATCAACAACAGCTCCCACCACTGCTGCCACCCCTGCTGCCACTACTGCAGCAGCAACAGCTCCCACCACTGCTGCCACTACTGCAGCAACAACAGCTCCCACCACTGCTACTACCACTGCTGCTACTACTGCAGCAACAACAGGTCCCACCACTGCTGCCACCACTGCTGCCACTACTGCAGCAACAACAGCTCCCAACACTGCTGCCACTACTGCTGGAACCACTGCTGCTACCACAGCAACAACAGCCACCACCACTGCTGCCACTACCGCTGCCACCACTGCTGCCAGCACTGCAGCAACAACAGCTCCCACAACAGCTCCCACCACTGCTGCCACCACTGCAGCAACAACAGGTCCCACCACTGCTGCCACCACTGCTGCCACTACTGCAGCAACAACAGCTCCTAACACTGCTGCCACTACTGCTGGAACCACTGCTGCTACTACAACAACAACAGCCACCACCACTGCTGCCACTACCGCTGCCACCACTTCTGCCACCACTGCAGCAACAACAGCTGCCACTACTGCTGCCACCACTGCTGCCACTACTACAGCAACAACAGCCACCACCACTTCTGCCACTACTGCTGCCACCACTGCTGCCACCACTGCAGCAACAACAGCTGCAACCACTGCTGCAACCACTGCTGCCACTTTTTCAGCAACAACAGCTCCCACCACTGCTGCCACCACAGCTACCACTACTGTACCAACAACAGTTCCCACCACCGCTGCCAACACTGCTGCCACTACTGCTGTCACCACTGCAGCCACAACAATAGCCACCACTGATGCCACCACTGTTGCCACCACTGCTGCAACCACTGCTGCCACTTCTGCAGGAACAACATCTACTACCACTGCTGCTGCCACTACTGCAGCAACAACAGCTCCCACCACTGCTGCCACCACTGCTGCCACTACTGCATCAACAACAGCTCCCACCACTGCTGCCACCACTGCTGCAACCACTACTGCAGCAAAAACAGCTCCCATCATTGCTGCCACCACTGCTGCCACTACTGCTGCCACCACTGCAGCAACAACAATAGCCACCACTGCTGCCACCACTGTTGCCACCACTGCTGCCACCACTGCTGCCACCACTGTTGCCACCACTGCTGCAACCACTGCTGCCACTTCTGCAGCAACAACATCTACCACCACTGCTGCCACCACTGCTGCCACCACTGCTGCCACTACTGCAGCAACAACAGCTCCCACCACTGCTGCCACTACTGTATCAACAACAGCTCCCACCACTGCTGCCACCACTGCTGCCACTACTGTATCAACAACAGCTCCCACCACTGCTGCCACCACTGCTGCCACTACTACAGCAGCAACAGCTCCCACCACTGCTGCCACTACTGCAGCAACAACAGCTCCCACCACTGCTACTACCACTGCTGCTACTACTGCAGCAACAACAGGTCCCACCACTGCTGCCACCACTGCTGCCACTACTGCAGCAACAACAGCTCCCAACACTGCTGCCACTACTGCTGGAACCACTGCTGCTACCACAGCAACAACAGGCACCACCACTGCTGCCACTACTGCTGCCACCACTGCTGCCACCACTGCAGCAACAACAGCTCCCACAACTGCTGCCACCACTGCTGCCACTACTGCAGCAACAACAGCTCCCACCACTGCTACCACCACTGCTGCCACTACTGTATTAACAACAGCTCCTACCACTGCTGCCACCACTGATGCCACTACCGTATCAACAACAGCTCCCACCAGTGCTGCCACCACTGCTGCCACTACTGCAGCAGCAACAGCTCCCACCACTGCTGCCAGTACTGCAGCAACAACAGGTCCCACCACTGCTGCCACTACTGCTGGAACCACTGCTGCTACTACAGCAACAACAGCCACCACCACTGCTGCCACCACTGCAGCAACAACAGCTCCCACAATTGCTGCCACCACTGCTGCCACTACTGTAGCAACAACAGCTCCCACCACTGCTACCACCACTGCTGCCACTACTGTATTCACAACAGCTCCCACCACTGCTGCCACCACTGCTGCCACTACTGCAGCAACAACAGCTCCCACCACTACTGTATCAACAACAGCTCCCAACACTGCTGCCACCACTGCTGCCACTACTGTATCAACAACAGCTCCCACCACTGCTGCCACCACTGCAGCAGCAACAGCTCCCACCACTGCTGCCACTACTGCAGCAACAACAGCTCCCACCACTGCTACTACCACTGCTGCTACTACTGCAGCAACAACAGGTCCCACCACTGCTGCCACCATTGCTGCCACTACTGCAGCAACAACAGCTCCCAACACTGCTGCCACTACTGCAGGAACCACTGCTGCTACTACAGCAACAACAGCCACCACCACTGCTGCCACTACCGCTGCCACCACTGCTGCCACCACTGCAGCAACAACAGCTCCCACCACTGCTACCACCACTGCTGCCACTACTGTATCAACAACAGCTCCCACCACTGCTGCCACCACTGCTGCCACTACTGTATCAACAACAGCTCCCACCACTGCTGCCACCACTGCTGCCACTACTGCAGCAGCAACAGCTCCCACCACTGCTGCCACTACTGCAGCAACAAAAGTTCCCACCACTGCTACTACCACTGCTGCTACTACTGCAGCAACAACAGGTCCCACCACTGCTGCCACCACTACTGCCACTACTGCAGCAACAACAGCTCCCAACACTGCTCCCACTACTGCTGGAACCACTGCTGCTACCACAGCAACAACAGGCACCACCACTGCTGCCACTACCGCTGCCACCACTGCTGCCACCACTGCTGCCACCACTGCAGCAACAACAGCTCCCACAACTGCTGCCACCACTGCTGCCACTACTGCAGCAACAACAGCTCCCACCACTGCTACCACCACTGCTGCCACTACTGTATTAACAACAGCTCCCACCACTGCTGCCACCACTGATGACACTACTATATCAACAACAGCTCCCACCAGTGCTGCCACCACTGCTGCCACTACTGCAGCAGCAACAGCGCCCACCACTACTGCCACTACTGCAGCAACAACAGGTCCCACCTCTGCTGCCACTACTGCTGGAACCACTGCTGCTACTACAGCAACAACAGCCACCACCACTGCTGCCACCACTGCAGCAACAACAGCTCCCACAATTGCTGCCACCACTGCTGCCACTACTGCAGCAACAACAGCTCCCACCACTGCTACCACCACTGCTGCCACTACTGTATTCACAACAACTCCCACCACTGCTGCCACCACTGCTGCCACTACTGCAGCAACAACAGCTCCCACCACTACTGTATCAACAACAGCTCCCAACACTGCTGCCACCACTGCTGCCATTACTGTATCAACAACAGCTCCCACCACTGCTGCCACCACTGCAGCAGCAACAGCTCCCACCACTGCTGCCACTACTGCAGCAACAACAGCTCCCACCACTGCTACTACCACTGCTGCTACTACTGCAGCAACAACAGGTCCCACCACTGCTGCCACCACTGCTGCCACTACTGCAGCAACAACAGCTCCCAACACTGTTGCCACTACTGCAGGAACCACTGCTGCTACTACAGCAACAACAGCCACCACCACTGCTGCCACTACCGCTGCCACCACTGCTGCCACCACTGCAGCAACAACAGCTCCCACAACTGCTGCCACCACTGCTGCCACTACTGCAGCAACAACAGCTCCCACCACTGCTACCACCACTGCTGCCACTACTGTATTAACAACAGCTCCCACCACTGCTGCCACCACTGCTGCCACTACTGTATCAACAACAGCTCCCACCAGTGCTGCCAACACTGCTGCCACTACTGCAGCAGCAACAGCTCCCACCACTACTACCACTAGTACACCAACAACTCCCATCACTACTGCCATAATCACAGCAACAACAACTCCCTTTACTACTGCCACTACTGTTGCTACTACTACAGCAACACCAGGTCCCACCACTACTGCTGCTACAACTGCTGCCACTACTGCTGCCACCACTGCTGCCACTACAGCAGCAACAACTGCTCCCACCACTACTGCCACCAATGCTGCCACTACAACAGCAACAACATCTCCCACCACTACCGCCACCACTACATCAACAACAGCTCCCACCACTACCGCAACTACTACTACAGCAACAACAGCTCCCACCACTACACCACCAACTACTACTACAGCAACAACAGCTCCCACCACTACAGCAACAACAGCTCCTGCCACTACAACAACTACTACTACAACAACAACGGCTCCCACCACTGCTGCCACCACTGCTACTACTACTACGACAACAACAGCTTCCACCACTACTGCCACCAGTGCTGCCACTACTGCAGCAACAACAGCTTCCACCACTACTGCCACTACTGCATCAACAGCAGGTCCTACTACTACTGCCACCACTGCCACTTCTACTACAGCATCAACAGCTCCCACCACTACTGCAACCACTGCTGCCACTACAACACCAACAACCCACACCACTAGTGCCACAATCACAGCAACAACAGCTCCCATTACTACTGCCACTACTGTTGCTACTACTACAGCAGCAAATCCAGGTCCCACCACTACTGTTGTTACTACTGCAAGAACAACTGCTCCCACCACTACTGCCACTAATGCTGCCACTACAACAGCAACAACATCTCCCACCACTACCGCCACCACTACAGCAACAACATCTGCTACCGCTACAGCAACTACTACTACAGCAACAACAGCTCCCACCACTACTGCCACCACTGCTGTTACCACTAAAGCAACATCAGCTCCCACCACTGCAGAAACTATTACCACAGCAACAACAGGTCCCACCACTACTACAACAACTACTACTACAGCAACAACAGCTCCCACCACTACAGCAACTACTGCTATAGCAACAACAGCTCCCACCACTACCACAATTACTACTACAGCAACAACAGCTCCCACCACTACAGCAACAACAGCTTCCACCACTACTGCCACCACTTCTGCTACCACTACTACATTAACAACAGCTCCCACCACTACCTCCACCGCTACTACAGCAACAACAGCTCCCACCTCTACAGCAACTACTACCACAGCAACAACAGCTCCCACCACTGCAACAACTACTACTACAGCAACAACAGCTCCCAGCACTACAGCAATTACTACTACAGCAACAACAGCTCCCATCACTACAGCAACAACAGCTCTCACCACTACTGCCACCAGTGCTGCAACGACTACTACATCAACAACAGCTCCCTCTGCTACCTCCACCACTACTACAGCAACAACAGCTCCCACCACTACAGCAACTACTATTACAGCAACAACAGCTCCCACCACTACAGCAACAACAGCTCCCACCACTACAGCAACTACTACTACAACAACAGCTCCCACCACCACTGCCACCACTGCTGCTACCACTACAGCAACAACAGCTGCTATCACTACTGCCACTACTAGAGCAACCACTGAAACCACAAGTTTGACCTCTACTGGCAGCAGTGCTGGAACCACAGCAGCAAACGGTGGGTCCACCACTACAGCCGGTACTGGTGTCACCACGACTACCACTGGATCCACCACTGTAACTACAGGAAGCACTACTGCCACTACTACTACAAGCAGCTCAGACACCACTACGACTGGTGGTAAGTATGCATGCTACAGCAGGCTGCAATGCAAACCTTAACTACTTCTCGCCACAATGTGAGTTCAGTCTCGAGGCGGAGTGTAAGTGCCTAGAAAGTGTGTGTGCCGAGGGCTCTTTGGGGAAATGACCCAAGATGAGAAGAAATAGAAGGAGTCAGTCTCAATGTGGCATTCGGTCCCAGGGTGGGTGGGAGTGGCTCACAGGACAGGGCCGCCCCTGAGAGCAGTTCAGTCTCTGTGTCTAATCCTGTGTGGCACTCGTCGAGTGGAGGAGGTGGAATTCAGGGGATACACCCTCCAGTACACAGGTGGCTGCCTCATTATGGACCTCTATATCGCAGACGTTGAAGACCTTGAGTTCACCCGGCTGGTTCCACCCCCCCTCCACACACTGCACTTTGAAGGTGAAGAATAATGCTAAATATCCTTGGAATGTGATAAGCTATGAAGTGACAGAGGGACCCTCACGTGTCGTCCACCCCAGTGGCGTTCTCTTGCCCATGAGTAAGCACCGACTTATTTTCTGAAGCATGGATGTGCTGCCATGTTCCTATTAGACACTGAGCAGTATTGCTATGATGCAGTGTTCGTCTTGTGTGTGATGGGGTGATGGCATGAGTTGGGTGAGTGCTTCCCTACATTGCCTCGATGTAGGAAAGGGTGTGTGCTTCTTATCTGACAATGCTCACCATGGTTTCAATATTACTGTCTTTTTAACATGCCAGTACTTTCCAGATAGACTACATTATGCTACATATAGCTATTTATTGCTACATGTGGCAGTAGGGCTGACAGTATGACCACCTGTGCCCAGAATGGGCTCAGCCCCACCCAGCAGCAGCCTCACGCTGCTCCACCCAGGGGAGGCCCCTTACTTCCCAGCAGCCTTTGCAGCTCATTGGCAGGTTGTGGGCATGGGACACCACGGGAAGTTCTCTGGGCCAGGTGCAGGGAATTCTGGGAAGGGGCAGACAATGAGAGGTGCATGGAAGGCTCTAAAACGTGAAATGGGGGGCGGGGAACGACCCGTTATACACAAAAGGGATCAGATGCTCTGTGTTCCAGGGTTTCATTCTCCGGGCACAGAAGATAAAACTCCAGTGGACCCTTATATCTGAGTACCATGAGTCTCTGCCCCAGTGTAAAATACTAACTGTCTCTTCCTTTCATTCACAGTGTCTGGGATACTTGCTGCAGGGCAGGACATGCCCGCCGGGGCAATAATTGGCATCAGCGTGCTGGCCGCCCTTTGTGCAATTCTCCTACTTTTGGCAGTCCTTGCGGTAAGAAGGGGGAACCTAACTCATCTTTCTCTGTGTACATTCTTGCCCTCATTGACCATAGAGACCTATACAGGAAGGCAAGAGAGAAGACTGCACTTCTGGGAAGCTTGGGGGCGGTAACGAATCTAGCTGCAGACCCCTGACAGACAGGGTCATGGAGACAATCAGCTCATAGATTTAGGGGTACTAGAAAAAGAAAACTTCATTGCATGAAGGGGAAGGGTCTCCAAAGGGTTTAATCATTTATGTGTTACCACAGGCTTCCCAGTGTGGCTGACTACCCAGCATGCACCTCTCCTCAGTCCTCCTTTCTAGCCATGGAAAGTGGCACTTTCATGGGACGAGTGTGCCTGGACACTTCCCTCACTATTCTGATGCACAAGGCTACTTTGGCTTTGCCACCTGGGACTAAATACCCACCCAGCAGCCAATATATTCTAGCTCTTTTGGCTCGGGATAAGGTGTAAGATCCTGCAACTAATTCTTTTTAAACCCCCTCTGCAGCTCCAGCTGTCCCTTACTGCAGAGTCCTTGACTGCGTCAAAGGGCAGGTCTGCAGAGGAGCGGCCTCTCCTTGCCACTCCTGGCATTAGTGTGGAAGGAGTGTCAGCCACTGAAAAGAGGTGCCCACAACCTTGGCACTGGGCTATTTCTCTTCCATCTCCCTCAGATCCAGATGCCCCCCCTTGGGAAGAGCGTCCTCCTGAGGTGGCCCCCACTTGTTTGAGGTCCTTCAGACCTAAGCAAAGACCTCCATTTTAGGTTATCAGACATAGGCTAACGGTGCAAGCCCGCTGACAACATGTCTGATTCTTTCCAGCTCCTCCTGGAAGAGATGTCAACAGTGGCAGCATAATTAGTGGCCCCTGTGCACAGCGGCATCATCACAAGAGAGTGTTAGAGTGCAGCCAATGGAGGACTTGGGTGGGAGCTGGAGAAAGCACCTCAGAGCTCATCCCAAGATGGACGCAAGCAGCAGCTTAACCAGGGAACTGTGTGGGAACCGTGGCACAGAATGGCTCTCTGTCCTGAACAGCAAAAAAACTAGGGGGTCCTAGAGGCGGCAGAAGGGGGGGGGGTGCCTGAAGCACAGAGAGCCTGCTGGAGGGAAGCTCAGGATCTCTCACGCATGGTTGAGAGATGCCTGAAGAGCAGAGAGACTGCTGGAGGGAAGATCAGGAACTCTCATGCATGCTTGAGAGGTGCTTGAAGAGCAGAGAGACTGCTGGAGGGAAGATCAGGAACTCTCATGCATGCTTGAGAGATGCTTGAAGAGCAGAGAGACTGCTGGAGAGAAGCTCAGGAACTCTCACGCATGCTGAAGAGGTGCCTGAAAAGCTGAGAAACTGCTGGAGGGAAACTCAGGAATTCTTACGCACAGTTGAGAGGTGCCTGAAGCCCAGGGATACTGCTGGAGGGAAGCTCAGGACCGTCACACATGGTTGAGAGATGCCTGAAGCACAGAGAGACTGCTGGATGGAAGCTTAGGAACTCTTACGCATGGCTGGGAGGTGCCTGAAGCGCAGAGAGACTGCTGGAGGGAATCTCAGGAACTCTCTTGCATGATTGAGAGGTGCCTAAAGCGCAGAGAGACTGCTGGAGAGAAGCTCGGGAACTCTCATGGATGGTTGAGAGGTGCTAGAAGAGCAAGAGAGACTGCTGGAGCGAAGCTCAGGAACCCACATGCTTGGTTGAGACATGCCTCAAGAGCAGAGAGACTACTGGAGGGAACTCAGGAACTCTCATGCATGCTTGAGAGGTCCCTGAATAGTAGAGAGACTGCTGGATGGAAGCCCAGGAACTCTCATGCATGGTTTAGAGGTGCCTGAAGAGAAGAGAGACTGCTGGAAGAAAGCTCGGGAACTCTCACGCATGGATGAGAGGTGCCCGAAGAGCAGAGAGACTGTTGGAAGAAAGTTCAGGAACTCTCATGTATGGTTGAGCGGTGCCTGAAGACCAGAGAGCCAGCTAGCGGGAAGCTCGGGAACTCTCACGCAGGGCTGAGAGGTGCCTGAAGCACAGAGAGAATGCTGGAGGGAAGCTCGGGAACTCTCATGCATGGTTGAAAGTTGCATGAAGCACAGAGCGACTCCTGGAGGGAAGCTCAGGAGCTCTCACACATGGTTGAGAGGTGCCTGAAGACTAGAGAAACTGCTGAAGCGAAGCTCAGAACTCTCACGCATGGTTGAGAGGTGCTGAACAGCAGAGAGATTGCTGGAGAGAAGCTCAGGAACTCTCATGCATGACTGAGAGGTGCCTGAAGCGCAGAGAGACTGCTGGAGGGAAGTTCAGGAAATCTCATGCATATTTGAGAGGTGCCTGAAGCGCAGATGACTTCTGGAGGCTAGTTGAGGAACTCTCATGCACGGTTGAGAAGTGCCTGAAGCACAGAGAGACTGCTGGAGGGAAGCCCAGGAGCTCTCACGCATGGCTGGGAGGTGCCTGAAGCACAGAGCGACTCCTGGAGGGAAGCTCAGGAGCTCTCACGCATGGTTGAGAGGTGCCTGAAGACTAGAGAAACTGCTGAAGCGAAGCTCAGAACTCTCATGCACGGTTGAGAGGTGCCTGAAGAATAGAGAGACTGTTGGAGGGAAGCTGCAGAACTCACGCATGGTTAAGAGGCACCCAAAGCGCGGAGAGACCGCTGGAGTGAAGTTCAGGAACCCTCACGCATCATTGAGAGGTGCCTGAAGCACAGATAGACTGCTTGAGCTAAGTTGTGAGGTGCCTGAAGCGCAGAGAGAATGCTGGAGGGAAGCTCAGGAACTTGCACGCATGGATCAGAGGTGCCTGAAGAGTAGAGAGACTACTGGAGGGAAGCTCTGGAACTCTCATGCATGGTTCAGAGATGCCTGAAGACCAGAGAGACTGTTGGAGGGAAGCTGCAGAACTCTCACACATCGTTAAGAGGTGCCTGAAGCACAGAGAGACTGCTGGAGCTAGGTTCAGGAACTCTCATGCACATTTGTGAGGTGCCTGAAGCGCAGAGAGACTGCTGGAGTGAAGCTCAGGAACTTGCAAACATGGTTGAGAGGTGCATGAAGCACAGAGAGACTGCTGGAGGGTAGCTCAGGAACTCTCACGCATGGATGAGAGGTGCCGGAAGTGCAGAGAGACTGTTGGAGGGAAGCTCAGTAACTGTCATGCATGGTTGAAAGGTGCCTGAAGAGTAGAGAGACTGCTGGACGGAAGCTCAGGAACTCTCACGCATGGTTGAGAGGTGCCTGACAGGGAAGCTCAGGAACTATCACGCATGATTGAGAGGTGCCTGAATAGCAGAGAGACTGCTGGATGGAAACTCAGGAACTCCCACGCATGGTTGAGAGGTGCCTGAAGAGCAGGGAGACTGCGATGCTGGAGTCTCAGGAACTCTCATGCATGGTTGAGAGGTGGCTGCAGAGCAGAGAGACTTCTGGAGGGAAGCTCAGGAACTCTCACGCATGGTTAAGAGGTGCCTGAAAAGCAGAGAGACTGCTGGAGGGAAGCACAGGAACTCTCATGTATGGTTGAGAGGTGCCTGAAGATCAGAGAGACTGTTGGAGAGAAGCTCGGGAACTCTCATGCATGGTTGAGAGGTTCCTGAAGCACAGAGAGACTGCTGGAGGGAAGCTCAGTAACTGTCATGCATGGTTGAGTGATGCCTGCAGAGCAGAGAGACTGCTGGAGGCAAGCTCAGGAACTCTCACGCATGGTTGAGAGGTGCCTGAAGAGTAGAGAGGCTGCTGGATGGAAGCCCAGGAACTCTCACGCATGATTGAGAGTTGCCTGACAGGGAAGCTCAGGAACTATTAACCATGGTTCAGAGGTGCTTGAATAGCAAAGAAACTGCTGGAGGGAAGCTCAGGAACGCTCACGCATGTTTGAGAGGTGCCTGACAGGGACGCTCAGGAACTCTCACGCATGGTTGAGAGGTGCCTGAATAGCAGAGAGACTGCTGAATGGAAACTCAGGAATTATCATGCACGGTTGTGAGGTGCCTGAAGTGCAGAGAGACTGCTGGAGGGAAGCTCACGAACTCTCATGCATGGTTGAGAGGATCCTGAAGTGCAGAGAGACTGCTGGTTGGAAGCTCAGGAACTCCCACGCATGGTTGAGAGGTGTCTGAAGAGCAGGGAGACTGCTGGAGAGAAGTTCAGGAGCTCTCATACATGGCTGAGATGTACCTGAAGCCCCGAGAGACTGCTGGAGAGAAGATCAGGCACTCTGCTTCACATTTTTGAGGTGCCTGAAGAGTAGAGAGACTGCTGGTGGGAAGCTCAGGAACTCTCACACATGGTTGAGAGGTGCCTGATGAGTAGAGAGACTGCTGGAGGGAAGCTCAGGAACTCTCATGCATATTTGAGAGGTGCCTAAAGAGCACAGAGACTGCTGTAGGGAAGCTCATGAACTCTCACCCATGGTTGAGAGGTGCCTGAAGCACAGAGAGACTGCTGGAGGGAAGCCCAGGAACTCTCACGCATGGCTGAGAGGTGCCTGAAGCACAGAGAGATTGCTGGAGAGAAGCTCAGGAACTCTCATGCATGATTGAGAGGTGCCTGAAGCGCAGCAAGACTGCTGGAGGGAAGCTCAGGAACTCTCATTCATGGTTGAGAGGTGCCTGAAGAGCAGAGAGACTGCTTGAGGGAAGCTCAGGAACTCTCACACATGGTTGAGAGGTGCCTGATGAGTAGAGAGACTGCTGGAGGGAAGCTCAGGAACTCTCATGCATGGTTGAGAGGTGTCTGAAGAGTAGAGAGGCTGCTGGATGGAAGCCCAGGAACTCTCACGCATGATTGAGAGTTGCCTGACAAGGAAGCTCTGGAACTATTACGCATGGTTCAGAGGTGCTTGAATAGCAAAGAAACTGCTGGAGGGAAGCTCAGGAACGCTCACGCATGTTTGAGAGGTGCCTGACAGGGACGCTCAGGAACTCTCACGCATGGTTGAGAGGTGCCTGAATAGCAGAGAGACTGCTGGATGGAAACTCAGGAATTATCATGCACCGTTGTGAGGTGCCTGAAGTGCAGAGAGACTGCTGGAGGGAAGCTCACGAACTCTCATGCATGGTTGAGAGGATCCTGAAGTGCAGAGAGACTGCTGGTTGGAAGCTCAGGAACTCCCACGCATGGTTGAGAGGTGTCTGAAGAGCAGGGAGACTGCTGGAGAGAAGTTCAGGAAATCGCACGCATGGTTCAGAGGTGCCTGAAGCGCAGAGAGACTGCTGGAGGGAAGCTCAGGAGCTCTCATACATGGCTGAGATGTACCTGAAGCCCCGAGAGACTGCTGGAGAGAAGATTAGGAACTCTCCTTCACATTTTTGAGGTGTCTGAAGAGTAGAGAGACTGCTGGTGGGAAGCTCAGGAACTCTCACACATGGTTGAGAGGTGCCTGATGAGTAGAGAGACTGCTGGAGGGAAGCTCAGGAACTCTCATGGATGTTTGAGAGGTGCCTAAAGAGCACAGAGACTGCTGTAGGGAAGCTCATGAACTCTCACCCATGGTTGAGAGGTGCATGAAGCGCAGAGAGACTGCTGGAGGGAAGCTCAGGAACTCTCATGCATATTTGAGAGGTGCCTGAAGCGCAGAGAGACTGCTGGTGGGAAGCTCAGGAACTCTCATGCATATTTGAGAGGTGCCTGAAGCGCAGAGAGACTGCCGGAGGCTAGTTCAGGAACTCTTATGCATGGTTGAGAAGTTCCTGAAGAGCAGAGAGACTTCTGGAGGGAATCTTGGGAACGCTCATACATGGTTGAGAGGTGCCTGAAGCACGGAGAGACTGCCGGAGGGAAGCCCAGGAACTCTCACTCATGGCTGAGAGGTGCCTGAAGCACAGAGAGATTGCTGGAGAGAAGCTCAGGAACTCTCACACATGGTTGAGAAGTGCCTGATGAGTAGAGAGACTGCTGGAGGGAAGCTCAGGAACTCTCATGCATATTTGAGAGGTGCCTAAAGAGCACAGAGACTGCTGTAGGGAAGCTCATGAACTCTCACCCATGGTTGAGAGGTGCATGAAGCGCAGAGAGACTGCTGGAGGGAAGCTCAGGAATTCTCATGCATGGTTGAGAGGTGCCTGAAGAGCAGAGAGACTGCTGGTGGGAAGCCCAGGAACTCTCATGCATATTTGAGAGGTGCCTGAAGCGCAGAGAGACTGCTGGAGGCTAGTTCAGGAACTCTCATGCACGGTTGAGAAGTTCCTGAAGAGCAGAGAGACTTCTGGAGGGAATCTCGGGAACGCTCATGCATGATTAAGAGGTGCCTGAAGCACAGAGAGACTGCCGGAGGGAAGCCCAGTAACTCTCACGCATGGCTGAGAGGTGCCTGAAGCACAGAGAGATTGCTGGAGAGAAGCTCAGGAACTCTCATGCATGACTGAGAGGTGCCTGAAGCGCAGCAAGACTGCTGGAGGGAAGCTGAGGAACTCTCATTCATGGTTGAGAGGTGCCTGAAGAGCAGAGAGACTGCTTGAGGGAAGCACAGGAACTCTCACACATGGCTGGATGCTGCCTGAAGAGCAGAGAGACTGCTGGAGGGAAGCTCTGGAACTCTCACGCATGGCTGAGAGGCACCTGAAGCGCAGAGAGACCGCTGGAGCGAAGTTCAGGAACCCTCACGCATTGTTGAGAGGTGCCTGAAGCACAGAGAGACATCTGGAGCGAAGCTCAGGAGCTCTCATACATGGCTGAGATGTACCTGAAGCCCCGAGAGACTGCTGGAGAGAAGATTAGGAACTCTCCTTCACATTTTTGAGGTGCCTGAAGAGTAGAGAGACTGCTGGTGGGAAGCTCAGGAACTCTCACACATGGTTGAGAGGTGCCTGATGAGTAGAGAGACTGCTGGAGGGAAGCTCAGGAACTCTCATGGATGTTTGAGAGGTGCCTAAAGAGCACAGAGACTGCTGTAGGGAAGCTCATGAACTCTCACCCATGGTTGAGAGGTGCATGAAGCGCAGAGAGACTGCTAGAGGGAAGCTCAGGAATTCTCATGCATGGTTGAGAGGTGCGTGAAGAGCAGAGAGACTGCTGGTGGGAAGCTCAGGAACTCTCATGCATATTTGAGAGGTGCCTGAAGCGCAGAGAGACTGCCGAAGGCTAGTTCAGGAACTCTTATGCACGGTTGAGAAGTTCCTGAAGAGCAGAGAGACTTCTGGAGGGAATCTTGGGAACGCTCATACATGGTTGAGAGGTGCCTGAAGCACGGAGAGACTGCCGGAGGGAAGCCCAGGAACTCTCACTCATGGCTGAGAGGTGCCTGAAGCACAGAGAGATTGCTGGAGAGAAGCTCAGGAACTTGCAAACATGGTTGAGAGGTGCATGAAGCACAGAGAGACTGCTGGAGGGTAGCTCAGGAACTCTCACGCATGGATGAGAGGTGCCGGAAGTGCAGAGAGACTGTTGGAGGGAAGCTCAGTAACTGTCATGCATGGTTGAAAGGTGCCTGAAGAGTAGAGAGACTGCTGGACGGAAGCTCGGGAACTCTCACGCATGGTTGAGAGGTGCCTGACAGGGAAGCTCAGGAACTATCACGCATGATTGAGAGGTGCCTGAATAGCAGAGAGACTGCTGGATGGAAACTCAGGAACTCCCACGCATGGTTGAGAGGTGCCTGAAGAGCAGGGAGACTGCGATGCTGGAGTCTCAGGAACTCTCATGCATGGTTGAGAGGTGGCTGCAGAGCAGAGAGACTTCTGGAGGGAAGCTCAGGAACTCTCACGCATGGTTAAGAGGTGCCTGAAAAGCAGAGAGACTGCTGGAGGGAAGCACAGGAACTCTCATGTATGGTTGAGAGGTGCCTGAAGATCAGAGAGACTGTTGGAGAGAAGCTCGGGAACTCTCATGCATGGTTGAGAGGTTCCTGAAGCACAGAGAGACTGCTGGAGGGAAGCTCAGTAACTGTCATGCATGGTTGAGTGATGCCTGCAGAGCAGAGAGACTGCTGGAGGCAAGCTCAGGAACTCTCACGCATGGTTGAGAGGTGCCTGAAGAGTAGAGAGGCTGCTGGATGGAAGCCCAGGAACTCTCACGCATGATTGAGAGTTGCCTGACAGGGAAGCTCAGGAACTATTAACCATGGTTCAGAGGTGCTTGAATAGCAAAGAAACTGCTGGAGGGAAGCTCAGGAACGCTCACGCATGTTTGAGAGGTGCCTGACAGGGACGCTCAGGAACTCTCACGCATGGTTGAGAGGTGCCTGAATAGCAGAGAGACTGCTGAATGGAAACTCAGGAATTATCATGCACGGTTGTGAGGTGCCTGAAGTGCAGAGAGACTGCTGGAGGGAAGCTCACGAACTCTCATGCATGGTTGAGAGGATCCTGAAGTGCAGAGAGACTGCTGGTTGGAAGCTCAGGAACTCCCACGCATGGTTGAGAGGTGTCTGAAGAGCAGGGAGACTGCTGGAGAGAAGTTCAGGAGCTCTCATACATGGCTGAGATGTACCTGAAGCCCCGAGAGACTGCTGGAGAGAAGATCAGGCACTCTGCTTCACATTTTTGAGGTGCCTGAAGAGTAGAGAGACTGCTGGTGGGAAGCTCAGGAACTCTCACACATGGTTGAGAGGTGCCTGATGAGTAGAGAGACTGCTGGAGGGAAGCTCAGGAACTCTCATGCATATTTGAGAGGTGCCTAAAGAGCACAGAGACTGCTGTAGGGAAGCTCATGAACTCTCACCCATGGTTGAGAGGTGCCTGAAGCACAGAGAGACTGCTGGAGGGAAGCCCAGGAACTCTCACGCATGGCTGAGAGGTGCCTGAAGCACAGAGAGATTGCTGGAGAGAAGCTCAGGAACTCTCATGCATGATTGAGAGGTGCCTGAAGCGCAGCAAGACTGCTGGAGGGAAGCTCAGGAACTCTCATTCATGGTTGAGAGGTGCCTGAAGAGCAGAGAGACTGCTTGAGGGAAGCTCAGGAACTCTCACACATGGTTGAGAGGTGCCTGATGAGTAGAGAGACTGCTGGAGGGAAGCTCAGGAACTCTCATGCATGGTTGAGAGGTGTCTGAAGAGTAGAGAGGCTGCTGGATGGAAGCCCAGGAACTCTCACGCATGATTGAGAGTTGCCTGACAAGGAAGCTCTGGAACTATTACGCATGGTTCAGAGGTGCTTGAATAGCAAAGAAACTGCTGGAGGGAAGCTCAGGAACGCTCACGCATGTTTGAGAGGTGCCTGACAGGGACGCTCAGGAACTCTCACGCATGGTTGAGAGGTGCCTGAATAGCAGAGAGACTGCTGGATGGAAACTCAGGAATTATCATGCACCGTTGTGAGGTGCCTGAAGTGCAGAGAGACTGCTGGAGGGAAGCTCACGAACTCTCATGCATGGTTGAGAGGATCCTGAAGTGCAGAGAGACTGCTGGTTGGAAGCTCAGGAACTCCCACGCATGGTTGAGAGGTGTCTGAAGAGCAGGGAGACTGCTGGAGAGAAGTTCAGGAAATCGCACGCATGGTTCAGAGGTGCCTGAAGCGCAGAGAGACTGCTGGAGGGAAGCTCAGGAGCTCTCATACATGGCTGAGATGTACCTGAAGCCCCGAGAGACTGCTGGAGAGAAGATTAGGAACTCTCCTTCACATTTTTGAGGTGTCTGAAGAGTAGAGAGACTGCTGGTGGGAAGCTCAGGAACTCTCACACATGGTTGAGAGGTGCCTGATGAGTAGAGAGACTGCTGGAGGGAAGCTCAGGAACTCTCATGGATGTTTGAGAGGTGCCTAAAGAGCACAGAGACTGCTGTAGGGAAGCTCATGAACTCTCACCCATGGTTGAGAGGTGCATGAAGCGCAGAGAGACTGCTAGAGGGAAGCTCAGGAATTCTCATGCATGGTTGAGAGGTGCGTGAAGAGCAGAGAGACTGCTGGTGGGAAGCTCAGGAACTCTCATGCATATTTGAGAGGTGCCTGAAGCGCAGAGAGACTGCCGGAGGCTAGTTCAGGAACTCTTATGCATGGTTGAGAAGTTCCTGAAGAGCAGAGAGACTTCTGGAGGGAATCTTGGGAACGCTCATACATGGTTGAGAGGTGCCTGTAGCACGGAGAGACTGCCGGAGGGAAGCCCAGGAACTCTCACTCATGGCTGAGAGGTGCCTGAAGCACAGAGAGATTGCTGGAGAGAAGCTCAGGAACTCTCACACATGGTTGAGAAGTGCCTGATGAGTAGAGAGACTGCTGGAGGGAAGCTCAGGAACTCTCATGCATATTTGAGAGGTGCCTAAAGAGCACAGAGACTGCTGTAGGGAAGCTCATGAACTCTCACCCATGGTTGAGAGGTGCATGAAGCGCAGAGAGACTGCTGGAGGGAAGCTCAGGAATTCTCATGCATGGTTGAGAGGTGCCTGAAGAGCAGAGAGACTGCTGGTGGGAAGCCCAGGAACTCTCATGCATATTTGAGAGGTGCCTGAAGCGCAGAGAGACTGCTGGAGGCTAGTTCAGGAACTCTCATGCACGGTTGAGAAGTTCCTGAAGAGCAGAGAGACTTCTGGAGGGAATCTCGGGAACGCTCATGCATGATTAAGAGGTGCCTGAAGCACAGAGAGACTGCCGGAGGGAAGCCCAGTAACTCTCACGCATGGCTGAGAGGTGCCTGAAGCACAGAGAGATTGCTGGAGAGAAGCTCAGGAACTCTCATGCATGACTGAGAGGTGCCTGAAGCGCAGCAAGACTGCTGGAGGGAAGCTGAGGAACTCTCATTCATGGTTGAGAGGTGCCTGAAGAGCAGAGAGACTGCTTGAGGGAAGCACAGGAACTCTCACACATGGCTGGATGCTGCCTGAAGAGCAGAGAGACTGCTGGAGGGAAGCTCTGGAACTCTCACGCATGGCTGAGAGGCACCTGAAGCGCAGAGAGACCGCTGGAGCGAAGTTCAGGAACCCTCACGCATTGTTGAGAGGTGCCTGAAGCACAGAGAGACATCTGGAGCGAAGCTCAGGAGCTCTCATACATGGCTGAGATGTACCTGAAGCCCCGAGAGACTGCTGGAGAGAAGATTAGGAACTCTCCTTCACATTTTTGAGGTGCCTGAAGAGTAGAGAGACTGCTGGTGGGAAGCTCAGGAACTCTCACACATGGTTGAGAGGTGCCTGATGAGTAGAGAGACTGCTGGAGGGAAGCTCAGGAACTCTCATGGATGTTTGAGAGGTGCCTAAAGAGCACAGAGACTGCTGTAGGGAAGCTCATGAACTCTCACCCATGGTTGAGAGGTGCATGAAGCGCAGAGAGACTGCTAGAGGGAAGCTCAGGAATTCTCATGCATGGTTGAGAGGTGCGTGAAGAGCAGAGAGACTGCTGGTGGGAAGCTCAGGAACTCTCATGCATATTTGAGAGGTGCCTGAAGCGCAGAGAGACTGCCGAAGGCTAGTTCAGGAACTCTTATGCACGGTTGAGAAGTTCCTGAAGAGCAGAGAGACTTCTGGAGGGAATCTTGGGAACGCTCATACATGGTTGAGAGGTGCCTGAAGCACGGAGAGACTGCCGGAGGGAAGCCCAGGAACTCTCACTCATGGCTGAGAGGTGCCTGAAGCACAGAGAGATTGCTGGAGAGAAGCTCAGGAACTCTCACACATGGTTGAGAAGTGCCTGATGAGTAGAGAGACTGCTGGAGGGAAGCTCAGGAACTCTCATGCATATTTGAGAGGTGCCTAAAGAGCACAGAGACTGCTGTAGGGAAGCTCATGAACTCTCACCCATGGTTGAGAGGTGCATGAAGCGCAGAGAGACTGCTGGAGGGAAGCTCAGGAATTCTCATGCATGGTTGAGAGGTGCCTGAAGAGCAGAGAGACTGCTGGTGGGAAGCCCAGGAACTCTCATGCATATTTGAGAGGTGCCTGAAGCGCAGAGAGACTGCTGGAGGCTAGTTCAGGAACTCTCATGCACGGTTGAGAAGTTCCTGAAGAGCAGAGAGACTTCTGGAGGGAATCTCGGGAACGCTCATGCATGATTAAGAGGTGCCTGAAGCACAGAGAGACTGCCGGAGGGAAGCCCAGTAACTCTCACGCATGGCTGAGAGGTGCCTGAAGCACAGAGAGATTGCTGGAGAGAAGCTCAGGAACTCTCATGCATGACTGAGAGGTGCCTGAAGCGCAGCAAGACCGCTGGAGGGAAGCTCAGGAACTCTCATTCATGGTTGAGAGGTGCCTGAAGAGCAGAGAGACTGCTTGAGGGAAGCACAGGAACTCTCACACATGGCTGGATGCTGCCTGAAGAGCAGAGAGACTGCTGGAGGGAAGCTCTGGAACTCTCACGCATGGCTGAGAGGCACCTGAAGCGCAGAGAGACCGCTGGAGCGAAGTTCAGGAACCCTCACGCATTGTTGAGAGGTGCCTGAAGCACAGAGAGACATCTGGAGCGAAGTTCAGGAACTCTCATGCACATTTGTGAGGTGCTTGAAGTGCAGAGAGACTGCTGGACGGAAGCTCAGGAACTTGCACACATTGTTGAGAGGTGCATGAAGCGCAGAGAGAATGCTGGAGGGAAGCTCAGGAACTCTCACGCATGGTTGAGAGGTGCCTGAAGTGCAGAGAGACTGCTGGAGGCAGGCTCAGGATCTCTCATGCATGGTTGAGAGGTGCCTGAAGAGTAGAGCGACTGCTGGATGGAAGCTAAGGAACTCTCACACATGGTTGAGAGGTGCTTGACAGGGAAGCTCAGGAGCTCTCACACATGGCTGAGAGGTGCCTGTATAGCAGAGAGACTGCTGGATGGAAACTCAGGAACTCCCACGCATGGTTTAGAGGTGCCTGAAGAGCAGGGAGACTGCGATGCTGGAGTCTCAGGAACTCTCATGCATGGTTGAGAGGTAGCTGCAGAGCAGAGAGACTGCTGGAGGAAATCTCAGGAACTCTCATGCATGGTTGAGTGGTGCCTGAAGAGCAAAGAGACTGCTGTAGGGAATCTCAGGAACTCTCAAACATGTTTGAGAGGTGCCTGAAGCACAGAGAGACTGCTGGAGGGAAGCATTGGAACTCTCACGCATGGATGAGAGGTGCCTGAATCGCAGAGACTGATGGAGGGATGCTCAGGAACTCTCATGCATGGTTGAGTAGTGCCTGAAGCACAGAGAAACTGTTAGAGGGAAGCTCAAGAACTCTCATGCATGGTATAGAGGTGCCTGAAGTGCAAAGAGACTGCTATAGGGAATCTCAGGAACTCTCATACATGGATGAGAGGTGCCTGATGCACAGAGAGACTGCTGGAGGGAAGCATTTTAAATCTCACGCATGGATGAGAGGTGCCTGAATCGTAGAGACTGCTGTAGGGAATCTCAGGAACTCTCATGCATGGTTGAGAGGTGACTGAAGCACAGAGAGACTGTTAGAGGGAAGCTCAGGAACTCTCATGCATTGTGTAGAGGTGCCTGAAGTGCAGAGAGACTGCTGGAGGGAAGCTCTGGAACTCTCATGCATGGCTCAGAGGTGCCTGAAGAATAGAGAGACTGCTGGAAAGAAGCTCAGGAATTCTCATGCATGGTTGAGAGGTGCCTTAAGAATAGAGAGACTGCTGGAGGGAAGCTCACGAACTCTAACGCGTGGGTGAGAGGTGCCTGAAGAGTAGAGAGACTGCTGGAGGGAAGTTCGGGAACTCTCATGCATGGTTGAGAGGTGCCTGAAGAATAGAGAGACTGCTGGAGGGAAGCTCAGGAATTCTCATGCGTTGTTGAGAGGTGCCTGAAGACCAGAGAGACTGCTGGAGGGAAGCTGCGGAACTCTCATGCATGGTTGAGAGGTGCCTAAAGCACTGAGAGACCGCTGGAGTGAAGGTCAGGAACTCTCATGCACATTTGTGAGGTGCCTGAAGCGCAGAGAGACTGCTGGAGGGAAGCTCAGGAACTCTCACACATTGTTTAGAGGTGCCTGCAGAGCAGAGAGACTGCTGGAGGGAAGCTCAGGAACTCTCACGCATGGTTCAGAGATGCCTGAAGACCAGAGAGACTGTTGGAGGGAAGCTGCAGAACTCTCACGCATGGTTGAGAGGCACCTGAAACACAGAGAGACCACTGGAGCGAAGTTCAGGAACCCTCACACATCATTGAGAGGTGCCTGAAGCACAGAGAGACTGCTGGAGCTAGGTTCAGGAACCCTCATGCACATTTGTGAGGTGCCTGAAGCGCAGAGAGACTGCTGGAGTGAAGCTCAGGAACTTATACACATGGTTGAGAGGTGCCTGAAGTGCAGAGAGATTGCAGGAGGGAAGCTCAATAACTGTCATGCATTATTGAGAGGTGCCTGAATAGCAGAGAGACTGCTGGATGAAAACTCAGGAACTCCCACGCTCGGTTGAGAGGTGCCCGAAGAGCAGGGATACTGCAATGCTGGAGTCTCAGAAACTCTCATGAATGGTTGAGAGGTGGCTGCAGAGCAGAGAGACATCTGGAGGGAAGCTCAGGAACTCTCATGCATGGTTGAGTGGTGCCTGAAGAGCAAAGAGACTGCTGTATGGATTCTCAGGAACTCTCATGCATGGTTGAGAGGTGCCTGAAGAGCAAAGAGACTGCTGTAGGGAATATCAGTTACTCTCATGCATGGTTGAGAGGTGCATGAAGCACAGAGAGAATGCTGGAGCGAAGCTCAGGAACTCTCCCGCATGGTTGAGAGGTGCCTGAATCACAGAGACAGCTGGAGGGATGCTCGGGAACTCTAACGCATGGTAGAGAGACTGTTGGAGCCTGGCCAGTCTCTCACATGGAAGAGAGGTGCCTGAAGCACAGAGAGACTGCTGGAGATAAGTTCAGGAACTCTCATACACATTTGTGAGGTGCCTGAAGTGCACAGAGACTGCTGGATGGAAGCTCAGGAACTCTCACGCATGATTGAGAGGTGCCTGCAGAGCAGAGAGGCTGCTGGATGGAAGCTCAGGAACTCTCACGCATGATTGAGAGGTGCCTGACAGGGAAGCTCAGGAACTATTATGCGTGGTTGAGAGGTGCCTGAATAGCAAAGAGACTGCTGGAGGGAAGCTCAGGAATGCTCACGCGTGGTTGAGAGGTGCCTGGAGAGTAGAGAGACTGCTGTATGGAAGCTCAGGAACTCTCACGCATGGTTGAGAGGTGCCTGACAGGGAAGCTCAGGAACTCTCACGCATGGTTGAGAGGTGCCTGAATAGCAAAGAGACTGCTGGATGGAAACTCAGGAATTCTCATGCACAGTTGTGAGGTGCCTGAAGTGCAGAGAGACTGCTGGAGTGAAGCTCAGGAACTCTCATGCATGGTTGAGAGGTGCCTGAAGTACAGAGAGCATGCTGGATGGAAGCTCAGGAACTCCCACGCATGGTTGAGAGGAGTCTGAAGGGCAGGGAGACTGCTGGAGAGAAGTTCAGGAAATCTCACGCATGGTTGAGATGTGCCTGAAGCGCAGAGAGACTGCTGGAGGGAAGCTCAGGAGCTCTTATAAATGGCGGAGACGTACCTGAAGCCCCGAGAGACTGCTGGAGAGAAAATCAGGAACTCGCCTGCACATTTTTGAAGTGCCTGAAGAGTAGAGAGACTGCTGGTGGGTAGTTCAGGAACTCTCATGCATATTTGAGAGGACCCTGAAGCGCAGAGAGACTGATGGAGGCTAGTTTAGGAACTCTAATGCACGGGTGAGAAGTTCCTGAAGAGCAGAGAGACTGCTGGAGGGAATCTCGGGAACTCTCATGCATGGTTGAGAGGTACCTGAAGCACAGAGAGACTGCTGGAGGGAAGCCCAGGAACTCTCACGCATGGCTGAGAGGTGCCTGAAGCACAGAGAGATTGCTGGAGAGAAGCTCAGGAACTCTTATGCATGACTGATAGGTGCCTGAAGCGCAGAGAGACTGCTGGAGGGAAGCTCAGGAACTCTCATTCACTGTTGAGAGGTGCCTGAAGAGCAGAGAGACTGCCTGAGAGAAGCCCAGGATCTCTCAGACATGGCTGAGAGGTGACTGAAGTACAGAGAGACTGCTGGAGGGAAGCACAGGAACTCTCATGCATGGCTGGGAAGTGCCTGAAGCGCAGAGAGACCGCTGGAGCGAACTTCAGGAACCCTCACACATGGTTGAGAGGTGCCTGAAGCACAGAGAGACATCTGGAGCGAAGTTCAGGAACTCTCATGCACATTTGTGAGGTGCTTGAAGCGCAGAGAGACTGCTGGAGGGAAGCTCAGGAACTCTCACGCATGGTTGAGAGGTGCCTGAAGTGCAGAGAGACTGCTGGAGCGAAGCTCAGTAACTCTCATGCATGGTTGAGAGGTGCCTGCAGAGCAGAGAGACTGCTGGAGGCAAGCTCAGGAACTCTCATGCATGGTTGAGAGGTGCCTGAAGAGTAGAGAGACTGCTGGATGGAAACTCAGGAACTCCCACGCATGGTTTAGAGGTGCCTGAAGAGCAGGGAGACTGTGATGCTGGAGTCTCAGGAACTCTCATGCATGGTTGAGAGGTAGCTGCAGAGCAGATACTGCTGGAGGAAATATCAGGAACTCTCATGCATTGTTGAGTGGTACCTGAAGAGCAAAGAGACTGCTGTAGGGAATCTCAGGAACTCTCATACATGGTTGAGAGGTGCCTCAAGCACAGAGAGACTGCTGGAGGAAGCATTGTAACGCTCACGCATGGATGAGAGGTGCCTGAATCGCAGAGACTGCTGTAGGGAATCGCAGGAACTCTCATGCATGGCTGAGAGGTGACTGAAGTGCAGAGAGACTGTTAGAGGGAAGCTCTGGAACTCTCATGCATGGCTGAGAGGTGCCTGAAGAATAGTGAGACTGCTGGAGGGAAGCTCAGGAATTTTAATGCATTGTTGAGATGTGCCTTAAGAATATAGAGACTGCTGAATGGAAGCTCAGGACTCTCACACATGGTTGTGCGATGCCTGAAGCACAGAGAGACTGCTGGAGGGAAGCTCATGAATGCTCACGTATGGTTGAGAGGTGCCTGAAGAGCAGAGAGACTGCTGGAGGGAAGCTCAAGAACTCTCATGCACAGTTGTGAGGTGCCTGAAGCACGGAGAGACATCTGGAGCGAAGTTCAGGAACTCTCATGCACATTTGTGAGGTGCTTGAAGCGCAGAGAGACTGCTGGACGGAAGCTCAGGCACTCGCACACATGGTTGAGAGGTGCATGAAGCGCAGAGAGACTGCTGGAGGGAAGCTCAGGAACTCTCACGCATGGTTGAGAGGTGCATGAAGCGCAGAGAGACTGCTGGAGCGAAGCTCAGTAACTCTCATGCATGGTTGAGAGGTGCCTGCAGAGCAGAGAGACTGCTGGAGGCAAGCTCAGGAACTCTCATGCATGGTTGAGAGGTGCCTGAAGAGTAGAGAGACTGCTGGATGGAAACTCAGGAACTCCCACGCATGGTTTAGAGGTGCCTGAAGAGCAGGGAGACTGTGATGCTGGAGTCTCAGGAACTCTCATGCATGGTTGAGAGGTAGCTGCAGAGCAGATACTGCTGGAGGAAATCTCAGGAACTCTCATGCATGGTTGAGTGGTGCCTGAAGAGCAAAGAGACTGCTGTAGGGAATCTCAGGAACTCTCATACATGGTTGAGAGGTGCCTCAAGCACAGAGAGACTGCTGGAGGAAGCATTGGAACGCTCACGCATGGATGAGAGGTGCCTGAATCACAGAGACTGCTGTAGGGAATCGCAGGAACTCTCATGCATGGCTGAGAGGTGACTGAAGAATAGTGAGACTGCTGGAGGGAAGCTCAGGAATTCTCATGCATGGTTGTGATGTGCCTTAAGAATATAGAGTCTGCTGAATGGAAGCTCAGGACTCTCATGCATGGTTGTGCGATGCCTGAAGCACAGAGAGACTGCTGGAGGGAAGCTCATGAATGCTCACGTATGGTTGAGAGGTGCCTGAAGAGCAGAGAAACTGCTGGAGGGAAGCTCAAGAACTCTCATGCACAGTTGTGAGGTGCCTGAAGCACAGAGAGACATCTGGAGCGAAGTTCAGGAACTCTCATGCACATTTGTGAGGTGCTTGAAGCGCAGAGAGACTGCTGGACGGAAGCTCAGGCACTCGCACACATGGTTGAGAGGTGCATGAAGCGCAGAGAGACTGCTGTAGGGAAGCTCAGGAACTCTCACGCATGGTTGAGAGGTGCCTGAAGTGCAGAGAGACTGCTGGAGCGAAGCTCAGTAACTCTCATGCATGGTTGAGAGGTGCCTGCAGAGCAGAGAGACTGCTGGAGGCAAGCTCAGGAACTCTCATGCATGGTTGAGAGGTGCCTGAAGAGTAGAGAGACTGCTGGATGGAAACTCAGGAACTCCCACGCATGGTTTAGAGGTGCATGAAGAGCAGGGAGACTGTGATGCTGGAGTCTCAGGAACTCTCATGCATGGTTGAGAGGTAGCTGCAGAGCAGATACTGCTGGAGGAAATCTCAGGAACTCTCATGCATGGTTGAGTGGTGCCTGAAGAGCAAAGAGACTGCTGTAGGGAATCTCAGGAACTCTCATACATGGTTGAGAGGTGCCTCAAGCACAGAGAGACTGCTGGAGGAAGCATTGGAACGCTCACGCATGGATGAGAGGTGCTTGAATCGCAGACACTGCTGTAGGGAATTGCAGGAACTCTCATGCATGGCTGAGAGGTGACTGAAACGCAGAGAGACTGTCAGAGGGAAGCTCAAGAACTCTCATGCATGGTATAGAGGTGCCTGAAGTGCAGAGAGACTGCTGGAGGGAAGCTCTGGAACTCTCATGCATGGCTGAGAGGTGCCTGAAGAATAGTGAGACTGCTGGAGGGAAGCTCGGGAATTCTCATGCATGGTTGAGATGTGCCTTAAGAATAGAGAGACTGCTGGAGGGAAGCTCAGGAACTGTAACGCGTGGTTGAGAGGTTCCTGAAGAATAGAGAGACTGCTGGAGGGAAGCTTGGGAATTCTCATGCATGGTTGAGAGGTGCCTGAAGACCAGAGAGACTGCTGGAGGGAAGCTGCGTAACTCTCATGCATGGTTGAGAGGTGCCTAAAGCACTGAGAGACCGCTGGAGCGAAGTTCAGGAACTCTCATGCACATTTGTGAGGTGCCTGAAGCGCAGAGAGACTGCTGGAGGGAACCTCAGGAACTCTCACACATTGCTTAGAGGTGCATGAAGTGCAGAGAGAGCGTTGAAGAGAAGTACAGGAACTCTCACGCATGGTTGAGAGGTGCCTGAAGAGCAGAGAGACTGCTGGAAGAAAGTTCAGGAACTCTCATGCATGGTTGAGCGGTGCATGAAGACCAGAGAGACTGCTAGCGGGAAGCTCGGGAACTCTCACGCATGGCTGAGAGGTGCCTGAAGCACAGAGAGACTGTTGGAGGGAAGCTCAGGAACTCTCACGCATTGCTGAGAGGTGCATGAAGCACAGAGAGACCATTGAAGAGAAGTTCAGGAACTCTCACGCATGGTTGAAAGGTGCCTGAAGCACAGAGAGACTGCTGGAGGGAAGCTCAGGAGCTCTCACGCATGGTTGAGAGGTGCCTGAAGCACAGAGAGCTGCTGGAGGGAAGCTCGGGAACTCTCATGCCTGGTTCAGAGCTGCCTGAAAAGCTGAGAGGGATACTGCTGAATGGAAGCTCAGGACTCTCACGCATGGTTGTGCGATGCCTGAAGCACAGAGAGACTGCTGGAGGGAAGCTCATGAATGCTCACGCATGGTTGAGAGGTGCCTGAAGAGCAGAGAGACTGCTGGAGGGAAGCTCAGGAACTCTCATGCACAGTTGTGAGGTGCCTGAAGTGCAGAGAGACTGCTGGAGTGAAGGTCAGGAACTCTCATGCATGGTTGAGAGGTGCCTGACGTTCAGAAAGACTGCTGGAGTGAAGCTCAGGAACTCTCATTCATGGTTGAGAGGTGCCTGAAGTGCAGAGAGACTGCTGTAGGGAAGCTCAGGAGCTCCCATGCATGGCTGAGAGGTGCCTGAAGAACAGAGAGACTGCTGGAGGGAAGTGCAGGAACTCTCATGCATTTTGAGAAGTGCCTGAAGAGCCTAGAGATTGCTGGAGGGAAGCTGGGGAACTCTCATGTATGATTGAGAGGTTCCTGAAGAGTAGAGAGACTGCTGGAGGGATGCTCTGGAACTCTCATGCACGGTTGAGAGGTGCCTGAAGTGTGTGAGAGACTGCTGGAGAGAAGCTCAGGAACTCTCATGCGTGGTTGAGAGGTGCCTGAAGTGCAGGGAGACTGCTGGAGGGAAGCTCAGGAGCTATCACGCATGGTTGAGAGGCATAATTAGTTTCCCCCGTGCACAGCAGCTTTATCACAAGAGAACTTTAGAGTGCAGCCAAAGAAAGACTTGGATGGGAGCTGGAGAAAGCACCTCAGAGCTCATCGCGAGATGGACCCAAGCAGCAGCTTAACCAGGGAACTGTGTGGGAACCGTGGCACAGAATGGCCCTCTGTCTTGAACAGCAAAAAAACTAGGGGGTCCTAGAGGAGCAGAAGGAGGGTGTGCCTGAAGCACAGTGGAGATTGCTGGAGAGAAGTTCAGGATCTCTCAGACATGTTTGAGAGGTCCCCAAGAGCAGAGAGACTGATTGCTGAAGGGAAGCTCGGTAACTCTCATGCATGGTTGAGAGGTGCCTGAAGTACACAGAGAGAGACTGCTGGAGGGAAGCTCAGGAACTCCAACGAATGGTAGAGAGACTGTTAGTGCCTGGACAGTCTCTCACATGGTAGAGAAGTGCCCATATGGTAAAAGGATCCCTTTAGCTGAGCCACATGTGTAGCAGCTGTACGATTTAGGAGAGAGGTGCCCAGTTCAGACCCACAGAGACATGATATGTACATAGCACGGGTTGCTATCTTTGGTTTTGTGCTTATCTGTATTTTTGTATTTTGTTTGCACAGGCTATCCGTTTCTTCAGAGGAGGAAGGTTTTTAAACCAGTACAACTTCAACAACCAACGCACCCAAAATGTGACCGCCCAGCTGACGAATTGCAGGAGCCTGAACAGACAACAAGATTGCGAGGACAGATTCTAGCTCACTGCTGCGGGTGACTAATGCAGCGTGCACCCCCCCTGGCATTTCCCTCAGAACTTACTTTCCTAGTGGCTTTGAGGCACATAGCCTGGCGATCCCCTACTGTGCCCCCACTCACCCTTACAATATGGTCGAAGCATGGAGACCAGAGTGAATTCAATACTCAAAATAATAAACACAGAAACAGTTGTAAAGTTTGGAACCACAAAGATCACAATATATTGGAGCAAACAAATTGGGACGGTCCCAGCCACATAGGTAAAAACAAGATTCTAGTCCAAAGGTGACCCGTTTCACTCCCTGTTCGCCATTTGCAAACTAGCAGCCGTCCACTTCTGGTTATGAACTGCCAGTCAGTACATATCGGGACCATTGATTTCAGATGACGGAGTCGCAACTCTTCCTACGGGGGGGAGTCAGTGCCTGTTGACCGGCTTTGGCTAGAGAGGGGCGATTCCGGAAACACCTGTGGCCGAAACCACAGCATCAAAGTTCTCCTCTCCGGCTAGGACTGCCCCAACACTCAGCTTGAGATAGAAAAAGATAATTAGCAAATATGTCCCCACCCTATAAGTGCTCCCCGGAGTCCGAGACCGGCTGTGTCGGGCCCGAGGATGCTCCATCCACCTCAGAGGAGGAGGCGAGGTGTTGGATATCCCCGTGAGGGGTGGCCCAAGGGGCAGCCCGCTATGTAGGCAGTCCCTCTAGCGCCCCCTCTGGGGGGTTGGCAAGCCTCTGAGCAGACCAGGGCAGGAAATCTTTTCTCCCACCTTCTCTCTTCTGACATTACTGCTCTGAGCAGTGCTGTCCAACAGACTGAGCAAGAATGTAGCTTGGTGAAATGCTGCTCCTCACCTCTACATGGCAATCATGTACGAAGAAACAACAGTGTTGGCAAGAAGACTCTTCTGTCTTATGAAGGAACTCTATGCCTTGACAGGCAATGCTCTGGTTTGTCATTTTTAGGTCTGGCACCTGGGACTATAAAGCTTTAGCTCGCCACCAGATTCCTTGCATCAATGTATGTAGGCTCCAATCAGCGGCTCTGTGATGCATGTCCCAGTAGATCACAGGGAATTCTCTGTTATGGGGTTGGCCATTTTGTAGAATGTGGGGGGCTACTGTGCAAACTTGAGAAGAGTTGTTGAATGCGGTCTGTAAAAGCTCCCTTTGTGCACCATGCCTCGTGCATCGCTTTTTCCCACCTGTGTGCCACATTTATATTTATTTATTTATTATTTATTGCAACTGGCACAGCTTAATGTGGTTGACATTTCATTTGTTAAAAGCTCTTGAAAACATTTTTTTACATGTACAAAAGCTATTCATTTTTCTTTTGACATGTGGATTTCAAAATGTGTGGGCATTTGTTTTTTTTTATGTTTCTGTTGTATAATTATCAGTAACTACTTTATTCTGACATTGTCTTACACTACTGCCTCATCCTAAACAGAAATGGATGATTTCTGAATAAAGAGACAGCAAGAACACAAGTTGTCGGATGAAGGATGTTTGTTCACTTCTGTGACCAGCACAAATATACTATGACACCATCCCCTCCCCTCTCAGGATAGAGTATTATGCGAAGCACAATTAACTAATTCCGGAAGAAACTGAATCAAAAATGTGATATACTTGCCTTTATTTGATAACAAGCTTATTATATAACGGAGCAGTATTTGAGCAGACTGGGATAGAATATAAGTCATGAATCACAAATAATCTGAACACAAACAGGTCTTATGTTCCTAGATATTGTGGATGTTGGCACAAGATTGTCACATCTAGGACCCAAGCCACACTCACGCCAGACACCTGTGCTCTGTGGGATTGGCCTTGCCCCTCTCTGGATCCAGCAGGAAGGAGGCATATGATTGCTACTAACCTCTGCCCTGGGTTGCTGGTTCCGGGCACTTTGCAGTGTGCACTCAGCAGAAGCCCATCAGATGAGTCCCTCCTGATTAATGTGGGTATGCATTCTTATTGGGCAGGCCTGTCAATCAGAGGGACACAACCTTCTAGAATCTGTGTGATGAAAAACATGATTTGATGTAAAAATCTACTTCTGCTCTGTGCTCTCCACCCCTCCCGCATCTATAGCTGGGAAGCAATCCTTAGGAATGTAGTTTTATCTGCACCTGCAAAGGTCACGCATTCGGCTCTGTTTTCCAGTGCAATGCAGTGTCTGTGTACAGTGAAGCCTCTTGCAAAACTGGAAGCTAAATACCTCTTTTGCAGTTAATGCACTGTAAGCAACTTCATGAGGGCTCACGTTTAATATAGCTCACTTTAAGTGCTTTTCATTTTGAAAGAAGAAATACATAAGTTTACCTTCTAATTTGAATATGTGCCATTTAAATGGGGTGAATAAGAAAGGGACAATAATCAGAATTAGAATCATTTAAAATACAAAATAAACAATTCTATCCTTCCATTTGATTCCTTTGTGTAAACATAGTAGGCAACTGTATATAAGGATGACTTCCTTTGGTGTTCACCCAATGAACATTCCTCCAGTGATGGCAGAGGAAATTGAAGGCCATTCCTTATGTAACATTGATAAAAGACACACTGGACTTTGATAATGCATGTGTTACAGGCACCCATGTGGGCATGACAAGGACTTCAGACAAATACTTTATTAAGAAAATTAATGTTATGAAATAAAAATACTGGTAAATGATGGACAAGAGAAATAAAATGTGACTACTCTTTTTTATTTTTATTTTTTTATTTTACTTGTTTATAATCTTAAAAGAAAATGATTTTTACAAGGAAGTGTTTTGTTTTGTACAGTGCCTTAGTAACAGCAGTAGCGTAGGATCGAGAAAAAGAAAAGAGGTTGAAAATAAAGTTGCATTTGAAAATAAAATTGAATTAACAAAGTCGTGTTCACACAGAACAGAAACAGCCACACAGTAATAGTTCCTCCTAGATTTTGTGATTAATTAAGGTAAACAGAGTGTAGTAAAGGAGGGTGGTCACTTAAGTGGACGGTTGAGCAATTTGACGCATTGGCTGTAAGCATTTTCAAAGCTGCTTCAAACACTTTCATTGCTGCTATAATGAATCTGGATGCCTCCCCTGCTATCAAGCGGCACCACCAGATTTCTTTTTCTCTAATCGTAGCATCCCCAAATAGTGGAGTTGGGGAAGCGTTCCGGAGGTGACTGGTCTTTTGACAGTTTATTAACAAATGCTTTATCGTTTCTGGTTCTGTTTCATCTTCACATAATCTGCATTTGTTTGACTTTGAGAGTGCGCAAATTGCGCGGATTTCTTGTGTGGATACTAGATTCAAACGCATTCTCATAAATGTTCTCTGCAGAGCTATGTTCGGGAATTTAGAGAAATATGCAACTGGCACTTTCAATGTGTTGGTAGTTGGTGGTAGATGTTTCAGCAACTTGTTTGCAGTTACTTTTTCACAGGTTGCTATCAAATCACTGAGCCCCAGTTTTGTCTTTATTCTTTCTGGGTTTGTATTCGAATCTTCTTGAGAGCAGGCGATTTCTTTCAGCTTACTGTCTAAGCTTTGCCTCCATTGATTAAGCGCTTTTGATCTTCCACTCTGAAGTTCATTTCAGATAATTTTGTAAATAGGCAGGTTGTCGGGGTTTAAGATTTTCTGTAGCAATTGCATTTGGCGTTGTTCCACCAGAGCTCCCAATGACTGCAGACCCAGTTCTCGCCTAATTGCTGCCATTTGGGTAGATTTCGGAAGACCCAGGACTTGGAAGGGGCCCCTAGGGGTCCCTAACGTCTATGGAATCAAGGCGAGTCACCACACACGATAGGTACGCCAGACACGAGGTTGTATTCCCTAAGCTAGGGTTTATTGCAAAGCAAAAGTCTCAGTTGGCCAACTCGGTCTCACGCCCCGCGACGTGTATCTCTAGACCCCGAGGGACGCAAGAGAGTGAATTACGTACATCAGTTACATATATACAAAATGCATATCAAACAATCAGCTATGACATGTTTAACACCCCCCTTTATTGGGTTTCTTTGAACTTGGTGTGATGATGGACATTTTCGACAACTATGACACCTTCAAACATTTATTCTAGTAACAATTTGCAATTTGTGAGTGAGGAGGCATCTTTCAGTTGTTGAACAGAACACAGCGCTTCTGTTCTTGGAAGCGAGCTACATACAGGGGGGAGAGTTGCATTCCAGACCTTGCTATCTATGAGGTGCTATTCGTGTCCTGGGAGCCGACACGCTCTAACAGGGCTCAGCAAAGGGGGGCCGTAAGAAGAGCATAATTCAAGCCTTTAGCTGCTTTATTCTAACATATTCTACCATATAACGAGACTGGCTGGCAGCTGTGAAATGATTAAATGCCCTGCAGCTCTGCTTCAAGGCTACATTCGGGAGGGAGCCAGGCATTCTTCCTGGCGCTGCCTACGTTGTGTTTCAACAAACTCTTGTTATCCTCACGGCCCTTCGGCCTTGTCCTTTTACGTGCAGATAACAATGTTTTACAGTCGAGCAGTGTAAGCGGAAAATGTACTGCGAAGCAATAAGAACAGAAAGCAATGAGCAATGGTTAGAAAACAAAATGGCGATTCTTGTTAGATCAAAATGGCCGTTCATTGGCAAACTTGAAAACCTATATTCTGTCATATTGTGCATGAGACGGTTGGCCCACGGCCATCAACATACGTTTGCGGTCACACAGTGGAGGTATCCATTTTTCTAGACTGACAAACCCTCCTTTGGCCGTATGCCAAATGTCTCATCTATTTATTGAAACCTCGTCTAGTGATGATGAGTCTGAAGTACTTATGTCTGAATTTTGCATGCTATCGTAAACATCATCGTCTTCATCAATATCTATAGCCATCAACTCTTTTACTGTTTTCATCTCATTTGTGTCTTGGTCAGCTCGACCATGAGGTTGTTTTTTCTTTGTCATCATATGCATGCATCCCTCCGTACATCCCTCAGTTACCTCAGCGCAAACAATTGGTAGGCAATGTATGCAACAACAGCACATTAGGACTATTCCAAACACCACTACTAATATTGAAATCAACTTCCATCCCCAAGAACGCAGCATTCCCCAAAACCAAGACCCTATTCCCCAGATTCCTTCTTCAGTAGGGAGTTCGGAGCTTAGGACATGCATTTTCTTTATCGCTTCAAAGATCGTAGGGGAATAGTCATTGACATAAACACAACACGCTGATCCCACTATTTTGCAAATTCCCCCACGATCAACCAGGATTACATCGAGAGCCATTCTATTTTGCAGCGTCATTAACCTGATTCCTCTTTCTTCCAACGTCATGTTAAATAGTATATCTGTAGTTGTGTTTATGGTATTTTTTAGGATTCTGGACAGTCGCCTTATATTATAGGAGTTCACTATCTGCCCTAAGAATGGAATTAATGATTTTGCTACATCAGTTGCTATCAAAACACCCTCGTCAGTCCTTTTGACTCTAGTTCTGGATAGTCTGGCCATGTCTGCTGTTTCTAAGAGGAATACTCCTGGGAACAGTAGTCCTAGGTAACATGTACCTCCCCAGTTTCTGGGCAACCAAGGATATGCTTTCTCTCCACATATAAAATAAACTGGATCACCTACATATACTGGTTCTATTTCCCATTTTAATACCACTGTATTTATGCATCCAGTATATGTTCCGACTGAAAAAGAGCCTTTATTTTTTAGACAAAAAGGGACAGTTCTTGGGCTATAATTCACTGTGTAAGATGGGGGGATTGCATCTTTGTCCCCTTCTGTTCTTACACGAAACGTCATTACAGATGTATTTTCTGGTGGGGACAATCTATCTCGTCTATTTTGTCGTGTTATGTTTTGTGTACTTTTCCTCGTGGGCTCTGGGGCTATTAATTGTGCTTTATGGAAAATGGAACAACCCACAGGCTTCATTATTATCTCCTCAAACTCATTCATGTTGGTGTTGTCTAATTGACCCGTATTACTCTCATTCCATTTCCCATAGAACATTGCACCTAAAGATGCACTACATTCAGAACTTAATGGTAATGGCTGCACATACCACCCTATTCCTTTCCCAGCATGCTGTGGTAAATGGGCACATACCCAGCAGTTTGTTTTCTTCAGAATTGCATGTGTCATGTTCATGATTAATAACAACTTGTTATTCCCGAAACCTTCCCTGTGTCTTTCTTCCATTGGGGGCAGGGTGTAAGTAATCACCTGAACCGGGCTTTCAGTAGTGGATATATTAACTATTGGTAAAAACATTTCTAATGGGTGTATCGATTCCACATACCATAATATTAAGGCTGTCGTTATTGGTGCTACCACGCTCATAAAGCACATCATTATTGTCAGTCCCAGCATACAATTCGTTTTACCATGCGTTTTTCTTAAGATTACAGTCTTTATAATTTACTCATTCTCAGCGGTGGTGCAGGAGGAGGCTAGACCAGTCCCGACATGTTTCTCATCGTCCTTCTTCTTCCTTATTACAGTTCGTCGTGGATATCTCTCTTCGTCGCGCTTGCTCTGATGTTAATAAATTAAACGGAATTGTCACAGTTCAGTTCTGCCAGTCCTTTATAGCCTGGATTTGCTTATTCATTTTTATGCAAGATCACTTGTCCTTTCTCATACTGCTCAAAGGACTCTTGATCAGTTATCTTTTGCCTTAGTACCATGTTCGCCCAGCTTGTCCGCTCTGGTTCCTGACACATGTACTTTTATGATCGCACTGAGGAGCCGCGGGTCTTGAATTGTACGACTTTCACAATTCTCGCGCTTCTCTCCTCTGCACCTCTAGTTCCTTCTCTGTCCATGAGCAGAACCAGAGGTTGACATAAACACCAAAGAACTGTGGATCACTTCGCCTCACTCCTGGTATCGTGCGATCCGTGAACAGTGCCGGTGCACTTCCAGATTCAGGCTCAAAGTCAGCCTGTGGCGCTACTGCAGGTGCTGGTGTGCGCCACGCCAGTGATGCAGATTCGGTCTTTGGCGTGCTGGCAAGTGCTGGTGGGCACCAAAGAGGTACATGTTTTGTGTCTGCTGGTATTTGCAAGGCAGATTTCGTGTTGGCCAACAGTGATGTCGATTCTGCTGGGCAACATTGGGGCACTCTTTGCCCTTCCCCCTTTTTGGGAATCGTCTCAGGCTTTGTTTCGAGTTTCACTTCTTCTTTGGGTAGATTTGGTGGCTGCTTACTGGCAACAGTTTCTTCAGTTTTTGGGACCGCTGTCTCTTTCCGGTCATCTGGGTCAGGTAAGTCTTTCATTGAAGTTGGAATCTTTTTGGCATGGGTGGCATGGATCCACGACTTCCGTCCATCCATCCGTATCGCCGTCTGCGTCGCCAAGAGTACTTGATGGGGCCCGCGCCACCTGGGTGCTAACAATGACTTTCTTTCAAAATTCTTTAGCAGAACCCAGTCTCCTGGCTCCAGCGCGTGCCCCGACTGGTGTATCTCACTGGTAATGCCTCCTGCACCTGCTGATGAATCAAACGCAATTTCTGCATTAAAAGGCCACAATGAGTACTAAGCACAGGATGTTCTACCTCACTAAGTCGTTTTGGCTGTGGTGCGCACCATACATTTGCCGGCCTTCCCATTACGATCTCGTTCGGGGAGAGCCCAGTTTTAGCATGTACAGACGTACGCATGCATAATAGCGCTATTGGTAATGCATCCACCCAACTCAACATGCTTCCCGCACAAATCTTGCTAATCTTTGATTTAAGTATCCCGTTGTGCCTCTCCACAAGACCGGCAGAACTCGGATGCCTTGAACTATGGAATCTCTTATCAATCTGAAGACCCACACATATCTGTAACACCACTGCACCCACAAAATGTGGGTCATTATCGGACCATAAGGCACGGGGCAAGCCAACTCTGGAAAAGTATTCCTTAAGCATTACTTATGCCGTGCTCATTGCTGTGCAGTCCTTCAAGGGATATGCCTCCACCCACTTACTGAATGCATAGATCACCACTAAGACGTATTTTAAGTTTTGGCATCTCTCCATCTCTATGAAATTAAAATGGATCACCTCAAATGGCATAGAGGGCGGGCCAAAACTGCCCATTGGAGTCACTGTTCCCTTTCCTACATTGTGTTGCAAACACGTGATACAGTTCTGTACCAACCTCTCTGCATTCTTTTTTATGTTTGCATTCTGCCATACTGTAGATAGGTGCTGTATTATTTTATTTGCACAGATGTGGGTAGGGCTGTGGGCCATTGTGACCATTGCAGTCACATAGGAATTTGGCAACATCCAGTTTCTAGTTCCCTTGTCCACCCAACAACCTTCCAGAATTAACTCAGCAGAGCCCTCTGCCCACCCTTGTATTTCATCGGCCGTAGCTTCGGCCTGCATTTCTTTGACAGTGGCAACTCCATTTTCTATCATACAGGGTACTTCCTCAGTCTGAACCGTAATCATTTTGGTATATAAATTAGTGGCAGTTTGTTTCACAATTCTGTCTGCAAACGCGTTTCCCTCTCCTATTTTGCATGTTACTTTTTTATGTGCCTCGCTGCTAGGCGCTTTGGAAACGTGAGTGCAGACAGTAATCGTACAATCAAAGGGCCATGTTGATTCTGGAACCATGTGATGTCAAGAAACCTCTCTCAGCCCAGAGTCGACCAAAGTTATGAACCACCCCAAAAGCATACTGGCTATCAGTATATATATTCACATTCAAATGTTCAGAAATCTCGCAAGCTCTGGTTAATCCTATTATTTCTGTGGCTTGTGCCGAATTGTATGGAATTCTTTTGCTTTCTACAACGCTCTCTAGGGTAGTGATAGTATATGCGGCAGTTGTCGTGCCATCTGGTAATTTAAAACATGAGCCGCCACAAAATAACTCTCCATCCGGCTCTTTCTGTGGGGTATCACTTAAATCAACTCTCCCCTTGGTTTCTTCCTCAGTGACCACTAAGCAATCGTGGGGGGGGTGATTCATTCTCCCCAATTTCTTTTATGGGTAGTGGCATTAATTCTGCAGGATTCAAACCGCTACACCTCATAATTTGGATATGGGGCGCGAACAAGATAATCTCATATCTTGTCAATCTAGCAGAGGTGAGGTGTTGCGTCTGTGTCCTATTTAATAGAACGTCTATGGCATGTGGCACCATCAAAATTAAGGTGTGCCCCAATACCATCCCTTCCGTTTGTTTCACTGACGCAGCAGCCGCCGCGACAGATCGCAAACATTGTGGCAGTGCGCGCGCTACAGGGTCCAGCGCAGAAGAAAAATAGCCGCACGACCTATTTCTCCCACCTTGTTCCTGTGTCAAAACCGCCAATGCACATCCGTCACTTTCACACACAAACAGTCTAAAAATGTTCTCATAGTTCGGCGTACCCAAAACTGGAGCCGAGCATAATGCAGTTTTCAATTGATCAAATGCTTTCTGACATTCCTCATCCCACTGTAACGGCATAACCGCATCTTTTTTAGTTAAATTCACCATCGGTTTCACAATTAACGCAAAATTACCAATCCATCTTCGGCAATATGAAGCCATGCCTATTATGGCTCTGACTCCCTTCTGTCTCTTTGGAATAGGCATACAAGAAATACTTTCTATGCGTTCTGGCGTTAGCCTTCTCCCTTCTTTCGAAAGTAGGTAGCCCAAATAGGCCACCTCCTTTCGATTATATTGAAATTTTTTCAAACTAGCTTTATGGCCATGTGCCGCTAGGTGTGACAGTAGTAATACAGTGCTTCCTTTACAAATCTCCTCTGTGTCTGCAGCTAACAATAGATCGTCTATGTATTGCAAGATTACACAACCCACTGGTAATTCTAGCATGTCTAGCTGCTCTTTTAATGCTCTACTGTAAATACTCAGACTTTCCGTGTAACCTTGTGGAATCCGCGTGAATGTAAATGATCGTCCTCCTAATGTGAACGCGAACAAATATCTGCTGTCCTTGTCCACTGGAATGCTGAAGAACGCATTTTTTAAATCCAATCCACTACACTAAAATATTCTGCTGAAACAGGTATCATTGTCAATATTGTAGTGACATCTGGCACTAAAGGAAATTGTGGATCTACTACCGTGTTTAATGCGCGCAAATCAATTATAAAACGGTATGGTACTTCATTGCCTCCTTTTTTATAAACTGGAAGAATCGGGCTTTTACATGTACTGCCTGTAATTTCTTCAATTACCCCTAATTTCACCAAATCTGTAACAATACTCTTCAATCCTTTCTCACCTTCAGCTGAAATTCTATATTGGGGAATTCGCAGTAGGGGGTAACACCTTCTTTCAAAATTATCTTTATTGGCTCTATTTTCAAGCATCCTAAATCATTGTCATGCATTGCCCATATACAGGTTGGCACTTTACTTAGTTCTCCTGGTAAAGTTTCGGATATGAATTCTGACACAGGGGCATCATGTGGCCAAATCGTTAGGAACACCCCGTCTGCCGTGCAATGTATAACGGAACCTAATTTTTTCAACAAATGTAATCCCAACAGGTTCTCCCCACAATTTTCTGTTAAAAGGAAAGGACAATGTTCAGTAAATGGTCCTATAGTAACTGTGACTGGTTTGGACACTGGGTTTATGACTGGTATACCTGCGAACCCTACGGAAACATTCTTTTGCCCTGACAGTGGTATATCCGGAACCAAGTGGTGGTCTATTGAACACTTCTGCGCTCCTGCATCTACAAGAAAGCGGTGCTCCTCATTCCTGACTCTCATTTCTACGTAGGGTCCTCTCTGATTCACAGGAATAGACACTGGTTCCGACCCCTGTCCTGGGCTGTCCTATTGGGGAAATAACACATCGTCCGATGTGTAATCATTGCTGTTACTGTAATACGTGTTTGGCTGTGTATCGAAAACGTTCCCACTCTTTCCTCTATTTCCCCCACTCTGGTTTCCATACTGTTGGTTTTGCTGTGCCAGGCTCTGGTTAGGGGCATTTTGGGTTTGGGCTTGGTTTTGATTACCTCCGTTATTGTGGTGCTGCTGAATACTATTCCTATTCGGTCCATTCGCTCCTTGGTGTCCTCTATGCTGTCTCCTCTGACCAGAACCATTTCTATTCTGTAGATGCAGACATTGCGCTCGCCAGTGTCCTTCCTCCATACAATACGCACACTGATTGGGTCCCACTGTTCCCCCATGCATATTCAAATTACTCCTTCCTTGTGCATTCCCTCTCCCTCTATTGTGTCCTACTACTTGCTGAAGTAGTGCCTGTGTTTTCAATAGGCATTCTTTCAAGTCTGCCCCATCTGTTTTAGCAGCGATAATTCGTCCACCATTTCCTTCTGCCCCGGTGATGGTAACTGCTGCCGTTTATTATGTGCCCCCTTTTTCCCCTTCCGATGTTTCCCGATATCCTTACCCCAGTACCCAGGTGTAGTAAACATTTCGGCATAATCATTATCTAATTCATCTTTAAGTTCAAAAAGTCCATATACATGTTCTCTCACTTCTTCATCCCTCTCCCTACAGCGTGCTAATGCATTCAAATCTAACAATCGCTGCGGTGGTAATTTCCCAATTAACTGTTTCCATTTCTCCACCAAATATTCACCCATGCATTCCAACACTACCTGCCTTTCGTTGCTTCTTCGGAAGTCAAATATCGAAGCCAATGTTGTCGTCCCATCATTCCCGTCTATATACATCTCTGCCTGTTGCTGCAATTCCACCTTTCTTTCTTTGCTGATCGCGCTGCGAGTTACCCTCGTGCATCCCCGTTGTTCAGTCGCGCGTCTTGCTCGCGTGGTTTCAACTTCAACCCTGGGAGGAACGGACGGTACCGAGTCTGTGTCTAAGGCAGGAGGTGCGGATGGGACGATGGGAACAGGGAGTGTCTGTTGTGGGCCTGGTTGGCTAATAGGAAGTGTTACGTGCGCGGTCTGTGGCTGTGGGAGGGCTTGAGCTACCGGAGGGAGAGCTTGGGCTACGGGGGGGATTTGGGCAATAGTTACCGACATGTCTGGCCTCACTTCTGATCTTGGGCCTTGTTTTGTATGGGTGAATATGTTTTCTATCAATTCATCTGCTATGTGTAATTCTCGTTGTGGATATATTTTTTCTATATTCAACTGGTCATGCCTACCTGCCCTTCTTAGACTCTCAGTCCACTCCTCCTCTTCTTTCTCTTCCGCTACTTCACCTTTCGATTTAAGTCTGGACGCGTGCTTCACTCTACTTCTAAATCGGAGCATTGCTTCCCTCCTCCAGTCTTTAATAGTCTCAAATGCTGCAGGACGCGCTTTCTTTCTTATCAACACCCTTTCCAAGTTATCTATTCTCGCTATCTCAAAACTACCATTAATCGGCCACTGATAGTTTTGTTGCTTTCTGGTTTGCCTATGCCAAGTCTCACAGAATTTTATCGCACCCACTCCATACTTCACATACATCTCATACGCCGGTGTTCCCCCAGGTGGTAGAATTTGGCCATCTTCCAAAGATTGTCTACTACAGCGGAAAAACCCTGCTAGGGTGGACAATACCCCAGGCATGTTTCAACCTTCCCCCTGGTTAATCAACCTTACCTAGGGCGTATGATTTTGCAAAGTCAACTCTCAACCAATATCAGGATTACTTTGAATCGGGGAATGACTCACCTGATAAATCAAGTCGTCCGTATACTGACGCACCAAATGACGTCGTGTCTGCGTTTCTTGGCTTCCACCTCGTTTCGGGACCCTCGCCTCCTTGTTCTCTAGCCAGGCACGTCGATCAGGGATCAGATGTGTGCAGATCTGCAAAGGAGTCTCTCATTACTTCTACAGGGCGCCCCGAACACCTCTTGATCCCGGCTCGATCGTCCCGTCCTCGCCGTTCTCCGCCCTACTCAATTACAACGTTATGCAATGAAACAAGTGGGGGAGGGTCCCTATTCAGGCACCATCTTGAAAGGGGCCCCTAGGGGTCCCTAACGTCTATGGAAACAAGGCGAGTCACCACACACGATAGATATGCCAGACACAAGGTTGTATTCCCAAAGCTAGGGTTTATTGCATAAGTCTCAGTTGGCCAACTCGGTCTCACGCCCCGCGACATGTATCTCTAGACCTCGAGGGACGCAAGAGAGTGAATTACGTACATCAGTTACATATATACAAAATGCATATCAAACAATCAGCTATGACATGTTTAACACCCCCCTTTATTGGGTTTCTTTGAACTTGGTGTGATGATGGACATTTTCGACAACTATGACACCTTCAAACATCTATTCTAGTAACAATTTGCAATTTGTGAGTGAGGAGGCATCTTTCAGTTGTTGAACAGAACACAGCGCTTCTGTTCTTGGAAGCGAGCTACATACAGGGGGGAGAGTTGCATTCCAGACCTTGCTATCTATGAGGTGCTATTCGTGTCCAGGGGGGCCATAAGAAGAGCATAATTCAAGCCTTTAGCTGCTTTATTCTAACATATTCTACCATATAACGAGACTGGCTGGCAGCTGCGAAATGATTAAATGCCCTGTAGCTCTGCTTCAAGGCTACATTCGGGAGGGAGCCGGGCATTCTTCCTGGCGCTGCCTACGTTGTGTTTCAACGAACTCTTGTTATCCTCGCGGCCCTTCGGCCATGTCCTTTTACGTGCAGACAAGAATGTTTTACAGTCGAGCAGTGTAAGCGGAAAATGTACTGCGAAGCAATAAGAACAGAAAGCAATGAGCAATGGTTAGAAAACAAAATGGCGATTCCTGTTACAGCAAAATGGCCGTTCATTGGCAAACTCGAAAACCTATATTCTGTCATATCGTGCATGAGACGGTTGGCCCACGGCCAGCAACATACGTTTGCGGTCACACAGTGGAGGTATCCATTTTTCTAGACTGACAGAGTGATTTCCATATATAACCTTCAATCTTTAGCCAGAGAGGTGGTGGAATGTTTAGAGCTGCATCCATCCCATAGGTAAGTGCGGGGACCACTTTGGATTTGTAAAAGAGGACTGCTGGTGATAATGAGAATTTGCCATCTCTTCTGTCGACGGGTCTAGTTTGACTGGTCAGGGATTTTGTTTTACTCCAAAGTGCTTGTATCATTGCTTTCTCATTGTTTGTTGAGTCCACCATTATTCCTAAGTATTTAAAGTCCGTTACTAGTTCTATTTTTGTGTTGTTAATAAACCAGTGGGATTTGCTCTTTGTTTCTTTTGTGGTTGTTTTTTTTTTGAGGATTAGGACTTTGGTTTTTGCTGTATTAATTTCCAAGTTGTTTTCTTTAGTGTACCTCTCCAAGTTGGATATCGTTGTAGGCCAATCTGGGTTTGGTCTAGTAGAATAAGATCATCCTCACAAAGAATCCGAGATATTGAGTGGCCGCCTATTTGTGGCGGGAAGGATCTGACAGATTTTTCTGAATATTGAAAGTCGCCGATGTATGCAATGAATAGAGAGGGTACCATGGGACATCCCTGTTTCACTCCTCGTTCTGATCTAATTTCCTCCGAGAGTAGACACTGTTGGCTCAGACGTACTCTGATCTTTGCGTTGGTATGCAAGACAGTTTCTATGATGTCTGGGGGACAATTCCATGTGCTGAGTTTGGACCATAGTTTATGGCAGTCAATTTTGTCGAATGCCTGCGACATATCGATGAATGCTAGAAATACTCTAGGCGAGCCCGACTTAATATGGTTTTTTGGTATGTTGAGTAGGAGAATATTGATGCTACTGCCTGCATTTTTCAGAAAACCAGTTTGGAGATAGTCTGCACTTGGAGATGTTCTGGCCCACTTCTGGAATCTGACTAGTAGTAATGAAGCAAACATTTTTCCAATTATATCTGTCAGTGCTATTGGCCTGTAGTTTAGAGGGTCCTCTCTTTTTCCTTTTTTGAAGATTGGTACGACATTGCTTCCATCCAAGTTGTTGGGATTTGCTTTGATGCTTTGCAAAACTTTGGAAAATTCTACTTATAAAGCACGCCCACTCGTCCGGACTGGACTTGAGGTCAATGTTGGTAAGGCCGTCTGGGCCCAGAGCTCTTGATCTTTTAAGTTCAGAGATTAGTGCTCTGATGTCTTCGATGTCAGTCAGATCTTCCCAGTCATTTACAGCCAAAAAGGGTATCTTCGTTACTTCCGATGTTGCGGGGGCGAAGAGGGCGGAAAAGTGGGCTATCCAATCTGTTTCCGAGATGGCATTAATTAGCCGATTGTTGGATAAGGGATCTTTTGTCTTTATCAGTGCCCAGAAGCCTCTAGAATTTTTATTGTTTAAGATTTTTAGCATATTCTCTGTGTCAGTTTGATAAAGGGTCGCTCTGTGTCCTCGTAGCCAGGTTTTGTAGCTCTTAGTTGCGGCCTTCAGCGTCTCTCTTCCTTCCTCAGAGTTGATTGAAAATATAGGCCGCTTCAGTTTTCGTAGTTCTCTTCTTTTCTCCACTACTGTCTTGTCATATTCGTGAAGTCCTCTGGCCTTCATTCCTTGGCCTTTTCTTGACTTGTAGATCGTCAGGAGAGGGGTATAGTTTGGTCTTTCTATGTTGCCCTCCTGAGAGGAGGTTTTCAGTTTGGCATTATACTTGTCGTGATGTGTCTTATGCCTGCCGCTGTTAATTTAAGGCGCATCTGGTGTCCCCCTTGTTCTACGTTCGAGTTGTAGAGTAGTTTATAGGGGCAGGTGGTGTTCAAGGTGATGCAAAGCATATTATGATCACTTTCATTAGTACGTAGAACCTCAAATTGGTCAATATGAAGTATTAAGTTGTTGGTCGCAAAGATGTAATCTAAAGCTGCCGCCGAGTTTGCTCTTTCCCATGTTGAGAGGCGTGGGCGATTTCCACAGAGTGCTGCTATGTTGTGGATGTTTCTTTGCTTCATGAGGTTCAGCCACAACTTTCCGCTTACCCCCGTGTTGGAGCTTAGGGGGATCTGATTTGTCGTGTCAGATGGTGTGTCACAATTTGCATTTAGGTTCCCGTAGAGGATAATATGATTAATTTCCAGTTCGATTTGAAGTTTGTCCAGTGTGTCTACTACTGCTCTACAAAAATTCTCGTTTGTGGTTTTTTGCGGGTTCCAATATAAGTTTATTATTCCCAGCTTTGTTGTAGTTTTGCTTGTGTTCTCCAAGGTTGATAGGTTTCAAGAGGCCGAGATCACCAAAATTCCATATGCCTCTACTACTTTTTTATCGATGTTTATTCCTGACCCAGAACGTACTGCCGTCAGTAGACCAGATGATGGTCGTCCTAATAATCCTTTCATGGTGGGTGATATCTGTATGTCAAGAACCGGTTTGTCCTGCAGCCAAGTCTCTTGGAGGCATATTATGTCCAGAGTTTCCAAATCTTGCGTCTCACATTTGCTAGATGCTCGTGACCTCGTGTGTTCCAAAAGCACATAGTTACAGGTTTTGTGGATTTCCAGTTGCTGCCCTGAGCAGAGTTTTTTTCATTGTTCTTTTTCTTGCTCCTTGATTGCTATTTTGATGCATTTGGTTTTAGGACGCCTTTCAGCCAGTTCCAAGGTCCGGTTTGTTCTTTGTCGATGTGGGGTCTCTTGTCCAAGGTGTTATCATATCGGGCTGAAGTTTTGCGTGGTGAACTTGGGCCTTCTACACGATACACTCTCCGAATGTCGGGATTATTGTTATTTATCTGGTCATTCAAACTGTGTTCTGTCAGAGCACAGTCTGCCTCTTCTACCATTTTCGTTGTTCTTGTTTCGATAATGGTGGGAGCGGCCCTGTCCGACATAGTCGGAATTGTTTCGAGATGAGTAAAGTTGATTCCGCATTCCCCGAAGCTCCTCTGTTCTTTTGTTGTTATGGTAAACCTTTGTCTTGGACCTGTATTGGGTTGTTGCCCCCTCTTGGTTTTGTGTATTTGCAATTCGTTTGCTGTCCAAAGATGGGTCATGTGGGACTTCTGATATTTTGAAACCTATGTGTTCCAATTCACAATATACTTAATTTTTGATATCCTGAAGGGCTGAGGCCTTTGTATGAAGGTAGGTTTTGGCTTTTTTGTCGTTATGATAGGGTTCGATCAGGGCAAAATCTTCGGTTTTTAGTGTCCTTAGTTTTCCCACTTTGCCCAGTATTTCCAGCACCGATTTCCTGTTTAGCACCATATAATTTCTGCCAGGCGCTAGTTGTTCCATCTTAAAGATACAAGTACAATTTGTCTTCAAGGAATTTAGTGGCGCAGTGTGGTGTGATTGCCCTTTTGATGGATTTGTTGCTTTTGTCTGGTCACTTCGATCATTAGGTACCATTTGAGGTCTCTTTGTCACCTGTTTTGATTGGTTTTTATTTGGCGACGGCTCTCTTAGACTTGTCTGAGTGACCAGAATCTCCCTGTCTTGGATTGTTTGATGTTTCTAATGATGGTCTTGTTTGATCCAATTTTATTAAGAGTTGGTTCGAGGTTGTAGTCTCAACTTGATGCTTCTCATGTTGTTTTGGGGTATCCATTCCTTGTGTTTGGTCAGTAAACACTGCCACTTCTTCCACATGGTCTAAGTGTACTGTCAAGTTCATTAGCGACGAGTTGTTTGTGTCCTCATTCAAAGTTCCTGTTGATTTGTCAAGTTCAATCACGTCTTGGACTCTATTTTCCTGAGTTTTCAGTGTGTCAGTTAACTTTTGTACGTTTTTTTTCGCTGGTATGGTCTGAGGTGTTGCTGGAGTCCTTGCTAGTTTGAATATGGCTGGTGTTCTTATAGCTTTGTTTTTCTGGAGTTCCATGCTTACTATACCTGTTACGGACTTGCTCTTCTCTAATTTGGGCGGTTGAGTTTCAGAGAACACTACAGGTGGTGGTAGAGATTTGGTGTTTTTTGTCAAAGCAGTATTATCTAGTACAGAAGTATCTTGGAATGTTGTTTGCCTTTCTTTTACTGAGTTTGTTTGATATAGATTGGGTGGACAGGTTGCCGATAAATGTTTAAACTTGTCTTCCAAATTCATAAGTCGGAGGTCCCATTGTGGTTTGCGCTCTGCCGATTTTTGTTCTAGCGCTGTGATAAAACCTTCCAGGAAGATTAGTTTGGAGTGCATCATCGCTGTTATTTTTAGTGAGTCCTTCATGGAGTCGTTTATGGACTCGTATAATTTTCCAAAAGGTGCCAGAGTGATGGTAATTGCGGACATTATTGATAGCATGTCTGGCTTTTTTGTAGGCGAATCTTTGTGTGCGTTTGCGAGAATTTCACTCGCTCTTCTGTTTTTATTCAGGTTATGGTCCTCTTTACGTTGATCGTGATGGGGTCGTGGCCTATCCCGCCCGGTTACTTGGTCTTTCAGTTTGTTTAAATCTGCTACAGATAGTGGCTGCTCCGGAGAAGTGTACAATTTTTCCTGCTGCTCACTTGGACCTAAATTCACTGCTTTTGTGGTGTCTGGTTACTTCTGGTCTATGTCATACTGTTGAGAGTCCAGGATTTGGTTACAGGGAATTTGTTCAGATGGTACATGATCTGTTGAAGGATGGTAGTTATGCCTATTCTTGAAGGAGGCTGTTTGGGAATGAGCTTGCTCATATCTAAGCGTTATGAGAGAGGAGGTCGTAGGTTTCATGGCCTCACGGTCCTTCAAACTGGTGACTTTTATTGCCAGTTCGTCCTGCACCAGCTCAGCGGTGGAATCCTTCATTGAGGGATTGTCAGTGGTGTTTGTGTTGGATAATTGCAGTGCCTCAGAGGCTTTATGTTCGTTGTGATCGTTGATAGTCTCTTGGGTCCCCGTTTTCCGTTGTTTGGATGCAGGTGAAATGTCGTGAACTGCATCTAAGATCTCTGCGTCAGAGAGTTCTGCCTCATTTTCCAATTTTCTTTTACATTTTTTCACAAAAAAGTCTTTTAAGGCATTTGACATTAGCAGATTCTGGAGGGGAACTTTCCCCAGATCGGTTCTTTTGGTTGATGCGGATTGTTTTTTTAATTGCGCTTTTGTGTTCTTGATGTCCCCTGTGTCTTTTCCTCTCTTTTTATGCAAAACTTTCTTTTTATAAATGGCTAATGCCTTCTCTCTTTTGTGCTTATATAGGTCCGTTCGAGGGGCAGTAGAATGAGCCTGCGGCTGGTTTGAGTCTTCCATTGCTGTTCCTGGGCTCCGAGACACGAGGGGGTCAGTGGCCGGGGATGTCGGGGTCTTGATATCTGGGCCGGGTAAGGTCTCCCTGTCAGTTGGTCGGTCTGTAGTAGACCCGCCTGCAAGGGAACTTTGGCCTTGCCGGGCAGGTTCGTCATGGATCAACACATGGATGGGTACGTCATGTGGGGCTGGCTCCCGGTCTTTGTTCGCTCTGGGTGGCAGAATTTTTGGAGTCGTGGCCTTATGCTTTAAGATAACTTCATGGGGCGGCAACCGTACCGCACTCACGGGCGACGTGTTCAACGAGACTAGCCCCCCCACCGGTGAACTGGATTCCTGCCGGTGGTACCCTATGGCACACCCGCTCAGGGCACCACTCGCCTCGGCGGATCAATTCTGATCCAAAGAACATGCTTTTGTGAATTTGTCTTTATTTTTCTATTCTGTTGTCTCTTGTTATTCAGGTACAACCCATCTTATCAAGAAAAAGGTTTTTGAGTTTCCCAACTAAACAATTGAAGCAATGGAACGAGAGGAGTTTGTAAAAACGTGCAGTTTGTAAGGTCCAAACGGGAAAAGGACACCAATCAAAGCAGGAGTGCACTGCTCCTGTTGAATAACTTCGTGTCGTGTATAACGCTTCTATGTTCATTCAAAAATCGATCTTTTTTATTTTGGGGGGGAACCCCCCAATCTCCACTCCTCTATTATGTATACCTATACACGCCACCCTACCCCTTATATGCCCCTCCACACCCCATATTTTTCGATGTTTTTTGGGAAGTGAAGCAGAAAAAAAACGTGGGGATGATTGAATGTCGCACCATGTATTACACAAACGCAATATCACACACATGTAACATCGCTTCTCCAAATGAAGACAGAGAACCCCCAAACTTACATGTTTCTGTTCTCCAGTAATTCACAGAACCATCTCATATTTAGGGTGTTAGGAATATAATGACAGAGTGACCCAGACAGCTCCTGATCCTGTGGGAAAGTGTGTACATGGTCTCTTCCTTGCATCTGGTGTCAGTACAGCTGGCACCAAAGTCCCAGCAGCTACCAGAATCCCAAATCACACTGAGCACAGGGCAGTTACCAGGATGGCATTTTCTTTCCCCAGCCCATCCCCTCGGTTACAGTTGTTTCTTCCCATATTGCTTTCCCTGCCCCCTCCCACCCAGCTCTTCATCTTCATTACCCCCCACCCCCCAGCTGGCGGTAGTGGAAGGAGTCATTTCAGTTTTCTATTTCATAAGTGGCTCCTATTAGTTTGTGTTAAATATCCAAAACAAAGCACCGACAATTATTTTAATACAATCATCACCCCTATAGTAAACATGGATCTTTAAAAAGAAAATATGCAATCTGTGTTTTTAAAATTGGAAAATGATTCAACATTTTAAAATGACATTTGAGTAATGGTCTGCATATAGACCATGTTTAGCGTTTCTTTGGATGTTTGTGTTATCATCCTAGCCTTTTTAATGTAAAAAATATATATTGATCATTGTGAAAGTGATAATTTGTCATTTCAATAATTGATCAAAAATGTATAAATATATTTCATCATGGGGAATGACATTTGTTTTGCTCATTGAAAATGTAACCTAACAGAAACCTATCATTTCATCCATTATTTATGACTGCTGATGCTTTAAATGTTGCACAGATGAGCCCTAATGCTTATGTACAGTGTGAGACAGGCTTGTTGGCAAGAGAGACACAGACTCAGAAAGTACGATATCAACAACTTTATTTAAAGTTTCAGGGTTGGTGCAATAAATAACCAGTTCTAACTCTAAAGGGATGTTTCCCTAAAATGATGCTTCTAAGGGCCCTCAATGTCTGTAAGTCCAAATAAAAGGCCAAAGGCCTGTCTGGGTCTAAACCTATGCTGGCCCTCACTCTATACGAAAAATGTGTTAGGGGTCTTTTTTCAAAAAGGAAAAGTAGTGGTTCAAAAGAAAAATAGGAAAACCAGAGTTGGCTTCCGGCGGCTTTCTTGCCAGGCGTGGTTTTAAGCTTACCAAAATGATCTCAATCAAACAGGGCTGCTTGCAAGGCTTTCTCCACATGGGCCTTGCTGTGAATTAAAACACCTTTAGTGTCTGAGTTCCTTGGGGTTCCCGTCCCCAAGCATGGACGTATTCAAGTTCCAAACACCACAAAAGAAATGTATCATAGTTGCCTTTTTAAGCTTCTCAGGCTTCCCTTCCCCCCGCGTCAATCCTTTCAATGCTATAAGGTAAACCCATAAGTCTCCAACCTGGCCGGGCCTCTTAGGGTTCCCTTTCCCCAAGCTCAGGCCCCTTCCAGCTTTATTTATTTATTTATTGTTTGCTTGTTAGGCGCTTATACAATAAGAATATACTGTTTCAAAGCGCCCGCGGGGGTGAGGGGGAGTGGGAAATACATTACAGCATTACAATACAATATTTAAGAGCAGAGGCGGAAGGGAGAGGAGTACAAACCTATTGCGCTATGTGAGTATTCAGAACGTGCAAGTGCAGGAAGGAACAGGGGAGAGTGGTAAGTGCTGGGGAGTCTGAGCCCGTGGGTGAGCCATGGACGAAGTGCTAGGAATATAGATGTTGTACACGACCTGGGCCGTTTACGGGAGGTGTAAGTGCGAGTCTCCGGAGCGGAGGGAGTGCAGATGCAAGTGCTGTGGATATACAGGAGCTGGGAAGAATTGTTGTGGGAGGTCAAGGCCCCAAAGATGCATAAGGGCCAAGGAGACTGATTCAGCAACTGTGGGATTAACAGACGAGAGAAGCAGGGAATGAGGAGAGAAAGAGGAAAGTCTTAAGGAGCTTCCGGAATTCGAGAAGATCCTGCTCAAGGCGCATGGGGAGGCTATTCCAAAGGAGGGAGCCCACAGAGGAAAGTGAGCGGCCCTCTGCCCTCTGTTTAGCAAAATGCTTTACACACAAAGAGTTGGTGCCAGGGGAGCAAAGTGGTCTAGAGGGAGAGTATTTAGTAAGATAAAGTTGAGGATAGTGTCGACCCTGTGCCCAGGCACCCTTGTGGATGATGCAGAGGGTTTTGAATTTAATCCGTGCAGCAACCGATAGCCAGTGAAGACTTTTAGTGCATGAGAGATGTGATCCATTGGTTAAGGCCAAGGTGTTAGGGAGAATTCTCTGTTTAGGCTGAATTTCCTAACCTAGTGAGTCCCCCAGCAGCTTTGCTGGATTTCGGGAGTTTGTTTTTTTCCATCCTGCCAAGAGTGAGACTCTTTTCCTCCCACTCTTGGACATGTATGTGTATAATTCCTTTGAAATGTCAATGTGTTCGATGGGCTATGGGGTCTTTTACTCCATAGGGTCTCATAAGTTTTTCTATGTGTGTTACACCGCACCCTATGTGCCGTAACACTGGGGCGTCCTAGCGGACCTCCACCATAGACTCCATACCCGGGGACTGACTACTGTCTCCCCGGGCATGTAAAGTCACCATTGGCTTTACTAGACCTAAATTTACTAACAGAACTAGTACAAACCATCTTATTGTGGACGTACTAGTAGGGGTAATTCGATTACTCCTAGATCTGTCACTCGAGGGGGCACTGTCCCGTCCCCCCTCGGCGAGTTTTGGCTGGTGGCAGTGGAAACTACTTGTTATGTTCGACCCCGAACATAACCCTATGGGATTCGTCCCATTGTTGGAGATTGGCTCTTTTTCTCGTTAATCTCTAACGTACCACCGGTCTCCTTATCTTAAATAAGTTTATCGGATGGTATTTTCTGCCAGAACTCGGTTTTTAAATGGCGTCTGTGTTCGTCTCTGTGACTCCTAAACCAAAGGTCGAGCCCTTTGTTCCACTTTTGGCGGGCTCTGTACAGAGACCCTCCAAAGTGGTGCCATTCTGTCTGGGTTACCACAGGGGTGTGGGAGGGGGTTTAGGCACCCTGGACCGAGTTGCCTTGCCAACTCCGGTCGCACTCTGGAGTGATTGGCCCAAGTGGTGAGCGTTCCCGCTCACCACTTAGCTTGTGTTGATTGACAGCTAGGCTGAATGAATGGGGGTCTTCTGCATAAAAGCAGGGCTTTTGGGACTGGATCTTCAGAAGTCGCCACAGGACCTAAGAATCCGACGAGGGTAACGCTGAGCCGACCTGCAACGACGACACCTCCGGTGGAGCCCTGCTGAGCCGACTCACCACTTCCCGACGACAGAGGAGATCTCCCTGCCGGAGAGTCTCTTCCCCTGACTGGTGGGAACAACCAGTCCCCTTTGCTTTTTATTCGCCTCAGGACGCAGTGGGCGAATTGCCCCTGCAGAGCACCTCGGCAACCAGATAGCCACTACCCCTGTACCGCGACCAAAAGGTGGTGCCTTGTGACGGAGCACTCCGCGGCTGGTCTCTTCCCTGGTGGTGCACCGGACTTCACTTTCCTTCGACGACGAGATCATCTCTACTCTTGGCAAAGACCCGACGTGCATCCACCACCAGGAACAACTGCCCCCGCCGGAGCTGCCCTCCACAACAAGGTACCTGGCTTCCCTTTCGTTCGGTTCGAGTGAGGTGTCTTAATCCTCTCCGTTCCGCTGGGTCGCCTCCAAGCTTTGCTCCTTCTTTGTTTTGAACTGGTTCAATCTGCCGATAACAATTTGCTACAAAGACTTGAATGCATCTCCACTAGAGACTTTTTGGGACATCGCGCCTTGCCTCTCTCCGAGTGGGCCTGGCCTCTGAACTTTATGATCTATTGTGGTTCTTGCCTTACTGCCTTGCATTTTATCCGCGTAGGATTGAACTGTGTTGATTTCATAACCTGCCTATCTTTTTCTCTCCCTTCCTAACTAATATTCGAGTGTCATCTAGGTTGAGGTATACACCTCTGTCTGAAAATAAGTGGTACCAGTAGAACCTAGAGTTGTCGATATTTTGCTAGGGGGATTGATCGTTTTCTACTTCGTAGAGTAATTGTGTTTGATTTGTTTGCCGTGATTTGCTTTAGTGTTTTCCCTAGATGTTGTGTTATAAATAAATACCTTGATATCTTTACACTAAGCCTCGTTGCGTGTTTGCTTGTCTTGCTGTGAAGAATTGCCCTATTTTGTATACTCCCCATACTGCTCAACTTTTCTTGAGAGAAGTCTGTCTGCTCAGCCACAGCTACCAAGTGAATCTGTGTGGTGCAGACTGCTACCAAGTGGGCTCACCGCCAAACGCCTGTAGTCCTAAATCTTTTGCAGTGGTCCCAGAGGGAACTGCACAGGTTTCCGCCTAACACTGGTGTACAGCGGTGGGATTTGTATTAAGTATACAGTTTATAGTGCTTTTCGACACTGTAGGATAACTAACCACAAAACTTTGCACAGAAAGCAACTTTCAAAAAACATGTCTACGATGGAAACTTACAGTCAAGAGTCTTTGTCAGGTGAAAATACTGAGAGTTTGCGAGCTCTCTGTAGGCAAGCGAATCTTTCTGTAAGAGGCAAGAAGTTAGAACTAATAGAGAGATTGCTGGCGAACCAAAGTTTGGGTACTGGTTCAGAGGAACCAATCTCCCCAGCGAATGTAGACGACAGTAATGGTGTTGATCTGAATCGGAATTATGATGATAGGGATGAAGAGGCTGACGAGGACGGAGAGGCTAACGAAACTGTCTCCCCCGCTCCTCTACCTGCCTTACCAGCTGTGCCTAAGGGGCCCATACCAGGTCCCACAAGTAACCCTGCTTATTTTGAACTTGAAAAAATGAAGCTCGAACTAGAATACAAACGGTTCTTGGCTCAATCGGAACGAAACCAAGAACTCGAGTGCAGACGGATGAATGCCCAGGCTGAGCAGAAGCAAGCTGAGTTAAGACTCAGAGAAATAGAACTTAATCACGAATTAGAGATGAAAAAGTTGTCTATGGAAAATGCTTCTCTCTCCTCTGGTTAGGAAGTCCAAATGGCAAGTGGAAACTTTCTACTGCTAGCTGACAAACCCATTGGAGTCTCAGCCAGCGTTTCTTTAGTATCTCTGGGGTTGTGGGAACAACAGAATTTAGATGTCTATAATTCTATCCCCGATAATACTAAAGAGTATTATAAGGAAGTGTCCAGGTGAATTGTCAGGAGACTCCTGCCATTAGGGACACTGGGGCCAGCATAACTCTGGTGGATAAATCGTTTTTTCAGGCTGAGGATGTTGCTAAGGCACCCAAACGCCTCACCAAGTTAGCTGGAGGGCCTGTGCAGATGCTTCCCCAATTACCAGTTCTCATCCAGTGTAACGACATGACTGTGAAGATACCTGTCAGCATACAGAGTGAGGTACCAGGACGCGTACTGTTGGGTAACGATTTGAAAACTCTCGGAGTTGTATCGCATACTCCCAGACCTCCTAGTAAACGGTTACAGGAGCTAACCAGACCCGCAAGAGAGAGGACCATGCGCGGTACTCTCCAGGAGATGATGAAGAAAGAAATCACTCCTGCTCCACTGGAATTGTCGGCCGCTGTCTCCAAGAAATCAGAAGCGAAGGGGAAACCTAAGACTTCTATCCCGAAACCAGCCGCCAGCATTCCAGTGCAGCTGACACGGACTTCCCCGCGGTTGTCCAACGTCACACCTGTAACTCCACCTCCAGCCGAGGCTGAGAGGGAGGTACAACCCTGCGTGGTAGAATTAGACTCTGAGGAATAGCTAATGGAAGGCCAGGAATTCATTGGAGATCTGGATCCTGTCGACCATCCTGAGCTGCAGTCTTTACTGGCAGAAGGTGGACCCAGCAGGGCAGACTTCAGTAAGGGACAGAGAGAATGTCCAACTCTGGAAGGTCTTCGCCATCAGGCAGAAGCTCAGGCTGAAGGGCAAGAGCCTGGGAAATACAGGTTGCACTGGGAAGATGGCCTCTTCTACAGTGAACCGACCGAGTCTGCACCTGGAGACTACAAAACGACTTGTAGTACCCCAAAAGAACAGACCACAGTTCTTGCAGTTAGCCCACGAGATTCCTTTGGCTGGTCACTTGAGTTTCAAGAAGTCTAAGGAAAGGCTCTCTCTCTATTTCTATTGGCCAAAGATGGGGGCCGAAGTAGAAAAACACTGCAGGAGCTGCCACACCTGCCAGACCTCTGGTAAGGTTGGCTCCAAGAATGTGGCACCTTTAGTGCCTCTCCCAGTCGTGGGAGTACCATTTGAGAGGGTAGGGATTGACATCGTTGGTCCCCTTGATCCTCCAACCTCCTCAGGCAACAGGTTTATACTTGTTGTAGTAGACCATGCTACTAGGCATCCTGAGACAATTCCTATGAGGACTGTTCGGGTTTCCTAAGGAAGTAATCTCTGACAGGGGGTCAAACTTTATGTCCCACTACATGAAAGCCATGTGGAAAACCTGCGGAGTAACTTACAAGTTCTCAACGGCTTACCACCCACAAACCAATGGGTTGGTAGAACGGTTCAACCGAACCATGAAGAGCATGATAGGTGCTTTAGAGGAACCCTTTAAGCGTAAGTGGGACCTTCTACTGTCATGCCTTCTCTTTGCTTATAGAGAAGTCCCTCAGGAGGGAGTAGGTTACTCTCCCTTCGAACTACTCTATGGTCATCCCGTCAGAGGTCCATTGGCCCTGATTAATGAGGGGTTGGAGAGTGCTGCGTCCCCCAAGCCAGTCCGAGTGACTGACTAAGTGATAGGTCTCCGGAGGAGAATGTCGCACATGATGACGGAAGCAAACGATAACTTGAAAGCTGGACAAGCATTGGTCAAGCACTGGCTCGATCAAAAAGCTAACATGGTTGAGTTCGCTCAAGACCAGCTCATTCTCGTTATGATCCCAACAAGGCAGAGGGTCTTGCAAGATAAGTGGATGGGACCCTACCGAGTAGTGGGTAAACTCGGAGAGGTTAACTATCTGGTGGACTTGGGCAATCCCAAGGAGGCTCCGACAGTCTTTCACACCAACCGACTTAAAGCGTATGTCTCGCGACCTGATGTAGGAGCGTTAGCTCTAGCATCATCCGAGGAAGAAGAAGAGAGTGAAGCTCTTCCGGATCTCCTCAGAGGCTTACCTTTAGATGAAAAAATTGAAGGAGTGAATCTCTCCTCCAATCTGACACCCGGGCAACAAGAAGAATTCAAATCTATGTTGAATCAGTTTGCCTCTCTGTTCTCGCTTTCACCAGGCTTGAACCCTTGGGGCCAGCACGACATACTCACTGGTGACTGTCTGCCGGTCAAAAGCAGAGGATACCGCATGTCAGAAAACGTACAAACCCACATCAAAGGTGAGGTCAGCAAGATGCTCGATCTCGGGGTAATAGAGCCCTCTACTAGTCCATGGTCTAGCCCAGTTGTGTTAGTACCAAAGGCCGGATCTAAAGAACTTAGATTCTGCATGGATTATCGAGCTCTTAATGCAGTCACCAAGACTGATGCCCACCCTTTGCCAAGACCAGATGAGTTGGTGGATAAACTTGGCGCCGCCAAGTTCCTCAGCACATTTGACTTGACGTCAGGCTTTTGGCAAATAGCCCTGACAGACCATGCCAAGGAGAAAACTGCATTTTCTACCCCCGTTGGCTTATACCAGTTTAAGGTAATGCCTTTCGGATTGAAGAATGCACCTGCTACGTTTCAACGGATGGTAAACCAGGTTCTGAATGGGATGGAGGACTTCTGCATGGCATACTTGGATGACATCGCAGTGTTCAGCAATTCCTGGGAAGAACATGTAATCCACCTGAGAGATGTTTTGCAGGCTCTTGGACGAGCCAATCTGACCATAAAGGCGAGTAAATGCCAAATTGGACAGAGTAAGGTAGTCTATCTTGGGCATGAGGTAGGCGGTGGAGAAATAAGGCCTTTGCTCAGTAAGATTGAAGCTGTGCAAAATTGGACAACACCGACTACTGAAACCCAGGTGAGAGCCTTCCTAGGCCTCGCTGGGTATTAAGGGAATTTCATAGAGAACTATGGGACCATAGCTTCTCCACTGAATGTCATCTCCTCGCCCAAATTCCCTAAAAAGGTTAAATGGAACGAGGAGTGCAATCAGGCTTTTAAAAACCTAAAAAAGGCTCTTTGCCAAGCCCCAGTACTCAGAGCTCCTGATTACCGCCAACACTTCAATGTGCAGACAGACGCTTCCAATGTAGGGATAGGTGCCGTACTCAGTCAACTGGATGGGAAAGGTAGGGAGCACCCCGTTTGCTTCATCAGCCGCAAGCTGAAGGATCCTGAAACAAGGTGGGCAACAATCAAAAGAGAGTGCTTTGCTATCGTGTGGGCTCTGAAGAAGTTTAGGCCGTACTTGTATGGTTCTACTTTTGTTATTCAGACTGACCACCAACCCTTGAGATGGTTAATGCAAATGAAAGGGGAAAACCCAAAACTATTGAGATGGTCGATCTGCCTGCAAGGGTTTGATTTCACCATTGAGCACAGGTCAGGGTGTCACCACCAAAATGCTGATGGTCTCTCTAGGATGTATGTCATCGACTAGAGGTATGAGATTCATCCAGGAGTGGATTAAATTCTCCTGTCCCTTAGTCTGGGGGGGGCGAGTGTTAGGGAGAATTCTCTGTTTAGGCTGAATTTCCTAACCTAGTGAGTCCCCCAGCAGCTTTGCTGGATTTCGGGAGTTTGTTTTTTTCCATCCTGCCAAGAGTGAGACTCCTTTCCTCCCACTCTTGGACATGTATTTGTATAATTCCTTTGAAATGTCAATGTGTTCGATGGGCTATGGGGTCTTTTACTCCATAGGGTCTCATAAGTTTTTCTATGAGTGTTACACCGCACCCTACGTGCCGTAACACTGGGGCGTCCTAGCGGACCTCCACCATAGACTCCATACCCGGGGACTGACTAATGTCTCCCCGGGCATGTAAAGTCACCATTGGCTTTACTAGACCTAAATTTACTAACAGAACTAGTACAAACCATCTTATTGTGGACGTACTAGTAGGGGTAATTCGATTACTCCTAGATCTGTTACTCGAGGGGGCACTGTCCCGTCCCCCCTCGTCGAGTTTTGGCTGGTGGCAGTGGAAACTACTTGTTATGTTCGACCCCGAACATAACCCTATGGGATTCGTCCCATTGTTGGAGATTGGCTCTTTTTCTCGTTAATCTCTAACGTACCACCGGTCTCCTTATCTTAAATAAGTTTATCGGATGGTATTTTCTGCCAGAACTCGGTTTTTAAATGGCGTCTGTGTTCGTCTCTGTGACTCCTAAACCAAAGGTCGAGCCCTTTGTTCCACTTTTGGCAGGCTCTGTACAGAGACCCTCCAAAGTGGTGCCATTCTGTCTGGGTTACCACAGGGGTGTGGGAGGGGGTTTAGGCACCCTGGACCGAGTTGCCTTGCCAACTCCGGTCGCACTCTGGAGTGATTGGCCCAAGTGGTGAGCGTTCCCGCTCACCACTTAGCTTGTGTTGATTGACAGCTAGGCTGAATGAATGGGGGTCTTCTGCATAAAAGCAGGGCTTTTGGGACTGGATCTTCAGAAGTCGCCACAGGACCTAAGAATCCGACGAGGGTAACGCTGAGCCGACATGCAACGACGACACCTCCGGTGGAGCCCTGCTGAGCCGACTCACCACTTCCCGACAACAGAGGAGATCTCCCTGCAGGAGAGTCTCTTCCCCTGACTGGTGGGAACAGCCAGTCCCCTTTGCTTTTTATTCGCCTCAGGACGCAGTGGTCGAATTGCCTGTGCAGAGCACCTCGGCAACCGGATAGCCACTACCCCTGTACCGCAACCAAAAGGTGGTGCCTTGTGACGGAGCACTCCGCGGCTGGTCACTTCCCTGGTGGTGCACCGGACTTCACTTTCCTTCGACGACGAGATCATCTCTACTCTTGGCAAAGACCCAACGTGCATCCACCACCAGGAACAACTGCCCCCGCCGGACCTGCCCTCCACAACAAGGTACCGTGTCCGCCTGGCTTCCCTTTCATTCGGTTCGAGTGAGGTGTCTTAATCCTCTCCGTTCCGCTGGGTCGCCTCCAAGCTTTGCTCCTTCTTTGTTCTGAACTGGTTCAATCTGCCCATTACAATTTGCTATAAAGACTTGAATGCATCTCCACTAGAGACTTTTTGGGACATCGCGCCTTGCCTCTCTCCGAGTGGGCCTGGCCTCTGAACTTTATGATCTATTGTGATTCTTGCCTTACTGCCTTGCATTTTATCCGCGTAGGATTGAACTGTGTTGATTTCATAACCTGCCTATCTTTTTGTCTCCCTTCCTAACTAATATTCGAGTGTCATCTAGGTTGAGGTATACACCTCTGTCTGAAAATAAGTGGTACCAGTAGAACCTAGAGTTGTCGATATTTTGCTAGGGGGATTGATCATTTTCTACTTCGTAGAGTAATTGTGTTTGATTTGTTTGCCGTGATTTGCTTTAGTGTTTTCCCTAGATGTTGTGTTATAAATAAATACCTTGATATCTTTACACTAAGCCTCGTTGCGTGTTTGCTTGTCTTGCTGTGAAGAATTGCCCTGTTTTGTATACTCCACATACTGCTCAACTTTTCTTGAGAGAAGTCTGACTGCTCAGCCACAGCTACCAAGTGAATCTGTGTGGTGCAGACTGCTACCAAGTGGGTTCACCGCCAAACGCCTGTAGTCCTAAATCTTTTGCAGTGGTCCCAGAGGGAACTGCACAGGTTTCCGCCTAACACAAGGATTAGTCTTGCTGCCCTATTCTGGATAAGCTGGAGGGGTGGCAGAGTGGAAGAGATAGGATTGAGGAGGAGCTGTTACAGTAGTCAAGTTAGAGAGAACCAGGGATTGAGTCACATTGAGCATCTGAGGGAAAGTGAGAAACGTTAGAATTCCTTTGAGAGGGAAGAGTTCATAGCTGGATTTCCTGGCAATGTCCAGCGTGTGAGGAAGGAAGGAAAGAGAGGAGTTGAAGATGACTCCAAGGTTTCTGGCTTCAGTTGAAGGTGCAGGGGGAGAGCCCAGGGAGGAACACCAGAGAGAGGGGAAGAAGGAGGTAGCAGAGGTCCAAATGTAAAGGATCTCAGATTTACAGGCGTTGAAGCAGAGATCATTGGAGGCGCACCAGGACTAGATGGCCGAAAGGCAGTCAGGGATGATGGAAGGTGCAAGAGGGTCAGCAGGGAGTCTGAGAAAGAGCTGTGTGTTGTCTGCATGCCACTGGACCTTGAAGGAGAAAGTGTAGATGTGGCGTGCAAGGAGAGCAAGGAAGACGTTAAAAAGCCAGGGGGAAAGTATAGAGCCTTGGGGGACACCACAGGTGTAGATGGAAGTAAGAGAGGAGAAGGGGCCCAGGATGACTTGGTTAGTGAGGAAAGAGGACAGCCAATCCGGTGCCTGTTCTAAGATACCAAGTGTACCATGGAGCCTTTGTATGAGGATGGAATGATTAACTGTGTCAAATGGAGAGGAGAGATTGAGAAGGATAAGGAGAGCTGGGGAGTTGGAGTCCAGAGATGTGAGCAGTTCTTCACGGGTGTTCAGAAGAGCGGTTTCTGTACGGAGGGGAAGGAGGAGAGGGGGAGAGTGTGGTGGAGGCTGTGGGATAGGCTATGAGGAAGTCTAGTGTCTCCGGTTGCGCTGGCCGGTTGTCTCGCAATTCCCACAAGGGTCCTGCAGCCTCTGAGGTCCGACGGCTAAGTAGGCAGCTTCAGGCTGGGCTGACGTCACAAACGATCTCAGCAGTGCCTCCAACTTGTTAGGGTGATGCCCCAGGCAGGCAGAGCTGTGCTAGAAGTCTGCAGACGCCGAAATCACAGAAGGCCTAACTCCTTCCTTTGCCCAAAGGAATGCAAGGTCCACACAGGTAGAAAGGTGCAACTGGGGTTTATTACATCCAACAAACCGCAGGAATTACATGCACGGAGGGAAGTCAAAGCCATATTCAGGCTTGCAGGCCCTTTTTGGTGACCAGTGGCATCATGACTAGCGTCATGCTCCGGGCTTGTTCCCAAAACCTAACACCACTCTGGATAGGCTGCAGAGTGGTAGTTCCACTATAGGAACCCATATAGATAGTATTGGATTGGACAAGACAACATCTGGTGGTAGGCTTGGACCATCCCTGAAAACTGATACTAATACATTGTTACAGTATGGGAGCATAATGATTGGTCAGTGGCCTAAGTTACCCACCCCTAGGGCCAAGGATTTCGTTGGGTCAGGCTGCAGGCCCCCAAGCCTCAGACAAACTCGGTTCCCAGCCCGCAAGACACCTGTTCGTAATACATGTGTAATTATTTGTCAACAAGGTGAAACTATGTGTCAGCGTTACAATGGTGTGTAGACCACTAGTGCCATGAGTACGTTCCATTCCCAGCGCACATCTGTAGCTGGGGAGTAACAACTTGTTGCGACCACTGTCTGGCCGTGAGACGGCTGCTCCTTCCCAGCCTCCAAGTCTTGGCCCATTATCAGCTCGGCTGAGTCACATGTTTGGAGACCACGTTTTCGATCTCAAGAGCTCTGAATTAGTCTGTATTTTGCAGTGCATATCCTCTGCTGCAGCTGGTGTTGCCTTGGTTCAGGGTGTGGAATGTCATTTGCAACATTGCGACCATGGCGGTGGTTTCGTTTCCGCCGTGGCAGTTCTGCTTGCACAGCATTTCGGTGTGGCTTCGAGTTACTCTGGGTGTTTGTGTCCTGCTATGATTTTCTAAGCCATAGTCTTGCTACTACTTTATGTGTTGTCCCAGAGTATCCATAGGTTAGTGTGTTATGACTAGTTTGGTCCCTTGAGTGCTCCTGGCAGTCCATAGGGTTATGTGCATGTAAGCATCTGCATGCATTTACCCGTGCTCTTCTTGCTTCTTGCGTTCCTTCGTTTCTTGCGGAAAGCTAATAGCACAAATAATAAACGTGCAGACAGGATGTGCATGTTACTGTCCTCTAGCTCATAGAACTGTACACATGTGTTCTTCATGTAGTTGGGTGTGTGAGCGTCCCGACTGTGTGGATGGCACGTGTGCTTCATGTCTAACACTGCTATGTCGTGGTGGTGTCTCTAATGACTTGAGGCATGGCTTCTCAGTGCTTTAGTCGATCCTGTCCATGTAGCTGTCTCCAGCTCCTTCTTGGTCGTCTTCGTCCACCTTGGGCAATGTTCGCACTGCTCGAGTTTTGTAGGGTCTGCTGAGAGGGTACTTCTCACGGTAGTCATCCATTGTGGGAGCAGTGGGGCTAGGCATGAGTTCGTATGACTGGCGGCCATGTTGTCTTTGGTGCTTCTTCCGGGTGGCAGGTCTTCCAGGTTCAGAGGCATATTCCGGCCTTCCCTCTTCAGTAGAAAGGGTAGTCAGAATGTCCTGAGTTTTGGTGGCAAAGTGTGAGGCCTGGACATTGCAGAGGGCCTGGGAAGGAGGAAACTGAGGAGGGGTTGGCTAGTTCCCTGCAGATTTTGAAAAGTTCAGCCGTGTTATTGGATGAGCCAGAGACCCGTGCCTGAATGTGGGCTCTTCTCTTTGCACGGATGGCGAGTCTGTATTGCCTTTGTAGCAGGCGGCAGGCCAGTTTGTCTGAGGATGCGTCTGAGGCTTGTCACTTCTGTTCTGCTGCCCTGCACTTTCGTTTCAGGGCTGCAAGTTCGGTGTCGCTAAGAGCCGCCAGGTGGAGGTGGTCAGCGCTTTTGAAGGTTTTCTGAGGTGGGGTACATGGGCGTGGTACACCATTCAGAGGAGGGAGAGTGAGAGATGGGGGAGATACAGGAGAAGGAAGAAAGTTAATGAGAGAAGGCAAGATGCGGTCAAAGAGTAGGAGATTGGGTTGTGGACCTTGAACCAGAATGGTGCCAGTGTGATGGACATTAACATAGCAATGAGAGGATGCTAAACCAGCCTTGAGGACTTCCCACTTGGTGCCACCATTAATAGAGGAGTGTGAGGAGGCAGAGAGGGTGGAGATGAGATGGGGACTCCAGAGATCAGGAGAGGGGACAGAGAAAAGGATACCAGTGACAACCTCTGTAGAGGAAGCGCTGACATGGGTGCCTGCAACGGGAACTCCAGGGTTTGCACTCAGGGTATCCTTTTTGCAATTTTTCTTGCTGGACTTGGAGAGAGATGGGGGATAGGTGATAGTGTAGCAGTTAGAGAATATAGGAGGGATGGAGTGAGCCATAGGAGGGCAGCAGGGGTTTTAGTGAAAGAATGAGGGAGGAGTGGCAGCACTGCACAGTTCTGGCTGAACTCACCAGGGGGCCTAGTAGATTTAGTCGGAGAGAATAAGTCAAACACAGCAGGAAGAGAGGCGCAGAGATGTAGCTATACACATAAAGTTGATATTAAAAATGAAGGCAGCAAACAATGCAGATGGTGCACAGGAAAAGCAAAACACAAGTTAGAGTAATCAATGCAGTGAAAGGGATGAAGTTAGTTAGATGAGGATGGAGGGGTGAAGAGTACTGGCAAAGCCTCATGGGAGGAAGTTATGGAGATCAGCCGAACTCACTTTCATGACTGCAGGGATCGTGGGAGGCCTTTGAAACAGAAGTGGTGATGCAGTCAGGAATTAGTCCGGTGGACGGATCATAGTTTGAGATGAGAATCTAAGGCTCCGCAGGCCTTCTCAGCCCTGACAGGCACAGACAGGAGCCTAAGGGGTGGGCCCAGGGAGGGGGCCAGCTTTCGCCTGCCAGCACAAGCAATTGGCTCTCTTTGTGTGTGGGCTGACCAATGGTTGATGAAGCAGAAAGGCTGTGTGAGCACTCCTCAGCACGAGGATGCAGCCGCCATGTTGGAGCACAAAATGAAATGCTTACATTCACCAGCCTTACTGGGCAGACAAATAAATATCCTGATTAAATGGAGTCAGTGACTACAGTAGCAGCAGGCAGCCCTCAGTTGATCACCTGCGAAATACAGTGATTAGGGCGCTCGCCGCTCATGTTTCATTTTTCGTAGCAAATTTCATTTCTAAGCCCAACACGTCTTACCTTGTCTGCCGTGGCATCCGCGCTGCTCCTGCAGCACTGGTTGTTGGTCTGGGGCTGCAGATCTCTTCCCCGATGCACTTTGATTTCTTAAGTAGGCCTCTCAGGATTCCCTTCCCTAAGCACAGGCCTTTTGCAACTTTCAACACAAAACAAAATATATCACAGTTCCTTTTAGGTTTCTCAGGGGACCCTTCCCCAAGCTAAGGCCCCTCTAGTTTCAAACACAGATTCAGCCAGTCAGGTTGTGCCTTTTCCTTTTTTACAGCTTTTCTTACATACACTCTTCCCGTGGGGTAGATTCAGAGGCTTTAGAAAACGCCAGGCTCTTTGCTTTTCCTTAGCGCGACCACTCTGATCCTTTGCCCATCTCCTTATTTCTTCGTTGCACTTTCCTTGGTACCTTTGATCCTCAGGTGATTCTCATGGACACTTGCACTGCCCTTTATTCCTTTCACTTTGTTGCACCCACCTGTGCTCTTCCTTTCCCCTCCATGCTCCTTGTGTGCCTCTTGCATCTTCCTGCTTTTTCGTGCTTCTTGCACCCTTCTGTTTCACTCACTTATGCCTTTAAACGTGCACACTTTAGCTTCTTTTCCTTTGCTGTGAGCCCTGGCACCTTTAAGCTGCCACTTTACCATGGCACAGAGCCAAAAAGTAATTGCCTAATTGAATCTTTTAATTAAAGTAAATCAAAGATAATTAGTGGTCTCTTTGTAGCGCAAGCCAACGGAAAGAAATACAATCCTTCATTTTAAGAGTCAACACCCCAGACGCAACCGTACTAACATTTCAGACTTCTACAAAGAAGCAGACATTGTAATGAAGTGTTTATTACTCAAAGGGTATTCCAAAAATCTCTTTAAATGGCCACTGAGGAGAGCAGGATTTTGCCATCGTGAGACACTCTTGGAGCACAGTAGTACAACAGACGATAAGAGATTAGTCTGAGCCATTACATATGGACCGAATAGTAATAGAATTCACAGTAGTACATTAAGAGGATTATTACATCTTTATGAACCTGCATTGCCTAAATCATTGTTGGCTTTAATAAAAGGTAAACATCTAGAACAATCACTAGTCCACTGCATCAGATACCAAGAGAAAGAGAGTCCGCTGGGGTTGGATCCGATAGTGGGTCCTTTCCCATGTGGTGGATGCACCACACGCAAGTCTACCTCTAGAATCCACAAATCTACCCTTGCAGATAAAACATGGAAACTAAAGGCTTTTAAAACATGCAAAACCCATCATGTAATATACTTCAGACAATGTCCCTGCAACACATGTTATGTAGGGAAGACTCGATGACAAGTACGTCTGATGATCAGTGAGCTTAGATCGCATACGTACTGGGAACACCTCTGCACCATTGGTATCACACTTTATCGAACTCCAGCACACTGCGGATGGCCTCACGTGGTTCACGTTAGAACAAGTAAAGAAGGACTACAATATCAGCTCAGTGGCTTTTAAATTAGCCACGCACGAGCAGTTTGGATATTTTCTCTGAAAACTCACATTACAGGTCTGAATGACAATGAAGAATGGGCATCAGTTATTAACCGAGGTTGCCATCTTCTTGTCTCCAGGTAACTCCAATTCACTTTGAATTGTTTTGCCAATATACTACATCTGCAGGTGGCAGTTACTACACCGCACCACTGTTAAGATTAAGGAACTCTCCTCATTACATCTTTTAAGTTTCATATTAAGCTCCTGCAATTAAAGGAATTATCAGAGCCCATGTATGTACGACAGCATTTACAATGAACATTCGAGTGGTTGCACCGCTACGTGGCACTTTGGCGTCTTGTGGCTAAGACGTTGAACACGATTCTAGGTATCCGAGCAACGTAAGATGCCTGCCAGTCATTCCACCAAGCAACGCGTTCTCCGCTGCGCATCCAAACCGAAATGGTTCCAGCTTTTTCACATAACATATACCAATTGGGTGAGTTAACTCACTTCTCACAAATGAGATATCTTCAGCCCTTTGCTGTGTAGTGTCACCACAGTAATACGCATAAGGTTGACAGCTTGGCGCTATCTCTGAAGAGCAGAATCACTGCAGAATCTATTGATTATCCAGAAGACGCGCCGCTGACCATGAAGGCCTCAGGTTTCATTGCATTCACGAGTAATAAACATAGCTGCCACACACACAGGCAATAAGTAAATCTCGCATTTAAGTCTCAGTCGCCGGGTGATCTATTCAGAATAGTCACCCGAGAGGTGTAAGTGCACCAATTTAATTTTCAATAATTGGTCCTCATGGTTTAATTCACAGCTGACATCTACAGAAAGTTATGGATACTGCTTTGGTGGAGACCACTGCATGGGGTCATCCATCAAGTCATTTCTTGGACTTAATGCAGTCGATAGATTAAAGTGGTAATATTAATAATAATAATAATAATAATAACATCAGGTATTTGTCTTTCCTTGCACCGTATCCTGTGATTCACATATTATGTCTTAGATTAGCTAGAGTTTTAAAATGACTAAGATATATATGGTTATCTTTTAGAATCCCCGAAACCATTGCCCTGAAGAAGACGACCAAGCTCGTGGAAACTAGCCAGAGTACCTGTCTATACTTATTGAGACCGGAGTGCGGCTTTCATTTTGTCATAATAATTTGAATGACTTAAGCTAGGAGGTACTTGTATTGGAGATGTTTGAACACACACTTTGCCTGCACAGCCCAGGCTCAGTCATGCGCTATTTATTTATTTATTTATTGTACTTATAGAGTGCATTGTTCGCCCGAAAGCATCGTGGAGCTAAGCAATACTAGGGAAAGCACCCAGGAGCTAGGAATTAGAAGAGAAAGGTTTTCAACTCTCAGCTGAAGGACAGGTAGTCCTCGTTTTTCTGCAATGTCAGAGGGAGCGAATTCCACAGCTTGGCTGCCACCACAGAAAAGGCTCGACCACCTTTACGCATAAAATTAACGCGAGTGACAACCACCTGGCAGGCATGGGTCGAGCGCCAAGTCAGTGTCGGGACAGAGTGACAGAATTTCTGCTGAGGGTATTCTGCACCATTCCCATAGAAGGCACGATGAACTAGGCAGGTGGACTTAAAGGAGACCTGCTTGGCAGCAGGAAGCCAGCGTAGACGGCGAAGGATGGGGGTTGCTTGAGTATGGCCCTGGCTGCAGAGTTCTAAAGGACCTGCAGCCGATGGATAAGGTACGCAGGCTGGCATAGAGAAAGTGCATTGCAGTAATCGAGAGCAGATGAGACCGGTGCAGCAAGCACATGGGCCCTAAACTGAGAAGGGATGGAAGGGAGGAGCCTTCTGAGAATGTTTAGCCCAGAGTGGCCTTGCCGGCACATCGCACTAACCCGCACCTCCGCGGACAGCGGGCAAGCAGACGGATAGTCAGGGGCGTCGATGCACCTGCGCGGGGCACTTTGCACTTTTCAGATATTGGAATAATGCTCATGTAAGATGTCTCTATTTCAGAAAAGCAATGTGTTATTTTTTATTTCATTTTTATGATTGTTAATGAATAGGTCCTGGTTGTTAAGGCACCACATGAACAATGAAAAGCATTGCATGGGAGTAGCATGCTCAGGTCAGTAGCAAGAGAGGCTAAAGAAAGAGGGGCACCATAAAATGAGGGTCTAGCAGAAAAGGATGTAAGAAACAGATATCTCTCTTGGGCATCCATATTCTTCTCCTGTAGAGGCGTGTGTTTGGTGTTTAATGTACCCCTGAACTGTTGGGGTACAGGGAACCCTTGTGTAGGTGCCCCGCTATTCCAAAGCAACACAGAGAAGGCTCCAGAGGGGTCTTCAAAAAGGGGATGGGGCGGCGCATCTGGTACTGTACAAAGCCTCTCCTCGCCTCTGTCCTCAGAGTGAGGCCTGGCTGTCTGCTGCAGCTCCTCTGAAAGTCTTTCTGTCTGTAGCTGGAAACACAACAGCAATGCCTGTCTCTGCCAGGACTGCCTTATGGGTCCTCCTACCTTATAGGCTGTCTCCTGGGCAACCAGCCCCTCACAGGTTCTACCTACCTGCCACCTGGAGCAGAAAGACCCACTCTGAAATGTTCTCCTTCAAGGACGTGGCTGGGATTCCACCCTCTGGCAATACCTGATTACAAACCCGAGGAGTAAACTGGTTCTGCACCAACAGCCCCTCACCCTCACTTTAGTTGCATGAACTCTGTGTACAAAGGGGACAAAAAAGCTGCTTGCCGCCCAAAATAAATCACCTAGCAGTGTAAGTGCAGCGCTTACATTTCCACTCCTGTTTCAGGTGTGAAAGTGTAAATGAAGTGACAGAATGGCACTTGCTTTGCGTGTGCATTTCTATTTGGGGCGTGGGATGTGGGCGCATGATGCTTTCCCCTGAACCTGGCCTGCGACAGGGGAGACCAGGCACTGGTGAAAGAGCCACGAGGGCTGGTCAAGTTCAGAATATGTCCCTTTATGAAACAGTGATGAGAACAGAAATGCAGCATTCACTCCTACAAAATACACCCTTAGCATACATGTTGTGGACGTGCTTAAAATGCATGTGAACATGTATTTGTGTATGCGGTTTTGTTTAAATGAGTAAGTACAATTTCCAAATCTGTACTCTCCCCCTTTTGCATGTCCCCTCGGCAAACACAATTGAAAAAAAAAAACCCTGTGCAGACCTTTTCCCCTGAATGATGCTGGCATCTGTGATTCCTCAGGCAATTTGCTTTACCAACCTCCTCTACCGTTAAAGACTAGTGCATGCTGCCTCCTGACATGCCCGATAGATCATGAGTCTTTGATGAACAGGAGTATTTACAGGACATTCTATGATACATATAATGGCTGCGATCATGATAGGTTTCTCTTCTTGCACATTCCTTTTGCTGTGACTATCACCCCTGTGTGCTGGCTTCATACTCCATTGAGCATCTGATTAGGACACTGGTTGTGCTTGAAGACCACTGTGTCCCGCTTTTCATGAGCCTTGCATTGCAGAGACTAACCACCCCTCCAAATGCGGTCTAAACGCCCACTGGGGGTTGGGGCAGGCTTGGCGGTAGGGGGCAGTGCTGTGCCCGATGCAGCACTCTAGAGGGACTTGGATCTCTGCACTTTGTGCAAGAGAAGCTACTAACCCTGACAGCTTTCTTAATGGACACCACTATAGTTGTGGGCCCACCCTGAGAACATCTAGGAACCACTTTGCATTACCCCTGGGTGAATTATTAATATCATATGTGACCAATAACTTCCCTACACAAGTTTATGACTAAAAACAACAAGCATTTACACTTGCAATATAGGACATCACTATGCTCGTGAATTAAAAGGCATAACGAATTCCCTCACTCTTGTATTTAGAATGTCTGTATGTTTATTCTCTTGTACAGCTAATATTTGAGCATTACTAATAGTATCATCCCCGATATTAGCAATACTCTAGTTCAGCACATAGACATACATGTAAATGCAGCTGCTGCTTAATCCCTTTCATCAGCCAGTGCGTGTCTGGGTGCACGTATGCTTACTGGCTGAGGTGCAAGGGTAGCAGAGGCTATTGAATGCACTGTGCCCTGACTGGCTTCACACCCAATTCAATGCAGCTCCACACTTCTGAGACTAGCTAGTAGCTAGATGAACGAAAATGCACCACGTAGTAGCTAGATGAACGAAATGCACCATGGCCAGTCTTGACTGGCAAAAGTGAGAATAGAAACCTGTGAAAAATAGGTAAACGCTGTTTATTCAGCCCCCAAAATATACAAGCATACAGAAAATGCGAATTTGGAAAAATTGGCAAAGTTCACATTTTTTTGTAACAAAAGCAAGTGTCCTGTGTCCTCGTATTGGAATATCTGCTGTTTATCGCGCCTAGAAGCACTTGTGTACAGGCGCGTTAGGAATGCCGGGCCGCAGCATATCACATTATTATTCTTACCACAGTCAGACAGGAGTCCTGTCAGCACATGGAGTCCTATCCAGCTCTGCCTGTCAACTCTGCCACGCATGGAATCTGCTCGCCAGGAAACCTCAGGGTGATCTCTCTGTCAGATGTTGTTTTATAGGGTAAACATCCCGACTTCACCTGCTCCCAGCAGCCTATTCTGGCAGTCTCTAATCTGAATTCCTGACCTTTTCACCCAATCTGCCATTGTTTTAAGAAAAAGATTGGACATGCGTGAAATGGTGGTGGCATGTTCTGTAATCTGGGTCCCATCCCATATTTAGCCAGCCCAAGACAAAACGCAGCGCCCCCAATACAAATAAAACTGAAACAGGCAGATGGTCCTTTTCCCAAATCCTAAAGTGTTTTTAAGAAAAGATCAAGATCATGTTGCGTAAATAACCAAAAATAATGAAATATTCAAGTATTGGGCTATTGTATTTTTTTATACACCACAGAGTGTGGTACCTCATGGGACTTAGACGTCATAATTGACTTCATTTTGGACGGTTTTGGACCAAAATGAGGTAAGCAGATTGTAGAATTGTTATTAAATGCAATACAGAATCTTTATTTTAAATTGTACATACTATATAAAACCAATTTAGACACATCATTAAACCAATCTCTCTTTAGCATACTACAGATGTCTAAAACATGACAATGCCTATGTCGAAGAAAGCATTTGTTCATTTTAATGTGCAAAGACACTCTCCCACTAAAGTGCAAAAATGCATATGTGCAAATGTGCAAACAATTGTATAATGCATTAAGTAAAACTCAGACATTCAATTCAGGAACAATGTGGAAGAAAAACTTCCAAAAGATAAACACTTTTTTTACACGCCCTTTATAGGGCTCACAATATATGGGACATTGAAGTGATCGTCAACTATAGGTATTAAAGAGGAGTATAGATATAAGCAAACCCCTCCATCTATGATTTCTAGATCTCCCTTAACAATAGTTTCGACGGAACCAACATCTAAGACCCTCAATGGGAACAGATGTGTCTGTCTTCCTCAGGACTTGAAAGCATTGTGAGATGTTCTCTCTTGCTGTTATTTTCACCATCCCATTGTGTGTCTTGATAACACTAAACTTAAAAGATAATAAAACAATTACAATCAAACATTGACACTTCGCTAAATCCTCGCATTGCCCTTTGAGCTCCTATATGCTTAAATTTAGAGGAACACTTACTCATTTCTTGTTCAACTCTAGTAGGCGGACAGACAAGTGCTACTTCTTCCTCATCTATAGAATGCAGAGTCAATCAGATCGATCTTCACAAGCAAACAACAGAGCAGGAGGGAGTCAACCTCTTACTTCCTTTTATGTCAAGCTACATGAGCGCTGCAGGAGAACGACACACAGCCTTGAACATTAACCTCTCAGTAATTGTGCTCATTTGAATCCGTCACCGCCGGATTACGCACTCTTCTGACTGTTGTCTTCCTTAGCACTACTCCACAAATGTATCTAAGGAATAAGAAATCAATTAACATATTGATTCCTTACTTTTTCCATGTGCAAAATGCACGCGGTTATCTTTGCAAGTTACATCTACAGATCATCCCGTCTGGATGTATACCAATGGGGGCACATTCTGTGCACCCACAGAACACACATACCTCTTTTTTTGAATGCTTTTTTCTTCTTGTCCTCTCACGCCATTAAGGTTCCTGGCACCGGTAAGTACATGCTAGCTGCCAACGAGTGTCACCCATCTCACGTAATCATGATTGTGCTTGTGTTCATATATTACACCAACATTCTTAGACCGTTTTTTGTTCCGGGCGTCAGAAAACAAACAAGGAGCACCGCGTAGTTGGTAGTGACCGGCAATTTGCCTACATCTCGCGGTTGTCCTTTTCAAAGACGAATCATGGATGTAACAAGTGTGCTGGTATCACCCCCTCATGTAATGGTCGATAACACAAAGGACGGGCCGCTAGTATCCCGCACTAATCCAGCACAAAGCTGAACCTTGATGGTCAACCTAGAAAATCACAGGTCAGTGAAGGATCTAGAGCATGTCTACAGACCAGGGACTATGAATGAAACAATGTGCATTCCATATCCTCTTTGGCCAAAGGCGCATCATTTTATAGCAGCGTTTCATGCCATTAGGGCGAGTTGTCTGATCTTAACATATTGTAGGTACTCGGAAAGCAAATCCAAATACTAACAATATAAAATAGTAGTAACACATGATCACTTGTTGATGGCAAGCAAATTTGCAGGGGTAGCTTTAGTTTCGCAAACCATACATTCACCATATAGTCTTCCAACCACACTGTTTGTAGATCATGTAGTGATGTACAAATGAAATGATTAGCTCCTATCACTGGGTCCATTCTTCCAGTACGTTCAAACCATTACGCTAGCTCTGCACATGATAGATCCACCACTGTCCTCTCAGAGATAACCTTGCAGCAATGCTTGGTCCATCATTGCTCCTGATCTTATTGATGGCCCCCCATTTTAAATCGTCACAATAGTAATTCTTCTCAATATAGTGAGCTACCAATGGTGCAGTAATGTTTTTATTACGGATTTTAGACTTGTGCTCCGTAATTCTTAATTTGATGGCTCTAGAGGTTTTACCTATGTATGTTTTGTCACAAGGACAAGTTATTGCGTATACAACATTTTTACTGTTGCAAGTGGTATGCTTTTTCAAAAACCAACTTTTTGTACTAATAACAACAGTAGTACAGGCTGAAATGGAACTACAGTGGCAGCGTCTTCCACATGGGAAATGGCCAATGACTGGCACCTGGCCCATGCTGAAGTAATCGTTGGTTGTTCTTCACCCGTGGAGCCTCTATCGGCTTTGGAGATCCATTCCTTTACATTTTTGCCTTTTTTAAAAGCAGATACTGGGCATTATAAAGCAGGGTTATTCAGTAGTAGCAAATGCTAATGTTTAGATGTTGCTTTTTTATATCATTGTAATGAGTATTGTATGTCGTGGCACATACTAGGCAATCATTGATATTATTTGTATTGGTGTTTTTGACCAGAAAGTTGTCTCTATGTTGGTATTTAGACAGTTTCAATAGTTTACATGGATAACCTCTTTCTAATAATCTGCTTTGTATTATAGCGGACTGAATAGACTAATCCCCTGTTTTAGAGGAATTGCATCTTGCCTTCAAGAATTGACCATAACGTATATTTTTACGTAGTGCTTCAGAGTGAAGACTTTCATAATGCAGGATGGTGTTTCTATTCGATTCCTTGTGGTATAGATCGACTAATATATGTCCGTTCTCTTCTTTGATCAATAGATCCAAGAAGGGTGTTTGTTTTTATTTGACTTCAAGGTAAAACACAAATTAAGATTGAGGGGCTGATTCATGGAATTATTTGCGCCGAAAAATAGGGATTTGTGCGCCATTCTGCCCGCAAATCCCCATTTGTTAAACAGATCACACAAATTAAAGAGGACTTTGAATTTGCAGGCAGGTAGAATGTCCAAAGGTCCTTGGGTTTCACACTCCTCACTGCATCTTGCCTCTCATGCCAGTGATTTGGGTCTCTTCAGACCAGTGTACAGTGGGGGCCTGTTTCTGAAAATGATCGATGCACGTGACCAAATCCTGCTTAGCCCGTTGCAGTGTCAGCATCTGCAGCCCTCTGGACTGGCTAGCATAATAACGCTTGAACCTCTTCCTAAGGCAGAGCTAAACTCTGCACAATTGCAAAGGAATCGACTACCTGACTTTATGGAGGGAGTACCCCATGTTATGCCGTCTGGTTTGTGTGATAAAGATGGCCTTGCCTTGCTCACACAAGAAATGCAATAAAAATTGGGCTTGAAGAATTTAGAGTATTGACTCTGGGTATCAATGAATTGCTCAACTGGAGTGGGATTATAAACTGTGTTTTGAGTGACAGCGTGAGGGGTGCTATCCGGAGGCAGGGGTTGGTTATCCAGATGCAGCACCACCTGTGACAAAGCCGGGCAATGACACATGTGACACAAACTGGTGAGATTCAAAGGATTGCTTTATTAGGTTCTTGATCTAGGAAGAAATTGGAATGAACACCTTAAAGGACTAAGGAAACATACTACTAAGAAGGAACACAAAGTGTCGGGGAGAGGGCAGCACAAAGTGTTCCCTTTCTCCAGGTCTTAAACAACTCTAGGAGGTATCTCCAAATATTACAGTTCCTAACCTAAGCTTAACAAGTCCTTGTCCCTCCTGGAACAACCTAATCTATATATTAATTGTCCAACAATATGGCTTCAGAAAGTTTCAAATCTAATTTTAATGGGTCCTCTTCCACGTGGCTATCTCTAAGCTAAAACACAAAGGTTTCGAGTATTGACCAACAAAGGAGTTCACAAATCCAATTTTAAATGTCCAACACTAGTCTAAAACAACCAACACAGAAAAGGTCTCTTGGGAAGGCTCTTCTCATGTGAATCACATTCCGGACAATTCTTTGGTCTTCCTGATTTCTTGATGCATCTTCAAGATCTTCCCAAGGTTTTCAAGCAATTTCAGGCTTTCCTCCATCTCATAGCAATAGTCTTAGGTATTTCCTAGACTTTGGGTTTTCTTAGCATTCACTTCCAGACCTCGGGTTTATCAGCATTCACACCAGGTCTCTCCCAGTCCTTAAGTTTCCCAGCATTCACATCAAGTCTCTCTTAGACCTTGGTTTATCAGAGTTTGGATTCATATCAAGTTTCTCCTAGACCTCTGGATTATCAGGATTCATGCCAGGTCCCTCACGGACCTTGAGTTTCTCAGAATTCACATCAAGTCTCTCTCCAAGAGTTTGTGTTTGTCAGGATTCATATCAGGTTTCTTCCAGACCTCTGGATTATCAGGATTCATGCCAGATCGCTCACGGACATTGAGCTTCTCAGAATTCACATCAGGTCTCTCTCCAAGAGTTTGGGTTTGTCAGGATTCATATCAAGTTTCTCCCAGACCTCTGGATTATCAGGATTCATGCCAGGTCCCTCACGGACCTTGAGTTTCTCAGAATTCACATCAGGTCTCTCTCCAAAAGTTTGGGTTTGTCAGGATTCATACCAGGTTTCTCCCAGACTTTGGTTGACCAGGATTCACATCAGTAAAATGTGTATTTATCCCCCTTCATTCAGGGTCTTTTTTAGACAGCAGATATTATGTGGCCCTCCTCACAGGAATGTTATCTGTATTGAGTCTTTAGGTGTCCCTTGACCTCCAGGCTTCCTTCCGTTTTCTGTGCTTGAGTACCCTCATCCCAGGTCATCCTTTCATTCAGGTTCTATTGTGTGAGTAGGTTTTCTGGATTCTGTATCCCCAGAACAGATGATGTGAGGCTGTGAAACATGCACTACCTCTTCTGAGGAAATGGCTTTCCAGCACATCCAGGGGTCCACTGTAATATCACTGGCTTCCTTCTGGTCTTCCATCTGTACCCTTTATCTCAATTAATCGTCACTAATGTACTGTCCTTCAGGCATGTTAGCCTCTCTCTCCACCAGTAGCGATTGTCTTGGCAGAGTTGCCCAGAGCAAGGCCAGTGGCTAAGATTAATCCATAACCTTCCACCTTTCACAATTTATGGTTACAGTCTTTCCCCCTAGGCCAGATAGGATATGCTCAGGCATGGGTCCCTTGCTTGCTCTCAGAACTGCACAGGAACCAAAGAATGTGACTGACAGTCCCGCCATGACAGCTGCGTGAGCCAGCAATAGGTTCAAGGCCAAATAGAGACCCAAAGGGCCGGGACTCCCAGGATGGTTCAGCATGAGGTGGCTGAGAAGGTGCTAGTGCAATGACATGTTGAGAAGTCCATCCTAGATGCAGTAGAGGCTGGAGGACGAGGGCAGCATTGTGGCACCGGTAAGGATTTCTGGCAGCAGGAACCACAATTGTAACTGCAGTGGAAGATACGAACAACACCACAAGGTTTCCTGCCCTGTTTCCTCAACAATAAGTATGCTGAAAGTGGGCTAGCTCCCGGTATGTGGCAGCTTGCCTGGATACTGGTGGTCTGATGAGGGAAGGAGACACACCCTGCATCCTGGAGTTAGCTAGCAGAAGCTGGTGCTGAAAGGAGAGCTTGCCAGGAGGTGTGAAAAGAGAGTGATCTAATGCAGTCAGAACAAGAGTGACAAGAAACCCAGGAAGTGGGTGCAGGAAGATGGAGCAGTGCACAAAAAAAGATGAATTCAGGAATAACCAGACTGAGAGGCAGGTGGGCAGAAGGGCTTGCAGCAGGGAAGAAGGGAGGAGCAGGCAGGAGAGGCTGGCACCTGAACAGGCACAGGATCGCCATATGTCAGAATGGGGAGATGAAACCAGCAGAGTAGAGTAGATTGTGGGGTACATTTACCAGCCCAACAGAAATCCATGCATCACAAAACTGCATGTTTGCAGTTACCGAAATAATGGCTGCACTGTGTCTGCTGGGCACAAATGGGGCAAGATGGAGCATAGTCACCCCGAGAATAGCTGCATTTATTTTCTTCATGTGCACCCAAAAAGAGAAATTCAAAGTCAGAATGGCTCAGCGCTGAGGTGCTGTCAACACAAAAATGTAAACACTGCAAAAGAAAATGTTCTGCATTGAAAATGACCTTGCCCTGGTGCTATTTTCATCTTTAAACATCAGGAAGCCCCTTTACAATTATGAAAGGCCCAGAGGTGTGGGAATTATCAACATCGTTAGACTGGCCAGCACTTTTGCAGCCAGGGTCAACGGATCAAGGGGACATGGCCTTGTCATAAGGACGTGTGAATTCCTTTGACACCTTTCCTCGGCATCCATTGCCTGGGGTCAAAGAGGATAATGGTAACCCTGTTGTTCAACTGACCAAGGAAAGACATTTGGATTGGGGTTGGAAAGACTGCCAACTTTTGGGAACAGAGCCAGCCCATTTGAATCAAAATACTTTTTACATTAAGACATCTATTTCAGTAATATGAATAAGCAGTAATGTGAAATTATGATGGTTTTTAATCTAATTATTGTATCAGTAAGAAGAGACTACGTGGGTTATCCTAGCATGTAGGGACGTGAATGGCATCAAAGAGGCATTTTTAAAGAAAGCGTACATGACACAGATGTAAAGATTTTATGGAAATATGCCCGAAATTGATAGGCTCATGTGTAGCCATTTGTAGAATTTTAGGTGAAATGTTTTCCTTCAAAATGGAGAAAGATTGCCAGAAGGACAAAGCAGAATCGCACAGACTTGGGTTCGAAATGACAATTTCCTTATAAAATATGGGATCTGATTTTCATGAGTAGAACAATTGTGAATATAAGTGTTTTGTTTCATAACTGAGTTTGGCGAAAGTAACTGTGGTATAACAAAGCACATCATAAAACACACACCCTAAGACTGATGTCACTTCCCTGGGTCCAATCTGCTTGCAGGGAGTCGATGACATCCACAGCCTCACCTATCCTATTTTAGAGGTATGTCGAGGTTATTTCCGCCCACATAGTAAAAATCCTCTGATGTCATCCTGCGTATAAAGGAGGAAGCATAGAGGGAGTCAATAGATTCAAAAATCCGACATTCAAAAATCCAACCTTCACAATCCAGAGATACAGACATTCAACATTCACCCTGCACAACTCCAGAGCCAGGTCAGAGGCAGAACCTCCTATCCAGGCAGAACCTCCTATTCAGGCAGAACCACTATCCAGAATTAAATCCTACAAACATCCCAATAATTCAGGGAGAAAGGGGGAAAGGCTGCTGACCTGTTGGGAGAATCCAGTGACTAGACCTGTCCTTGCCCAGCTGATGCACCCCACTATCCACAGTGACCAGACCCCGGTTGCCCCACTGTTCCCTTAAAGGATTGCCCGCTGCTGCCCAGTGACAAGATCCTTGTCCCGCTGTCCAGAGACCCGGTCAGCTGTCCAAACTACGCTACCCAAGTGTATTTTGTAAGTCTCACCCTTCTTCAATATCAAAAAGCTGCATACACCACTCTGTTACCTTGCATTCTGTCCTATCCTATAAGAAATCCTATAAGTACCCTAGTAACTTCTTAAATTGTCAGAATCCTCTGTGTATCCTGTCCTTAGGAAAATCTGTGCTATTCTCCATGTGTAGCGTAATCATTTCCAAATCCTTTCAGACCGTTGTGTAAGTCCTTAGTACTAGTCTAAATAAATTGATTAATTTCCCATAGAGATGAACGCGGCATGAATAGGGTAACCCTGCAAATTAACCTCCTTGTGTACCATGTCTTTCTTTAATAATCTAGCCATTTAAAATATAGTTGCAGTAGAACAAATCAGTTTGCTAACAAAACCGAGTTTGCCCGTGAAAGTGTTTCCCTTCTCAAATCTGTTTTTCCTTTCCTTTAAAAAATCCCATACTGATACCCATCAAGAGTCACCCTGTCACTTTAGTATCATACCTGTTATGTGCCTTTGTACCTCATCCGTAAAATCAATTTCCAATTTTGACTGTTTAGCACATTGTAAGTTGTTTGCTTTCTTTAAACCCTTGAAAACTAAGAAATTTCAATTCTGCCACGTGTGATTTTTGCTGCACTGTTTCCTTCCCAAAGTCGATATTCTCACCAATATGAATGTTGTTTAGTAGCTTGCCTTGTAGCTTGTAAGTTTTCTTGCTCCTTTAGTAAAGCCACACTAATTCCTGTCTTATCCATTCAACCGCCCATGTAAAATAACTATTCAGTAATTCCAAATGCCATTTTGCTAATTTTTCAAGGGTTTTGAATCTGATTTTGGCCTCCCATTTAGGGGTGGTAGGTTGGATTTCCAATCCGATTTTTCCCTATTATACCTGACTGCTTGCTACTCCTCTCCACCTACACATGGTTAACAGGGGTTTTGAGTTAGTGTTGCAGGTGGAATTCCTAACAGTTGTGCCATTTGAAAGTATTACCCTGAAGGTAATCTATCTTTCATTCATTTTTGCATCGATGTGTCTGATGTGAGAAGGTTAAATTAAACGTACCCTATAATTTTGCTGTGTACCTATCACCACACTGGTGATTGCTGCCCAATACTGAATATGTTTGATTTCATTCAAAATTAAAAATAAATAAATATTTCATTATTACAAACCGGCGTGGTTCATGGCCCATGGCGACACAGGGTGTACGTCAAGTGGGGTGTGAGGCGGGCTGGCTGCCTTCTCAAAGCTGAATCAGGATTCAATAAAATTAAAAGTGTATAGTAGAAAGAGTCCAGGTCTGGAGTGTGTCGTGTCTTTAAATCTGTGACAAGATGGTGGCCAAGAGGATGGGTCATGGGGACAGACCTAAGCTAGGGTGCCAATCTGAAAAGACTGGAGGAGCAGACAACAAGCCCTTGAGTAGGAATGTGAGTCAGCCTGGCTAACATCGATGCTGGGAATAGCCTCACCAGAACTGCAGCGTTGTGCATCCCCTCGCCCGCTGGGGTCTGTGAAGGGAATGCTGGAGCCTCGCAGGCCCTCCAGACAATTTCAGACCACAGGGATTTCAAAACGCAGAAATTGTTTATTCAGCTGTATCAACACCAATTGATTCCTAAACTGATGTATGGATCGGCGTTCCTAGAGATTAATTCATATTGGTCAAAATTGAAAGCACTTGTGTAGAGAAAAGGTCTTGTGTTACCTCAACGTACCCTTATAGCCGTGATCAGGCACATACTGGGTCTGGTTTCACTACAGGCACGCTCTAGCTGGAGACTGTTGCTATTGTAAGACTAAGTTTTGTCACCCCTTTCTAGGAGTTTATTTATTATGCTTCAGGAGGAATTATTTGCCAAGGTGTTACTTAATTGCAAACCAGCTGTGACCGACTGTTAAGAGATTGGCTCATGGCGGAGGCGTTGCGCCTCCTGCACGGAACAACACAATAGAAATGCTTTGAAGCAGACTGGATCTCGAATAGAGAATTATTGATGCAATACCGTGTGTTTGATCATTTCAGATGGTATAATAAAGCCTTTGATATTGTTGTACCTTATCTGATCAAACACCCATCACATGGTTTTAGGAGTTCACTTTTAAGATTTAAATTGAACCTATTTCCGACTAAGGATATTTTAGCTTTGAGAGCTGGGATTCTGGAAACTGAGAGAACTTGCCTTCGCTGTAATAAATCCGTTGAAACTTTAAAACACTTATTCATGGAATGTTCATCAGTGCCTTGAGTCTGGAATCTAGTGTTTGGAAAATGTGTATGGAATATAGATTTTTAGTGCTATTGGGATTCTGGCAACGTATGTGAAATCTGAATGAACTGGATATTAATATTGCTGTTATTAGTTTTGTAAATCTTGTTTTGTTGTACATTTGTGCAGGCTTTTGTATTTGCATTTTGTGAAAGTTATAACTGAGGTGGATCTTTTATCCTTGATATGATTGTTTATGTGCTGGAACGAAGTGTGTATTTTAGGATGTGTGTAAATGTGAAAAGTTCCTCGGGAACTAAAACACATTACACGAAATACAGTAGAAGATGTTTTCTGCCCTTTTACACTAATGGAGATGTTGTTCCCATTTTTGTAGCAGGATCTTTTGGTCCCTTCTTTGCTAGAAGGCATTTTGTTTCCTTTCTTTGCTAGATGATACTTACTTATCTTTTCTGCTAACAGATGTGTTGTTTTCATGGTGGCTAGAAGATATTACATTTCCTGTCTTGCTAGTGAATATTTTGTACATTTTTTGCTGCAGGGTATTTTGATCCCTTTTTAACATTATTGTTCCTTTCGTTATTATTTGATGTTTTGTTCTCTTTTCTGCCAGCAATGTCTCATTCTTGTTTTCACGTGAAGATCTTAAGTTTCCTTTTCTTCTAGTGAATAATGTGTTATATTATTTTGCCAGGCAATGATATGGGCCCTCATTACGACCCTGGCGCAAAGCGAAAAACGATGGCGGTAAACGATTACCGCCATCGTCTTCCGCTCGTGCCGATTACGACCCGTGACCGCAAACTACGATGTCACTAGCGGCATCGTAGCTAACGCTGCCGCTGACTGCGCCAAGGGCGCGCGCACGTGAACATCCACACCGTACTTAGCGCCATGGCGGAAAGGTGCGGGAATGCCGACCCAAGCGAACATGCCCCTAACGCCATCACTCAGGCCGTTAAGTACCTTACCGCCATGGTGCAAATTACGCCATCGCGAACCAACCGTAAAGGGCCATGTAAAGTGAATGCAGCTGCCACAGGTGCACAGAAACAGCACAGGTGAAGGCAATACAGACACAGGAAGTACAAAAAGAGCACACCCCACCCCTTCCCACACCCAGTCACACTCCACAATGATACCAATAGGACTAGCAATGTTGGGGCTGGAGGACCTGATAGCAATGCGAGTGCTACAACAGCAACTACAACAACTACAACTACAACAACAACAACAACAACAACAACAACAACAGGCTGCACAGAGGAGACGCAGGAGGAGAAGGAGGGCAAGGCAGGCCCAGCAAGCCCCACCAGCACAGCCAGTGCCACCACGCAGGCAGCCCCCAATCCCACGCATCAGACCCAGCCCATTCAACCTCACCGCTGAGCAGATCCACACCCTGTACCGACTGGACCGGGACACCATCACCACCATTGTGGACATGATACACAACGACATCGTCAGCATGATTGATACACCCACTGCCACCCCCCCCCCCCCTACTGAAGGTAGTGTCCGTGCTCCACTTCCTGGCCACAGGCACCTACCAGCACACAGTGGGGCACTTGCATGGCATATCACAACCATTATTCTCGCGTACACTGATGCAAGTGCTCGATGCCCTCCTCAAGCACACAGATGACCACATCTCATTACCACGGTCTGCCCAGGAGATTGCCAACACCAAAGTGGGTTTCCATGCACTGGCCGGCATACCTGGTTGCATTGGTGCCATTGACTGCACCCATGTTGAATTGGTGGTCCCACATGCCATGGAGGTACCGTACTGCAACCGTAAACATTTCCACTCAATCAACGTGCAAATGGTCTGTGACTCCAACAGGATCATCACACATTGTTGTGCCAGATTCCCCGGATCAACCCATGATTCTATGATCCTTCGGAACTCAACAATACCACGCTACATGGAGCGACATGCAGGCCCAAGATCCTACCTACTCGGTGAGTCTAATGACATGAGCATGGAAATGCAAAGTGGGTGTTGAATGACGTACCAATGCATATTACATCTGGCAGATACAGGGGGGTGGGTGCAACTAGCAGTAGCCAGATCATTCCCTGTGGCAGCACTGACGTCAACAGAGAAGTGTACACATCATGAGTGCATCCCAAAAACGACACAACCATTTGCAAGTGCATAGTGCAAATTGTGGCCGCATTGACCCTAAAGAATAACACCAACATGCACGTCACCATGCACCAACTACTGAAAGGCCTGTCCCCCACAACTGCGCACAAAGGAGGCACATGACAGACAGGGACATCAATGCACCACTACAAGACCCACAAACTGTCCCCATTGACACCAGTAATGCTCACTGGGGTCATAATGAGCCAGACATCGATGTTGCTATCATGTGAGCTTCAAGCTCACAGGACACGTGCAAGGTCACATGAATGACGTCCTGAACGGACACAGTGGATGGCCACTCACAAGGCATTCGTCCCCCCTGCATTGTGTTTTAGCATGCAAAACAGTACATGAGAGCCATGAACACATACTGGTTGCACAGTGTAAATCCATATCCACAACTCCAATTGGTGCACAGTAACAGTCAGAATCAAGGCATGGTTGTGCGTCTTGTTCACATATCAATCTCGTTCATGACACATTCTTTTCTCACATTTTACAGGTGATGCGGGCTATCCCCTGAAGAGGTGGCTCCTCACACCAGTCCGGAACCCATCAAACCAGCATGAGGAGGACTACAAGCATAACCATGCACGTACCCGTGTGGTGATAGAGCATGCTTTTGGCCTACTGAAGGCACGTTTCCGCTGCCTCAGCAGGTCTGGCGGGGCACTCCTGTACCGCCATGAGAAGGTTGCAAAGATCGTCATGGCATGTGTCATGCTACACAATATGTGCATCAGACGAAACGTGCCTCTGCCCCCTGGCGCAGAACCACAACCACCTGATGATGGGGATGATGATGATGGGGAAGGGGCAGCACCTCAGGGAGGCAGCGATGCACAGGAGGGCCATATAATGCGTCAGAATGTCATTGACCGATACTTCTAGCACACACAGCGAGTGTGTGACATATGGATGGCACTTGGGGCACTGTGTGTGTCTGGTATGTCAACACTGTGGACTGTAACAATAAAGCACACATACGCAATGAGCAATGTCCACACTTTTAGTTTGTGAGAAAAGAAAAAGTGTATTGTACTACTGAATAGGTATAACAGTACCCCTCCCCCTCCCCCCTGCACACTCCAACACACCCAATACCCCCCTCCCCCCTGAACACTCCAACACACCCAATACCCCCCTCCCCCTCCCCCCTGAACACCCCAACACACCCAATACCCCCTCCCCCTCCCCCCTGAACACTCCAACACACCCAATACCCCTCTCCCCCTCCCCCCTGAACACCCTGCAAACATGTGACAGTGCCCGTGGTGAAATGAGTATAGTTCAGCACACTATTGACTGCCCCCTCTCCCGGAACCTGGGGCCCCCCTGCCTGTGCTCCTCAGGGTCCTGGATGACCTGCGGACGGGAGAGGCTTGTGCTGAACTTGCAGCCGAGGATGTACCGGGCTGCTCAGTACGGCATGTGTCCAGAATTGTCTGGATGAGCTGGCTCATCATCTGCCGCCCTGCAGCAAGTTCGGTGCAAATGTCCCTGCTGGCAGTTTGGATGGCAGCCCTGATGCCATCAGCACTCCTCTCCATGGCTGCACTGGTACTTACACATTCTGCTACATGCTGCGTGAGGAGTGTGCCCAGTGCTTCCTGCCTGTTGGCAATCTGCTCCAGCGACAGCTGGAATTCTGGCCCAATGGGGGGTGCCAATGGGGGACCAATGGGACTACTCCCATCTTCCACAACTCCCACTGGGCTTGGAGTTGCTGGCCATGAATTAGCTGGCGATGGGCCCTGGGTGTCATCTCCATGATGGCTGATTGGGGATAGGTGTGGTGAGTGCAGTTGTGTGTTGTGGTCAAGTCCGGTGTCATCCTCCACATCACTGTCGGAGCAGGCAGCGATGGCTGCAGTCTCCCCAACAGTACTGCTCCCTGCTGACGCATTGCCCTCAGTGGGCAACAGTGGGTGTGGTTGGGCTGAAGGTGCTGTCACGACCCCTTCCTTGGGGGACTTTGCTGCCCTGGGCTCTTCAGCCTGGCGTGGATTCTGCCTGGGTCCAGCAGAGGTGGATGCATGGTTCCCCTCTCCCACTTTCCTGGCCTTCTTGGCTGGGGTGCTGGTGCTGTCGTCCCTGCCAGTGTCCGATTGCGAGCCTGTGGTGGAGCAGAGGAGGGTGACTGTTATTGATGGTTCAGCGGACATTGAGCAGGCATTGTGAAGAGTGAAATGGATAGATGGTGGAGTTAGTAGCCCGTGACATACAGGTTGCCTCCCTTTAGGTTCGGTTTTGCATGCAGGTGTGTGTCTGCCTACTGTACAGTGTACATGCTGCATGTGCGCAGGGTGTGGCTCATCTGCTGATGTGTTGCGTCTGCCATATTGTGATTGTCACGTGCAAGTGTATCAGGGTGTCTTGCAAGGCTGGATATGAGGCACCTACCTGTGTCTCCAGATCTCGGGGCCCCTCTCTCCATCTCGCCGACACCTTCGATGCACTCAATGCCAATCAGAGAGGCACATGTCTCCTCCCATGGCTGCATCTTCAGTGGGGAGTCTGCTCCCCCGCCAGTTCCCAGGGCCAGGTTACGGTTGGCAGACATAATGCCCCGGACCCTGATCCGCAGGTCGTCCCATCTCTTGCGGCACTGTTTGGAGGTGCGTGGGGTGGTTCCAACAGCACTGACACGTTGTGCCACAAGTTCCCACACCTCCTTTTTGCGGCCTATGGCTGTTCGGGTCATCTCATTGGAGAAGACAACATCAGCCTTCTCCTGGAGCGTGTCTGCAAGCATTTGCAGTTCCTCTCGACTGAAGCGCTCCTGCCGCTGCCTGTCACATGCCTTCTTGACAACTTTAGGCATGGTTGGCTGTGGAAATGGGTGGGTTATGGGAATCTCAGGGTTTGAGGGTTGGTTGTGGTGTGGTTGGGTAGGATGGCAATGGATTGTGTTTTTTAAGATGGCCGCTGTGCTGTTTCCCGTTCCGCCGCGATTACGCTATTTCCCGTTCCGCCTAATTGCGGTCACCGCTAATTACGGTGACCGCTGACTACGGTCGGCGCAATGATGGGTGGCGGTAGGTCACCCTGCGCTGTTAAAGAGGGCGGTAAGGGCTGTTTACGGCATGGCGTAGTTTACGTTACCGCCATGGCGTAATGCTCGTGCGCGATGGGTCGTAATGTGGCGCTCTTATCGCCATCGCACCATGGCGTTAACGCTCATTACGCCATGGCGGTAATTTCTATCACTTACCGCCTGAGTCGTAATGAGGCCCATGGTCTTGTTTTTGCTGATGGTTGTTTGGTTTCCTTGCTTGGCTAGAGGATGTGCACTCTCTTTTGCACTATCAGATATTTTTTTCCCATTTTGGTTAAAAGATTTTAAGTTTGATTTACTGCTAAAGAAGACTTAGTTATTTTTTGATAGATGCTGTTTTTTCATATTTTTGCCAGAGCTTATTTTGTTTCCTTTATTTCCTAAAGGATATTTTATTTGCTTTCCGGCTACTGAATGTGTTGTTCGCATTATGTTTAGAACATTGTAAATTTCCTCTTCTGCTAGAGAACACTTTGTCATTTTTTGCTGGACGGTGTTTTACTCTCATTTTTGTCAGAGGTGGTTTTGTTTCCTTTCTTTCCTAAAGGATGTGTTGTTTGCTTTTCTGACAGTGGAAGTATGGTTCTCATTTTGATTAGAAGTTCTGATGTTTTCATTTTTGCTACTTACTATTTGGATCATGTTTTTGCTGTATAGTGTTTTCCTCCCCATTATGTTGATGGATGTTTTGCTTGTTTTTTCACTCGTGGGTGTTTTTCTACATATTTTTGCCAGAGGACGTTTGTCTCAATTCTTTGTTAGAGGTTGTTTTGTACATTTGGTGCAGTAATTTCCAAGCTGGGTAGTATTAGTGATACATTAGCAAAAGCTGCATTTACATTATATGAAGGAACCCACAATTGTGTAAAACACATCAGTGGTTATTGAGAATATTTTTAATTTAATTTCAGCTCACATAAAAAGCCACATGACCTTAACCAATGGCATGATTCAGAGCCTTGACTTGGAATTCCTTAAACTGAAAAATAAGTGTCTGGAGTAAGAAGCATCATCATTGGCTTGGGCTCAGGCTCCACAAGTGCCCTGAACCTGCAGGAAATTATATGTTTAACTCCCTGCAAGGTGTTTGTGAGTAAGCAGAGAGTTGTTGGGAAGGCTCTGTGTATGGGGCACGTGACAGAATAGGCCCATCTTCCATGTCATTTACTTGTCATTACCTTGGAATAGTTTTGGGAGACGTTTGTAACTGACAGCAGTGACTCACTTTTCAGCAATTTCGTCGATTTCTTTCATATTAGGACTCTCCTCACATGCGTTCCTCTGGATTGCGTCATTTCCACTCTCTAGCCGGGATGTGCCAGACCCAGATGACTATATTCTCTCCTTGCAAACTATAATGAGGCTTTAATTTGAGCTTCATTACTGAAATTAAATTGTTCAGGAGTAACTGCCCATTGACTTTCAACTTCTATAAATACTCATACGGTGCGTGAAAGAGGACACAGCAGCGCAACTTGTCTGGGTTCACGCATCCTGGGGAGTGGACCCTTGAATTTGAGCATTGGTTTGCTGTGAGGACCGCAGGCGATCATGGAGCGAGGACACAGGATGCTGGGGATGGCGCGGAGGATCAGCCTCATCGGTGTGGTTTTGTGGATCTGCTTGGCAGGTAAGCCCTTTTAAGCTTCACTAGGGCACAGGCGCCCAATTGAGTGGGCGATTACTTCGGCAAAGAGGGCAAGTGCCCTTACGCACCCCCACATCTTCTGCTTGAGGTTTGATTCAGAGTTTGGTTATATAGCTCCATGGTGTGAGGGCATGATGAATGCTGTGTATGTGAGAATTTATCCAACAAAAAGTAGAGGTGTCTGTATCTAGGACCCCTGGGGTGTACGCTGAGGGTTTGACCTGTCCCACTACATGAACCAGCAATCCCAGCGTGCACAGAAAAATGTAACACATGAGTAACTTCTCCATCGGTAAAATGCTCAGCATCAGACAATGCATGGACCCCTCTAAAACTATCCCCTCCCCACTAATACAGTCATCACTCAAAAAACAAGCAGGGCCCCCTCAGGCCTATTACTTCTAAGGACCACGCCGGGAGTCACTAAAACCAAAGTCATTACAGGAGGATATTTTACCTGCTGACTTATTAAAACAGGTCAGGTGCTACTCTTTCCCATTCCTCTGAATAGTGAATGCTTCACTCATGTTAGGGAGAATTCTCATAACAGGATAATTTCCCTTACCTATAGAGTCCCCCAGCAGCTTTGCTGGATTTCTGGGGTTTGTTTTTTACTCCTGCTAAGAGGGAGACTCCTTTTACCCTCACTCTTATGCATATGTGTGATGTGTGTTTGAGGCGATCTTTTTCCTTATGCGCTATGGAGTTTTTCTCACTCCATAGGTAACATCTTTTTTCATGTGTGTTACATGTGTGTTAAACTGACTACTGTCTCCCAGGGCATGCAAAGTTACCACTGACTTTGCTAGTCAATAGTTATGAACAAAACCAGTGCAAACCATCTTACTATGGAGGTACTGGGAAGGGTTAATAGTTTTTCCCTGGTGTTCATTTTCGAGAAGGTACTGTCCAGTCCCTATCTCAAAAGTTTCTGGCTGGTGGCAGCGGTTACTACCATTAATATTGTACCACAAATATTTTCCTATGGGATTTTCCCATTGTTCGAGGCTACCACTTTTTATGATAGCCTTTAACATACCGCCGGGTCATTTTATTATTAACTTTACTCCGGTGTTTTTTTTGCCAGATCTTTGATAATATTTCTTTCTCGTGTCTCGCTCTGTAATTCAAACCGAGGTCAGGGCCCTTCGTTCCTCCTTTAGGCGGGCTTCTGGACAGAAGACCTCCTTCAGGCGCCAGTGAGTCTAGGGTAGACAGGATGTGTGGGAAGGGGAGTAGGCACCCTGGACAGGGTTGCCTAAGCAACCCAAGTTGCACTCTGCCCTGATAGGCTATGCCGTTATGCCGCCAGGATAACCACCCTGCTGCGTGAGTGACAGCTAGGCTGTATGAAAGGTTTTTTTTCTGCATAAAAGCAGAGACCTGCGGACTGGAAGATAAGACGTCGCCACTGGACCTGAGAAATCCAAAGAAGAGAGAAGCCGAAGACATCTGCACTGACAGAACCACAGGCGAAGCCCTGCTGCAGATCCTCACCACTTTTCTCCGACGACAAGAGAAGATCACCACCTGCAAGAGCCTTCTTCCCTTGAGCTGGTGGGACCAACCAGTGTGCCAATCACCTTCTAGGACCTGCCTGGGCCGAATCGCCAGTGCAAAGCACAGGGGGACCGGATAGCCAGGCACCCGTCCACCACGACCGCTATTTAAAGGAGCGTACCTTTTATTCCGTTTTGGCATCACCGCGGCCAGCTTCATCCCTGGGCAGTGCAGTAACTCGAACCTTCCTCCACGACGAGAGCCTCTCTTCCTCTGCTGGATCTCCCGAACTGCAGGAATTGCCAGGAACTACCGCCACTGCCGGAGCCTCTTCCCCTTTTAAGGTACATTGTTCCGCCAGGCCTCCAGTTTCGTTGGGTACTGCTAAAGGTGTTTTAAATCCTTTACTTACCTTCTGGGCTGGCCATCACGTTGTTTTAACATTATATTTTTACCTTCTGCACCCTCCTTTTCAATTGTTAAACAAAGACTTGACTGCAGCTACTACAACCGTTTGAACGTGGGCACTTTTCCTTGTGTCACTGACTCTGGCACAGGCCTATTGACTCTGGCTAATTCTGTTACAACTGCCTTCTCTAGATTGCTTTTCATTAAAAAATGTATTGGTGCACCTAAACTCTTATAACCACCTTTCTTTCCCCTTCATATATTGTTGAAGTGCCATTTTGCCATTTTAGGATGGTTTGTACTAGTTCTGTTAGTAAATGTAGGTCTAGTAAAGCCAATGGTGACTTTACATGCCCGGGGAGACAGTAGTCAGTATGGAGTCTATGGTGGGTGTCCGCTCGGACGCCCCAGTGCTAAGGCACGTAGGGTGCGGTGTAACACATAGAAAAATATATGAGACCCTATGGAGTAAAAGACCCCATAGCCCATAGAACACATTGACATTCAAAGGATTACACACATACATGTCCAAGAGCGGGAGAAAAGAGTCCCACTCTTGGCAGGATGGAAAAAAACAAACTCCAGAAATCCAGCAAAGCTGCTGGGGGACTCACTAGGTTAGGAAATTCAGCCTAAACAGAGAATTCTCCCTAACACTCGCCCCCCCCAGACTAAGGGACAGGAGGATTTAATCCACTCCTGGATGAATCTCATACCTCTAGTCGATGACATACATCCTAGAGAGATCATCAGCATTTTGGTGGTGACACCCTGACCTGTGCTCAATGGTGAAATCAAACCCTTGCAGGCAGATCGAGCATCTCAGTAGTTTTGGGTTTTCCCCTTTCATTTGCATTAACCATCTCAAGGGTTGGTGGTCAGTCTGAATAACGCAAGTAGAACCACACAAGTACGGCCTAAACTTCTTCAGAGCCCACACGATAGCAAAGCACTCTCTTTCGATTGTTGCCCACCTTGTTTCAGGATCCTTCAGCTTGCGGCTGATGAAGCAAACGGGGTGCTTCCTACCTTTCCCATCCAGTTGACTGAGTACGGCACCTATTCCTACATTTGAAGCATCTGTCTGCACAATGAAGTGTTGGCGGTAATCAGGAGCTCTGAGTACTGGGGCTTGGCAAAGAGCCTTTTTCAGGTTTTCAAAAGCCTGATTGCACTCCTCGTTCCATCTAACCTTCTTAGGAAATTTGGGCGAGGAGATGACATTCAGTGGAGAAGCTATGGTCCCATAGTTCTCTATGAAATTCCTGTAATACCCAGTGAGGCCTAGGAAGGCTCTCACTTGGGTTTGAGTAGTCGGTGTTGTCCAATTTTGCACAGCTTCAATTTTACTGAGCAAAGGCCTTATTTCTCTACCTCCTAACTCATGTCCAAGATAGACTACCTTACTCTGTCCAATTTGGCATTTACTCGCCTTTATGGTCAGATTGGCTCGTCCAAAAGCCTGCAAAACATCTCTCAGGTGGGTTACATGTTCTTCCCAGGAATTGCTGAACACTGCGATGTCATCCAAGTATGCCATGCAGAAGTCCTCCATCCCATTCAGAACCTGGTTTACCACCCGTTGAAACGTAGCAGGTGCATTCTTCAATCCGAAAGGCATTACCTTAAACTGGTATAAGCCAACAGGGGTAGAAAATGCAGTTTTCTCCTTGGCATGGTCTGTCAGGGCTATTTGCCAATAGCCTGACGTCAAGTCAAATGTGCTGAGGAACTTGGCGGCGCCAAGTTTATCCACCAACTCATCTGTTCTTGGCAAAGGGTGGGCATCAGTCTTGGTGACTGCATTAAGAGCTCTATAATCCACGCAGAATCTAAGTTCTTTAGATCCGGCCTTTGGTACTAACACAACTGGGCTAGACCTTGGACTAGTAGAGGGCTCTATTACCCCGAGATCAAGCATCTTGCTGACCTCACCTTTGATGTGGGTTCGTACGTTCTCTGACATTTGGTATCCTCTGCTTTTGACTGGCAGACAGTCACCAGTGAGTATGTCGTGCTGGCTCCAAGGGGTCAAGCCTGGTGAAAGCGAGAACAGAGAGGCAAATTGATTCAACATAGATTTGCACTCTTCTTGTTGCTCGGGTGTCAGATTGGAGGAGAGATTTACTCCTTCAATTTTTTCATCTAAAGGTAAGCCTCTGAGGAGATCCGGAAGAGCTTCACTCTCTTCTTCTTCCTCGGATGATGCTAGAAGCAACGCTCCTACATCAGGTCGTGAGACATACGCTTTAAGTCGGTTGGTGTGAAAGACTGTCGGAGCCTCCTTGGGATTGCCCAAGTCCACCAGATAGTTGACCTCTCCGAGTTTACCCACAACTCTGAAGGGTCCCATCCACTTGTCTTGCAAGGCCCTCTGCCTTGTTGGGATCATAACGAGAACGAGCTGGTCTTGAGCGAACTCAACCATGTTAGCGTTTTGATCGTGCCAGTGCTTGACCAATGCTTGTCCAGCCTTCAAGTTATCGCTTGCTTCCGTCATCATGTGTGACATTCTCCTCCGGAGACCTATCACGTAGTCAGTCACTCTGTCTGGCTTGGGGGAAGGAGCACTCTCCAACCCCTCCTTAATCAGGGCCAATGGACCTCTGACGGGATGACCATAGAGTAGTTCGAAGGGAGAGTAACCTACTCCCTCCTGAGGGACTTCTCTATAAGCAAAGAGAAGGCATGGCAGTAGAAGGTCCCACTTACGCTTAAGGGGTTCTTCTAAAGCACCTATCATGCTCTTCATGGTTCGGTTGAACCGTTCTACCAACCCATTGGTTTGTGGGTGGTACGCTGTTGAGAACTTGTAAGTAACTCCATAGGTTTTCCACATGGCTTTCATGTAGTGGGACATAAAGTTTGACCCCCCGTCAGAGATTACTTCCTTAGGAAACCCGACCCTAGTAAAAATACCAAGGAGGGCCTTAGCCACAGCCGGAGCTGTAACAGTCCTCATAGGAATTGCCTCAGGATAACTAGTAGCATGGTCTACTACAACAAGTATAAACCTGTTGCCTGAGGAGGTTGGAGGATCAAGGGGACCAACAATGTCAATCCCTACTCGCTCAAACGGGACTCCCACGACTGGGAGAGGCACTAAAGGTGCCACATTCTTGGAGCCAACCTTACCAGAGGTCTGGCAGGTGTGGCAGCTCCTGCAGTGTTTTTCTACTTCGGCCCCCATCTTTGGCCAATAGAAGTAGAGCGAGAGCCTTTCCTTAGTCTTCTTGAAACTCAAGTGACCAGCCAAAGGAATCTTGTGGGCTACCTGCAAGAACTTGGTCTGTTCACTTGGGGTACTACAAGTCGTTTGTAGTCTCCAGGTGCAGACTCGGTCGGTTAACTGTAGAAGAGGCCATCTTCCCAGTGCAACCTGTATTTCCCAGGATCTTGCCCTTCAGCCTGAGCTTCTGCCTGGTGGCGAAGACCTTCCAGAGTTGGACATTCCTTCTGTCCCTTACTGAAGTCTGCCCTCCTGGGTCCACCTTCTGCCAGTAAAGACTGCAGCTCAGGATGGTCAACAGGATCCAGATCTTCAATGAGTTCCTGGCCTTCCATTAGCTCTTCCTCAGAGTCTAATTCTACCAGACAGGGTTGTACCTCCCTCTCAGCCTCGGCTGGAGGTGGAGTTACGGGTGTAACTTTGGACAACCGCAGGGAAGTCCCTGTTGGCTTCACTGGAATGCTGGCTGCTGGTTTCAGGATAGAAGTCTTAGGTTTCCCTTTCGCTTCTGATTTCTTGGAGACAGCGGCCGACAATTCCAGTGGAGCAGGAGTGATTTCTTTCTTCATCATCTCCTGGAGAGTACCGCGCATGGTCCTCTCTCTTGCGGGTCTGGTTAGCTCCTGTAACCGTTTACTAGGAGGTCTGGGAGTATGCGATACAACTCCGAGAGTTTTCAAATCGTTACCCAACAGTGCGCGTCCTGGTACCTCGCTCTGTATGCTGACAGGTATCTTCACAGTCATGTTGTTACACTGGATGAGAACTGGTAATTGGGGAAGCATCTGCAAAGGCCCTCCAGCTAACTTGGTGAGGCGTTTGGGTGCCTTAGCAACATCCTCAGCCTGAAAAAATGATTTATCACCACAGTTATGCTGGCCCCAGTGTCCCTAATAGCAGAAGTCTCCTGACCATTCACCTGGACACTGTCCTTATAATACTCCTTAGTATTATCGGGGATAGAATTATAGACATCTAAATTCTGTTGTTCCCACAACCCCAAAGATACTAAAGAAACGCTGGCTGAGACTCCAATGGGTTCGTCAGCTAGCAGTAGAAAGTTTCCACTTGCCATTTGGACTTGCTCCTCTGGAGCGAAGGCTAAGGAGACAAGCTGGACCCCTGACGGTTTACCCTTATATCTGGGATCTCCTTTCACGTGGTCAGTCGAGCCACAAACAAAGCATTTACCGAATGCTTTCTGGAATGGTGGCTTGTTCTGACCTCCTTCCGGTTTGGCACCAGAAGGTACACTATTCTGCTGTGGTTTTCCTTGTGGCTTACCCTTATGGTTTTGTTTGGGGCCCTCTTTGGAATTTGAGTTATTAGAATTCTCTTTTGAGTCTTTTTAGGCTGTTTTCCCTCATCCTTTTTCTGAGTTGCCCCAGAATCCTTATGAGTAGCCCTGTTGGCAACCCATATGTCAGCAGCCTTAGCTAGCTTCCGGGAATCCAATTCCTTCGAATCAGCCAAGTGCTGTCTGAGCTCAGGAGAACAGGCATCATAAATAGACTCCAACATAATAAGATTCCTCATACCCTCATAAGTGTTCACTTTGTTACCCTTAATCCATCCCTCTAAGTTTTTCAACCCTTCACTCACCCAGGTAGCCCAAGGGGTACCATCATGCTTTTTGAGGGTTCTAACACTCTTAAGATACTGGGAAGGGGTCTTCCCGAATCTAGCTATTAAAGCTAGTTTCACACTTTCGTAATCTGTCTTATCCGCCTCCCCCAACTCCATTATCACATCAGTCGCAACAGGAGGGAGCCTAGAGAACAATCAGGGAAGTAAATCATTCCCGGTGATGTCCTGGAGCCCATGATTGTACTCAAACAGTTTTATCCAATCCAACACATCCAATCTCGGTTTATACATACCCACTAATTCCTTCGGCATCTGGGGTCTTTTGGGACTGGAACTCCTAGAGGAACCAGAGGAGAGAGAAGCATTTTCCATAGACAACTTTTTCATCTCTAACTCGTGATTAAGTTCTATTTCCCTGAGTCTTAACTGAGCTTGCTTCTGCTCAGCCTTGGCATTCATCCGTCTGATCTCGAGCTCTTGGTTTCGTTCAGATTGAGCCAAGAACCGTTTGTATTCTAATTCGAGCTTCATTTTTTCAAGTTCAAAATAAGCAGGGTTACTTGTGGGACCTGGTATGGGCCCCGTAGGCACAGCTGGTAAGGCAGGTAGAGGAGCAGGGGAGACAGGTTCGTTAGCCTCTCCGTCCTCTTCAGCCTCTTCATCGCTAAAATCAGAATTACGATTTAGATCAACACCATCACTGTTATCTACATTTGCTGAGAAATTGGTTCCTCTGAACCAGTACCCAGACTTTGGTTCGCCAGCAATCTCTCTATTAGTTCTAATTTCTTGCCTCTTACAGGAAGATTCTCTTGCCTACAGAGAGCTCGCAAACTCTCAGTATTTTCACCTGACAAGGACTCTTGACTGTAAGTTTCCATCGCAGACATGTTTTTGAAAGTTGCTTTTTAGTGCTAAGCTTTGTGGTTAGTTATCCTAAAGAGTCGAAAAGCACTCTAAACTGTATACTCGATACAAATCCCACCGCTGTACACCAGTGTTAGGCGGAAACCTGTGCAGTTCCCTCTGGGAGCACTGCAAAAGATTTAGGCCTACAGGTGCTTGGCAGTAAACCCACTTGGTAGCAGTCTGCACCACACAGATTCACTGTTGGTAGCTGTGGCTGAGCAGTCAGACTTCTCTCAAGAAGAGTTAAGCAGTATGTGGAGTATACAAGATAGGGCAATTCTTCCCAGCAAGACAAGCAAACACGCAACGAGGCTTAGTGTAAAGATATTAAGGTATTTATTTATAACGAAACATCTATCAAAAACACTATAGCACTATCACGGCAAACAAATCAAACACAATTACTCTACGAAGAAGAAACAATCAATCCCCCTAGCAATATTTCGATAAGTCTAGGTTTTACCAGCACCACTTATTTACAGACAGAGGTGTATGCCTCAACCTAGATGGCACTCTAATATTAGTTAGGACGGGAGAGAAAAATAGGCAGGTTATGAAAGCAACACAGTTCAATACTCCACGGGAAAAATGCAAGGCAACAAGGCAAGAATCACAATAGATCATAAAGTTCAGAGGCCAGGCCCACCCGGTGAGAGGCAAGGCGATATGTCCCAAAAGTCTCTAGTGGAAATGCATTTGAGTCTTTGTAGCAAATTGTTATCGGCAGAGTGAACTAGTTCAGAGGATTAAGACACCTCACTCGAACCTATCGAAAGGGAAGCCAGGCGGACACAGTACCTTGTTGTGGAGGGCAGCTCCGGCGGGGGCAGTTGTTCCTGGTGGTGGATGCACGTCGGGTCTTTGCCAAGAGTAGAGATGTTCTCGTCGTCGAAGAAAAGTGAAGTCCGGTGCACCACCAGGGAAGAGACCAGCTGCGGAGTGCTCCGTCACAAGGCACCACCTTTCGGTCGCGGTACAGGGGTAGTGGCTATCCGGTTGCCGAGGTGCTCTGCACGGGCAATTCGACCACTGCGTCCTGAGGCAAATAAAAAGCAAAGGGGGACTGGTTGTTCCCACCAGTCAGGGGAAGAGACTGTCCGGCAGGGAGATCTCTGTCGTCGGGAAGTGGTGAGTCGGTTCCGCAGGGCTCCACCCGAGGTGTCGTCGTGCAGGTCGGCTCAGCGTTACCCTCGTCGGATTCTTAGGTCCTGTGGCGACTTCTGAAGATCCAGTCCCAAAAGCCCTGCTTTTATGCAGAAAACCCCCATTCATTCAGCCTAGCTGTCAATCAACACATGCTAAGTGGTGAGCGGGGAGGCTCACCACTTGGGCCAATCACTCCAGAGTGCGACCGGAGTTGGCAAGGCAACTCGGTCCAGGGTGCCTAAACCCCCTCCCACACCCCTGTGGTAACCCAGACAGAATGGCACCACTTTGGAGGGTCTCTGTACAGAGCCCGCCAAAAGTGGACAAAGGGCTCAACCTTTGGTTTAGGAGTCACAGAGACGAACACAGGTGCCATTTTAAAAAACGAGTTCTGGCAGAAAATACCATCCGATAAACTTATTTACAATAAGTAGACCGGTGGTACGTTGGAGATTAACGAGGAAAAGTATCAATCTCCAACAATGGGACGAATCCCATAGGGTTAGGTTCGGGGTCGAACATAACAAGTAGTTTCCACTGCCACCAGCCAAAACTCGACGAGGGGGGACGGGACAGTGCCCCCTCGAGTAACAGATCCAGGAGTAATCGAATTACCCCTACTAGTACGTCCACAATAAGATGGTTTGTACTAGTTCTGTTAGTAAATTTAGTTCTAGTAAATCCAATGGTGACTTTACATGCCCGGGGAGACAGTAGTCAGTCCCTGGGTATGGAGTCCATGGTGGGTGTCCGCTAGGACGCCCCAGTGCTACGGCACGTAGGGTGCGGTGTAACACACATAGAAAAACATATGAGACCCTATGGAGTAAAAGACCCCATAGCCCGTAGAACACATTGACATTCAAAGGAATTACACACATACATGTCCAAGAGCGGGAGAAAAGAGTCCCACTCTTGGCAGGATGGAAAAAAACAAACTCCAGAAATCCAGCAAAGCTGCTGGGCGACTCACTAGGTTAGGAAATTCAGCCTAAACAGAGAATTCTCCCCAACAGTCTGAATCCTCACCTCTCCATTGGGTCGCCTCCAAGCGTTCTCATCTCTCTGTTCTGAACTGGTCCAATCTTTCTATAACAATTTGCGACAAAGACTCGAAGTGCATTTCCACTGTGATACTTTCTGGGACATATCGCCTTGCCTCTCTCTGAGTGGGCCTGGCCTCTGAACTTTGCGATCTACAGTGAACCCTGCCTTACTTGCCTTGCATTTGTTCGTAAAAGTGCTGGTACCGAGTTGATTTCATACCCTGCTTTTCTCTCCCGTCCTAACGAATACTAGAGTGCCATCTAGGTTAAAGCATTCACCTCTGTCTGCAAATAAGTGGTGCCGTTAAACCTAGACTTGTCGAACTATTGTTAGGGGGATTGATTTTTCTAATAGTAATTGTGATTGAAGTGTTTACCGTATTAGTGACCGAGTGTTTTGCATAGATGTGTTTTATAAATAAATAACTATATATCTTTACACTGAAGCCTTGTTCCGTGTTTGCTTGTTCTACTGTGTAAATTGCCCTATTTTGTATACTCCACATACTGCCTAACTCTTCTTGAGGGAAGTCTGACTGCTCAGCCACAGCTACCAAGTGAATCTGTGTGGTACAGACTGCTACCAAGTGGGTTTACTGCCAAACACCTGTAGTCCTAAATATTTTGCAGTGGTCCCAGAGGGAACTGCACAGTTTTCCGCCTAACACACTTACTCCTCCTTCCCTTCCCCTTGCACTTTCCCCTTCCCTGTCCCCTGCACTTGCACATTCTCAATGTCACTGGTCCCAGTAAGATCATTATTTTGTCCTCCCTTGTAACCCTCCTTTGCCTCGTCGTGCCCTGAAACACTTGTGTATGGTTGAGATATAAATAAAATATTATATCATATCATATCATTCATCCTTCAAGAAGCCCAGAAAATACCCACCTCAGGCCCGGATTACCTCGCCGACTATGGGCGGATCAATAGACTTCCATTTCTTGAAAAATCATTGAGAAAGCTCTGGCGAACCAATGCCTTGATCCAATCACCCAATAAGGTCTGTACCATGACAACCAATCAGGATTCGGAACAGAAGGTAGGGGGGAAACCGCAACCATCCAGGTCATAAACGATGCGCTCCACTTCATGGACAATGGAAACCCCGCCTCCTGGTCCTCCATGACCTCTCTGCTGCGTTCGACACAGTCGGCCATGACACACTGAAGAGCCTTACCACTAACAGAATGGGGTTCCAGCACAGTAGCCACCCGGTGAACCTCCTGCCTCTCAGGGAGTTATACCCAGAAGTACAGATGGGCACCTCCAGGCTGGACCATTGCTCCTCCCAAAAAGTTCAACCATCGCCCAGTGATTTTCAACCTCTCTCTGGAGCCAGAGGGGTCTCTTCCTGGGGACCCAAACATCTCAGCTCACAAACCCAATGGAACACTAGCTCCTTTGCTCCTGCTTCAAGCATGCACAGCTTATTCCCAAGGGACTCTGGGTAAATGGGACCCCTGTGACTAATGCCAGCAGGATGTGTAGACCTGCATCACTCAGTGCCCGGTGGTCCCAAGAGTCAGCTCTCTCTCATCAGGATCAGGAGGCTACTGCACCTGGGCCCTCCTCCCCCCTGGACTGCAGTAACCACAATGCTATGCTCTGTTTAGGGAGGCCCTGTTATTCTCCCACTCCTAGGCAGTCCAGGGTGTTCCAAATGTTCTCCTGTGGAGTAACAACCCCATTTCTACCCTAAGATGAAGAGGGCCTTTTCATAAACGGTAATCCTCCTTGCCCTCTCCTCTGATAGCCTCTGCTCCCACTGCCTCACCTCTTTCCACTGTCTACTGTTAGTCCCGCCTTCTCTGCTCTTAGGGCTGATGTGTTGTTTCCTCATCCCCACCCTTCAGGAAGACCTTCTATTGGCCCCACTGATCTGCTCCCCCCTGCAGGGTAACTTCAAGCCTTATAATCAAGCATTGCTTTTTAATTTACCAAACCCCCATTAAGAGTTGCTCTCTCGCCTCACTGAGATTCCATCCTCTACTCTACGTTCTCGGTGATCGATTATCAGTCCTTATTCTTCTCACATATCTGCATGCCTCTCTGACTCTCCACTGTCCAGAATACCTCCATGTTCACCCAGGATTTCCCCCTAGTCCTGTGTACAGCCACACTCTGCTCCCATTTTAGGTCCACTCTCCTCCCCACTGTCACCCATCATCTGCACTGGCCTTCATGCAGGTGCCCACTTACCTTCTGGAGCACCTACCATTTCATGGGCTCTCTTTATCTTTCCAAGTCTTTCATGCTTCTCTTCATGTGTCTATCCCCTGTGGTTCACGATTGCTCTGAACGCTTTCAATCACTAGTGCTAGCAGAGATTGCAATAAATAAATACATAAAGGGGTGTTTCAATTGCACAGGGGATCTGCTTCTGTATCCCGAATCCGAGGATCGTGATTACCAACTGGGACATTTTCCAGGGCCTTGACTGACCCTTGTTTTTTCTTTCTGCAGGTTCTCAAGTCTCCAATGCACAGTCAACCACTGTTGCCACCACTGCTGCCACCACTGCAGCCACCACTGCTGCAACTACTGCTGCCACTACTGCAGCAACAACAGCTGCCACCACTGCTGCCACTACTGCTGCCACCACTGCAGCAACAACAGCCGCCACCACTGCTGCCACTACTGCTGCCAATACTGCTGCCACCACTGCTGCCACCACTGCTGCAACTACTGCAGCAACAACAGCCGCCACCACTGCTGCCACTACTGCTGCCACTACTGCTGCCACCACTGCTGCCACCACTGCTGCAACTATTGCAGCAACAACAGCCGCCACCACTGCTGCCACTACTGCTGCCACTACTGCTGCCACTACTGCTGCCACCACTGCAGCAACAACAGCCACCACCACTGCTGCCACTACTGCTTCCACTACTGCTGCCACCACTGCTGCCACCACTGCTGCAACTACTGCAGCAACAACAGCCACCACCACTAATGCCACCACTGCTGCCACCACTGCTGCAATGACTGCAGCAACAACAGCCGCCACCACTGCTACCACTACTGCTGCCACCACTGCTGCCATCACTTCTGCCACCACTGCAGCAACAACAGCCGCCACCACTGCTGCCACTACTGCTGCCACTACTGCTGCCACCACTGCTGCCACCACTGCTGCAACTACTGCAGCAACAACAGCCACCACCACTGCTGCCACTACTGCTGCCACCACTGCTGCCACCACTGCTGCCACCACTGCTGCAACTACTGCAGCAACAACAGCCACCACCACTGCTGCCACCACTGCTGCCACCACTGCAGCAACAACAGCTGCCACCACTGCTGCCACCACTGTTGCCACCACTGCTGCCCCTACTGCTGCCACTACTGCTGCCACCACTGCTGCCACCACTGCAGTAACAACAGCTGCCACCACTGCTGCCACCACTGCTGCCACCACTGCAGCAACAACAGCCACCACCACTGCTGCCACCACTGCTGCCACTACTGCTGCCACCACTGCTGCCACCACTGCTGCCACCACTGCTGCAACTACTGCAGCAACAACAGCCGCCACCACTGCTGCCACTACTGCTGCCACCACTGCTGCCACCACTGCTGCCACCACTGCTGCAACTACTGCAGCAACAACAGCCACCACCACTGCTGCCACCACTGCTGCCACCACTGCAGCAACAACAGCTGCCACCACTGCTGCCACCACTGTTGCCACCACTGCTGCCCCTACTGCTGCCACTACTGCTGCCACCACTGCTGCCACCAACACAGCAACAGCAGCTCCCACCACTTCTACTACCACAACTACAGCAACAACTGTTCCCACCACTACTGAAACCACTACTACAGCAACAACAGCTCCCACCACTACTGCCACAACTACAGCTAGTACTACAGCAACAACAGCTCCCACCATTACTGCCACCACTACAGCAACAACAGCACCCACCACTGCTGCCACCACTACTACAGCAACAACGGCTCCCACCACTTCGGCCACCACTACTACAGCAACAACAGCTCCTGCCACTACTGCCACCACTAGTACACCAACAACAGCCACCACCACTGTTGCCACAACTACTGCTACTACTACAGCAACAACAGCTTCCACCACTACTACCACCACTACTACAGCAACAACAGCTCCCACCACTACTGCCACAACCACAGCAACAACCGCTCCCACCACTACTGCCACCACTGCTGCTACTACTACAGCAACAACAGCTCCCACCCCTACTGCAACCACTGCTACTACTACAGCAACAACAGCTCCCACCACTACTGTCACCACTACTCTCACAACCACAGCAACAGCTCCCACCACTACTGCCACCACTGCTGCTACCACTGCAGCAACAACAGCTCCCACCACTACTGCCACCACTGCTACTACTACAGCAACAACAGCTCCCACTACTACTGCCACCACTACTGCCACAACCACAGCAACAACAGCTCCCACCACGACTGCCACCTCTACTACAGCAACATCTCCCACCACAACTGCCGCCACTACTACAGCAACAACAGCTCCCACCACTACTGCCACTACTGTAACTACTACTACAGCAACAAGTGCTGCTCCCACCACTACAGCTACAACCACAACAACATCTCCCACCACTTCCGCTACCACTACAACAGCAACAATTGCCCCCACCACTACTGCCACCAGAGCTACTACTGCAGGGACAACAGCTCCCACCACTACTGCCACAACCACAGCAACAACCGCTCCCACCACTACTGCCACCACTGCTGCTACTACTACAGCAACAACAGCTCCCACCCCTACTGCAACCACTGCTACTACTACAGCAACAACAGCTCCCACCACTACTGTCACCACTACTCTCACAACCACAGCAACAGCTCCCACCACTACTGCCACCACTGCTGCTACCACTGCAGCAACAACAGCTCCCACCACTACTGCCACCACTGCTACTACTACAGCAACAACAGTTCCCACTACTACTGCCACCACTACTGCCACAACCACAGCAACAACAGCTCCCACCACGACTGCCACCTCTACTACAGCAACATCTCCCACCACAACTGCCGCCACTACTACAGCAACAACAGCTCCCACCACTACTGCCACCACTGCTATAGCAACAACGGCTCCTACCATTACAACACCTACTACTACAGTAGCAATAACTCCCACCACTACTGCCACCACTGCTGCTACCACCACAGCAACAGCAGCTCCCACCGCTTCTACTACCACAACTACAGCAACAACTGTTCCCACCACTACTGAAACCACTACTACAGCAACAACAGCTCCCACCACTACTGCCACAACTACAGCTACTACTACAGCAACAACAGCTCCCACCATTACTGCCACCACTACAGCAACAACAGCACCCACCACTACTGCCACCACTACTACAGCAACAACGGCTCCCACCACTTCGGCCACCACTACTACAGCAACAACAGCTCCTGCCACTACTGCCACCACTAGTACACCAACAACAGCCACCACCACTGCTGCCACAACTACTGCTACTACTACAGCAACAACAGCTTCCACCACTATTACCACCACTACTACAGCAACAACAGCTCCCACCACTACTGCCACAACCACAGCAACAACCGCTCCCACCACTACTGCCACCACTGCTGCTACTACTACAGCAACAACAGCTCCCACCCCTACTGCAACCACTGCTACTACTACAGCAACAACAACTCCCACCACTACTGTCACCACTACTCTCACAACCACAGCAACAGCTCCCACCACTACTGCCACCACTGCTGCTACCACTGCAGCAACAACAGCTCCCACCACTACTGCCACCACTGCTACTACTACAGCAACAACAGCTCCCACTACTACTGCCACCACTACTGCCACAACCACAGCAACAACAGCTCCCACCACGACTGCCACCTCTACTACAGCAACATCTCCCACCACAACTGCCACCACTACTACAGCAACAACAGCCCCCACCACTACTGCCACTACTGTAACTACTACTACAGCAACAAGTGCTGCTCCCACCACTACAGCCCTAACCACAACAACATCTCCCCCCACTTCCGCTACCACTACAACAGCAACAATTGCCCCCACCACTACTGCCACCACAGCTACTACTGCAGGGACAACAGCTCCCACCACCACTGCCACCACTGCTCCCACCACAACAGCAACAACAGCTCCCACCACTACTGCCACAACTTTTGCTACTAGTACAGCAACAACACCTCCCACCACTATTGCCACCACTGCTACTACTACAACAACAGCTCCCACTACTACCACCACCACTACAGCAACAACAGTTCCCACCACTAAAGCAACTACTACTACAGCAACAACTCCTACCACTACTACAGCAACAACAGCTCCCACCACTACTGCTACCACTACAACAGCAACAACAGTTCCCACCACTACAGCAACTACTACTACAGCTACAACAACTCCTACCACTACTACAGCAACAACAGCTCCCACCACTACTGCTACCCCTACAACAGCAACAACAGTTCCCACCACTACAGCAACTACTACTACAGCTACAACAACTCCTACCACTACTACAGCAACAACAGCTCCCACCACTACAGCAACTACTACTACAGCAACAGCAGCTCCCACCACTACTGCCACCACCACAGCATCTACTACTACAGCAACAACAGCTCCCATCACTACTGCCACCACTACAGCAATTACTGCTTTGACCTCTACTGCCAGCACTCCTGCAACAACAGCAGCAAACGGTGGGTCCACCACTACAGCCGGTACTGGTGTTACCACGTCTACCAGGTTGTGAGCATGAGACACTAAGGGAAGCTCTCTGGGCCAGGTGCAGGGAATTCTGGGAAGGGGCAGACAATCAGAGGTGCATGGAAGGGTCTAAGACGTGAAATGGGGGCAGGTGGGGGCCGACCCTTTATACACAAAAGGGATCAGATGCGATGTATTCCAGGGTTTCATACTCCAGGCAAAGAAGAATAAACTCTATTGGACTATTATACCTCAGTGCCATGAGTCCCTGCCCCAGTGTGAATTTTTTTTAAAATTTTTAAAAGAAATATATTTACATAGCACTGACTGCCCACGGGCATCGGGGTGCTTACAAAAAGACATATACAAGCTCAAGATAGAGCCAGAATAGGCGACGGGACGGCAGACAGATTTATTCCAGTTAGCTGATTCAGAGTGGCCTAGACGAGGGATTACTTGAAGAGCTCTGTTTTGAGTTTTTTGCGAAAGACCAGAAGGTTGGACTCCAATCTAAGGTGCTTAGGTAATTTGTTCCAGTTGGAGGCTGCTCGGTTCGGGAAAGCTCTGCCCAAGTCGAGTTCTTTCTTGAATTTCAGGGGTGTTATCAATCCATTTGCCTCTGATCTTAATGACTAACTGTCTCTTCCTTTCATTCACAGTGTCTGGAGTACTTGGCGCAGGGCAGGGCCTGCCCCCCGGGGCAATCGTTGGCATCAGCTTGCTGAGTGCCCTTTGTGCAATTCTCCTACTTTTGGCAGTCCTTGCGGTAAGAAGAGGAAATCTAACTCATCTTTCTCTGTGTACATTCTTGCCCTCATTGACCTTTGAGACCTATACAGGAAGGCAAGAGAGAAGACTGCACTTCCGGGAAGCTTGGGGGCCGTAACAAGTCTAGCAGCAAACCCTTGAGAGGCAGGGTCATCGCGACAAGCAGCTCACAGATTTAGGAGTACTAGAAAAGGAAAACGTCATTGCATGAAGGAGAAGGGTCTCCAAAGGGTTTAATACTTTGTGTTTCCACAGGCTTCCCAGTGTGTCTGGCTACCCAGCATGCACCTCTCCTCAGTCCTCCTTTCTAGCCATGGAAAGTGGCACTTTCAGGGGAGGAGTGTGCCTGGACACTTCCCTCACTATTCTGCTGCACGAGGCCACTTTGGCCTTGCCACCTGGGACTAAATACCCACCCAGCAGCCAATATATTCTAGCTCTTTTGGCTCGGGATAAGGTGTAAGATCTTGCAACTAATTCTTTTTAACCCCCCCTCTGCAGCTCCAGCTGTCCCTTCCTGCAGAGTCCTTGACAGCGTCAAAGGGCTGGTCTGCACAGGAGCGGCCTCTCCTTGCCACTCCTGGCATTAGTGTGGAAGGAGTGTCAGACTCTGAAAAGAGGTGCCCATTACCTTGGCACTGGGCTATTTCCCTTCCTCCTCCCTCAGCCCGAGATGCCCCCCCTCAGGAAGAGCTTTGTGCTGAGGTGGCCCCCGCTTGTTTGAGGTCACTCAGACCACAGCAAACGCCACCATTTTAGGTTATCAGACATAGGTTAACGGTGCAAGCCACAGACCACATGTCTGATTCTTTCCAGCTCCTCCTGGAAGAGATATCAACAGTGGCAGCATAATTAGTGGCCCCTGTGCACAGCTGCTTGATCAAAAGAGAGTGCTAGAGTGCAGCCAAAGGATGACTTGGGTGGGAGCTGGGGAAAGCACCTCAGAGCTCATCCCGAGATGGATGCATGAAGCAGCTTAACCAGGCAACTGTCCAGAACACCCAAAAAAACTAGGGGTCCTAGAAGCGGCAGAGGGAGGGTCTGCCTGAAGCACAGAGAGACTGCTGGAGGGAAGCTTGGGAACTCTCACGCATGGTTGAGAGGTGCCTGAAGCACAGAGAGACTGCTGGAGGGAAGCTTGGGAACTCTCACGCATGGTTGAGAGGTGCCTGAAGCACAGAGAGACTGCTGGAGGGAAGCTCAGGAACTCTCGCGCATGGTTCAGAGGTGCCTGAAGCACAGAGAGACTGCTGGAAGAAGCCCAGGAACTCTCACTCATGGTTGAAATGAGCATGAAGAGCAGAAAGACTGCTGTAGAGAAGCTCAGGAACTCTCATGCATGATTGAGAGGTGCCTGAAGAGTAGAGAGACTGCTTAAGGAAAGATCAGGAACTCTCATGCATGGTTGAGAGGTGTCTGAAGAGTAGAGAGACTGCTCGAGGGAAGCTCAGGAACTCTCATGCATGGTTGAGAGGTGCCTGAAAAGCAGAGCGACTGCTCGAGGGAAGCTCAGGATCTCTCATGCATGGTTGAGAATTGCATGAAAAGCAGAGAGACTGCTGGAGAAAGCCCAGTAACTCTCACGCATGGTTGAGAGGTGCATGAAGCACAGAGAGAATGCTGGAGAGAAGCTCAGAAACTCTCATGCATGGTTGAGAGGTGCATGAAGAGTAGAGAGACTGCACGAGGGAAGCTCAGGAGCTCTCATGCATGGTGGAGAGGTGGCTGAAGAGCAGAGAGATTGCTGGAGAGAACTTTAGAAACTCTCATGTATGGTTGAGAGGTGCCTGAAGAGTAGAGTGACTGCTTGAGGGAAGTTCAGGAACTCTCAAGTATGTTTGAGAGGTGCCTGAATAGTAGAGAGACTTCTCCCAGGAACTCTCACACATGGTTCAGAGGGGCCTGAAGAGTAGAGAGACGGCTGGAGGCAAGCTCAGCAACTCTCACGCCTGGTTGAGAGGTGTCTGAGGCGCACAGAGACTGCTGGAGTGAAGCTCAGGAACTCTCACACATGGCTAAGAGGTGCCTGAGGAGCATAGAGAGACTGCTGGAGAGAAGCTCAGGAACTCTCACACATGGTTGAGAGGTTCCTGGCAAGTAGAGAGACTGCTGTAGGGAATCTCAGGAACTCTCACGCACGGATGATAGGTGCCTGAAGCGCAGATAAACTGCTGGGGGGAAGCTCGCAAACTCTCATGCATGGTTGAGAGGTGCCTTTAGAGCAAAGAGAGTGCTGGAGAGAAGCTCAGGAACTCTCACACATGGTTGACAGGTTCCTGAAGAGCAGAGAGACTGCTGCTGGGAAGCTCAGGAACTCCCATGCATGGCTGAGAGGTGCCTGAAGAGTAGAGAGACTGCCGGAGGGAAGCTCTGGAACTCTCATGCATGATTGAGAGTTGCCTGGAGAGTAGATAGACTGCTGTAGAGAAGCTGAGGAACTCTCACACATGGTTGACAGGTTCCTGAAGAGCAGAGAGACTGCTGCTGGGAAGCTCAAGAACTCCCATGCATGGCTGAGAGGCGCCTGAAGAGTAAAGAGACTGCTTGAGGGAAGCTCATGAACTCTTACGCATGGTTGAGTTGAGAGGTGCCTCAAGAATAGAGAGACTGCTGGAGAGAAAATCAGGAACTCTCTTGCATGGTTGAGAGGTGCCTGAAGCACCGAGAGACTGCTGGAGGGAAGCTCAGGAACTCTAACACATGGTAGAGACACTGTTGGAGCCTGGGCAGTCTCTCACACGATAGGGAGTTCCCCATATGGGCAAAGCTTCCCTTGAGAGTAGTGACATGTGTAGCATCTACACGAATTAGGAGAGAGGTGCCCAGTTCAGACCCACATGGACATGATATGTAAAACGCACGTGTTGATTTGTTCGGTTTTGTGCTTATCTGTATTTTTGTATTTTGTTTGCACAGGCTATCAGTTTCTTCAGAGGAGGGAGGTTTTTAAACCGGTACAACTTCAACAACCAACGCAGACAAAACGTGACCCCCCGGCAGACGAATTGCAGGAGCCTGAACAGACAACAAGATTGCGAGGACCGCTTCTAGCTCGCTTCTGTGGGTGACTAATGCAGCTTGCACCCCTCTGGCATTCCCCTCAGAACGTGCCTCCCTACTGGCTGCGAGGCACATAGCCTGGCGATCCCCCACTGTGGCCCCACCCCCCTTACAATATGGTCAAGGCATGGAGACCGGAGTGAATTCAATAATCAAAATAATAAACACAGAAACAGTTGTAAAGTTTGGAACCGCAAAGATCACAATTTATTGGAGCAAAGAAATTGGGACGGTCCCAGCCACATAGGTAAAAACAAGATTCTAGTCCAAGGGTGACCCGTTTCACTCCCCGTTCGCCATTTGCAAAGTAGCGGCCGTCCACTTCTAGTTATGAACTGCCAGTCAGTATATTTCGGGACCATAGATTTCAGATGACGGAGTCTCAACTGTTCCTACTGGGGAGTCAGTGCTTGTCGACCGGCTTTGGCTCCAATGCAGCCATTCCGGAAACGCTTGGGGCTGAAACCGCAGCATCAAGGTTCTCCTCTCCGGCTAGGACTGCCCCGACACTCCACCTGCAATAGAAAAAGATAATTAGCAAATACACCCCCCCACTAAGAGCGGTCCCCGGACCCGGGGACACCCCCTCCGCCTCAGAGGAGGAGGAGGAGGCGAGCTGTTGGATATCCCTGGGAGGGGTGTCCAGAGGGAGAGCCCGCTATGGCGGCTGTCCGTCTAGCGCCCCCTCTGGGGGCTGGCCAGCCTCTGAGCAGACCTGGGCAGGAAATCTGCTCTCCCGCCTTCTCTCTTCCTCCATCACTTCTGTGAGCAGCGCTGTCCAACAGACGTGAGAAAGAATGGAGCTTGTTGCAATGCTGCTCCTCACCTCTACATGGCAATCATGTAGTAAACCACAACAGTGTTGGCAAAAAGACTCTTCTGCGTTATGAAGTCACTCTCTACCTTGACAATAAGTGCTCTGGTTTTGCATTTTTAGGTCTGGCACCTGGGACTATAAAGCTTTAGCTCTCCACCAGATTCCTTGCATCAATGTATGTAGGCTCCAATCAGCGGCTCTGTGATGCGTGTCCCAGTAGATCACAGGGAATTCTCTGTTATGGGGTTGGCCATGTTGTAGAAGGTGGGGGCTACTGTGCAAACTTGAGAAGAGTTGTTGAATGCGGTCTGTAAAATCTACCTTTGTGCACCATGCCTAGTGCATCGCTTTTTCCCACCTGTGTGCCACATTTATATTTATTTATTTCTTATTTATTGCAAATGGCACAGTCTGTGCAGACCTGGCACCCGGACACCTTAATGTGGTTGACATTTCATTTGTTAAAAGCTCTTGAAAACATTTATCACACGTACAAAAGCTGTTCATTTTACTTTTGACATCTGGATTTTAAAATGCGTGGGCATGTGTTTTTTATGTTTCTGTTGTGTAATTATCAGTAACTACTTCATTGTGACATTGTCTTACACTACTGCCTCATCCTAAACAGAAATGGATGATTTCTGAATAAAGAGACAGCAAGAACACAAGTTGTCAGATGAAGGGTGTTTGTTCACGTCTGCGGCCAGCCAAAATACACAATGACACCCTCCCCTCTCAGGATAGAGTATTATGCATTGAGCTGTGTCTGTCTCAACCATTCTATCTTTTGGATCAACTACGAGTACTGCAGCACGGGCTGTTCTTGGCCTCTCCTTTTGTGACCCTGTCTTCAGGACAGTGCAGCGTCCACTGGCTCCCGGTGGCTCATCGGGTTGAGTTCAAGGCGCTATGTCTAGTTCACCGTGCCTTTAATGGCCAAGGCTCTGACTATTTGCAGCAAAGGTTCTGTCGCTATGTGCCGGCTCGGCCGCGCCGCGCTTCCTCAGATTTTCATATTTCTGTGCCTAGAGTTCACACAGTGGTAGAGCCTTTTCTGTCGCAGCTGCACAAATATGGAACAAGCTCCCTCTGAATCCTCAAAATATTACAGATCATCTGGTCTTTCAACACCGTTCTATTCCAGTAATTGTGAATTTCTCTTTTTTCTTCTGCTTCTCGCTGGATCTCCATAGTGCTGTGATGCCCCTTGGTGTACGTTACGCTATATAAGATTGCTTAAGATAACATCTGCAGCCAGGGAATTATCTGCAAAATCAACAGCGGAGCAAACAAAGGAGCAGCAACTCCACCACTGACACCACTTTGCTTCCATTGGTATTCTTTAGAAAATACGAAAGATTTTGGAAAATAAAGGTGTAGGGGAGAAACCGACAATCCTGTGAAGGTATCCTATATTGAAGGATATTCCCATCCCTTGCACACTATCAAGAGTCAGTATTGGCAAGTTTTCTGAGAAAAATGTTTACGGTATTCTTAAGAAAGGTTAATCCAATTAGAGAATACAAGTAAGGTTTAAATATTAGCATTTATCGATGCTACAATCCATTACGTTTTTTAAATACATTGACATAAGTAAATAATAAAGCAGATAGTAATGCAAAAAAGATCTAAAGTGAACTATCTTCATCAGAGTTGTCCATTAAATAGAATACGGTCCAGGAAATGGCTCGATGTGTTTCAGGATACGCCGATCCCTTCATCAGGAGCTTACCTCACAGGTCTGCAGGAGCAGGGAAGTGGATGCATAACGAAACCCGAGTGGTAAAAATCGTTAGTTGTTCCTGTCTCCTTTTTTTACTGCCATCTGATGGTGGATAATAAATAATATTGATAGATGATTGGTTCGAAGCAGACGTTGGCGCTGATACTGTGATCTGTGGAGACTTGAATATGAACTGCCTAACAGCAAACAACGAATCGAATCCAAAAAATCCCAACAAAACACATCTCGCCAGTCAATGGGCGACAGAGATGGAGCTAAGAAACCTCATGCTGATGAACGGAAACTTAGCAGGTGATATTCCAGCTCAACCAACCTGGTCTAGAGGCACCCAACGATCGACGCTTGACTACTTTTATGTCATTGAGAAAATACATCAACATGCAATATCACTCATGGTGCACCCTATGACCAATAGTGATCATGACTTAGTCATTCTGTCATGCATCACAGCTTATGGAGCCAAACCCATTACATGGAAATTCCCGGTAATAATTGAATCCAACAGGGTCAGATTGAAATTAAAGAAAACAGAGGTTAAAAACATACTAACCACATATATAGATGAGCAAAAGGAGACTGAATATATCCATCTCTTAGACGACTTCAAAGAAAAACATCAAGGATCCAAAGCTCGTGGCTTTGCTGCAAGACATAAATTTGATCTAGAGCTGAGAAAAAGAAAGAGAGAATTAAAAGCGCAAATAAGACATCTACCGAAAACTGACTCCAATAGTTACTTAACTGCAAAAAGAAATTGCAAACAAAAGTACAAAAACTGGTTACGATCACACAAAGCAGATATGATGCAGAACGATTCAGAACTAATAATGGAAAAACTGCAAAACAAAAACTCCTCTGCTTTCTGGAAGATAATCAACAACGAAGGAGCCCCGCAAATGGCATTACTGACAAACGCAATTACTGAAGCTGAGTGGATACAACATTTCTCGAAGCTATACAGTAAAAGAACAACCGCAGTAGAGACACCATCATCTACCTTAGAAAAATGGAAGTTAGAATTTGATAAAAATGACATTGAGGAGATAATAAAAAGAGCTAGCTCCTCTAGAGCACCAGGCCCGGACGGTCTAACAAACCACAGAGTTATGCCACACGATGTTCAAAAGAATAGTAGCTAATTGCAAAAGCCCGGATTCATGGAAATGCGCAATAATCATTCCAATTTTCAAGAAAGGGAATCGATCTGACCCAACAAACTACCGACCCATTGCGGTGCTAGATGTGTTAGGCAAAGTGTACGCGACTCTCTTACAACAACAACTTGTGAAATTTGCAGCTGATTCAAAACATCTGGACCCACGTCAGACTGGCTTTGTCAAGGGTGTAGGCTGCTCCTTGAATCTTCTTTTAATCAACCTTCTTAAAATGGAAGCCATAAGAACAAGAACCCAGGTGTACCTCGCACTGATAGACTTCTCACATGCCTTCGACAGCATAGATAGAGAGCTACTATGGGAGAAAATGAAGACGTGGGAATGTCCGGTAGATCTGATAGCGGCCATCAAAGAGCTCCATACTGGCACAAGCTTCAAAATCCGCCTGGATCAAAAAGGCACCCTGTCCAAAGCGATAAACACCTTTTGCGGGGTTAAACAGGGTTGCCCACTGGCTGCTATAATATTCAACTTATTTTTATTGGACATTGGAGGAGCAATTGACAGCGCACGCTCCTTCTCTCCAAAAATACACGGAGCCCCACTAAGCTGGATGCTATATGCCGATGACCTAATATTGCTAGATGTAACACCTATTGGCCTACAGCGAAATATCGATGCAGTAGACCTATATGTGAGAGCTAATGGCTTACAAATCAACAAAAAAAAGTGTGAGGTGCTAACTCTGCAAAACTTGAAAACAACAAACCACAAAAAACCTAAATGGCACTTGGGAAAAGAGTGGCTAAACAACACAACAAACACAAGATACTTAGGCATTCAAATGAATTCAAGCCTGAACGACAGTCAATGGGAACAGGTAGCCAAAACCAAATGCCGGCAATATGCATGCCAAGCTAGCGTATTACACAAGAAATACGGAAAATTTTCAATTAAACCGGTAAGGAACTTTTACTGCCAAAAGGTAGTGCCGGCCCTGATCTTTGGCGCAGAAAATGCCCTCGGGTGCTCCGCGGATGTCTGGTCTACCCTAGAAAACATCTTCAGGGTAAGAGTTTTGCAACTACCAAAGGGTACATCAACTGCATGTATCAGATACAAGCTAAATTTAACATCAATTAATGCACGAGTTAGTTGGAACCTGTTGAGCCTCTTCAGAAAGATGACCATGAAGAAAGTGGCCTTGCAATTTGAAATACTACAAAATCCTAGCAAAGGAAATCCCAACTGTCTGCTATTAATGTGGTATAAACGCTGCGAGGAAATTTTGGCTTTTTATGACATCGACCTAAAAACCCTACACGACAATCCGGACGCTGCAAAAATTAAGGTCTGGCGATTGGACTGGATCATGACTGGGAACTTAAGATCAGCTAACAACTTAATGAAGGAGGCGCCGTGTGAAGCAAGAAATCTAAACACCCTACAGCCTTATATTGATCTGTTCCCACACAATGGCAGCAGAGCCTTGTTTCTATACTTCAGACTAAACGCATTTAAAACAAGAGAGTGGTCTAGAGAGCAACGCAAACAGAAGAACTTAATGCAGCCTGTAGATTTTGCAATCAGAAGGAAGAAACTTTAAAACATCTAACACTCCATTGCAAAAGACTACATCGGGAGAGAACACTGACATTAGGGCCACATCTAACGAAATTTCAAACGCCAAGTGCGGACGACTGGTGGCAAGCTCTGTTCGACAGTCGGGAGAAACATCTGAACTACGCGTTAATTCGCTTTCTGAGCCTGTTGAAAAAACTACTGATATAACACCTAAAACAAGGACAAAACTGTGAGATCGCATTAAAGAGGCTCTCAACTGGCGAAGGATCGAATGCGACTTACAAACTTATGATGTTAAGGTGTCAACAGACGAGAGCTACCCGGCCATTTAAGGACAGAAGAGTGAATAAACTGTAGTGTAATATTTGCTCTCCTTTTTTAAAGGCATTTTATGCCAATAAAAAAATAAAAAAAATAAATAAAAATAATAATATTGAAGGGAATTTAACGTGTCTGTCGCGTTTGTACTTCGTATCCTCGATGATGGATGAAGGAACTCTGGCAGTGCGGGCCATTGGCGGGGAGTTGCTCCTCTGTGTATGGAGAGTAAGTATGCGGATACTCAATATTTAAATGAATGTAGGACTCGTATTATTCCGTAAATTGATTTACCTTTTTTTAAAAATTCGAGAAAGTCTTTTCTTAGTAATGTATTTTAATTTCTATTTCCATAAGAGGTAGCAGAAATCGTCAGATAGTGCTGCAACATAAAAACAAGATTGTTCAGTAATGTAAGAGAAAACCACAATTGTATTAATAAAATGAAAGCTTTAAAAAAATTGACAACGCTTCAGATGGGAGTACGCTCAATAATGGCTTGCCTTCCAACTTAAAATCTAGAAAATGTGCAATGTCGAGTAATTCGTGTCTAAATGATCGGGCATGGAAAAAGTGGAAACGTCATAAAAATGAAGCCCTTGAGTTTAAAAAAAGGAGAGGGCATTAATACATTATTTGAATTTCGTTACCTAATGGTCTGAAATGTATCCTGGAGTTGACGTAAACAGTCACGATCCAATAGGAATGCCACAGAACGTGTGCATCGAAAATGGCCACCCTATGTACTGTGGCATTTTCTAGCGTGTAGAGTCATTTATTTATTTCATTTGTTGGTAGCGCCCAGGAGGCATCACGGTGCTAATGATGTCATAGTAACGTAATATGATCTTGTGTCAGTGATATGGCACCAACCATATGGTATAATCAAATAGGGTAAATGAAAATCTATGTTGATAAGTAACTCCCTTACAGTAACAAATTGAATAATGATGTAAAATAGTTAGATCTCAAGACAAGATTTAAGTCCCATGGGCGACTAGTGGGATATAAGCATGCATGAGAAACCTGAAGCATTTCTCCCGGGCTATTCCCGGGATCCTTTGTTCAGGTGGCCAGGGGAGGGCCATCGCTCTTGGATCCCAACTCTGGGGGCGTACGAGCGAGGGAGGTTCACCTGGGCAGAGGTCCTTGGGGACTATGGGAGACACTCCCTTGGGTGAAACATGGTATTCCTCCCATTTCGATACACCCCTATCCGACATCCCCTCAGTTATCATGGGGTATTGTCAACAGAGTCACATTATACCCCAGTACCTTTCTGTAAGGAAAAGGCAAAACCATCAGGGAAAACAAAGGCCATCTCTAAATTCCAACATGAGTTTTACTCCTCAAAACCCTCAAAACCCACTTTTTGACAACCCTACATTCGAACCCCTTTTACTAAAATAAATCTACAACATTTTTATCCCTTATTTGTAGAATACCACAATTCCCATAATCCCATTCCCCTATTGAAATACCCAAATACGGGGATGAAGAAGAGGCAGACAGGAGTCATGAGGATTACCCATAGGAATCAATGGGCAATGGATTCCAATGGGCAGTCTTCATGTTGTCCCGATAATGAAGTCAGGCAGATTCATGAAGGGAGGTATAAGTACTCACACCTGACTCCACTCAACTCTAGCTCGGAGTATAAAAACAGCAGCAAGAAACACTATTTTGAGCCATCTGGGGAGGCTGAATGGTGACGAGACGCCAGAGGGAGACGGTTGTTGCCTGAGAAAACCTGGAAGGCCTGGAAGAGGAAAAACTGCTTAGACACTGGACTGGTGAGAACAGGGGAGACTAGAGTGTGGAGTTAAAGCTGTGCCTCTAGGAGGCCAAACAAGGGGCAGCTGGAGTCACCTGGTGGCACCCACATCAGAGCTCCTCCCCTGGGCCGAACCGGAGAATCCAGGCCTTTGAGGGGAAGGTGGTAGGACCCTGACCTCAAGCAGAAGATCCCCTTTTTGCTCCTAATGCTCCCAAACTGTCAGAGTGCATTTTTGGGGAGCTGAGCAAGTGTGAGCAAAATATTTTCAAGTGCATTATGGGACTTGAAGCCCAAGAAGATTTATTTTTAAAACCGTGAAAGAGGAGTCTGAAACTGACTGAGGGAGACAGCTGAGGAGTCTGAACCCGACTGAGGTAGACCCTGAGGAGTCTGAGCCCGACTGAGGTAGACCCTGAGGAGTCAAGAGCGAGGCAGTGCTTGAGAGAAGGCTGTACTTCCAGGGCAGAGGCAAAGGAGGTGAAGGAGAGCAAGAGAGCAGGGGGCTGAATCCAGGAGGCTGGAGAGTGAAAGCCCTTTGTCGAGAGACCGCTACCGCCTAGAAGCCAAGGTACTATGCAAGCCATCCCAGCAGAGAAGAAGAAGGACAGCCCTCCTGGGTGAACGGCAGACTTGGGGAGGTGCTGAGGCGATAAAGGGTAACATTCTTTGACTCCAACATCAAACAGACACGATAAACGGAGACTCCTAAACCCAGCCGGTGAGTTAATTGAAGTGGCCAAAGTTTGTTCTGTGCTTTGGAGTGCTTGCAATATTGAATGTGAACTTTGCTTTATGGAAACTACAAGTACCAAAATTCCTTGCATTTAATAAGTTGTGAGTCAAAGTGGTCCTGCAACGGGTCAAGCCAAACCCTGTGCACATTCGAAAGTCTTCAATGCTTGATTGAAATTGATCCCAGCCCGGCTGAGGGAGACTAATTGTGTTAAAAAGGGATTTGAGCCCTTGCTGAGGGGGATACACGGTGGACCGTGAGTCACCCGAAAAGAATATCCTGCGAACATTGTGAAAAAGGGATCTGAGCACGGATGTGGGGGATACACGGTGGACCGTGAGTCACCCGAAAAGAATACCTGCAAATTTTGTGAAAAAGGGATCTGAGCATGGATGAGGGGGATCCAGAGCAACGAATATTGTACTAAAGAGACCTTAGCCCGACTGAGGTGGATGTGCGTGAATAGTGAATCACCTAAAGTGAATACCGGTGAAAATCCAAAGAGGAAAATAACTTGTCATATTTTTTTTGTTGAATCAGGCCCTCTGAATGAGAAGCAAACCAGAAGTTCCTGATGCTAGTGATTGAACTGTACCCTCGTGCTAAAGAAGCCAGAGACTGTGCTACACTCGAGTGAACCGCCTTGCCCTGTGCAGAAAAACATGGGGAAGGGAGACCAACAGCCGGAATATCCCGACATATCATTTTTTAACACTTCTTTCTTTTGTCATAAACACTATCCCCCACACTATTTATATTTAAAGGTAATGATTGGCAATAGATTTATTAGTATAGGCCCTTTTATTTTGACAAGACACCATTAGGACAGTGTTATTATTATTTGATGGTCGTAGCTTGCTCCCATCTGTAGATTTAGGAATAGATAAGCGTTTTTCAAAGTCTTTTTAAGTTAATAAACACCCTTGAACTGTGATCACTTCTGTCTGTTATCTTACTGTTAATACCATGGTTTCATTACACATTCCCTAAAGGTAAATTAAATATATGTTCTCATGTTTACAGACTAACATATCTCATAAGGTTAATTCAGAGCATCAACCTGAAATAAATATGATAAATATACCACAATTGGAGACAATATTACATGTCAAATTGATAAGGAAACATTATGATATTACTTAGACTCATATGAAGCTCATCACAAACTGTAGCAACTCCAAACTTACCTATGCAATATCATTAGAAAAACAGGAACCTCATATTACTAATACAGTCGTTTACATGATGAAATCTGTAAAACCTGATTAACTACCAATTTTACAAGATGTGGGAGTGTGAATCACTCATTGTATAAAATATGAACCTCACGTTACTAATGCAATAGTCCACATAACGAAGTCTTTAAAACCTGATTATGTACTAATTTTGCAAGACGTAATAATACGAATAACGCATTGTATAAGAAATATCATGAGAAATCATGAAAGTGAAATTCCTCATTCATTCCAAGCGGGTAAAGAGAATCAAGTTGGTCAATCCAGACCATCTACCTTTGGGATCATTTTTTGTTAATATCACTTCCCCTTGGAAATTAGTGTGCAACCTCTAGTATAACACATCTCAGTTGTGAGATGTTGTGTTTCTGCTCATGAAAGTGTCTGTAGACAGATTACTTGTTGCCAGTACGTAGGTTGGACTTATGTTCCGCCAACATTCCTTGGCTTTGCATGTTGTTTGTCCCACATAGTATCTGAGGCAATAAAACATGTTCCATGTCAAAAATTGACGTAATTTGATTTTCCAGCCTGTCAGGGAGTGTCTTATAGAATCACCCCTGATAATGGCATTGCAGTTCTGGAAGTTAAGGCATGGAAATGTGCCTATTTTAGGTTTCTGAATTAATGTGTGTGTCTTTTCTTTTTTCTGCCTTCACTAGATGGTTATAAAAATGTCCCCATTTGTATGCCATCATAGGAGGTTTCAGAAATAGTCAGGACAATTGTCGATTCAATTGGATGAGTCTTGCAGAGAGGGTCCAAGGAATGCCCCTCTTGACCCCCATAAGCATGACAGCCCAAAGAGCCAGAAATGCAAGGTGCCAGACACTGTTTGGCTATCCCCCAGGTGTGCTAGTGACATCTACGTATGTAAAAAGATATTCTCTCAGACAACCATTCTAACCTTATCCAACTGACATCTTCCTGGATACAGGTGCCTCGACACTGATCATGGATGCAGGTGTCTGGACCTGATTGACTAATGAAAGATATCCAGCTGTGCTGACATCGTAACGTTAGCCACAAAGCAAACTCACATCACTGCATGAAGTTACACGGACACACACGTGCACACATGAAGAACACGCTTACACAGTACTGTAGAGGACAGATACATATAGATACAGTCGAAAGCCTTTATTATTTTCTCTCATTAGCCAAACACAGAAATGCAGAAACACAAGAAAGCAAGAGATGCAGACCAAGCTTGCAGCAGCTTATTGCAAGTAACCATATGGAGCTACAGGATGGTATAAGGAACCTGGAATTACCAAGTACCACTAAAACATAAGGGCCCTCATTACGACCCTTGCGGAATTCGACCGACCGGACCGCCATAGCGTAAATAGCGTTTCCGCCATTGCACGACGGAGCAAAGTGCGGCTCATTCCGACCCATCGGGCACGAGCACCACGCGATGGCGGAAATGACCCCAAAACGGCCCACACCGCCGCCGTACGGCGCCCTAGGTGCAATTCCGCCACCCATCTTAGCGGTCACCGCAATGAGCGGCAACCGGAAAGTACGGTGACCGGAAATATACGGAAACGGAAGTAAAAACATGGTCCCGGAACGGGAAACATCACGCCGTACACCTATAAAAACACTATTTCCACACAACCATTAAAAACACTACCCTGAGACACATCCCAACCCGTCAGCCACCCTAGTGAAACCAAGAACAATGGGAAAACCAGCGAAGAAAGCGTGCGACCGCAAGCGGCAGGTCCACTTCTCCCGTGAGGAACTCACCGTGCTCACAGAGACCCTCCAGGCGAATGCTGCCGCCGTCTTCTCCACGCAAATGACCAGGACGGCACTTGCGAACAAGAAGGCCATATGGGCCCTGGTGGCACAGCGGGTAAGTGCGGTGGGGACCGCACCCCGCAACCCACAGCAATGCAGAAAGCGATGGGACGACCTGCGGATCCGCGTCCGTAGCATACCTTCTGCCAACCGCAACATTGCCACAGCTACCGGTGGGGGATCGGAATCACCCATCAAGTTGACCCCCTGGGAAGAAATCTGTGCCTCCACCATTGGAATGGAGAGAATAGAGGGAGTCGGATGGATGGAGAAAGGAGTGCAGACAACCGAAGAATCAGGTAGGTTCCCCGAATAAAACAATGCCAAAACCACAATGTCCAACATGTCCAGGAGAACGGCCACATGCATAGGCCTGATAGCACACTTTAAAAGTCACATTAAATACATAAATAATTAAAAATCCTAAAAACACCCTCTACACGTGCAGCAGGCACACCCTAACTGCAGACTGCAAAACAACTGCACCCTCACTCCACACACAAATGAAACCACCTCCAAGGCCCCGACCCAAATCACCCTCAGGTACCACCCCAATGCATGTGATACATTGCCATTCCAATTTCCACAGACCCATCAATAACGCTCGCCCTCCTTTACTCCACCACAGGGTCCGATTCAAACGACGAGCTCCAGGACACCCCTACCAGCACACCTGCAAAGAGGGCCAAGACCAACGGCCAAAGACCCTCCACCTCAGCTGCACGCATCAAGACACGGCATCAGCACAAATCGAGTGGCAGCACACAGGAGGGGACTTCAACAGGCACCCCAGCAGCCAGCATGGCCACAACACCACCACCACCACAGGCCCCCCCAATGGATGCCACAGAAGGCACTGCTTCTGGTGGCAGCAGCACCATAGGTGACACTGCATTAATGGCAGCATGCTCCGACACAGAAAACGGGGATGTCGAAGTTAGATCCATCCATGACCTGTCTCAATCCCCCTGTCTGTTTCATCCCGTACACCATGAGGATACCACGCAGGGGCACCCACAAGACGACGACTGACCATCCCCCACAAGCCCTGTGGCAAGGCAACATGAGGTGACCAGCCCCTCTGTGACACCACCGCAAATGGCCATGGCACAGCAGAGGCAACAGTACCTCGACCAGGTGATCGTGCAACAGCAGCAACTGGCCACGCTCCTCAAGGACCATGCTGATGAATGTGGGGGTACTAAGGCAGCCATAGAAACATCAACTGAGACACTTAGGGCAGAAATGGAGAGAAGTACAGAGACACTAAGGGCACAAATGGAGAGAAGCACCGAGAGCCTGAGAGTACAAATGGAGAGAAGCACCGAGAGCCTGAGGGGGGAACTGCATGCGACGTCCAAAGACGTATGTGCTGAACTTGCCGCTGTGCGCCGTGTGCTCACTGAGCTCTCACAAACCCTTAGGGACATGCATGGACGTGAGCAGGCAGAGACATCATCCGTTGCAAGTTCCGTCCAGGGCAGCCCCCAACGTAGATCTGGGAGGAACCTGCGCTCCACAGGCAGGGGTGCCCCTGATACCCGGAGAGGGGGCTTGCAATAGCGACTGCCCACTGACAATGAGCATCTTTGAACACTGGTGTTCGGGGGGGAGGTAGGAGGGTGGAGGGGGTGTGTTGGGCTTACTTGGGTGGCGGGTCGATAGGGTGTTTAACATGATATCACATATGCCATGAACAATGCACGATCATACAATGAGATGCGTGGACATTGATGTTTGTGTACGTGGCCATTATAGGCGTACAATCCATATTGTGCATGTTCCAGACACACACAGTGCCACAAGTCCCGTGTCCATGTATCAGCCACCAGGCGTGAGTGCTAGAAGCATGCATCTATGATATGCTGACGAATGTCACGGCCCTCCTGTGCCTCGCAGACTCCTTGAGGTGCTGCCACATCCCCACCCTCATCATGACCATCTTCAGGTGCTTGCGGTTCTGCGTCAGGGGGCATGGGCACATTTCTACGTACGCACATGTTGTGTAGCATGACACATGCCATGACCATCTTTGCAACCTTCTCATGTCGGTACAGGAGTGCCCCGCCAGACCTGCTGAGGCAGCGGAAACGAGTCTTCAGTAGGCCGAATGCCTGTTCAATGACTACACGGGTACGTGAGTGGGCATGGTTGTAGTCCTCCTCATGCTGGTCCCGTGGGTTGCGGACTGGTGTAAGGAGCCATCTCTTCAGTGGATACCCGGCATCACCTGTATGTGGACAATGAAGGTATTCAGAGGAATGCCATTGCTACGTACGCACCCCCCCCTTCCTGCCAGGTCATTGCCGCATCACATAGCCCACACTATCATGCTTGAAATGAGACTCACCGAGTAGCCAGGATCTGTTCCCTGCATGTCGGTCCATGTAGCGTGGTATAGTAGAGTTCCTCAAGACCATAGAATCATGGGTGGATCCTGGGAATCGGGCACAACAATGTGTAATGATCCTGTTGGAGTCACACACCATTTGTACATTCAGGGAATGGAATTGTTTTCGGTTGCGGTACTGGGCCTCCATGGCATGTGGGACTACCAATTCCACATGGGTGCAGTCGATGGCACCAATGCAACCCGGTATGCCGCCAAGTGCATGGAATCCCACTTTTGCGTTCGTAATTTCCTGCTCCGAGCGTGGTAGAGAGATGTAGTCGTCTGCGTGCAGCAGGAGGGCATCGAGCACTTGCAATAGTGTCCGTGAGAACAGTGGCTGTGAAATGCCATGCAACTGTCCGACTGTGTGCTGGTAGGTGCCTGTGGCCAGGAAGTGGAGTACAGACACCACCTTCAGTAGGGGTGGGATGGCGGTTGGGCTATCTATCATGCTGACAAGGTCAGCCTGTGTCATGTCCACAATGGCGGTTATGGTGTCCCGGTCCAAACGGTAGAGGGTGTGGATCTGCTCATCAGTGAGGTTGAACGGATGTGCTCGGAGGCGTGGGATAGCGGGCTGCCTGCGTGGTGGTAGTGGCTGTGCTGGTGGCCCTTGCTGGCCCTGCCTTGCCATCCTCCTCCTCCTCCTCCTGCGTCTCCTCCGTGCGGCCGGTTGTAGTCGGTGTTCGTCTTCTTCTTGAAGTTGGAGTACTTGCAGTGCAATCAGGTCCCCCAGGGCCAACATGGCTAGTCCTGCCGGTAGCATTTCGGAGTGGGCGTGGTTGTGGAAGGGGTTTGGGTGTGCAATTAATGTGTTTCCAGGCTGTATGGCCTCCACCTGTGGTGATTCATTCCACCTGTGCAAGCTGCTCTCCCCTTTGGGCGAGCACGTCCCACACACAACGCTGCAATTCGACGAATGGCATCTTGCCATTACAATCATGTATTTGTACCCGATGGCAGTGTAACATTGGTTGATTTGTTCATTCTGCTTTGGTCCCATTGTTTCACATACTATCTTTGCAGTCGCGAACAGACTTGTGAAGGGTCAGTGGAATGTAGTACTCGAGTAACGGTGGACCCTCATGCAACACTGCACCGAGGTTCACCGACGGGAGGGGCGTCCCATTTGTGAGTGAAGGCAGTTGCCATTTTCACACGCAGCCACACTAGATGGATTAATTAGTGATTTCAAGTGGCCACAGATGCCTTTTCGACGTGATGTTGCAAATGAGGAATTCGAAGGGCGGCGCTTTCGGTATTCAGCTAGCGGCGAGGAGATGCCCACAGGTCTGACTGCGAATTTAACGTTCTATTGTTCCATGTCCTTGGGACAGGGGCCATGGCGAGGATGCAATGATTGATATGAATAGTATGGGATGCGCAATAGCGAGGTGGGCGATAAGGCCGGACGTTCCCAATTACATGTTGCTTCACAACACTGGAATTACGGGCTGGGGGAACAGTGGATTTTGCAGGCTGCATTACGCACAGACTCAATGGAGGTTTCACATGTCATGTGAGTATGGAAGCAGGCGTTTGTGATAGTGTTTTCACCTCGATATAGATAGTTATGATTCGCTAGTGGTTTTTGGTTGGTGATGATCCTTTGGAGTGGGCTAGCATGCATATGGCTGTGGATTTGGTGTGATCATTGAAGTGAGTAATTCAAATGTAGTTCTGATGGCCATTTTATTCTTTTTCATTTCGTTTGGGTGACAGGTATCTCCTCCCCTTTTGCCACTGCCATCTGTATGCCACTCCTGCAGATGGATTTTACTCCCGACACCTGCTGCTTCGTGTTAATCAGTGGTGCAGCAACACGATCTTATGGGACGATCGCCAATGGGCCACATGCCCTTACGCAGTACTAGTGGCTAGGAGCAACATTTCGGCCTTTCAGCTGGACTAGTGCCTCCCTATTGGGACGGCCCTGCGGGTCGAGGCGCTTCCATGTTGCCTTTTCGTACGAGTATGTAGCCCCTGTGTGCCATGAGGGTACAGGGCGTCACACGAGAAGTAGCTGGTCATTTATTGCGGATGCAGCCCACAATGGTGAAATGTATTTTGGAGTTCATGGCCTGATGGCTGTATGGGCTTGGTGAATTTGTTGTGCATTAAATTCCTATTCTGATATGAACCGTGTAGCGTTCTTCTTTGCAGGTGATGTGTCATATTCCTATTTGGGGAGCGATGTATTGTGAGGAGATCTGCATTGGGTTCCAGCTTCGGAGTATAGTTGCGTGGTACTGTGCTGGGCGCGTTTGCCTACGAAGCCCAGTGAGGTCAGGGATGAGGGCTGCCAATGTGACTGTTTTGATGATGTGATGCTCAGGGGCGGGGGAATGGCTTTTGTGTAACAGATGCCGGTCAGCCAGTTGGATTGGTGGTATGATGTGATTATCAGAATATGGCTGGTCACAGGTGCCTGTGTTTGCGTGCGTTTCTTGGAGGGAGACTGAGGTCATGTCCATTTGTGTGGCTTCTGTATTCGTGCCATCTGTGCCCTGCAGCCTGCATTGGCCCCTCTTGAGATTCATTTGTTCGTTGGCAGGCATGGATGACTTGTACATTTCACTGGTTGCATTGTGTGGCTTCATTGAACCTACGGGGAGTTGTACAATGTGGCCAGGGAGCGGTGTACAGGCACTCAGTAGGGCCGTTTACGGTTGGTTCGCGATGCCGTACTTCTCACCATGGCGGAATGGTACTTTCCGCCGTGCTTGATGGCGTTAGGTGCATGTCCGCTGGGGTCAGAATTCGCGTACCGTTGCGCCATGGTGGTAATTGCGGTTTGGCATGGCGCGCGCGCGCGTACTTGGTGCAGTTAGCGTTGGCGTTCACTGCGGTGTCGCTAATGGCATCATACTTTGCGGTGACGGGTCATAATCGCACCGAGCGCTATTCGATGGCGGTATTGCATTTCCGCCATCGTTTTTCCATTTCCGCAAGGGTCGTAATGAGGGCCAAGGAAAATATTATAATACAGACAGATAGAAATCATAGCATTAACCATAGTAAAATTACATGAAGCCACAGGCCTCAGAATAAGGGACGAATGGAAAACAGATTTTGCAGCACACGGTCTAGGGCTGGTGCTTGCAGCCAAGGTCAGAGATGAGCAGAATATTCCTGGCCCCAGAGGAAAGAAGCCACCTGCAAAATAACAGAATAAATCCTCACTAATTGCAGACGAGAAAGCTCAGTTTTGCGGTCCTAACACACGTGATCCGGTTGAGCCAAACAATAGCCATTTACTGTGGTGGGAAGAGGAGCAGCTCCCAGCAAAGCAGACTTCAAGTGATACATGTATTGTTTTACCACGTTGCAACCTGTAGCTCTCTCTAAGGCAAAGTGGTTATACCAGTGGCAAGAATGGGGAGACATAGTCTTTCTCATCACTTTGAGAAAGTACATGGAGTGCTGAGAACAGAGTTGGTTCCCAGGCCTGGGCAGACCAGCTTCAGCCAATCAGAGAACACAAATTCAGGAGAGGAGGGCAAAGGCAAGGGCCAATGGTAGTCCTGCGACCCTATGTCATAGATAGTTTCTGGGGAAGGCTCAGGCAAAGCCGCCTGACATGAGAGGGCCAGTCAGCTAACATCTATAGGTGGCCGCTATAGTCAATACCACCACAACTACCCTATCTTGTATGCTCTGAGGTTTTTGGGAAAGAACACTGACCTATGACGTCAGACCTCAACAAAAGTCCCTGACACGGGCTCAGGAGCTGTGATAGCTGGAGACTTTGCATTTCCTGTATGATCCCTGTCTGTTATGGAAAATAAAGGACAGTTTTAACCTGACCTTGGCTGAGTCCTCCGTCTGTATACTGGGGGAGGGTTCATTGGGCCCTGGGTGCTTGGAACAGTACTTGTATAGAGTGATCCCCAGTCCTACTGTATTCCCAAACAAGTGGTAGCAGAGGAATGGTTCACTACGCAGAATTCGGTTTTGGAAATTAAAAATTGATGGAATAAGCTGTTCTGTGGCGGTGCACGGAAGACGCATGCGCGAGATTGATGGGTGTGCCTGAGGAGGCAGAAAATTGCAGAGGGGTGGTGCGCAGAGAAATCCTCAGAAGTTGGTTGGGAGCCAGAGTGGCTTGTGATATTTGTGTACAGAACCAGTATCTGTAAAGTAGGTGAAAAACAAGATTGTTAACTGTATTTTTATGTCTGAATAACAATGGAAGTGTCAAAAGCCCCGACTTGAGGTTTATTAAGTATTAAAGAGCAATGTATTGTGGAAAAGGTACGGGGGACACACCCCTACACCACCTGTATAGGGCCCTTCCTAAATTGCTAAGCAAAGGCCAAAGGGAGGGAACTCTTCCAAATATGTGCAGAACCATTACACACACATTTACAAAAGGTTTATAAGGGGAAAGACTTGAGCAATCCAATGGCAATACTCTAGAAGATGTTTCAGGATGATGGAGAACATAGCATTGAACAAGTGGGTGGGAGGACAAATACTCTTGAAGTTTGATGGGAAGACAGCAGGAGAAACAGGTTGGGCAATTAAGGAAGTACCTGGTTGCAAAGAGAACCATGAAGCACAAGAGTGGGCAGAGATAATGGAAGAGGTGGAGAGAAGAGAAAAAGAGGAAGACAAGGAACACTAGAAAATGTGAAGAGAAAAGCGAAAGGCGGGAGAGAAAGAGCGGGAGCAACGAGAAATGAGGAGAAAGAGAGAGCTCGAGGATATAGAGAGGAGAAGGGAGGAAGATGAGAAGGAAAGGCAAGTTTTAGTAAAGAGAGAAAGGAGGAAGTGGGAAATAGAGCGGATCATACAAGAACACAAATGCAAGGAGGAGGACGAGCATGCAGTGAGAGACATAAGATTAAGATTGGGATCAACCACATTTGATGATAACATGAGAAGGGATAGGCAAGCCGAGCAAGAGTGTGGCAAAAAATATGATAGGGCAGCTATGCTGCCAGCCAATCCAACACAGGTTCTCCATGAGGGGGGCCTGCAAGAGCTTGATCAACTTGAAAGGGGAACCACATGGAGCAAAGGTACTGAGGAGACTGAGCTTCCATGATGATTTCGGCAGTGACTTGGGGGACACAGAGTCAGAAGATGACTTGGTAGGGCGTGAGGACAAGGGAGTAGGGCAACCTGTTCATCGATCGACAGGGAAACACACCAATCAAAGCCCCACATGGGGAGCAGACAGAAGTATAGGGGTATTACATGGCGACAAGGACGAGAGACCACGACAGTCCAGAGCTACATTGCGCAGCATCGATGATATAACCCTGTATGCACTGAGACTTTCCAGCATGAAGGAGGAGAAAAGTGCCAAGGACATGCACCACCACCAGGGACCCCAGCAGACTCGATGTAGAGGCTGGGCTGTCACAGTTCCCCTTATTGAAAAAGGGAGGGTGGTGACCTCAATACATACCCTGGAAACATATTGACATGGAGAATTTGAGGTGTAGGCTACCCTTGTTGACCATGGGTGTGCGGAAATGCGTATATGAAATGGAAAGGATGACAGCAGGGTAAAAGGTAGTAGGGGAGACATAAAAGGTTTACTAGTGGCAACCCTTGGAGTGGTTGCCAATGACATATGGAAAAGGGCAGGGTACCCAGTTGTAACAACTCAGAACACGGCGCATGATGGTTCACCGTTTCCTAACTGCCAAGCCGCCATGTGGCAAGCTCTATGGATGCAGTACCCAGACACATCAGTTATTAGTGCGATTATGGCACGCAGAATAGGGGAAGACGAAGATCCCCTACAATATATTCAGGCTATACAAGAGTTTTGGTGCCTTGAAACGCAAGAACTGTGGGACAAAACAGTGGCATCATTCTATCAGATATTATGCCAAGTGTTGCCAGAGCAAGTGCAAAGGCAAATAAAGAAGTTGTTGGGGATGGAGGCAAATCTGTGGCCAGAAATACAACTTACAATAGTACATTACTGCAGGTTAATGCACGAAAGTGTGAGAAAAAAGTGTGAGTAAAGAAAGCAGGAGGAGGCAAAGTTAGTGCAGAAGAAACTGTCTAAATGCATCATGTAAGGGGCAATGTTAACAAGCACGTGAGGACAGAATGCACCACAGACACTGTACGCACTGCCATCCATGGGAGGAGGGTTCATAGGGTGGGGGATATGCAGCATGGATTCCGAGGAAGAAGGGGGACACGGGTATGGGCATCAAATGCAACAAAGCCAAGGGGGATTTTTGGGAGGGTATCAAGGATACGGGCATCAAATGAAGGAAGGTCCAGCAGGGTTCTTTGGAGGGTATCAGAGGCAGATAAGAGAACCAAGCCAGTGCTGGGTGTGTGGACAGATATCACATATCTCTAGGGTGTGTAGAAGCAGGGTCGGGATGCCACAGAATGGTGGAATGCAATACCAGCTAGCATATCCAGGGGAACAGAACGGGTATTATGCCCAGGACCAGACACAACAACAAGGACAGGTACCAAACACATACCCGCAGACACAACAGCCCATGACACAGACACCACAAATTCTGGCACCATAGCAACAGTATTCACTGACATCACAGATCTTCCAGACGCAGATTAACACACAGTTATCATACACAGCACTGCCAAACGATGGGACACTGGCACGCACGGACTCCATGGCATCGACTCCCAATAGGAAAATAAGGGGGGATTACTGTAGTGGGGGGCAACCCATTCGTAGAAAACGGAATGCTATTATTCCTTCAATAGGACAGCCCACAGATGGACTTGAAGTGTTCCATCCTATCGATTACACCCAACCTGGCGGAAGAACCATGCATAGGGGTGACAATAGGTGACAAAACTTTCTTCTTTCTTGTAGACACAGGGGCGACAAGATGCTGCATCCGGGATGGAAAGTGTAGAATGTCAGGTGATGCCATGAATGCTCAAGGATTCTCTGGGGCGACAGGATTGGTTCCATTTACAGACAATATTGCACTTTCTTTAGGAGAGCATGACCCAGCTCTAACCTTGCTATATTCACGATAGGCACCAGTAAACATAATGGGGAGAGACAACATGAGCAAACTTAACATGACCATCTCATTCACTGACAAGGGAATAGTGTGTTCCACACCTGGGATACACCTTCTAAACATGAGGGAGATTATTCAAGCTTATTGTGGAAGCAAGGAACAGAGGAGGGTGCCAGCAGATGAGGAACTATTTCAATATGGGACTGAAATAATAATGGCATGGCTCCCAGGCATTCAGGTAAAAATGTGGCGCCTTCCAAATGAGTACCTGTTCAGGCCAGAATTACCCTTGGACAAGAAAGACGGGACAATGGTGCCACTAGAATGAGAGGCAGTAATTGTGGTGTACGACTGGATAGCAGTGCATGGGCAGAGGACACAGGGTGACCCTGGCGATCAGTGATCACTGTGGCAGAAGGGTACAGATTGACTACAGTTACAGATGAAGAATTATTCAAAGACAATCGATCAGATCACAAGGTAGTGTTTGAAATGAGTATAACATACTGGGTGAAAATACATTACAAAGAGGTATCACAGTGGATGGCGATGATGCTAAAAGCACTGCGCGCATTTCTCGAGGAAGACTTGACAAAGTTCCCCAGCATTTTATGGACCACAATTCCCTATGATGTGGGACTTCTGAAAGGGATTGGAGCAGTGAAAATAAAACTGAAGCCAAGAGCAATTTTACCATGAGCTAGGCAATATCCCCGGTAGAGGGAGGCAGATGAGGGTATTTATGAGACAATTGCAGCACTAGTGAAGCAAGGCATCCTAGTATCATCAGAATCACTATGCAACACAGTGGTGTGCCCAGCCAAAAAGGCAACGGGGGTCATGGCATTTCATACAGGACTTGCGCCCTCGGACAGCAACAATTTTGTGTAGCATTCCCACAGAAGCTACTTGCTTCACAGTCATAGATTTGAAGAACTATACCATTACACCCAGACTCAAAGACTTAACTTTGTTTCTATATGGAAATAAGAAGTGAAAAGATATAAGACTTCCTCAAGGGTATTGTGAATCACCTTCCATATTCAACAGAGCCCTTCTAATCGACTTAGGAAACGTAAAAATTGAGAGCGTTGTTGTATAGTATGTAGACGACATATTGATTTGCAGCAAGACAGAGACACAGTGTAGAGTTGACTCTGTGCACATGTTGACAGTACTAGCAAAAAAAGGGAACAACGTAGACAAGGCTAATTACAATATTGCCAGACAGAGGTATAGTAGATTGGACAGCTGATATCCCAAGATGGCGAAAGGTGATACCAGAAAGAGCAGAAGCAATATGCAAGACGGCAAAGCCCACAACCATAAGAAAAATGCAGCAGTTCCTATGATTATGCAATTATTGCAGAGCATGGGTATTTGACTACAGCACTTACACTAGGCCCTTACTGAGTGCACTGAAAGAAGCACAATGAAGGAAGGGGACATTGCAATGGACACAAGAAATGACTGAGAAATGTAACGCGCTGAAAGACGCAATATTCACAGCTCCAGTGTTGTGGATCCCAAGACTATTGTATTGTATTGTATTGTATTGTATTTTATTTATAACGCGCAAACCCGCAGGCCCGGAGGCATCAGGGCGCTATCAAAGTGAATTATTCCTATTCTCCCACTCATGTGGAGTGGTTATGACTGCAGTACTGACACAGAAGACAAACAGGGGACACACACCTCTAGCATATTACAGTGGGAAATTAGACCCAGTAATGAGAGGACACTATGCATGTGAACAAGCATTGGCTGCTGCCACATTCGCAGTAGACAAATGAGCAAGTATTACCATGGGATGCAGCACCACTATTTATGTGGAGCATGCTCTCTTTTCAATAATGGAAAGGCCCAAAAGTACATTGACAACACAGACAGCTTCAGGATACGAGGTATTACTGTCAAATCTAGCTCTCAAGATAGTGCGATGCAGACTTTTCAACCCAGTGACTTTCATTGCTGAACCCGTAAAGGAGGGAGACTATGTGCACGACTGCAAAGCCAACATAGAACAATACAGCAAAACATCAAAGGTACACAAGAATGCACTTGAGGGAGGAGATGTGCTTTATATTGACTGGTCATCAACAATTGACCAAACGAATGGGGAAAGAAATACTGGGACAGCAGTTGTGAGATTGAGAGGGGAAGGAGGGATTTTAGAGAGAACCTAAATACACCTGTTTAGACAATTGGGGATGTCCCTTTTTCTCTGCCTACCCTTGATTTATCTTGTATCCTTTTCGGCTAAGTAAAGTAAAGAAGGGTCGAGCGAGGTGGTGACAAGCACATGTCTACCATCACATTTATCATCACAAGCAGCAGAGTTAGTAGCTTTAATATTAGCACTGGAGCAAAGCAGAGGCAAATAAGCAACAGTGTATTCAGATCTAGCCTACGTGACATCCACTGTGCATTCTGGGCTGTCACGTTGGCTGAGGAATGGGCTTCAGACATGCTGATGGGTCACCTGTGCAGCACCCACTCCTATTGGGCAGACGGATTGAGGCACTCCAGTACCCACTGTGCATGGAAGTGGTGAAGTGCCAGGCTCATATGAGGGGGGAGGACCCCAACTCTAGGGGCAATGAGGCAGTGGACATGGAAGAAAAACGTGCTGCCATTTTTGGGGACCTTTTTGTAAATGGATGCCTCGTCCCCAGCGGATAACTATGTACAAACAATGATATTAAAGGAAGATGTAACACATTACCAGTGACACAGATTACGGAGTTGCAGGGAGCTGCACCCAGGGAAGAAAAGGAATTATGAATAAAGAGGGGATGTACAGTGTCTCCAGCAGATGCCTTATGTGGCAACATAACACAGGAAAAGTGGTAATGCCATTCTCATTATTGCACACCTCATTGACACATTTACACCATCCTACATATATATGGAAGGAGGTGCTTGCTGGTCATATTGGAGAAGACTGGTTATGTCCCAACCTGGCAGAATTCATGACTAATTGTCTAGTTTGTAAACCCTTTTACAGCAGGGCATACACTAAGGGTAGTGAGAGGGTAGTGAGAGGAGCCATACTTCACCCAGTGGGTCCATTCTAACAACTTCATGTTGACTATGTCGACATGCTCCAAGTATGCCAGGGCTACCACTACATGATAGTGGTTGTATGCCGATTTTCCTATGGATCAAAGTCGGTCCTTATTCCCATCCTGATGCACTTAGAGCGGCAACATTTCTTGTTTGAGAAATATTCCCAGGGCGTGTGAGAGGTCCTGCGGTCTGATAATGGTCCTCACTTCGCCAATGAGATGTTTCAACACATCACACCCTTGTTGGGAAAACAACACACATTCTCTTGTGCTAATTACCCGCAAACAAACGGGATTTGTGAGCAACTCAACCGGCTGCTCAAGGAAGGCATTGCGAAAATTAAAAAAGACTCTCAACAAGAGCTGGCTGCACTGTCTTCCATTAGCATTGTACACATTGTGCAATAAACAAGGGTTCAATCACCATTTAATCCCACAGGAGGTGGAGACAGGACAGCACATGAGACTTCCCTTGGCTCCTCCCACTAGAGTACTGAAAGATGCAGAAAATATGTCTGATATATTGGGTCAGGAAATGTACGAATACACTGCTTCCTTGATGGCTAGTGCCTCTTTTTTTTCACATCAACAGCAGGGACAATGGGGGAGGCCTGAAGCAATTGGAGAAAACAATGATCCAGAAGCAAATGAGGAACTTTTAAAGCAACCACAGTTGTATCCAGGGGACCCGGGATTGCTGAGGGATTTCACTCAACAGTGGTTTTAGACCTGTTTTAAGGACCATATGTAGTGGTGCAGCTCACTGAGCGAGCAGTAAAATTAGAAGGAAAAAATACTTGGCATTACCTGAGGGACATGAAGCCCTACAAAGTGATGGCCTCTCCTAGCACCAACAACGAAAGGGCCAACGATCCACCAACAGAAGAAGAAAACAAGTGCCTCAAAACATCACAACCGAGCAGAGACCAACCTATCATTACTCACTCAAGAGCAAGAGAGATAGGGAAAGGACTTGTTACACTGTCTGTTTATTATTTTTCTTTCCGCACACTGACAGCATTCATCGCGAAAGTGCGATTGTTTTTATTGCACTGTTATTATTGCACTGTCACATGCTTCCACTGGATCCCATCCGGAGACCTTCTAAGGCCCATCTGTTAGGAGATCTGACAGACACAGAACAGGCCATCTCAATGTGTTTTTCTGAGTTTTTCTAGCTTATTTGGCCCAAGTATAACCACGCCTAGAGATCAGAAACCCATCTGTGCTTGCAGCAATTTGTGATTCTACAATAGGCACAGTTTGGGAATAACTATTCCTTATTGCGAATGCAGTCTCTGAGGATTATGGGAGCTCTAGTGAAATCATTTGTTCAAGTCAGGTGACCAAGGAAAGACTCCCTCCAGGAGCACACATCTAACCCTTAGCAGGGGGAGGGGGGAAAACCATAACTATGGTTCTCCACTTTAGGGCAAAATATCCCCAGTTCTGCAGCCTCTGGAGTCCAGATCTCCACAAATTACATGTAAAAATAAAAGGGGGGGGATGAGGCACGCACTCCAAGTCCTGATTCTGAATGGAAACATCAAAGGTGACATACCTGCACATTCAACGTGGAAGTGTAATTCACAGGAATCAATCCAGGATTACTTTTTTGTTGCAGGTGAGATAGGGCATCGTGTTAAAACCCTACAAGTAATTTGTAACATGTAAAGTGACCACAGTCTGTTAAAACTAACACTTGTGGAACCCAAAAGGGCAATAAAACAAGTGGTCCTATAAAGTCTTGGCACATTCAAGTAGAACATGACTTTGCCTAAAAAAGCAAGATGTATGTGTAATAACAGAATCATACTGCCAGGGGTTAATTGCCAAGATTCACAGCAAAGTTGAATTTAGTCACTTGCTAAAGCAATATGTGGAAAAAGATCAAGGCTTGAGAAATTGTGCATTCAAACCAAAGCATGCATATGACCTCGAGATTGTCAAAAAGAAACGACAACTATGCAAATAACGTAGACATCACACTACCCTAAATGATGGCTCAGAAATGGCTTTAAAAAAGCGAGCAAGCAAAAATATAAAAACTGGTTGATATCTCATAGAGCTGTTGTAGAACAACATGATGCAGAAACTATGTTGGCCATCTTGACAAATAAAAACTTGCAAGGGTTCTGGAAAGTTATAAATGAGGTAAGCTGTCAACAACAAGCATTGCAAGAAAACATGGTCACCAAAATGCAATGGGTCACGCATTTCCAAGCTCTCTATCGAAAACAGGGACAAGCTACAAGTCCATGCTGCCATCTCTAACAAAATGAGATATTTGCTTTGATAAGGAGGACATATTAGATAATATCAAGCGCATCAGCACATTCCGGGCCCCTGGCTCCGATGGATTGACCAACTACATCTTGAAGAAGAACTCAGAGCAATGGGCGGAATTCTGTGCGATCCTCTTTTCGAAAATCACCTACGACTGTGCAACACCACAATGACATGTAAAAGTGCAATAGTTGTGCCTATCTTTAAGAAGGGTAATAGAGCAAATCCCAAAGATTATAGGCCCATCGCACTCTTGGACGTCTTAGGTAATATATATGATACCCAACTACTCAACTGTAGAAACAACTGTCTGCTTGGATAACATTGAGTGGCCATTTTGACTCGAGACAAACCAGGTTTGTCAAGGGAGTGGGATGTGGCCTGAACCTCCTTGTCCTTAATTTGTTAGAAATGGAAACCATAAGGTCCGGACGGAAAGTCTATCTTGTGTTTGTTGACTTATAGCATGCGTTCAATAGTATCGACCGTGAAATCCTTTGGTCGAAGATGAACTCAAAGGGAATGTCCACCGAGGCTACTAATGGCAATAAAAGACCTACACACAAACACAGAAATTAAAGTGAGATTGGACAGAAAAGGCAACCTATCGACTCCAATAAAAACATTCTGTGGAGTAATACCGGGGTGCCCACTAGCTGCGATTCTTTTTAATCTGTTCCTCTCAGACATTGGCGAAGCTTTGAAAGTATCCACTCTTTCTCACCGAAAATCAATGGAACTGAAATAAGTTGGATTCTTTATGCGGATGATCTAGTCCTACTGGACATGACACCTATAGGGCTAAAACATAAATTGTATGCAGTTGAACAGTACGTTGAAACCAATGGTCTCTGCATTAATCCAAATAATTCTGAAATCCTTACCTTACAAGATCTAAGAAAAAATCAAATGGGTCAGAGGAAAACATTTCAGTGGTATCTGGTAAAGGAATCTATGAAATCTGGAATGCACACACGTTACCTTGGAATGTGGATTGTTCTAGTCTCAATGACGCACCATGGTCTGAAAAAATCAAGTCTAAATGTAAACAACTATCCATACAAGCATCAGTGATTAATAAGAAATGTGGGAAATTCTCATTAAGACCAGGAATGGACTTTTACAAACAGAAGGCGGTTCCGGTCTCGATTCACGGTGCTGAGTGCGCTCTAGGTTGCACCTTTGCGTTTTGGTCCACATTTGAACATATTTTCTGGACAAAAGTCTTATGGCTACCGAAAGGAGTTCCAACTTCTTGCACTAGGTACAAACTAAGTCTGGTTTCCATAAAGGCAAGAATAACATGCAACACGCTTATGCTTTATTGTGAAATGATCACCGAGCCCTTGAGTCCACAATTTAAAATTCTACAAGACCTATCTAGTGGCAATAAAGATAGTATTATTGACAACATCATCCTACAAACAAATCCAAACAGTGCTGAGAAGAAGTTATGTTTGCAAGATTGGATAGACACAGGAGACCAAAGAGCCAAGCACAAAATCATGTAACAAGTACCAAGTGAAGCAAAAGTGTTAAATAAAATACTTGGAAAAATTCCCGGACAGACGTCGAAGGATGATATTCATGAAACTATGGCTCAATCAATTCAAAACAAAAGAAGTTCAAAGCTATTGGCTGACCCACCATGAAATAGAAATGAGCTGCAGATGATGCAAGAAGAAAGACGAGACACTTAAGCATTTAACATTATTCTGCCAAACTCTAAGAGCTGAGAGAACAAATCACTTAGGACGTTTCATGATGGAAAGGCAGACCCTGAACGCAGAAGAGTGGTGGGAAGTATGCTCTGATGAAAGTGACAGAAAACTAACAATTGCCTTGATGTTTTTCATAGAAGAAATTGAGAAGAAATGAATAGAGACCAAGAGCAGCATGTAATCAAAGCCGATGAAAAAGAAACTCTCTGTTGTGGACTGTGGAAAACAAAACATGTGAAAAGTTCGCAATGTGAAAAAGTGTGAATGAAAAGTGTTTTAATGAATTATATTTGAAAGGTATGTAACAAACCAATACAATTAAAATAAAAAAAAATAATAATAAAAAAAAGTGAGTGGCAATCTTGGGGTGGGCTTGGATTGGGGGAGTTGGGGGAGGAGATGGAAAGATGAGAGGAGAGGAGGAAATGATCACTCCAGGGGAGAGGAGCGATGAGGGGACTACAGAGGGGGAGGCCGCAGGATATCAAGACCATAGAAGAGTGAGTCGGGCCGGAGGGACGGATAGAGAGTGAATCACAGAGGTCGCAAAAGAGCACAAATGAGAAACAGGGAGAATCCAGGTGAATATTGAGGTCACCAATGAGGAGTGTTAGGGAGAATTCTCATTCTATGGCTAATTTCCCTTACCTATAGAGTCCCCCAGCAGCTTTGCTGTATTTGACAGGTTTTTTTTCCTCCTGCTAAGAGTGTGACTCTTTTTCCCACTCTTATGCATATTTTCTATGTGTGTTCTAGGCTATTTTTTGTGTTTAATGTCTATGGGGTTTTTCTCACCCCCATAGGAACCATCTTTATTCACATGTGTTACACAGCACCCTCAGTGCAGTGACAAAGGGGTGTCGTAGCAACCCCCAAACATAGACTCCATACCCTGGGACTGACTACTGTCTCCAAGGGCATGTAAAGTCCCCATTGACTTTACTAGTCAATCTTTATGAACTAAACCAGTACAACCCATCTTACTATGGAAGTACTGGAAAGGGTAAATAGTTTTTCCCTAATGTTCATTGTCGAGAGGGTACCGTACAGTCTCTCTCTCTAAAGTTTCTGGCTGATGGCAGTGGTTACTACCAAAAATATTCGACCGCAAATATTTCCCTATGGGATTTTCCCATTGTTCGAGGCTACCACATTTACTGACAGCCCCTAACATACCGCCGGTTTATTTTTATATTAACTTTACTCCGGTAGGTTTTATTAACCAGAACTTTAATATAACTTCTTTCTCGTGTCTTTCTCTAAACTCCTAACCCAGGTCGGGGATCCTTTGTTTGTCTTTTGGCGGGGTTCTGCCAAGAAGCCCTCCTTTCGGTGCCACTAAGTCTGGGTTGGACCCATTGTGTGGGAGGGGGTGTAGGCCCCCTGGACACGGTTGCCTCAGCAACCCAAGTCACACTCTGCCCTGATAGGCTGGAACGTCTCCCACCAGGATGACCACTCCACTGTGTGAATGACAGCTAGGCTGTATAAATTGGGGTCTTTTTGCATAAAAGCAGGGTCCTGAGGACTGGAAGGCAAGACGTCGCCACTGGAACTAAGAAGCCGAAGAGGAGAGAAGCCAAAGACATCTGCAACAACCGAACCACCGGTGAAGCCCTGCTGCAGCGTCTCACCACTTTTCTACACACGACTAGAGAAGATCTTCCTCTGCAAGAGCCTTCTTCCCTTGAGCAGGTGGGACCAACCAGTTTGCCAATCGTCTTCCCGGACCTGCCTTGGTCAAATCGCTAGTGCCCTGCACTAGGAGACCGGATAGCCAGGCACCTGTCCACCCGGACCGCGATTTAAATGAGCGTACCTTTTATTTTGTTTGGCAGCACCGCGGCTGGTTTCATCCCTGGGCAGTGCAGTAACTCGAACCTTCCTCCAGGACGAGAGAATCTCTTCCTCTGCTGGATCTCCCGACTGCAGGAACTGCCAGGAACAACCGCCACCGCAGGAGCCTCTTCTACATTTTAAGGTACTTTGTTCCGCCAGGCCTATCTTTTCATCCGGTAGCGCTAAAGGTGTCTTAAATCCTTTACCTACCCGTTGGGTTGGCCGCCCCATACTCTAACATTGTCTTTCAACTCTTGCAACCACCTTTTCGAATCATTTAACAAAGACTTGACTGCAGCTACAAGAACAGTCTGCTCCTGGGCACATTGCCCTGTACCACTGACTCTGGCACAGGTCTATTGACTCTGGCTAAATCTGTTACAACTGCCTTCTCTAGATTGCTTCTCACCTAGAAATGTGTTTTTGCACCTAACTCTTATAACCACCTTTTCCTTCCCTCTTTTTAAACTTGTGAAGGGCCATTTTGCTCGGTTTTCACCTCAGTATTATACATGCTAAAGTACTGCCTTGCCTAAACGTGTTCACAATCTTATTGGGAAGTGTTGCTAGGGTGTTTAAGAGTATATTCCTGTATAACTTGTTCTTTCCTTCCCTTGTGAGAAATTGTTAGAGTGCCATTTGTGTTTGGTTTTCACTGTGCCATTTTGCTCAGTTTTCACCCTTGCTCAAACTTGTCTACAATTTAATCAGGGAGTTGTGCATACTTTTCTTGACTGATTTTAACTTTCTTTAATAACTGTGATTGAGGTGTTGAACTAGAAGTTTGTAAAATAAATATATATCTACTTTTTAATGCAAAGCTTTGGTCAGTGTGTCCTTGTGCCATAGTCTTGCAGGCCTATTGTGTAAACCCTGAATACTGCTCATCTCCCTCTTGAGATAAGTCTGACTGCTTAGCCACAGCTACCAACTAAATCTTTGTGGTACAGACTGATACCAAAGGGGATTTATTGCATATACCTGTAGTCTTAATCTTCTGTAGTGCTCCCTAAGCGAACTGCACAGGATTCTGCCTAACAAGGAGGAATTGAGTGGTTGAGGCCAGGAGGGAGGAGGCAAGGTCAGCCCACTCGGAGAGAAAAGAGGTAATTTGACCAGGGGTCCGGTACAGAGTAGCAACAGCGAGAGAGTGGCTAGGAGAGCGAGAGAGCCTGCAGACAAGGCATTCGAAAGAGGAGTAAGTCTGAGTGGGGTTGAGTAGAGGCTGGAATCTACTCAGGGAAGATCAGGGCTTCACCCACTCCAGGCCGTTGGGATCTGGGGCGGAGAATATCTTGTAGCCGTCAGGGAGGAGAGTGTCAAAGCTCATGACAGAGCCAGCCGTGAACCAAGTCTCTGTAAAACCGAGGACATCAGGTCAAGTTCTTCGAGGAGGTGGCAGATGTCAGAGGAGTGTTTGACAGCCGAGCGAGAGTTAAGAGTGGCAAGATGAAGAAGGTTGCCAGCCTTAAAAACCATCCGGTGAGGGGTAAAATTCAGGGGTATGCCCTGCGGAGGTGTGGAGGGAGCTAGAGAAGGGGCAAAGGTGGAAGGAAAGGAGGGCAAGGTGGCCAAGGGAGGAGAGTAGGGGACAGCTGGAGATGAGAGGAAGTTGATGAGGCGAAGGAACCATCTATCAAAGAGGAGATCAGCCTGAGGGCCTTGGTCCTTGACAGTGCCATTTAGGTAGACATAAATGATGACTCTGGAGGAGTCACAGGAATCAATGAGAACTTGCCAGCGATTGCCACCATTAATGGGAGAGGAAGAGACAGGACAGAGCACAGAGATCACATGCAGGGTCCATAGATCAGGCAAAGGAACGAAAGAGAGAATGTCAGTGAGGGTCTGTCTGGAAGAGGTGCTGGAATCATCACCTCTCCCAGACAGACAACCCAGGTCTCCCCATCAGCGATGGGGAGACCTGGGCTGGAAGCCAAGATATACTTTTTGAATTTCCTCTTACCAGACTTAGTGAGAAGGGAAGGATAGTTGATAGAGAAGCAGTTGGAGTAGATAGGAGAAACAGATAACTCCATGAGTGAGTAAAGAGAGGAGGCATTAGGAGAAATATGCAAGAAAGTGGTAAGGAACAGTCACTGGGCTAGCAGGCTACAATTGAGGGCCAGAGTTATGTGGAAAACACACCCAAATTTGACTTTCAAAAACAACCCAAATTGCAATTACCAAACACACCCAAATTTGATTTTCAAAAACAACCCAAATTGCAATTATAAAACACACCCAAATTTGACTTTCAAAAATGGAGGAAGAAACCAAAGGAACGGGAAACGATTAAGAGGCCGATTCATGGAATAATTAGCGCGGCGCAAGTGGGCAAAAACGTGCGAATCGCAGTGGAATAGCGAAAATCGCAGTGCAAGTGCGAAAATCGCACGAAAAGCAGCGCACGTCGATTCATGGAAGGCCGTGCGCGAGAAAACCAGCGGATGTGCGATAAAAAAGTGCGCGGCGCACGTTGGCGCACGTTGGCGCACAGGCCATCTAACAGCGTGCGCCAGGTCACAGCGAAAATCGCACAGGCCACAGCGAAATTCGCACATAGCGCGGCGCACGCAATAAAAGTAGGCGGAACACGGGCGTAACACTCGGAATGGGGAACAACTTGCCAAAACGTGGGCGTCACGGGGGAAGTACAGGGCACAAGTGCGCGGAACGCCCACACGCTCGCCTACAACACGTATTCATGGAATAGAATAGGGGAAAAAAGCGCACGCTCAAACCAGCGCACAGGCACAAACACGACCGCCACAAGAAAGGAGGCGGTAGCGTCTCTGCGGCTGTAAGAAATGTGCGCCAAAAGGTGCGCCAACAAATAGCACCTATATACTGCCATGATGAATGTCCCATACTGTGGCCCTCCAGGAAAAATGACGTGCAAAGGGGTACCCACAAACACGGACACCCGCTGACAAAAAATACGTGTGCATGTATACCGGGGTGCGCGGGAAGTGTCACACGCGATTTGCAGGGTACGTGCATCACAGGGGTTCGCGTGAAGTTCCTCACGCGATCGGGCCTGGGGGAGCGGGCTACGTGTATTACAGGGGTTCGCGTGAAGTTCCTCACGCGATCGGGCCTGGGGGAGCGGGCTACGTGTATTACAGGGGTTCGCGTGAAGTTCCTCACGCGATCGGGCCTGGGGGAGCGGGCTACGTGTATTACAGGGGTTCGCGTGAAGTTCCTCACGCGATCGGGCCTGGGGGAGCGGGCTACGTGTATTTCAGGGGTTCGCGTGAAGTTCCACACGCGATCGGGCCTGGGGGAGCGGGCTACGTGTATTACAGGGGTTCGCGGGAAGTTCCACACGCGAATAGCCTGGGCGCGTGAATTTGAGGGGTGCGCGGGAAGTTCCACACGCGAATAGCCTGGGCGCGTGTATTTCAGGGGTGCGCGGGAAGTTCCACACGCGAATAGCCTGGGCGCGTGTATTTCAGGGGTTCGCGGGAAGTTCCACACGCGAATAGCCTGGGCGCGTGAATTTGAGGGGTGCGCGGGAAGTTCCACACGCTAATAGCCTGGGCGCGTGTATTTCAGGGGTGCGCGGGAAGTTCCACACGCGAATAGCCTGGGCGCGTGTATTTCAGGGGTGCGCGGGGAGTTCCACACGCGAATAGCCTGGGCGCGTGTATTTCAGGGGTGCGCGGGAAGTTCCACACGCGAATAGCCTGGGCGCGTGTATTTCAGGGGTGCGCGGGAAGTTTTACACGCGAATAGCCTGGGCGCATGTATTTCAGGGGTGCGCGGGAAGTTCCACACGCGAATAGCCTGGGCGCGTGTATTTCAGGGGTGCGCGGGAAGTTTTACACGCGAATAGCCTGGGCGCGTGTATTTCAGGGGTGCGCGGGAAGTTTTACACGCGATTTCTGCACGGTACGTGTATTTCAGGGGTGCCGGGGAGTCCCACATGTGATTTGACAGTGTGGGTCCTCCCAGGTGTACCCTGTACACCCTCCACGGCCCCTGCAGGCAGCCCACACCACAGGGGACTACCCTGCATCCCTGGTCATGTCCCGCAGGCAGCCCACCCAACATGGGCATGCCCCCCAGCAAAGGCACATGTCTCCTTGAACTAATGAACACCAACACATGTCCCCTTGCACCCCCACCCCCCAGCACTGTGGGGCACCTGCCAGCAGGCCCCCACCCATGTCCAACTCATGTCCCCCACCACCCCCACCCCCCAGCACTGTGGGGCACCTGCCAGTAGGCCCCCACCCATGTCCAACTCATGTCTCCCACCACCCCCACCCCCCAGCCACCAGGGTCACCCTCCACCAGGCCCCCACCCATGTCCCCTATCACCCCCATCCCCCAGCCACCAGGGTCACCCTCCACCAGGGCCCCACTCATGTCTCCCACCACCCCCACCCCCCAGCCACCAGGGTCACCCTCCACCAGGCCCCCACCCATGTCCCCTATCACCCCCATCCCCCAGCCACCAGGGTCACCCTCCACCAGGGCACCACTCATGTCTCCCACCACCCCCACACCCCAGCAGTGCAGGGTCACCCTCCACCAGGCCCCCACTCATGTCTCCCACCACCCCCACCCCCCAGCCACCAGGGTCACCCTCCACCAGGCCCCCACTCATGTCACCCACCACCCCCATCCCCCAGCCACCAGGGTCACCCTCCACCAGGGCCACACTCATGTGTCCCACCACCCCCACACCCCAGCAGTGCAGGGGCACCCTCCACCAGGCCCCCACTCATGTCTCCCACCACCCCCACCCCCCAGCCACCAGGGTCACCCTCCACCAGGCCCCCACTCATGTCACCCACCACCCCCACCCCCCAGCCACCAGGGTCACCCTCCACCAGGGCCCCACTCATGTCTCCCACCACCCCCACACCCCAGCAGTGCAGGGGCAACCTCCACCAGGCACCCACACATGTCCCCCTGGCCCCAGGTCCTGACGATACACAATCATGGCAGTAATGGGCAGCATACCCAGCACAAACACCCAGGCAAGGATAGCATCCACCCACATAGTGAATGCAATTACATGATACAACCCCAATGGCAACAATGTAAATGGACACATGCCCGACACACACACATACACAATGGGTGCAAGTGAATGTCAAAACACATATCATGACATGTATGAAACCAATGAGAAAATAACACAAGTGAAAGTAAAAATAAAAAATGTATTATAGATTCAAAATAAGTAAACAAATCAAACATACAACTATGTGGATAAGCAAATTAATGGTCCATGTCCGAGAACAAAAGTCATAATCAAAAAAACAAAGGAATAAAAAAAATAAATGTCGTCCAAAGCAATATCATGTAGTATGAAAAAAAAGGAAAAACCATTTCCTCATGGTGAACACAATAAGAAATGAAAAAGAAGTATCTACAAAAAGCAAACTATATACAGGAATGTTCCAGGGTCCATGAGCCCAACACCATAAATGAAACCTACTACTACCTAATCTAAAAAATATATACAAAAAAGTGGCCATTGTCCGAGCGGTCCAAAATAATAAAACAAAATAAAGGAAACCTAACACTAACTAACTAAATAACTATATACAAAGGCAGCGGGCAAGTCCTGCGGCTCACTTGTTGATGTTGCTGGCCAGGGCATCATCGAACTCCATGTCGATGTCCTGGAGGCGGGACTCTGTCCTGGCCCCGAGGTCTCGCAGGGATAACCCCATGTTCAGCTCAAACTCCCTGCGAGCTTCCTCGAGGCACTCAGCCCGCCTCAATGCCCGACGCATGGAGAACTCCGCCCTGACCATGGCGAGCCGCTCCTCTTCCGCCCGCTGCCGCTCCGCACCTATCCGCTGGACCAACTCCTCCCACACGGAAGACACCACCATCCCAGGGTTGCCCTGCCCTCCGGCCGATGGCTGCCCCTCTGATCTTGATGGCCCCGAGCCATTATGCCTCCCACGTCGAGCCCGCTGCTGCCTCCGACGCCACTGCCTCTGCCAGCACGACGGCATCCAGGCTGATGGAAACCACCGACGCCGTCGTGCACGTGCCCTGCCTGATGATGCTGTCACATCTTCCATCTGCTGGGGTCCAGTTGCAGTGTTGTCCACCCCTGCTGGACCTCCGACTCCCAACTGTGGCAGGGATGGGATCCCCACCGAGCTGGCTGCATTGGTCGGGGCAGGTCCACAGGGGGCCCTGGTGGCATCTGGCCCGGAAGACGGCAAGGAGAACGACTGGTGGATAGCCTGCACAGAGGAGGAGAGGGCCGCCACATTGGCCAACACATGCAGGAAACCCCCGAACATGGCCGATCCCAATTGGGCCACGTCGGCACGGTGCACTTCGTGATGACGTGCGTGCTCCTCCCGGGAAGCACGCACGGCATCACGAATCACAGCCGTGCGCATCGCGACCCCAATCAGGACCTTCTCCACACGGCCAGGGGTTCCCACGTCTGCAGGTGGAGGGGAGTCAGGTGACATGGACATCCCCACTACCTGCGGACGGGCCTGGGACGGGGCATCCCTGCTGGTGCATGGTGGTGCACTCACAGGGTCAGGGACAGCGACATGCACAGGCCCCTCCACGGTGACCTGTGTTGCCTCCTGCCCCTGGACTGCACCACTTGCACCAGCAGGGATGCCCCCACCAGGCCCCATGTGTGCCCCAGTGGCGGCCTCCTCCTCCTCTGTGCAAACCACCAACCTGGATGGCTCCTCACCGTCTCCCGCCGTAGCAGGCCCCTGTGGGGGCTCACCCACCCCTTCCGCTGCAGCCGTGGGTGCATCCCCGCCGCCTTGCTCCACAGCGCCGTCTCTGCCCTCTTCTTCACTAGCCGCTGCGTAGAGGGAGACAAAGAACACAAGCATCAGGGTACTGCACAATGGTCCCCTAGACAGGAAGCAATAGCAGATGAGCACCACTGTCAAAGTACACTTCCATCATGTCCCTCCACAACACATGGGTCAGTCCAGGCAAAACACACACAGTAACAGGCATGCTGCATGCCATGGATATTTCCATGCATGTCCAATGGACTCTTGAAACATTCAATGATATGCAACTCACATGCATCATGGCTCATGCATATCACATGCACACACTTCACCTCAGTCACATCCATCTGGCCCCAAACACACCAAACACAGCCAAAACAAGGGTAAGTTGGCTGCTTCACTGAATCTGTGCATTGTCACACACATGTGTCATGCATCCATGGCATGCACAAGTCACAGACACGCAGGTCAGGCACACAGACATGGCTACCATATATGTACCTGGCATCAGCACCCATCCCTCACCCCCACCCATGTCCAGGTACAGAGACTGGCATGCTCTCATGTTCAAAATCTGCATAGGGCTCCCCATGCCGCATTTGGACACATGCAACAACCACGTGGGTCACAAATCACTGGTCGCACATGCATTACCATGATGTCCCTGCACACATACATGCATACATGGCCTATGGCACACATACAGGCAAGTATCATAGAACCAGCACACCGCAACATGCCCTGTCTCACACAGTAATGCTTGGACACTTACCGCTCAACTCCAGACGGGCCTCCCTCTCAAGGATCTGGGCGTGGAGCGCTGGGCGTACGCGTTCCAGGACCCTCTTCTGGATGGAACTCATGTGCCCCCGCCCCCCCTCCACGAGGCGCCGGGCCTTCACAAGGGTCCTGGACCTCAAGTCCTCCCAGCGCTTCTTGATCTTCTGGACGTTGCGGGTTGCCACCCCCTCCGCGTTGATGGCAACCACACAGTCGGCCCAGATCCTCTCCCGTCCTTCCTTGCTGGCGCGGGACGATCCAAAGAGGGCATCATACTGCCCCAGGACATGCTCCACCAGGACACCAACTTCGGTGGCAGTGAAGCTGGTGCCCCTCTGCCCCTCTGGCCTGGGGTTGCCACTGGTGCCAGATGTGGAAGTGCCCGACATGGCAACCCCAGAGGCAGGTGTGGGTGGGCAACTGGGTCCTGGGGCTGGGCTGTGGAGCGATGTAATCCCAGTTGGGAGTCTTCAGTTCCAGCAGGGGTGGACACAGCAACTGGACCCCTGCAGATGGCTGATGTGCAGGCACCAAATGGCAGGGCACAGTGGCAGCAGGCAGGCAGGCAGGCAGCAGCAGATGGCACGTGGGAGGCTGCTCGGGGCACTGGGGGGCAGTAACTCGGCCTTCTGGGCAGGAGCGTGGTCTTCCGTGTGTTTTCGGGTGGCCAGCTTGATACGGAGTGATTTGGCACGTGAAAATCCTGCACGTCAGCGTGAAATCCGAGGAAAGGCCATTAGCGCGTAAGCGCGTCAGCACGCATACGCGATTCTATTGGACCAGAGTCCCTCAGCGCGTAAGCGCGTCTGTGACGTGACCCGCACGGGTGTTCCCCACTCAGCACGTGATGACGGAGCACACGTTAAAATACTGCACGTCCGAGTGTCATCGCGTGTAATTGGACAAAAGTGCGCTTACACGCGATTGGCCTATGTACGTGTATTTCAGGGGTGCGCGGGCACTTACACACGCAAGTACGTCAGCGCACCTGTATCCCGTGGTGCGTGTGAATTTCCACACGCTATTGGACTGGGAACGAGATTCCAGGGGTGCGGGGGTCACGCGCAAAGCATTAATTTGCGCACTTATCAAATGACAAGCCAGATGCCAGGATGAACATACCGTTCCTAGCAGCAGTGGCAGTGGGCTACCAAAGGAGGAGGAGGAGGAGAGTCAGGGCCAGAATATTCACACCCAGAACCAGCCTGTTCGGGATGCCTGATGACCAGGTGTATGGAAGGTACAGGTTTCCACCACACATTATACTGGACCTGGTGAGTGAGTGGGAGGATGCCCTCACATCACCCACCCTGTGCTCCCAAGCACTCAGCCCCCTGGAGAAGGTCCTCAATGTACTGCACTTCTTAGCCACTGGATCATTTCAGCGGACAAGTGCCATAGTGGGTGGGGTGTCACAGGCCACCCAGTCACGCTGCCTACACCAGGTCTTGGACATCATCACTGCACGCCCATCAGTCCGCAGGCACATATACCTGCCCAGAACACCTGCAGAAAGGCATGCTGCGGGCCAGGATTTTTACGGTGTGGCACGATTCCCCAAAGTGCTAGGTGCCATCGACTGCACCCATGTGGCTCTACGTCCCCCCAGAGCCCTGAGCACGCTCCCACCTGCCATCTGCTGCTGCCTGACTGCCTGCTGGCCACGTGCCCTGCCATTTGCTGCCTGCACATCAGCCAGGGGTGCTGTTGCTGTGACCACCCCTGCTGGAACCAAAGGCTCCCGACTGTCACCCCACAGGCCAGCACCAGGACCCAGTTGCCCACCCACTCCTGCCTCTGGGGTTGCCATGTCGGGCACTACGACATCTGGCACCAGTGGCAACCCCCGGCCAAGGAGGCAGAGGGGCACCAGCTTCAGTGCCAGGGAAGTTGTTGTCCTGGTGGAGCATGTCGTGGGGCAGTATGATGCCCTCTTCGGAAGGTTGCGCGCCGATGGACGTCGTGACTGCCATCAACGCGGAGGAGGTGGCAGTCCGCGACTACTAATGTGTCAGGAAGCGCTGGGAGGACTTCAGGTCCAGCACCCTCAACAAGGCCCGGCGCCTCATGATGGCAGCAGATGCTAAGGGGCGGGCGGGGCCACTTGTCGGAAGATCAGATGAGGGTCCTGGAACGCATATCCCCTGCGCTCCACATCCATGTCCTTGAGAAGCAGACCCGTCTGGAGTCGAGCGGTAAGTGTACATGCATACTGATAGTAAGTTGTGCGTGCGGTGGTGTGCCAGGAGTGTGCAGGTTGAACATGTATTTTTATGTGGCCAAGTAGGGGGGGTGTACAGGGCTGTGAGGGTGACACATGCGAGGGGTCTCATGTGTGACACATGGATGGTGCTTGTGTGTGTGGGCTTGCATGGCACAGGATGTGGAGGAATGATTGTCAGGTGTGACATGGATGTCGATGGAGACACTGCGACAGTTGGCGGAGGTGTACACATGCATGCAGGTTTGGTGTTGTGTGTGCATGTGTAGTGTACTCCCTATGTTGCATGTGATGTGTGGATGACCTTTGGCTGCACATGCTGTTGTATGTGAATGGATGGTGCTGCCAGTTGCATCATGGCTGTGGTATGGCTCATGTGTGCAAGTTGAAATGACATGTGTGTTGGGGATTGTGATGCCATGTCTGAGGTTTACCTATGCCACTCCTGTATAACTGTCATGTGTGTATGAGTCCATTTTACAGTGCCCTGATGCCTGTGTTTTCTTTCTCCCTGTCTGCACCGTCAACTGATGAAGAGGACGGAGCAGGTGCTGTGGAGCACAGCGGCAGGGGTCGCACCACCAGCCGGAGACGCAAGGGCCAGATCCCCTCCCAAGTTGTGATCTCGTCGGGGAGTGAGGAGTCTGGTGCCGCGTCCCAGGCCGCAGCTGGCAAGGGGAGGTCCAAGAGGCGGAGGTCGGAGTTGGACTCCTCAGCAGCAGAAGAGGCAGCTGGGACCCCACAGGGCCCAACGAGGGAAGATGGCACGGAGTCATCCAGGTTGGTGGGGTGTATGGTGGTGGGTGCCCCTGGTGACTGGTGGGGTGGGGGTGATAGGGGACATGAGTGGGGGCCTGGTGGGGGCTGCCCCTGGTGACTGGGGGGGTGGGGGTGATAGGGGACATGAGTGGGGGCCTGGTGGGGGATGCCCCTGGTGACTGGGGGGGTGGGGGTGATAGGGGACATGAGTGGGGGCCTGGTGGGGGCTGCCCCTGGTGACTGGGGGGGTGGGGGTGATAGGGGACATGAGTGGGGGCCTTGTGGAGGCTGCCCCTGCACTGCTGGGGGGTGGGGGTGATAGGGGACATGAGTGGGGGCCTGGTGGTGGGTGCCCCTGCACTGCTGGGGGGTGGGGGTGATAGGGGACATGAGTGGGGGCCTGGTGGTGGGTGCCCCTGCACTGCTGGGGGGTGGGGGTGGTGGGAGACATGGGTGGGGGCCTGGCGGAGGCTGCCCCTGCACTGCTGGGGGTGGGGTGGTGGGAGACATGGGTGCGGGCCTGGTGGTGGGTGCCCCTGGTGGCTGGGGCGTGGGGGTGGTGGGAGAAATGAGTGGGGACCTGGTGGGGGCTGCCCCTGGTGACTGGGGGGGTGGGGGTGATAGGGGACATGGGTGGGGGCCTGGTGGAGGCTGCCCCTGCACTGCTGGGGGGTGGGGTGGTGGGAGACATGGGTGCGGGCCTGGTGGTGGGTGCCCCTGGTGGCTGGGGGGTGGGGGTGGTGGGAGACATGAGTGGGGGCCTGGTGGGGGCTGCCCCTGGTGACTGGGGGGTGGGGGTGATAGGGGACATGAGTGGGGGCCTGGTGGGGGCTGCCCCTGGTGACTGGGGGGGTGGGGGTGATAGGGGACATGAGTGGGGGCCTGGTGGGGGCTGCCCCTGGTGACTGGGGGGGTGGGGGTGATAGGGGACATGAGTGGGGGCCTGGTGGAGGCTGCCCCTGCACTGCTGGGGGGTGGGGGGGAGGGGGACATGAGTGGGGGCCTGGTGGAGGCTGCACCTGGTGACTGGGGGGGTGGGGGTGGTGGGAGACATGAGTGGGGGCCTGGTGGAGGCTGCCCCTGGTGACTGGGGGGTGGGGGTGGTGGGAGACATGGGTGGGGGCCTGGTGGAGGGTGCCCCTGGATGGTGGGGGGTGGGGCTGGTGGGTGACATGAGCAGGTGTGCAGGGTAGTCCCCTGTTTTGTGGGCTGCCTGCAGGGGCCGTGGAGGGTGTACAGGGAACACCTGTGAGGACCCACCCAGCCTAATCGCGTGTGATAATTCCCACGCACCCCTGTGATACACGTACCCAGCAAATTGCTGTGTGATAATTCCCACGCACCCCTGTAATTCACGTACCCTGCCAAATCGCATGTGATAATTCCCGCGTACCCCTGTATTACACGTGCCCTGGCTAATCGCATGTAAGACTTCCCGCGTACCCCTGTAATACACGTTCCCTGGACAATCGCGTGTTGAACTTCCCGCGTACCCCTGTAATACACGTTCCCTGGACAATCGCGTGTTGAACTTCCCGCGTACCCCTGCAATACACGTTCCCTGGACAATCGCGTGTTGAACTTCCCGCGTACCCCTGTAATTCACGTTCCCTGGACTATCGCGTGTTGAACTTCCCGCGTACCCCTGTAATACACGTTCCCTGGACTATCGCGTGTTGAACTTCCCGCGTACCCCTGTAATACACGTTCCCTGGACTATCGCGTGTTGAACTTCCCGCGCACCCCTGAAATACACGTACCCTGGCACCCTGGCTAATCGCGTGTATAACTTCACGCGTACCCCTGATATGCACGTTACCCGCTTTGCGTTCCTTGTTTGGCAGCCCTGTAAACTGGTCCATGGTTAGCGCAGCCCTTTGCGATGATTTAGCGATTTTGATGGCTTTTCCTTGCGCGAGGGCGTTCTTGGGGGCGTTACTGGCGCTGCTGCAGGGTCGCTGCGATACTCTGCCCCACGGCTGGTTTGGGAGCCTAAAATCCATGAATACGCTGTGCGCGGAAATCGGTTTTAGCGCACGTGCCTGGCGCAGACAATCGCACGCGGACACTCTGCGCCAGCCGCTTGCGACACTTTTCTGCGAAATTCTATGAATTACCCTGAAAAGCTGGCTCTCGTATAAATTCTCGTGGATGAAAGATCGACTAAATCTATTACTAGGATCACTAATACGGATACTAGTAGCACTATGTGTGATAAAGATCGGAAAGCAGAGTTCATGCAATTGCATAGCGGTTCTATGCAGCAGTAAGGTTTTTAAATGTGCAGGGTGGCACACGATTGTCTGTTACATGGAGCTGATGGAAAATTGGTATTTGTGTTCAATGTTGTAACTCGGAAAGCGATTTCTGGTGGAAGGGTGAGCAGAGTCGCAATTGATGGGTTAGCTGCAAAGACATGGGCATAATTGACATCTAAGTGAATCCTGTCCTCTGAGGGGTAGTGTGGACTGAGAAGAGGTTAGTGTACATGGTAGCCTATAATGTTTTGCAGCTTTGCAGGATTTTGCTCAATGAGGCATGAATATTTAGGAGTAGGTTGGAATATTTGCTATACGTAGAGCATGATGCGTGTGTCTGGGTATGGCATCGCCCTTTAGGAAATGCCCAGGGCAATGTGGACTGCTGGCATTTCATGTCATAAGATGATAGACGTTTATTGATGACCATGATGGGATCAGAATTGGTGTTGCGGCACATGTACAGAAAGTGTGAGCCAATATGATATGATATGATATGATATGGCATGATATGATATGATATGATATGATATGGCATGATATGATATGATATGATATGGCATGATATGATATGGCATGATATGATATGATATGATATGATATGATATGGCATGATATGATATGATATGATATGGCATGATATGATATGGCATGATATGATATGATATGATATGATGTGATATGATATGATATGATATGATATGATATGGCATGATATGATATGATATGATATGGCATTCATAACGCGCCTATACACAAGTGTTTCACGGCGCGACGAGGCAAGGAGGGGGAACCAAGGGAAGACAACGATCATACTGGGCAAGTGCAAGGGGAGGGGGAAGGGTTACAGTGTGGTACAAGGGTTAATAGAATAAATAACAGTAGGTAAAGTACAGCCAGCAGATGGCAAGTGCATGGGTAAGAGCAGACATCAGGTGTCAAGTGCTGCTAGTGGGATTTAAGGGGTACAGAAACAGTCCCGACGTGTGCAGGTTGCCAGAAAGGCAGTGCAGGTAAGTGACTGGTGGGGGAGGGGACCTGGTCCTGAGATCAGGGGGTGGCCAGGTAGCCAGTGCAGTCTCAGTTACAGCCAGGAAGTCAGCAGGGGAGAGGAGGAGAGAAAGCAGAAGCAAAGAGAAAGGTTTTGAGGTGTTTCCGGAAACGGAGATGATTCTCCTCAAGTTTTAGGGAGGCAGGGAGGTTGTTCCAGAGGGAGGCTCCAGCCGAAGAAAGAGATCTACCACCAACTCGTTGCTTGGAAAAGCGACTGACCCTGAGGGAGTTGGAGGCGGATGAGTGAAGAGATCGATAAGGCAGATATTTAGGAAGAGAGAGTTGAAGGTATAGAGGCCCCAGGCCCCAGAAGGCCTTGTGGACAATGCAGAGGGTTTTGAACTTAATACTTGCAGCCACTTGGAGCCAGTGCAGAGATTTCAGTCCTGGGGGGATACGATCCCTGGGCTTGAGGCCAAGGACAAGTATCGCAGTCCTGTTCTGGATGAGTTGCAGAGGGCAGAGGGTAGAAGCAGGCAGATTTAGAAAGAGGCTGTTGCAATAGTCAAGCCTAGAGAGAACCAGAGTTCTGGAGACAGTGAGCTTCTGATGGAAGGAGAGGAAAGGAAGAATACCTCTGAGGAGGTGCATGGGTGTATTGTATGATAGATGGTAACATAGAGCAGAGCCTCACTGGTAAAAGCATTGGACTCTAACGTGTGGGGGGTCATAGGTAAAACCCATTAAAAAAAGAATGGAACTGCACCGGGTGGTGGGTCATTGCACCACAGGGCGATACTGCTCTTTTAAAAGGTTTGTGCAGAGTATGGGATTATCCTCTCTTGCATGAGAGGTAGTCAATGGTAAACGGTATGCGACGGTCTCCTCTTGCATGAGAAGTAGTCAGTGGTAAAAGGTATGGGACGGTCCGCGCTTGCGCGAGAGGCAGTGAATGGTAAACGGTATGCGACGGTCTCCTCTTGCATGAGAAGTAGTCAATGGTAAGTAATGTGGGACTGCTGTGAGCATGGTCATCCACAGAGTGGCACCGCTTGTATGGGACTATCCTCTATGCTTGAGAAAATGATTAATATCAGATGTTACCAATAACATCCCAACGCAGTGTTATGATGAAAAACAACAAGCATTTACAATTGCAGTATAGCAAATCCTCCTACTCGAAAATTAAAAGACATACACCATTTCCTCACTCTGTCATTGAGGATGTATTTATATGTATTCTCTTGTATAGCTCACATATTAGCATTGCTAGTAGTATGGCCAAACAATAAGCAGTCCCCAACATTAGCAATAATGCAGTTGAGCATAGTCATAGCAAGCTATTCCTCTATTCACTTCCAGAAATGTAAGACTAGCTACAGCCAATCAATAATCTCTACAGCCGCATACAATATGGCACAGTAAAGCTGAAAGATATACTCAAAAGCGTGCCATCAGGATTGGTAATCCAGTAGACAGGTGAGCCTATAACAACCACTCCAAACCCATTAAATGGAAATGACTAAAGACATATAGAAATCCCGGGGCTTCCAGGGGCAGCTACCTAACAACTATCTAAAGACATGGGGCCTCATTACGACCCTGGCGTTAAGGGTTTAACGGCGCCGTAAAAGGTGTCGGCGCCGTTAAACCCTTAACGCCTGATTACGAGGTCCCTTTGCAGGACCCGACCTTAACGGCTGGTTTTTACAGCCGTTAAAGTAGGGACCCGCAAAGGGACTTTGGTGCTAATAACGGTACCGCAATTTGCGGTACCGTTATTAGCGCCTTCCCCATTCCCATTGAGCCCAATGGGGCAAAAATGGGAATGGGGAAGGGCCATGGCGGCATGGGGAATTACCGCCCCGCCAACCTCGGAATGGGGTGGTAATTCCCCATTCCGCCATGGCGGACTCCGGCATGGACCATGGTGCTGATAGCACCATGGTCCTCCGCCTGGGTCGTAATGAGGCCCATGGATTACAAACACAGGTAAAGCAGTTGAAATGCACCTGCTGCTTCCGCCCTTTCATCAACTATTGCATATGTGGGCCCACTTCTCCTTTCTAGGAGAGGTGCAAGGAGAAGCACAGGTTAGTAAATGCACTTTGCCCTGACTGGCTTCACACCACATTTCAGTGAAGCTCCACACAACCACGAATAGGTAGAAGCTAGCTTAACAGAAATACATCATGGCCAGTCTTGACTGGCAAAGGTCATAGAAAAGAAAGCTGTGAAAAATAGGTTAACAAGGATTTATTAAGCTTCTCAAATATACAATTAAACACAACATGTGAATTTGGAAGAATTGGCCAAGGGCCAATTTTTAGGCATGAAAGCAAGTTTACTGTGGTTTGACAAATGTATATTGGAATCTCTGCTGCTCATTCTTACCACAGCCAGTCGGGAGTCCTGTCCCGCACATGGGCTCAGCTCTGCCGGGCAACTCTCCCACACAGGGAATCTGCTCACCAGGAAACCTCAGGGTGATCTGTGTGTCAGATGTTCTGCAGAGCTTGTTTTATAGGGTAAAGTCAGGTTATCCAAACTTCACCTGCTTCCTAACAACCTATCGTGGCAGTCTCTAATCTTAATTCTTGATCTTTTCAACCAACCTGCCACACTGCTTCCTCCATAACTTAGCATTGGTTTTAAGGAAACGACTGGAAATGAATGAAATGGTGGTGTCATGGACTGTAATCTGGGTCCCATCTTAAATTTAGCCAGCCCATGACAAAACTCAGCGCCCCCACTACATTTAAAACTGAAATAGGCAGATGGTCTTTTTCCAATACATGAATGTGATGTGCTCTAGCACCTTGAAGTGTGTCATGTGCTAGATGGAATTACCAATAAACATCTTGGTCCCACATAACCGGACAGACTCAAAGAATATGGCAAAGTACTACTTTATTATCAACATAGAATAAACAGGGCAATCTGGCGAACAACGGGCTGTAGTCCACACACTCACACACAAAGGGGTTTATACAGAGGTTTTATACCTCAATGCATATCATGTATGACCTCATCCTGCGTGGCAAACTATAAAACCTATTAAAGGGAGGGATTGGTTAAGGGAACATATATACCTACAGTGTACATAAGTGTTAATGACACCATTGGCTGCCCCTTATCTGTTAGGCATGCCTCAAACCACCTCTAAATTTGTATATTACTGATTATAGTGGAAAAATGGCAGCAGGTTAGCCTATGCAACATTGTATAGCATGTTGCTTCATAGACTCTCTGATTGGTTGGCATGCGTCCCAAACTTGGAATTTTGGCAGCACGTAAGCAGAATGGACCCCAGGTGCTTAGAGTCATGTCAGACTACTCCCCACTTTCCCAATTAATCCATTGGGGGTCATTATGAGATGGGCGGTAAGGGATACCGGGCACTGGTAAGGAGAACGGTGCTGGTAATCCCTTACCGCCCAATTCCGAGGTCCCTTAAAAGGAACCGTAAAGGACGTGTGGTCTGACCACACGTCCTTTACGGGTCCTGCTAAGGGACCAGGGTTCTAATAATGGGCCTGATATTGGCGGGCACGTTATTAGCGCTTTCCCCATTCCCATTGAGCCCTATCGTGGCTCAAATGGGAATGGGGAATGGTTGGTTGAATGGGGATTTACCAGGGCGCACAGGTTGAATGTCCTGGTAAGTCCCCATTCAACCAGACCGGTGCCGGACCCGGTATTGGAGACAGCCATGGCGCATATAGCGCCATGGCTACCTCCAATCTAGGAATGAGGACCATTGTCTCTCATCAGACTGGCCCCACGCCAAGGCTTCTCGTTTGTAGTTGACCTTGCAGCCTGTTCTGTGTTCTGGGAATCACGTGTGAGGGGACCGCAAATGTATCCATTTCGACCTTTTATTTACTGCTATTTTATTCAATTATACTGGGTGTCATTACTCCTCTTGGTCTCTGGAGACCTGTTAACTCCACCTTGTATGGCTTTGCACATTTATATTTGTTCAATACTTGGCTCTTAAAGATGTTCACTTAATCTAAGAGAAATATGTCTTACGTACATGGCTTAGCCTTTCGACTCCCCTTGTGCCCTGCAATTATTCCTTGAAATAGTACCCTTGATCCCAGGCCAAATAGCCTCCTCTTTATTTCTCGCACATAATTGTTTTTTCAACGTCTCCTGACGCTGCAGGCCCGGTCTGTCTCTGAGGTAGCTTGATTGGTTTTAATACAAGTCCGACGTCCATCTTTCCATCGTGGCCGTCCTAGCCGCGTCATGTTTTCCTCTATAGCAAGCTTTTATATGTCTCATCTACCTTGTGTTTCTGCGTAGACACACTTATTAGTCCGCAGGATACTTGATCTTCGTTGTATATATGATTTCTTCGTCTTTAATTACATGCTGCTCTTGTTACTTCAGTTACATCTTTGTTCTTGAGTATTTTTATATCGTTTCAGTGCGTCTTCGTATGTCTCCTTCATGACGTCACTCTGCCCTCGTTAGATTTCACTTATCACTCCTCCATGGCCAATGGTGTGTGCAGACACCCTTCCACCCTTTCAGTGCGAGGGTACAATCGGTACGGTTGCCTGCGTGCATATCGTCTCTCATACACTCGATGCGGTATTCGGATAAAACCTGGTCTCCCACATAGTGCTCCTCTCCCGCTGTTCCAATGTGATGGAGGGGAGGGGGCGGGAGACAGGGATGGTGTGTCTACCTGCTCCTCTACAGTGGTTTTAAATAAAAGACAAGGGACATGTTGTGCAAATAACAGTTCCTTCAAACATGCATGAATTATGGAAGGGTGGGGCTAGGTTTGCTCGCCACATGCAAAGGACTTTTCACAATGGCTGAACAGCGGAATTACACTGCATATGTATTCCTTATAAGGCAGAGACCCTGTAGAATGTTACATTAGAAGCTGCTCAGTGGCCAAGGGCGTGTAGTTCTTGAAATGTAAAGAATGATGTTCACTTTGGGTTACAGCTGACTGCCACCAGGCCACGGCTAATTACTTTCCATTCGCAGACACTTTGTGTTCTTTTAAACGATTCGATTCGATTTGCATTGCGAGCACATCTGCCTGTGTGTGAGAGTGTGCCAATGGCAACTCGATAGAGCATGTTTCCAAACGAGTACACGCTCAAACGCTATGTATCGATACTTGGGGCCTGATTGACACACGCTTTCCTCAATCACATTGAAACATTCTGTGTAAATCACGTGGGGACATTCATGTGAACCACACGCAGCGGTGTAAACTGCACGTGCACATCTGGATTTGATCCAGGGGACATTTTATTTTCACAAAGCGAAGCACGGCACACACTCTGCAGTCTTGGTGCTGTGTTTAACAATCCTGCAGAGCAGGGGCACTTTTACACTTCAAGTCGGAGTGTTCTCGGCCCAGGGGTCTCCGCGTGTGTGACCTGTGCATGTGTTTGCAGAATAAATGAAGTGAAATATGTAGTGTCAAAGCCACACGTAAGACATGGCTTCTTAGCATGCATGTAAGGAGCTCGTGTACTCTTCAAATGTGAATTTCAGAACAAGCGTACGTTACATTACGGTAGATATGTAAGGACTGCTCTCGGTCACTTCTATCACAGGAACTTCCCTTCTACTGAGAGAGGACTCCATAATACACATATACTCAAGGTGGCGCTCATTCTGAATAATGGTCAGTCTGTTCTATACACTCAGCTGCTACATGAGGGATTTCCATGGACATAAAAATGAGGTCCAAGGACCTTCAAGATTCACGATTCCATGTGCTTCAATGTCTGTGATAAATATGGGGTTCAGAATCGCAAATACAAGAATATTCAGCAATACACATTCACGATGCTGCTGCTCACTGTGTGATTAAATTAAAATGAAAGTGATAAACAGGCAATGGAAGGCAGAGGAGGACTGGGTCAGAGTCCAGATCTTAACTGACCCTCTTCACTTATGCAATGTTAAGAATGGTTTTCGGACCAGGAAATGAGTAACTCGTGCCCTGAGAAAGCACCAGTGCAGTGTGAAACACGTGGCACAATTTATTCATGTCCTTCTTTGCCTTGGGGGGCACAGGTATGCGCAATACATTAAAATGATATTATCTTTCTTCATTAAAAATTATCTATTTTTTAAAAGATTTTTAGGACACCACCTTGACCGTGCCAGCGACTTGCACCGTGAAGTTATCCTCTAGCTCGCTTACATTCTGGGTGCACAAGAGTTGAAGGCAAACATATTAAAGCAATGTGGGGAACCCCCACAGCAGAGCCCTGACCTCTCCTGAATCAGAGGACCCAGAAAGGTCAGAGGTAGGAATAGAGGTAGTCATTAGAGGTGTTTTGGAGGTCATTATTATGTGTGCTGTATGATCATTGCATGTTGACCCGTTTAGAGTTATTAAATGCGCCAGTTCTCTCACATGCTTCTGGTCTTACATGTGATTGGGGACTCGTCTGTCACTGCTTGAGAAGAGGCGCAGAATAGAACATGGACGCTGTAGCTTAGCCCCAGTGATACATTAGGAAAGCTTGGTGGGTCTTTGTGGGCCTTCCCGCTCTCCTCTTCCTCTTCATATTTTCCTGTCCTATACCTGCTGGTATTTTACTTCATATTAACCCCAGAGAACAGGTGTTTGGCCTCCACACACAGCCTGAAGAAACCCAAACTTTGGAAGAACACCCTGACTTCAGAGCCCATGAACCTGAGAACAAGAGGTTTGTAAAAGGAAGATGGGGTTGGTGGGTGCTCCCCAGGAAAGATCGCCTGCGATAAGATAACACCTCGAACGTCGTTAAACCACCATGCCCTGTGATGGGTGACTATGTCCCTGTTGGAAGATGATGGCATCTCCTTGGATGGTGGGTGGGATTCCCTGCTAGACCTGGAGAGAGCAAGACAAGGGAAGGCACAAAGATGAGTCTTTCTCTGGCCAGCAGGGGGCATCCACTCCCTTCAAGAAGGTGGGCAAAGCCCTGATGAGTGACTTTCCACCAACATTGGGGTACCTCCTTTAGGAGTGTGGTGGTAGCCCCCTTGAACTAGCAACTCGAGTCTAGGTATTGGAAATCCTAGACCTGTTTGCTGCAGCAGGAAAACCCCTTTGTAGAAGGAGAGTGGAACTGTGGAAAGTAGACCGAATGTAGACCACTCTTGGTCTAGCCCCATGAGTCTTGATTCTCCAGCTGCCTAATCCCAAGATCCACTTCAGGAGCTAGTACTGAATCCACACAGTACTAAGCCAACTATGAGACCACATGGCACATGCTAAAGGGGCACGGAGCAATGTCCTTATTATACTGAATCAGGTATTGTAGGAATGCTTTGTCGAATGTTTGTATGGCATGGTGTGGCTTCTGGGCTGTACTGGGACATGGCTTGAGTTACTGTTATATGACCCTGACAGTCATGGAATATTCAAGCAAAATGGGTGGTCGCTGTTAAGCCTCCATGAAGTATATGGCCCTACTGTGATCTGTCAGCAAACCCTCATGCTTTGCTGATTGTGTATTTGCCTGCAGTGGATGGTTTGATATTTCATTAGGAATTCGCTCTACGGATGGTGCATGAATGGAGTACTAGGATGTCTGTGTGTGACCTTATGAATGGTGCACTAGGACGTCTATCTGTGACCTTATGACTGGTGCACTAGGATGTCTGTGACCTTATGAATGGTGCACTAGGACGTCGTCTGTGACCTTATGGATGGTGCAATAGGATGTCTGTCTGTGACCTTATGGATGGTGCAATAGGATGTCTGTCTGTGACCTTATGAACGGTGCACTGGGCTGTCTGTCTGTGACCTTATGAATGGGGCACAAGGATGTCTGTGACCTTATGAATGGTGCACTAGGACGTCTGTCTGTGACCTTATGAATGGTGCACTGGGATGTCTGTCTGTGACCTTATGAATGGGGCACTAGGATGTCTGTGACCTTAAGATTGGTGCACTAGGACGTCTGTCTATGACCTTATGGATGGTGCACTAGGATGTCTGTCTGTGACCTTATGGTTGGTGCACTAGGACGTCTGTCTGTGACCTTATGAATGGTGCACTGGGATGTCTGTCTGTGACCTTATGAATGGTGCATTAGGACGTCTGTCTGTGACCTTATGGATGGTGCACTGGGATGTCTGTCTGTGACCTTATGAATAGTGCACTAGGACGTCTGTCTGTGACCTTATGAATGGTGCACTAGGATGTCTGTCTGTGACCTTATGGATGGTGCACTGGGACGTCTGTCTGTGACCTTATGAATGGTGCACTAGGATGTATGTCTGTGACCTTATGAATGGTGCACTGGGATGTCTGTCTGTGACCCAGGGAGCTTGAAAACCTTGACTTGTATCACATGTCTCCAGGCCTGCTTAGGCAGACATATATGACTACCTTTCCCACAATGCATCTTCAGCGCTCTCCTTCTCCTACAGTCATTCTTAGACACTCTTCTAGTTTGACTACAATTACCAGAATTTACATTAAGTAGATGTAGAGTGAACTTGCAGCCTTACTGCCATCAAAGGACCAGAATGGGGGGTTCATGCCTTGCACTGGGCACGAGTACATTGGATTTTGACATCATTTCACCACCATTTGCACGTGCACTTTATAATGATTCCAGGATGAGCACCTTGAGGGCGTCCGAGTTCACAGAAAGCTGGAGTGGCCATAACTCCGCCCCCTGCCCGGTCTGCAGGACTAGTGGTGAGGCAGTAATGCATTCTATGCTTTTTTGTGTTGCCCTAAAATGTTGAGGGTAAAATATGTGTTAACATTACTTAAAGCTGCTCACATTCACTGCACTGAGGAAGCCATGGCTTATTGCAAATCTACCAGCAATTTCAATGTTGTTCATTCTGTAGCCAAGTATATACACAGTGCATGGATTAGGAGGACCACCTGCCTGCTAATGTGGGCGCCGTCCCTATGCTCTAAGCAAATAAGTGCGGTCCATATGAAGTGCATGCTTTGATGTTGTAAATGAGCACAATGGCACTTTTGATATCTTCTAGGAGTGGTCTGAAGGTGGCCAATACGTGATGGTGTCCAGTGCAAGTTATTAGCACTTTTATTTTGGAGCGGAGTAAAGAGGGTGGGACCTGGGTGGATGATCGTGCACAGGGTGTTTTAGTGAATGCAGATATTGTCATCGTGCAATCATGTGTGTAGATCGATTCATTGACAGTTTGTGAAAGAATGACTTCAAGCCTATGGAGAAGTGATGGCTAATCGTGTTATCTTATACATTCCTATGTCATTTCTTGATGTTTTTATTTGTGCTGAAGACTTAAGTGGAATAAAGGCGAATGAAACGAATCGCCAGAATTCTGTATCTGATCTTTGCTTCTCTCGCAGTCTTTTTGGGGTGCATAGGTTATTGATATGGTACCTCATTGGACGGCTGCGTCATGTGACTTGGATGAGACCCAGGGGAGTTGATATGTGGCTGTGCCTTGCTGCCATCTTTGTGGTCTCCCATGAGCCTCCTGCTGGCCCTAAGGAGCACCCACCATCCATGTCCCCAAACCATCCCAGTATATCCTGGGCCCCCAATACACAGAGGTGTTGACACAGCCTGATTGGACGCCTGCATCACGTGACCAGGCCTCGCCCCTGAATGATTGTGTTCTACAGAGTGGAGCTAGTGTAAGGATAACACCTGTTGGCCTAGCTCACACTTCTGACCCCTAATCAACATGTCTTCTATCTCTTGGCTGGTTCTGGATTCCCCCATTCTCTCCTACCACCACCTGGTCTGGTTTGGGTTCCCACTCCCCCTGTCCTCCTTTCCTCCCATGGGCTGGATTTGTGTCCTTACTTCACACATCCTCACATGATGTTTTCCTCGGCTTTCATACTTTAGTCTAATATCCAGGCAAGTTTACCTCCACCTCACTCCCATAACCACACTTAACATGATTAAGCCCTCAGCAATGTTTTTCCTATTATCATGTTTTGTCAAATGTATTTTTGTCCAAAAATACAAACTATATTGTCTATATTTTCCAACATTTAGCATCAGGTGCATCTTGTGTACTCGTACCTCCAGGAGTCCTCGGCCACTTGGCCCAGTCTTCCTGCATCCTCTGGCTGCCTCTTGGGTTTGCTCATAGACTTCCATTGCCGGTGGCTTCTCGGGACACATGGATCATCTTTCCAGCTCTCACAGGCCCTCTAATGCATCTCGTGGTGGCGTCACCAGTGCGCGTTGCTCCTCCTGGAATCTTTGCCGTCTTCCTGCTCTGACCTCCAGGAAAAACAGGTCAACGTCCCTTTTCCGCCTTCAGATATGTCCCATTGGGAATTCCTGCTAGCATAGGACATGATGTTTCCGGAAGCGTCTCCCCAATTTGACTCCTAACTCCACAGAGCTGGCCTTACACAGTCACTAGAGGGCACGCGGTGGGGTCAAATTAGGCTATGGAGTTGGTGCTTTCAGTCAGTCGTCTTACTGAAGCAAAGGCATCTTGGCATGAGTTTGAATGTACATAATTATGGCCTAGAAAGGTCAAGTGATGAAGGAGACCAATGGATGCAAAATCCAGAATCATTGAGAAATTTAATTCCCAAGAACAAGTCCAAGTGCGACCGCTTGGTTTGCAGATGTCGACTTTCAGACCCACATTTTATCGGGATTGCATTGAATGCTATCATTGAAAGAATTAATTCCATTTTTTGAATACTTGCCTGTTTTTGTATCTTATTTATGCAAACTAATGTCTTCTCTTTATATCTTTGATATTGACATCGGGAATTCAGACACCAAGCATTCTCTTCAGCGTGGGGGTCTTTAATTCGCTTCATAATTCAGGGGCCGGGGAGAGCAATGTAAGAAGTAGATGAGAGAGATTTGGAAGATGTGGACTGGCTGCGAAAGGGTGCCACTAGTTATGTCCTGCTCACTGGCTGTCATCTCCCGTCTTTAAACATTGCTGGAATTACCAAAAACCTTCAGGATCCAAAATGGATACATTTTGTAAGTTGATCAGAGAAGAAGAAGATTCAGTTGATCCTTTTGCAAGAAACCTGGGCCATAGAGATGGTTGCCATGCAGCGATATCAAGTTTTACAGGTCCTGGCCAGATAATGGCCCCAGGGACAGACCAAGTGGGGTCTCCTCGGTCTACTGGAGACTGCACTAGATTGGAAGGGGATTGTCTGACCAACTGTTTGTACTGGTGAAGACCATTCAATCCTTTTATTTAATCTTTAAAACAGACCATCTGAAGCTAATGGGTTGGTCATTGTAGAAAAGACACAAGGGCCCTCATTAGGACCCAGGCGTTAAGGGGTTTACGGCGGCGTAATTAGCGCCTTTCCCCATTCCCATTATGCCCTATGGGGCAAAAATGGGAATAGGGAAGGGTAAAATGGGAAATGGGGATTTACCGCCCCACTCACCTTGGAATGGGGCGGTAAATCCGCCAACCACCATGGCGTAAACATAGTTTACGCCATGGTGGTAAGGGTACGACCCAGGCAGTAACTTACCGCCTGGGTCGTAATGAGGGCCAAGAACTGATAAACTCATGGAGGGGATCCAATCATATGAATGCCTATAAAACTGAGACAAGCGACTCAAATCTGCAAACGGAAACCATAAGGGAATTGGAGGGATTGTGGGAAGAGCAGAATAGTGCCAGGGATATCCCCGCCCTGGTAGAAGCACCCCCAAAGTGCTATTGATACAGCCTGTACTTTATATAACCTGGAACTCACGGCCAGTAATGGCAGGTTTGTAGAAGATCAACCCGCTAAGGTAACCTTTACTGGGCACAATGGTAGCACACTCGTTGAGTATATCATGGTTTTGGCAAAGGATTGGGGGAGCGAGGGTAAGCAAGTTTAGGATCCATGAAAGAACCGAACATGATCAGAAACCCCCAAGTGTTTTCTTTAGTCCTAATAGGGCCACCCATTTATCAGCACAAGCATAAATAATGCTGGCAATTATAGCTCTTTAAGGTCCTGCCCGTAAATTGGTGAAATGGATTACAGGGTTGAACCGGGCACGGAACCAGTTATATATGAAGCAATTCTGGAACATCTTGCAGCGATCTGTTCAGACATGATCTCCAATATAGAGCTAACGGTTGAATTTGACAAGTTGATGGAGAAGCTAGTGCCTCGTTTGACCTGGCAGGGTCCAGAGCCAAAAGGTACACGATGAATAAACCTGGCTGGTATGATAGTGCCTGCGGGGAGGCAAAAGGTAAAATGGTGCAATGTCTGGCTTTAGCTGGGGCCGTGGACAAGACACGGCTCTGATTATATAGATCTGGTTATAAGTGCTTAATTGCAAGGAAAAAGAAAGACTTTACTGAAGACACATGAAGAAGGGGATTAAGCCTCTTATTTTGGTAATTCGTAGCAGGCGAGAATTCGAATGGGGATTTAACCCTCCAATGTTGAATCTCGGCAGACACTTGGTGGCAGCACTTCATTGTGGGAAAAAACCAGAATGTTTTGCTGGAGTTATGCTCAGAACGAAATGTTGGGGAAGAGTCGCCCCCTTGTTTAACACAGAGGAAGTGCGGGGGGGCTATTGGGACACAAAAGTGCGGAAAAGCATCCTTTCCAGATAGGATCCCCTTTAACCTTCACAAAGATGAGTCAAAGGTCTGTGTCAATTCTTTAACGCAGTGACTAGACTGGGGATTGTGACTGCCTCCTGGCTAAATGCAATTGTACCTATATACAAAAAGGGGGCAGGGACACCCCAATACATTATCAGCCCATTTTGCTTTTAGATAGTGTGGGGAAAACCTTTGCGAAAACCATCTTGTTTCATTTACAGACCTGGGTTGATGAATTTGATATTATTAACAACCTCCAGGCAGGGTTTCAAAAACAAAAGAGCACCATCGATCAAAGATTTCGGCTATTCCTGTTGCTCCAGAAGCACAGCGTGCTGTTCAAGATGAAGTTCTGAGCTGTGTTTGTAGATCCTAGGATAGCCTTTGACAGTGTCTCACAGGAATCCCTGTGACGGGTTTTGAGGGATAGGGGAGTTCCTTAATTTCTGCCATACAGTGGCTGTAGACTGAGAAGAGGGCAGTTGTGCTATTTGGCTTAGCTGGAGAGCTAGCCGCTCCTTTTGATGTGGTTAAGGGCTAAGGCAAGGATGCATTCTTGACCCCTTACTTTTTAATATATTCATCAAAGTAATAATTAAGGCAGAGGAGTAGGGATTCCTCCAAGATGGCTGAGGATAACTATCCCTCTTTATTTCACGCTGATGATTCTGTGCTTTTATCTACTACCCCTCAAGGCTTAAAGCCAGTTCTCAATGTGTTTGTAAAGAACTGCAATTAACCACAGAAAAAACAAAGACTCTGCTCTTTAGGCCACAGTTCTCGAAGTATAGTCCATTTAACATCTACCTGGATAAATGCAAATTAAAACAGACTTTATGTTATGACTATTTAGGAATTAGATTCCATGAGAACTGCACATGGTCCTCACAGGAGGGGAAACACATTCCCTTGTCAAATAATATGGGAGAGGTGCACTCTCTCCAGTAGTTGAATTATACCAGAAGCAGGCAATACCAGCCTCTGTTTTTGGTGCAGGTTACAGTAGTTCACAGTTGTAAAGACTGGAGGGGGGTGTCTGTACTTCCGCTCTCTATATGGTAGAGGAGAGGCACAGAAGACCCCAGCCAAGATTCTCTAGTACGGTAGCAATGGACGAGCAATCAAGGCCTAGCTTCTCAGGAGGTGATGCAGGCTGGTTCTTAAGTACAGTGCAGTCCCCAAGCCCCCACAAAGGAATGTCCACACACTGCATTGGTTAAAACACAGTCTTTATATAATTAATAGTCAAAGGTATGTACACTATCCCAATAACACACTTTGTACTCAGAAATCAACAATGGTAAATATATACAATTCTAAAGTGGTACCAGCAATATTATCAGATCTCATTAAAGTGCATAAACTATACTGTTAGAATGTCACACAGATCAATAACAAGGAAACCAGCAATAGAGATAGGAAGGAAAGCAAGATGGTTGACACAATTGGCAGAATACTGGCCCCCGTACCACTAGACACAGTTCTGTGTGGAGATCCCCCCATCTGGGCAACCTGTAAAATAAATATATAGCACAAGCCCTGTCCATATATTGCTCAATAGTCTTGTTCTCTCCTATAATGTTTTTACTCCCCCAATGTACCTGGTGGAGTAGAGTTCTTCGAAGATGCGTCGACGGATCCTTCTTGAGTGACTCCCTTTCAAGCAGTAGTCATGGATCGTCGAGAGGCATCGAAGAAAGTGAACTTGGCGTCGACGGTGCCGATGAGAAGTTCGAGGGTGCCGAAACCAAGGTATCGATCCAGGCGGTGCTCGTCGGTGACGTCCTGTGAGGATGAGGTGTGCGGGGCACCTTGGCGTTTGATAGTTCTGGACCGCAAAGAGTTTCAGAAGAACTGTGGCCCAGCAAGGGCGTCGAGTCGTCGAAGTCTTTGTGCCCTTCAGGTGGCGGGAAGCCCACCGGTGGATTCTCCTCGGCGAGTCGGCGGCCTTGACTCTCTCCGGCAGGATCAAGCGGTCGTCGGTGCGGACAGGGAGTCCTTCGAATCAAATGTTCTTAGGCAAAGGAGCAGGTGGCTCCAGTCGTCGGCAGCACGGCATCGAGTGGTCCCCTCTTCTGGGGCAACACAACTTCGACGTGCCTCCAGCGGTTACACAAACCTGCGAATCCTGGTCGACAGCAATGGACTTCGTCAGCGGCGAAGTCCGGGTGCTTCACTTCGTTCTCCTCATCGGTCCCCGTCTCCGGTCGGCAGCCTTTCAAGGGTCTGACTCCCAGGGAGCTTTGGCGAAGGTCAGCGGTGCTCGATGGTCCCTCGGAGCACGGGAAGAGGGCGCCTTACCAGGTCCTCTCTCGGATCAGTCTTCGACGAATTCGGAAGCTTTCAGATCCGGTCAAAGCAAATGCAACAGCAAGTCTTCTTCTTCCAGCTGGGCGTCGAGGATCAGCAGTTCCAGTTACTCTTCAAGTGTAGACACAGCTTCTGAACAATTTCCAGTAGTGAGAGGTCCAAAGATGTACTATCCTGTCTCTCATCCACACTGCTGGGTCACACTCAGCAGCCAATCATACAGAAGGGCATTCATGCAGTCAGTCAGCCAATCAGGCATACAGTGCATTCAGGCCATCCTCCTCCCTCTCAGACACTCACAACAAGGAATGTGGATTGGGACAAGTACCCAGCCATTCAACCCTACACACTGCATTCAGGCCAGTTTCGGGCAGGGCTGTCTCAGTCTGTGTCTCTCATACCAGAAACCAGGCAGCCACAACAAGATGTGCATATTGGTCACACACTCCATTCACCCAGGTCCCACCCACAGGGTGTACCCACAACATACAGTCACTGGGAAGGCTCCAGCCAGTCTGGACTGGACTTCACAACAACACCATATATGGAACTTCCACCCAACGGTCAATCAGGGGGAAGGGCCAGAGTCAGGGCTTCCCAGGACTTTAGGAAAACAAGGTAACAGGCAATAGAAAGCAAGAGTCCACAGGGGCCATCTTGTTTTCTATCAGGAATCAACTGATTTCAATGGCAGGGCCGGGGTATCCCAAAATGGAGGATACTCAGGGCACCCGTCGAATTCAGCATGGAGCTGCCACCAGCCCATACCCTGGTCTGTGGGCCACCCACCAGTGTCCAAAAACATACACTAGAGGCACAGGGTTGCACCCCCACCCATGGGTGCCATAAGGGTATCCCATGGGTCTGTACGCCAAACCAAAAGCAGTAAGAGCTGCACTGCCAGGAGTCCCACATGGACTCCTCGGCAGAAAACAATAAAGAACACAATGAAAAAGGACTACAGGACAAGGACAGGGAGGCCCTGTCCCTCCAATGCATTTCCAGCATCACAACAGTCTCTTCGCAAAATTAAAAATATGTTTTTTTTTAAATGTGCTAATGTTACCTCAAAGTTCACCTGCTGCATTATTACATTAGGAATATGATATCAGCTCGGTAGGTGACTTAGTTGCTTTAAAGACAGTTTTTTCACTGGCTTAGACTGTGGAGTACGGACAGCCCTGATAAATATCGAGATGCATTAAAACAGTTATTAAGCCTGGAGGGGGGAAAGGCATACCCTGTGTTGCACATGTTAAGGGGCAACTCATTGGGCTCAAAGAGCCTGCGTTATGGGAAACCCCTGACAAGACTACCCTATCTGCCTTATCCAGGGTCAAGTAAGCAGCAATTGTAGGGAAAATAGAAAAGACGATGGAGACTGCTATACGCCTTATTTTGGGCCCAGGCTATCTTGGGGGTAAGATAGATTGTGGTTTTGAATGTTACCTTGATTATATACACCTGCCATTTGAGAGATCTTTGTATTCCCAGTTTAGGATGGGGACACCACCTTTGGCTTGTTTTACGAAACCTTGGGGCCAGAGGGGGGGGGGGTAGGGTCAGGCATATGCCCTCTTTGCGATTTGGACTCAGAAACTGTCACTCATTTCTTGTTTATCTGTGTAAAATTGAAAGACTTGAGAAACCAATACCATACCCGCAACTGACTCCGACGTAATGACCTTTGAAATCTGAGACTATGTGCCTCTCCACTCTCACTTGCATAATGTACATAACGTATTTAATGTAGTTACTGTTTATAATATGTGACCATCTATCCTTACATATAAAGAATGTATATAATGTAATTACTGTATATAACACATGTCAACCTGTAATCTGTAACCTGTAACCAAGCGCTAAGTATTCTTGCTATTCTGTGCGCCCAGCTACCTAAGGGTTTTCTGGCGCCCTATAAATAAACAAACAAACAAGCAAACAATACCTAAGACTGTTACTTAGGGAGGCTGGTCTACAATCTACCACTGAAGCATTGACATTTTGTAGAGATTCAACTGGGCAGCATATGGTACTTGCAGCAGCGCGTTATGCCCATAGGGCCTGGGTACTTAGAAAGAAAATATTGGTGAAGATGAAGGAGGTTGGAAGTAAACCAGACCCTTTATAGTAAGTTGCTTGAGCAGTGTGCTGGTGGTTTTTTTTGTTCTATTTTTTTAGGCTTTCTTTTTATTTGTATGTCTTGAGAATGGACATGATTTTGTATGGGTATTTTAATGTATTTGTTACTTTATGGTTTTATACTGAATAAAGATTTAAACGAAAAAAACAATACTGAATCATGTTGTTATTCAATACTTTGTACTTTGATGCATAATATTCAGAATAAAGTTCTTTGACTGACGAGAAAAAAAGTACGAGTAGGATTGTGAAGTGGGATTAGTTGAATTTCCACTTTTCTCCTGGTTTATGGTGAGCTGTGATGCTCGATAGACCACCAGACGCCCCTCAAAGTATTACGAGGTGCAGCTTGATTGATTCAAAGCTCTAAAATGGCATCGCTTAAGGTCAAGCTATTTGGAATGTATTTGTATTTGGCTTTTTTATGAGCGCACAATAACCAAAGACGTCTCAGTCCCATGTTCCCGCCCTGGTGCCCTCTGGGCGCGTGGAAACACAGTTTACTTGATGTATAAACGCCTTTCAAATGCACAATAAATAAATGCAAGTTAAGGTTTTAACTAGAATTCTCTTATTGGCTGGGAGCCAGTGTAAGGACTTAGGCCCAGGCACGCGGCAGCTGCAGGGTGTGGGACATGTTGCAAACGTGGCATAGGATGAAAAAATACTGTAACCACAGTCCAGCCTGGATAAGACCACTGCAGTAATGACCAGGATTCAGCGAGTAGCCGAAAATAGGGTGCAAGATATTTCAGTCTTGATAGGAGGTAGGAAGCAGGCTTTTACCACTTTGTACATCTGAGTTTGAGTGGAAGAGTCTAAACCTGACTCAAATCAGATTCCCAGATTCCTTGTGGACTTGGAAGAAATGGGACAGTCCTGCATATGCTCTAGCATGGATAGTTCTCATTTCTGTTTTTAGTATTTATCTTTACTGTGCCTAATTATCCTGCAAACTTCAGCTTGAAAACTACACCTGGTGGCGATATGCCAAAACCCAAACTTTGGTGTTGGTAGAGCCCCAGTGTGGTATTATATTGTGATCCCCAATCCACTTCTGTTGGCTGCCCTGGCAGATATCCAATGTGGAAAAAGGGGTAGCCCCACATAACAGAGAGATTATGTCAGATCTCTCCACGGATTGCTGTACTGGACCAGCACATATCAACACATATGCACATTTGGCCATCCAAATGTTTTTTGTCACAAGATAAACAGTTGTGCACCATGGTGTTGAACCACTCGTTATCTGTTGTGGATTCATTTCTCACCATTCAGGTCAGACCTACCCAATCATGTGAAGGTGGGGAGATCACACACATTAAAGAAGACTTTGAATTTGCAGGCAGGTAGAATGTCCAAAGGTCCTTGGGTTTCACATTCCTCACGGCATGTGATGAATTTGGCAGAGAGTAATCTGGGACACCGCCTTTGCTGGTTACTGAGAACAGTGAGAAAGACCTGCAGTTGGCTAGTATGAGATCAGTGGAGGTGAGATACACCGGCCATCCTTTTGGATATGCGGTAGACCCTGCAGGCATCAACCAGATGTGAGTAGGACCTTCTTCCTGAAATCTTTGGGTAATTTGGGGAGTGATGTCGATTATGTCTTCTATAGTGGCAGGCGACAGATGAACTTGTACCAAAGCATCTTGCAGCTCATGCCAGTGATTTGGGTCTCTTCAGACTAATGTTCAATGGGGGCCTGTTTCTGAAAATGATCGATGCACTTGACCAAATCCTGCTTAGCCAGTTTCAGTGTCAGCATCTGCAGCCCTCTGGACTGGCTAGTATAATAACGCTTGAACCTCTTCCTAAGGCAGAGCTAAACTCTGCTCAATTGCAAAGGACTCGACTACCCGACTTTAAGGAAGGAGTACCCCATGTTATTCCGTCTGCTGACCAAATGTTTGTGTGATAAAGATGGCCTTGCATTGGACACTCAAGAAGTGTATGGACTTCCCAAGAAATGCAATAAACATTGGGCTTGGAAATTAGTATATTGACTCTGGGTATCAAGGAACTGCTCAGTTGGAGTGGTATTATAGGCTGGGTTTGGGGTGACAGGATGAGGGGTACTATCCAGAGCAGGGGTAGTTTGTGCAGCTGCAGCACCACCTGTGACAAGGCTGGGTAACTACTCTTGTCACACAGAGTAGTGTGGTTCAAAGGATGGCTTTATTCGGTATTTGATCAAGGAAGAAATTGGACCAAACACCTAAATATCATAAGGAACCATATACAAATAAGAAAGAGATTCCCAAAGCAAGCAGTGTCAGGAAGAGGACAGCACAAAGTGGTTCCTTTCTCCAAAAGTCTTTCACAACTCTAGGAGGTGCCTCCAAATATAATCTATGCTTAATGAGTCCTTGACCCTTCAGGGACACCATAGTACACAAATGAATGCCCGACAAAGTGGCCGACAGAAGGGTTTAAATCCTAATCTTAACAAGTCCTCAGCCACTTTTCTATCTCAAAGCTAAGGCACAAATGTTCCAAACCTTGACAAACAAAAGGGTTCACGTATCCTATTTTAAAATATCCAGCCCTAGTGTAAAACAACCAAAACAGAAAGGGTCTCTTGGAAATGTTCTTTTCATGTGACTCACATTCAGGACCATTTTTTGTTCTTCCTGATTTCTTGATGCAGGTTCAAGAACTCGCCATAGTTGTCAGGCACACATCTCAGGCTTTGCTCCATCCTCCATCTTATAGCATTAGTCTTAGGTTTTTCCTAGAATTTCGTTTTGCTCACCATTCACACGAGGTCTCGTGCAGAACCTGAGTTTGTCACCATTCACTTTAGGACTATCACACAACTTGAGCGTACCAGGATTCCCTTCAGGTTTCTCTCAGACCTTGGATTTATCAGGGTTCATTTCAGGTCTCTCACAGACCTTAGTTTATCTTGATTCACTGAGGGTTTCTCTCAGACCTTGGATTGATCAGGAATCACACCAGGTCTCTCCCAGACTTTTGTTGACCAGGATTCACTTCAGGTCTCAACCAGACCATGGATTTACCAGGATTCACTTCAGGTTTCTCCCAGACCTTGGATTTATCAGGATTCACATCAGGTCTCCCCAGACTTTGGTTAACCTGGATTCACACCAGGTCTCTCTCAGACCTTGGATTTGTCAGGATTCAAATCAGGTCTCCCCCAGACCTTGGATTGATCAGGAATCACACAAGGTCTCTCTCAGACTTTGGTTAACCTGGATTCACTTCAGGTCTCCCTCAGACATTGGTTTATCAGGATTCACATCAGGTCTCCCTCAGACTTTGGTTGACTTGGATTCACACCAGGTCTCTCCCAGACCTTGGATTTATCAGGATTCACACCAGGACCCTCCCAGACCTTGGATTTATCGGGATTCACACCAGGTCTCCCCCAGACTTTAGTTGACCAGGATTCACATTGGTGGCAACAGGTATGTCTCCCCCTTCATTCAGGGTCTTTTTTAGACAGCTGATATTATTTTCTGCGTTGAGTTTTTAGGTGTCCGAAGGCATACAGGCTTCCCTATGATTTCTTTGGTTGAGAACCCTCATCCCAGGTCATCCTTTCATTCAGGTTCCCCTTGTGTTAGTATGATATTATATATGATATTATAAGTCATTTATAACACCTCTATATAAGCGTTTCTAGGTGTAACAAGACAATACAAGGTAGGGAAGAGAGAGGGAGGACAAGACAAACGACCTTACTAAGCCTTGTGTAATGCAGATTTTCCAAGTCTGACAGCGCAAAGTGCTGGGGAAGGGAGAGGGGAAGTGCCAGGGAGAGGAAAGGGGAAGTGCAACCAGGGCAGCGCGGCAGTTGGTAAGTGCAAGGAGTTAGGGGACTGTAGAGGTTACAGTTACAACCCCTAAATGCGCAGTAGGCCCAGAGGCAGTACAGGGAGGACTGATCATGGAGGAGCCAGGTACCCAGTGAGACTTTGAGGGTAGCCAAGCAAACAGCACAGCTTACAGGTAGGTCAGCAGGGGAGGGAGAGAGAGAAAAGGAAGGTCTTGAGCTGCTTCCATAACTTCTGGTGGTCTGGCTCAAGTTTGAAAGGGGTAAAGTAGGTTCTCAGAACTACTTATTTCCAGAACAGCTGATGTGAGGTCCTCAACCATGCACTACCTCGTCCCAGGTGGTGGTATTCCAGTGAATCCAGGGATCCACTGTAATCTCACTGGCTTCCCCTCAGTCTTCCACCTCTCCCCCCTTTATCTCAACTCATTGTATTGTCACTAATGTACAGTCCTTCAGGCCTGTTAGCCTCTGTTTCCGCCAGTAGGGCTTGTCTTGGGAAGGTTGCCCAGAGCAAAGCCAGTGGCTAAGATTAATCCATTACCTTCCACGGACCACAATTTATGGTTATAGTTTGACTGAAAGGGGAGCTTGCCAGGAGGTGTGAAAAGACAGTGACCTAATGCAGTCAGAACAAGAGTGACATGAACCCCAGGAGTGGGTGCAGGAAGATGGAGTAGTGCACAACAAAAAGATGAATTGAGGAATAACGGGACTAAGAGGCGGCCAGGCAGAAGGGCTTGCTGCAGGGAAGAAGGGCAGCAGGAGAGGAGTGGGCAGGATCACCACATGGCAGAATGGGGAGATGAAACCAGCAGAGTAGAGTAGATGGCGGCCAAGAGGATGGGTCGTGGGGACAGACCTAAGCTAGGATGCCAATCTGCAAGGACTGGAGGAGCAGACAACAAGCCCTTGAGTAGGAATGTGAGGGAACCTGGCTTACATCGATGATGGGAATAAACTCACCAGAACTGCAGCGTTGGGCAACCCCTTGCCCGCTGGGGTCTGTAAAGGGAATGCTGGAGCCTCACAGGCCCTCCAGAAAATGTTAGACCACAGGAATTTCTAAGGTTGTGTTCCCTTTTACACTGATGGATGTTTTGTTCCCATTGGGTTGTTGAATCATGTGTTCCCTTCTTTGTTAGAAGACATTTTGTTTAATTTGTTTTGCTAGAAGATGTTTAGTTCTCTGTTCTGCTAGCAGATGTGTTGTTTTTTATTTTGGTTAGAAGATATTACATTTCCTGTCAATGTTTTGTTCATTTTTTGCTGCATGGTATGTTGTTCCCTTTTTTCTTAACATATTGTTTCCTTTCTTTATTACATGATGTGTTGCTCTCTTTTATGCTACCAAAGAGTCATTCTTGTTTTGGTGTGAAGATCCTAAGTTTCCTTCTCTACTAGTGAGGAATTAATTATTTATTTTTGCCAGACAGTGATATGTTCTTATTTTTGCTGGAGGATGTTTTGTTTCCTTTCTTTGCTAGATGATTTGTGCTCTCTTTCCTGCTGGCAGATGTGTTGTTCCCATTTTGGTTACATCATAGGTTTGATTTTTCTGCTAAAGATTACTTTATTTTTTTGATAGATTATGTTTTTTCTTATTTTTTCCCGAGCTTGTTTCGTTTCAAGTATTTCCTAAAAGATATTAGGCCTCATTAGGAGTTTGGAGTTAGCCATGCTGTTTTTAGCAGCATGGCTACCCCCAAACCGGTTACCAGGTCCCAAAAAGAGGGAATTACCGGGCCATGCCAACTTTAGCGGGTCTGGTAATTCCCATTCTCAGGACCCGGACCCGGTACATCCCCATTCCCATTTGAGCCCTCATAGGGCTCGATGGGAATGAGGAGGATGCTAACAACGGGCCCGTTAATGACAGGCCCGTTGTAAGAATCCTGGACTGCTAGCGGGTCCCGCTCTGCACGTCTGGTCTGGCCAGCCATCCAGAGCAGGACCCGCTGCAGACCTTGGAATGTGGCGGCCCGGAATGAACGTGCCGATGCCTTACCGGCACCGTTCATTCAGCAGCCGCCAGCCTCGTAATGAGACCCATTGTGTTTGGTTTCCGGCTACTGAATGTGTTGTTCCTATTTTGATTAGAAGACGTTAAGTGTGATTTTCTGCCAGGGAAGATACTGTGCCTCATTACGAGTCCGCTTTGCTGGAATGCAGTGATTCCGTGTCGACGGCGGCTCCGCTTCCGCGACCGCAAGGTTGCGGAAAGAAGGGCCGATTACGGCAGGTGGGTCGCACGCAACACACCGAGGCGGAAACGTAGTCACCGCCGTAACGTAAACACCTACGCGTGCGGATTTAGCGCCACAGAAAACGGTACTAGAACCGTGTCCGCCCCCGCTGAGATGGAAACACTGGAAGTGGAAACACCATGACTGCGGGGAAAAAAACAGAAACAGAGAGGCGGCCATTTTATAAAGCACAATCCACTGCCATCCTCAGACACCACAGGTCAGATCATCTCCCTGAGACTGACAAACCATCCAACACCATCATGGCATCCAGGATACCAGCACGCAGAGAGAGAAAGCAGCGCTTCAGTGAGGCTGAGCTCACAGTACTGGTGGAGCACATTGTTGAGCATGCTGAAATGCTCTTTAGTGCAGATCAGCGGCGCGCTACTCAGCAACGCCGCAAGGAGGTGTGGGCAGAGGCAGCACACAAGTGCACAGTGGTTGGTATGACCACACACTCAGTGAAGGAGTGCCACAAGAGGTGGGATGACCTCAGGCTACGGGGTGCGCAACCTCATCACAGCACACCGCCAGCACTGGTACTGGTGGAGGCCCTGCATCCCCTCTGAAGCTGCAATCGTGGGAGGAGCGCTGCAGCAGTGTCATGCACCTCAAAGGCATCCACGGCATAGGAGAGGCAGAGGCAGGAGTGAGCCCACCAGCAGATCCTGGTAAGTGCACAGAGTACAAAGCCATACGTGTGATTGGGAGTGACCCAATGGACCCACTTCCAATGCTGCCCCCCCAAACAGAGCAGGAGTGACCCAATGGACCCACTCCCAATGCTGCCCCCCAAACAGGGCAGGAGTGACCCAATGGACCCACTTCCAATGCTGTCCCCCCAAACAGGACAGCAGTGACCCAATGGACCCACTCCCAATGCTGCCCCCCCAAACAGGGCAGGAGTGACCCAATGGACCCAATCCCAATGCTGCCCCCCCTCAAACAGGGCAGGAGTGACCCAATGGACCCAATCCCAATGCTGCCCCCCTCAAACAGGGCAAGAGTGACCCAATGGACCCACTTCCAATGCTGCCCCCCCAAACAGGGCAGGAGTGGCCCAATGGACCCACTGACTGGCCAAACGACGAGTATCACATCCCCAAAGCACAATCCCTCGAAATTCACACAGTGCGTGCCTGACTGGAAGCAGAGACAAACACCTGTGTGTATCAATAGTCAAAAGTGTTGAATTGCAAGTGGACGTGGATTGTGATGTTTGATGCATGTGATGGACACATTACGTAACACCACACAACTAACCGCATGCCCTCTGTATCCCCACAGTCGTGACAAGTGACAGCGACGACGGACAAGAGGCTACACAGCGGCCACCTGCAGGCACACAAAGCAGCACTCATGTCCAGGAGGATGATGCAAGCTGCTCTGGCACAGAGGCACCAGCTGCAGCAGGCACGCCGGCAACATCAGGCACACCAGCTGCAGCAGGCACACCGGCAACATCAGGCACACCGGCTGCAGCAGGCACACCAGCAGACAACACCATCCCCATGCAGCCACCCACCCTGGCCCCGGATGATGATTCGCAACCCATCTGCACAGCTGAGGAGGCTGCATCAAGTGATGGGAGTGCCCCGGCCATGCAGGCCGAAGCAGTACAACAGGGTGAGGGGGACAACATGGATGGCCTGTGACCCATCCATGGCCTACAGTTCAGCCCCCCAGAACTGCACAGCCCCATGCGCTCCCCAACTCCATCCATGGGTGAGCTCTGTACACGATTGCAGCACATCGAGCAACAACAGGCCACCCTGACACAGCTGGTGGAAAGACAGCTGGAGGAGGACAGACTGCAGCGTGAGGAGGCCATGCAACAGCAGGAGGAGGCCAGGCTGCAGCAGGAGGAGGCCAGGCTGCAGCGGGAGGAGGCCAGGCTGCAGCGGGAGAGCAATGCCACGTCGGTGCGTCAGCTCACCAGGTCGATTGGACGATTTGCGGCCACAATTCTCACCCTGGCACGCCTTGTCAGGGAAGGGAACAGTGTGCAGTCCAGCATTGCAGAGTTAATGTTGGTAGCCCAGCAGGCGTTTCATGGACGCTTGCCCATAGTTACACCGACAGTCACCTCAGCCAGCACCACCCCATCCAGCTCTGCCACTGGCAGCCCACGGAGGCGTTCAAGTCGGTTGACTGGATCCACCAGCAAGGACACACCTGCGCACAAGCACCCCCACAAATAGTGGCATGTGGGGATGCCAGTCAACATGACATTTGGTGACACCATGGGTGTTGGAGGGGTGGGAACTTTTGGGTGGTGGGGGTGGTGGGGGTTGCCCATTAGGTGGTTAGTTGTTAGGGGCCTGGTTGGGGGTGGAAATGTTTGGGTGGTTTGGGTGGTGGGTGGGCATGGGTGTACAGCTTCCCTACCCAATGCACTTTCTTCCCTGTTTAATTGATAATACAAAACCTTTGAAAACTACCATAATGAGTGGACATCTGTTATTTCATCAGCAGACAAAAATCATTTATTCACTGGCATTGTCATATCCATGCTTTGCTGTCAATGTGCAGTCTCTCAAAAGTAAATTCGAATGAGTGCATCCCGTGCTTGTTGGCCATCTTGCGCACCCCTGGGAGGTTGTGCTGCCATCCCATCCCCATCTCCATCCCCATCTTCATCTTCTGCGTCTGGGGGCAGTGGAATGTTCCTGCGCAAGCACAGATTGTGCAGCATGGCACACACAAGCACAATTTTACCCGTCTTCACTGGGTTGTAGAGCAGTGATCCTCCAGATCTGCTCAAGCGGCAGAACCTGGCCTTCAGTAGGCCAAATGTCCTCTCAATCATGCCACGTGTGCGGACGTGTGCCCTATTGTACGCCTCCTCATGCCTGTTCCTTGGCCTCCGTACAGGTGTCATCAGCCATGGCATGAGTGCATATCCAGCATCACCTACATGGGATGTAGATGTGGGGGACATGTCAGTGTTTGTGGTTCATCTCACGATCTGATGCAATGCAATATTGTGTCATCATATATTCATCCATATGGGCCTAGCCGTGGTCGGAAGGGCGGGTGATTGCCATCCATGGGTAATTTTTGTAGATGGCGGCATTTGGACATTGCACTATTACTTGCTGTGCATATGAAGTGGACCTTATACACGATAGTGGTTGGTAAGTAAGGCACTGTGCAATGACAAGCACACATGGGGGAGTCAATCCATGGCCTGTGATGATTTGGCTGTTGCAGGATGTCTCATGTGCAGCCGTCATGTGCTTTGGGGGGGAAGTGGTCCTAAGTGTGGGTGTCTGATTGAGTGGGTCAACTTGTATGGCCTTGGGGTAGCATTGGTCGTATGTCCCATTTGGCAGGGTGAGTACTGTGGCAACCGGTCATGTGGAGATATGTGATGTGTGGGTTATGCTGACCGTCCATTACATGGGCCAGGGGGTGATGCATGTGCAGTTGTAGCAGCCCACTCACACAGGTCATTTGCCTGGGCACTCAACACACTTCCACAGGGCCTATGCATTGGCAGTTGTACTCACCCAATAGCCATGTGCTTTGTCCGGCGTAGCGTTCCATGTAGCGTGGCAATGTGGAATTCCGCAGGACCATTGAGTCATGTGTTGACCCCGGAAAACGTGCGCCGCAATGTGTAATCAGCAGTCCGGCATCACATACCATCTGTACATTCAGTGAGTGGTACTGTTTCCTATTGCTGTACACCATCTCCATTGCACGTGGTACTGTCAGCTCTATGTGGGTGCAGTCTAATGCACCTATGCAATTTGGCATGGCTGCAATGGCATGGAATGCCAACTTGGTTGCAATGACCTCTGCAAGTGTACGGGGTAGGGCGATGTGTTCCGACACATGGCGCAGCAGAGCATCAAGTACCTGTCCCAATATTTTTGAAAATCAGGGATGTGAGAGCCCGTGCAGCTCACCAACTGTTTGCTGATAAGTTCTGGTGCCTAGAAAATGCAGTACTGACACCACCTTTAGGAGGGGGGGGTTGCGGTCGAGATGGCAATGTGGCGGCTGATGTTGTCCTCAATAATGGCGGTGATGTACATGATTGTTGGACGGTCCAGCCGGTATAATGTGTGGATCTGTCCTGGGGTCAGGTTCCAGGGTGAGGTCTGATGCGGGGTATTGCAGGCTGCCTTCGGGGTTGTGCTGGCTGCGCATGGGTGCAGGGTTTGCTAACTGACGCCTGCGCCTCTTCCGCCTCCGCCTCATCCTCCTCTGCACCATTGCTACCACCATGTGCACTGCTGCCTGTAGGTTCAATAGTCCCAGTCTCAATGCTGCTGCTGCCTGCATAGTTGTGTTTGGAGTTGGCCTGGGTGTGGGTGTGGCCCTTTTCTAGCCTCCCAGTGACCTGCTGGGTCCGGCTGGCCTCATTTGGGGCACCTGTGGCTGGATTCACCTCACCTGGTACTGTTTAACGTCATGTTCACGGTGGCATTGATACCGCCTCCGTGGCCACGGTTTTACCACCATATTTGTGGCGGTGTTTCCATGTCTGTGGTACTCGTGATGACCATGGTGTTTCGTGTTGCCGGTAACTGGGTGGTTTCGCCGCCGTCGCATTCTACGGATCCCTTAACTCCGCGGCGGCGGTTCGTGGTGGTGGATTTTCCGGGTCCGTGGGTTGTGATTGCACGGTCACGGAAACAACGGCGGTATGGTTTTACCGGTGGGGTTAAGTTCGGGTCGGCGGAATCGTAATGAGGCCCATTGTGTTTAATGATGTTTTGTTTGCTTTTCTGCCAGTGGATGTGTGGTTCTCATTTTGGTTACAAGTTATGAAGTTTTTATTTTTGATATTTACTATTTGGATCATTTTTGCTGGATGGTGTTTTGCTCACCATTGTTTTGAAGAATGTTTGGTTTCCTTTTTCACTCGTGTGTGTTTTGCTTTGTATCTTTGCCTGGGGACCGTGATGGCAGAAACCTGTGCAGTTCCCTCTGGGACCACTGCAAAAAGTTTAAGACTACAGGAGTTAGCAGTAAACCCAATTGGTAGCAGTCTGCACCACCCAGATTTACCTGGTAGCTGTGGCTGAGCAGTCAGACTTCCCTCAAGAAGAGTTAGGCCGTATTTGGAGTATACAGGATAGGGCAATTTACACAGTAGAAGAAGCAGACACGGATCAGAGCTTGGGTGTAAAGATATATAATTATTTATTTAAAAACACATCTATGAAAAACACACTGGCACTAAAATGGCAAACAACTTCAATTACAATTACTATAAGTATATATCAATCCCCTAACAATATTTCGACAAGTCTAGGTTCAAAGGCACCACTTATTTGCAGACAAAGGTGAGTGCTTAACCTAGATGGCACTCTAGTATTCGTTAGAAAGGGAGAGAAAAAGGCAGGGTATGAAACCAACTCAGTACCAACATTTTTACGAAGCAAATGCAAGGCAAGCAAGGCAGGGTCTACTGTAGATCACAAAGTTCAGAGGCCAGGCCCACTCGGAGAGAGGCAAGGTGGTATGTCCCAAAAATATCACAGTGGAAATGCACTTCAAGTCTTTGTAGCAAAATGTCACAGAAAGGTTGGACCAGATTTAGAACAAAGGTTAAGAAGGTCTGGAGGCGACCCAGTGGAAAGGTAAGGATTTAAGACACCTCACGCTAACCGTCACAAGGGAAGCCAGGCGGACACAGTACCTTGAAAGTGAAGAGACAGCTCCGGCAGGGGCAGTTGTTCCTGGTGGTGGATGCAAGTCGGGGCTTTGCCAGAAGAAGAGATGATCTTGTCGTAGAGGAAAGTTGAAGATCGTTGCACCACCAGGGAAGAGACCAGCCGCGGAGTGCTCAATCACAAGGCACCACCTTTTGGTCGCGGTACAGTGGTTAGTTGCTATCCGGTTGCTGGGGTGCTCAGCACGGGCAATTCGACCACTAGACGTCCTGGAAGCGAAGAAAAAGCAAGGGACTGGTTGTTCCCACCAGTCAGGGGAAGAAGACTCTCCAGCAGGGAGATCTCCTCTGTCGTTGGGAAGTGGTGAGTCGGTTCAGCAGGGCTCCACCGGAGGTGTCGTCGTTGCAGGTCGGCTCAGCTTTACCCTCGTCAGATTCTTAGGTCCTGTGGCGACTTCTGAAGTTCCAGTCCCCAAAGCCGTGCTTTTATGCAGAAAACCCCCATTCATTCAGCCTAGCTGTCAATCAAACATGCTAAGTGGTGAGCGGGGCGGCTCACCACTTGGGCCACTCACACCAGAGTGCGACTTCAGTTGGCAAGGCAACTCAGTCCAGGGTGCCTAAACCCCCTCCTACACCCCCTGTGGTACCCGACAGAATGGCACCACTCTGGAGGGCCTCTGTGCAGAAGCCCGCCAAAAGTGGAACAAAGGGCTCAACCTTTGGTTTGGAGTTTAGATCCCTCAAAAAGCATGATGGTACCCCTTCGGCTACCTGGGTGAGTGAAGGGTTGAAGAACTTAGAGGGATGGATTAAGGGTTACAAAGTGAACACTTATGAGGGCATGAAGAATCTTTTCATGTTGGAGTCTATTTATGATGCCTGTTCTCCTGAGCTCAGACAGCACTTGGCTGATTCAAAGGAATTGAATTCCAGGAAGCTAGCTAAGGCTGCTGACTTGTGGGTTGCCAACAGGGCTACTCATAAGGATTCTGGGGCAACTCAGAAAAAGGATGAGGGAAAACAGCCTAAAAAAGACTCAAAAGAGAATTCTAATGACTCAAATTCCAAAGAGGGCCCCAAACAAAACCATAAGGGTAAGCCACAAGGAAAACTGCAGCAGATTAGTGTACCTTCTGGTGCCAAACCAGAGGGAGGCCAGAACAAGCCACCATTCTAGAAAGCATTCGGGAAATGCTTTGTTTGTGGCTCTACTGACCATGTGAAAGGAGATCCCAGATGCAAGGGTAAACCTTCAGGGGTCTAGCTTGTCTCCTTAGCCTTCGTTCCAGATGAGGAAGTCCAAATGGCAAGTGGAAACTTTGTACTGCTGGCTGATGAACCCATTGGAGTCTCAGCCACTGTTTCTTTAGTGTCTCTGGGTTTGTGGGAACAATAGAATTTAGATGTCTATAATTCCATCCCAGATAATACTAAAGAGTATTGTAAGGACAGTGTCCAGGTGAATGGCCAGGAAACTCCTGCCATTAGGGACACTGGAGCCAGCATAACTGTGGTGGATAAATCTTTTTTTCAGGCTGAGGATGTTGCTAAGGAACCGAAATGCCTCACCAAGTTAACTGGAGGGCCTGTGCAGATGTGTCCCCAGTTACCAGTTCTCATCCAGTGTAATGACATGACTGTGAAGATACCTGTCAGCATACAAAATGAGGTACCAGGACGAGTGCTGTTGGGTAACGATTTAAAAACTCTCGGAGTTGTGTCTCATACCCCCAGACCTCCTAGTAAACGGTTACAGGAGCTAACCAGACCTGCAAGGGAGAGAACCATGAGAAGTACTCCCCAGGAGATGATGAAGAAGGATATCACTCCTGCTCCACTGGAATTGTCAGCTGCTGTCTCAAAGAAATCAGAAGCGAAAGGGAAACCTAAAACTTCTATAGCGAAACCAGCAGCCAGCACTTCAGTGCAGCCAACAAGGACTTCCCCTCGGTTGTCCACAGTTACACCCGTAACTCCCCCTCCAGCTGAGGCTGAGAGGGTGGTATAACCCTGTGTGGCAGAATTAGACTCTGAAGAAGAGCTAATGGAAGGCCAGGAACTCATTGGAGATCTGGATCCTGTTGACCATCCTGATTTGCAGTCCTTACTGGCAGAAGGTGGACCCAACAGGGCAGACTTCAGTAAGGGACAGAGGGAATGTCCAACTCTGGAAGGTCTTCGCCACCAGGCAGAAGATCAGGCTGAAGGGCAAGAGCCTGGGAAATACTGGTTGCACTGGGAAGATGGCCTCTTCTACAGTGAACCGACCGAGTCTGAACCTGGAGACTACAAACGACTTGTAGTACCCCAAGAGAACAGACAACAGTTCTTGCAGATAGCCCACGAGATTCCTTTGGCTGGTCACTTGAGTTTCAAGAAGACCAAGGAAAGGCTCTCTCTCTACTTTTATTGGCCAAAGACGGGGGCCAAAGTAGAAAAACACTGCAGGAGCTGCCACACCTGCCAGACCTCTGGTAAGGTTGGCTCCAAGAATGTGGCACCTTTAATGCTTCTCCCAGTTGTGGGAGTCCCATTTGAGAGAGTAGGGATAGACATTGTTGGTCCCCTTGATCCTCCAACCTCCTCAGGCAACAGGTTTATACTTGTTGTAGTAGACCATGCTACTAGGTATCCTGAGGCAATTCCTATGAGGACTGTTACAGCTCCGGCTGTGGCTAAGGCCCTCCTTGGTATTTTTACCAGGGTCAGGTTTCCTAAGGAAGTAATCTCTGACAGGGGGTCAAACTTTATGTCCCACTACATGAAAGCCATGTGGAAAACCTGTGGAGTTACTTACAAGTTCCCAACAGCTTACCACCCACAAACCAATGGATTGGTAGAAAGGTTCAACGGAACCATGAAGAGCATGATAGATGCTTTAGAGGAACCCCTTAAACGGAAGTGGGACCTTCTACTGCCATGCCTTCTCTTTGCTTATAGAGAAGTCCCTCAGGAGGGAGTAGGTTATTCTCCCTTTGAGCTTCTCTATGGTCATCCCGTCAGAGGTCCATTGGCCCTGATTAAGGAGGGGTTGGAGAGTGCTCCTTCCCCCAAGCCAGTCAGAGTGACTGACTACGTGATAGGTCTCTGAAGGAGAATGTCGCACATGATGACAGAAGCAAGTAATAACTTGAAAGCTGGACAAACATTGGTCAAGCACTGGCACGATCAAAAGGCTAACATGGTTGCGTTCACTCAAGACCAGCCAGTTCTCGTTATGATCCCAACAAGGGAGAGGGCCTTGCAAGACAAATGGATGGGACCCTTCCGGGTTGTGGGTAAACTTGGAGAGGTCAACTATCTGGTGGACTTGGGCAATCCCAAGGAGGCTCCGACTGTCTTGCACACCAACAGATTCAAAGCGTATGTCTCGAGACCTGACTTATGAGCGTTGCTTCTAGCATCATCAGAGGAAGAAGAAGAGAGTGAAGCTCTTCCGGATCTCCTCAGAGGCTTACCTTTAGACGAAAAGATTGAAGGAGTAAATCTCTCTTCAAAACTGACAACTGAGCAACAAGAAGAGTGCACATTTATGTTGAATCAGTTTGCCTCTCTGTTCTCACTTTCACCAGGCTTGAGCCCCTGGGGCCAGCATGACATACTCACTGGTGACTGTCTGCCAGTCAAAAGCAGAGGATACAGAATGTCAGAAAATATAAGAACCCACATCAAAGGTGAAGTCAGCAAGATGCTTGATCTCGGGGTAATGGTCTAGCCCAGTTGTGTTAGTACCAAAGGCAGGATCTAAAGAAGATTCTGTGTGGACTATAGAGCTCTTAATGCAGTCACCAAGACTGATGCTCACCCTTTGCCAAGAACAGATGAGTTGGTGGATAGACTTTGTTCAGCCAAGTTCCTCAGCACATTTGACTTGACGTCAGGCTATTGGCAAATAGCCCTGACAGACCATGCCAAGGAGAAAACTGAATTTTCTACCCCAGCTGGCTTATACCAGTTTAAGGTAATGCCTTTTGGATTAAAAAATGCACCTGCTACATTTCAACGGATGGTAAACCAGGTTCTGAATGGGATGGAGAACTTGGGCATGGCATACTTGGATGACATAGCAGTGTTCAGCAATTCCTGGGAAGAACATATAACCCACCTAAGAGATGTTTTGCAGGCTCTTAGACGAGCCAATCTGACCATAAAGGCGAGTCAATGCCAAATTGGACAGAGTAAGGTAGTCTATCTTGGACATGAGGTAGGAGGTGAAGAAATAAGCCCTTTGCTCAGTAAGATTGAAGCTGTGCAAAATTGGACGACACCTACTACTCAGACCCAGGTGAGAGCCTTCTTAGGTCTCACTGGGTATTACAGGAATTTCATTGAGAACTATGGGACCATAGCTTCTCCTCTGAATGTCATCTCCTCTCCAAAATTTCCTAAAAAGGTTAGATGGAACGAGGAGTGCAATCAGGCTTTTGAAAACCTGAAAAAGGCTCTTTGCCAAGCCCCAGTACTCAGAGCTCCTGATTACCACCAAACTTTCATTGTGCAGACAGATGCTTCAAATGTAGGAATAGGTGCAGTACTCAATCAACTGGATGGGAAAGGTAAGGAGCACCCCGTTTGCTTCATCAGCCGCAAGCTGAAGGATCCTGAAACAAGGTGGGCAACAATCGAAAGAGAGTGTTTTGCTATCGTGTGGGCTCTGAAGAAGTTTAGGCTGTACTTGTATGGTTCTACTTTTGTCATTCAGACTGACCACCAACCCTTGAGATGGTTAATGCAAATGAAAGGGGAAAACCCAAAACTATTGAGATGGTCGATCTACCTGCAAGGGTTTGATTTCACCATTGAGCGCAGGTCAGGGTGTCACCACCAAAATGCTGATGGTCTCTCTAGGATGTATGTCATCGACTAGAGGTATGAGATTCATCCAGGAGTGGATTAAATCCTCCTGTCCCTTAGTCTGGGGGGGCGAGTGTTAGGGAGAATTCTCTGTTTAGGCTGAATTTCCTAACCTAGTGAGTCCCCCAGCAGCTTTACTGGATTTCTGGAGTTTTTTTTTTCATCCTGCCAAGAGTGAGACTCTTTTCCTCCCACTCTTGGACATGATTGTGGTTGATTTCTTTGAATGTCAATGTGTTCCATGGGGTCTTTTACTCCATAGGGCATCATGTGTTTTGCTATGTGTGTTACACCGCACCCTCCGTGCCGTAGCACTGGGGTGTCCTAGAGGATCCCCACCATAGACTCCATACCCTGGGACTGACTACTGTCTCCCATGGCATGTAAAGTCACCATTGGCTTTACTAGACCTAAATTTACTAACAGAACTAGAACAAACCATCCTATTGTGGACGTACTGGTAGGGGTAATTCGATTACCCCTGGGTCTGTTGTTCGAGGGGGCACTGTCCCGTCCCCCTCGTCGAGTTTTGGCTGGTGGCAATGGATACTACTTTTCATATTCGACCGCGAATATATTGCTATTGGATTCTTCCCATTGTTCGAGGCTAATACTTTTTCACGTTAGTCTCTAACATACCGCCGGTTTACTTGTCTTAAATAAATCCACCGGTTGGCATTTTCTGCCAGAACTCGGTTTTTAAAATGGCGTATGTGTTCACCTCTGTAACTCCGAACCAAAGGTTGAGCCCTTTGTCCCACTTTTGGCGGGCTTCTGCACAGAAGTCCTCCAGAGTGGTGCTATTCTGTCTGGGTACCACAGGGGGTGTAGGAGGGGGTTTAGGCACCCTAGACTGAGTTGCTTTGCCAACTCAAGTCGCACTCTGGTGTGATTGGCAGAGTGGTGAGCCGCCCCGCTCACCACTTAGCATGTTTGATTGACAGCTAGGCTGAATGAATGGGGGTTTTCTGCATAAAAGCAGGGCTTTTGGGACTGGAACTTCAGAAGTCGCCACAGGACCTAAGAATCCGACGAGGGTAAAGCTGAGCCGACCTGCAACGACGACACCTCCAGTGGAGCCCTGCTAAACCGACTCACCACTTCCCAACGACAGAGATCTCCCTGCTGGAGAGTCTTCTTCCCCTGACTGGTGGGAACAACCAGTTTTCTTCGCTTCCAGGACGTCTAGTGGTCGAATTACCCGTGCTGAGCACCCCAGCAACCAGATAGCAACTAACCACTGTACCGCGACCAAAAGGTGGTGCCTTGTGATTGAGCACTCCGCGGCTGGTCTCTTTCCTGGTGGTGCAATGATCTTCAACTTTCCTCGACGACGAGATCATCTCATCTTCTGGCAAAGCCCCGACTTGCATCCACCACCAGGAACAACTGTCCCCGCCTGAGCTGCCTCTTCACTCTCAAGGTACTGTGTCCGCCTGGCTTCCCTTATAACGGTTAGCGTGAGGTGTCTTAAATCCTTACCTTTCCATTGGGTCGCCTCCACACCTTCTTAAACTTTTGTTCTAAACTGGTCCAACCTTTCTGTGACATTTTGCTTCAAAGACTTGTAGTGCATTTCCACTGTGGTACTTTTGGGACATACCGCCTTGCCTCTCTCCGAGTGGGCCTGGCCTCTGAACTTTGTGATTTACAGTAGACCCTGCCTTGCTTGCCTTGCATTTGTTTCGTAAAAGTGTTGGTACTGAGTTGGTTTCATACCCTGCCTTTTTCTCTCCCTTTCTAACGAATACTAGAGTGCCATCTAGGTTAAGCACTCACCTGTGTCTGCAAATAAGTGGTGCTGTTGAACCTAGACTTGTCGAAATATTGTTATGGGATTGATATATACTTATAGTAACTGTGATTGAAGTTGTTTGTCATATTAGTGCCAGTGTGTTTTCCATAGATGTGTTTTTAAATAAATAATTATATATCTTTACACCCAAGCTCTGATCCATGTCTGCTTGTTCTACTGTGTAAATTGCCCTATCTTGTATACTCTAAATACTGCCTAACTCGTCTTGAGAGAAGTCTGACTGCTCAGCCACAGCTACCAGGTAAATCTGGGTGGTGCAGACTGCTACCAATTGAGTTTACTGCTAACTCCTGTAGACTTAAACTTTTTGCAGTGGTCGCAGAGGGAACTGCACAGGTTTCTGCCTAACATACGCCATTTTAAAAAGCGAGTTCTGGCAGAAAATACCAACCTGTGAATTCATTTTAATTTAATAAACCGGCGGTATGACCGAGGCTACATAGAAAAAGTATAAGCCTCGAACAATGGGAAAATCCCATAGGGATATATTCGCGGTCGAATATAAAAAGTAGTATCCACTGCCACCAGCCAAAACTCGACAAGGGGGGACCGGACAGTGCCCCCTCGAACAACAGACCCAGGGGTAATCGAATTACCCCTACCAGTACGTCCACAATAGGATGGTTTGTACTGGTTCTGTTAGTAAATTTAGGTCTAGTAAAGCCAATGGTGACTTTACATGCCCTGGGAGACAGTAGTCAGCCCCAGAGTATGGAGTCTCTGGTGGGGGTCACCTAGGATACCCCAGTGTTACGGCATGGAGGGTGCTGTGTAACACACATAGAAAAACACATGAGGCCCTATGGAGTAAAAGACCCCATAGCCCATAGAACACATTAACATTCAAAGAAATACCACAAATCATGTCCAAGAGTGGGAGGAAAAGAGTCTCACTCTTGGCAGGATGAAAAAACAAACTCCAGAAATCTAGCAAAGCTGCTGGAGGACTCACTAGGTTAGGAAATTCAGCCTAAACAGAGAATTCTCCCTAACACTCGCCCGCCCCCAGACTAAGGGACAGGAGGATTTAATCCACTCCTGGATGAATCTCATACCGCTAGTCGATGACATACATCCTAGAGAGACCATCAGCATTTTGGTGGTGACACCCTAACCTGTGCTCAATGGTGAAATCAAACCCTTGCAGGCAGATTGACCATCTCAGTAGTTTTGGGTTTTACCCTTTCATTTGCATTAACCATCTCAAGGGTTGGTGGTCAGTCTGAATGACAAAAGTAGAACCATACAAGTATGGCCTAAACTTCTTCAGAGCCCACACAATAGCAAAGCACTCTCTTTCGATTGTTGCCCTCCTTGTTTCAGGATCCTTCAGCTTGCGGCTGATGAAGCAAACGGGGTGCTCCCTACCTTTCCCATCCAGTTGACTGAGTACTGCACCTATTCCTACATTTGAAGCATCTGTCTGCACAATGAAAGTTTGGTGGTAATCAGGAGCTCTGAGTAGTGGGGCTTGGCAAAGAGCCCTTTTCAGGTTTTCAAAGGCCTGATTGCACTCCTCATTCCATCTAAACTTCTTAGGGAATTTTGGAGAGGAGATGACATTCAGAGGAGAAGCTATGGTCCCATAGTTCTCAATGAAATTCCTAAAATACCCGGTGAGGCCTAAGAAGGCTCTCACCTGGGTCTGAGTAGTAGTTGTCCAATTTTGCACAGCTTCAATCTTACTGAGCAAAGGCCTTATTTCTCCACCTCCTACCTCATGTCCAAGATAGACTACCTTACTCTGTCCAATTTGGCATTTACTCGCCTTTATGGTCAGATTGGCTTGTCCAAGAGCCTGCAATACATACCTTAGGTGGTCTACATGTTCTTCCCAGGAATTGCTGAACACTGCTATGTCATCCAAGTATGCCATGCAGAAGTCCTCCATCCCATTCAGAACCTGGTTTACCTTCCGTTGAAATGTAGCAGGTGCATTTTTCAATCCAAAAGGCATTACCTTAAACTGGTATAAGCCAGCGGGGGTAGAAAATGCAGTTTTCTCCTTGGCATGGTCTGTCACGGCTATTTGCCAATAGCCTGACATCAAGTCAAATGTGCTGAGGAACTTGTCTGAACCAAGTCTATCCACCAACTCATCTGTTCTTGGCAAAGGGTGGGCATCAGTCTTGGTGACTGCATTAAGAGCTCTATAGTCCACACAGAATCTAAGTTCTTTAGATCCTGCATTTGGTACTAACACAACTGGGCTAGACCATGGACTAGTAGAGGGCTCTATTACCCCGAGATCAAGCATCTTGCTGACCTCACCTTTGATGTGGGTTCGTACGTTTTCTGACATGCGGTATCCTCTGCTTTTGACAGGCAGACAGTCACCAGTGAGTATGTCGTGCTGGCCCCAAGGGGTCAAGCCTGGTGAAAGCGAGAACAGAGAGGCAAACTGATTCAACATAGATTTGTACTCTTCTTGTTGCTCAGGTGTCAGATTTGAAGAGAGATTTACTCCTTCAATCTTTTCGTCTAAAGGTAAGCCTCTGAGGAGATCAGGAAGAGCTTCACTCTCTTCTTCTTCCTCTGATGATGCTAGAAGCAACGCTCCTACCTCAGGTCTCGAGACATACGCTTTGAGTCTGTTGGTGTGGAAGACTGTTGGAGCCTCCTTGGGATTGCCCAAGTCCACCAGATAGTTGACCTCTCCAAGTTTACCCACAACTCTGAAGGGTCCCATCCATTTGTCTTGCAAGGCCCTCTGCCTTGTTGGGATCATAACGAGAACTAGGTGGTCTTGAGTGAACTCAACCATGTTAGCCTTTTGATCATGCATGTCCAGCTTTCAAGTTATCACTTGCTTCTGCCATCATGTGTGACATTCTCTTCTGGAGACCTATCACATAGTCAGTCACTCTGACTGGCTTGGGGGAAGGAGCACTCTCCAACCCCTCCTTAACCAGGGCCAATGGACCTCTGACGGGATGACCATAGAGAAGCTCAAAGGGAGAATAACCTACTCCCTCCTGAGGGACTTCTCTATTAGCAAAGAGAAGGCATGGCAGTAGAAGATCCCACTTTCGTTTAAGGGAGTCCATTAAAGCACCTATCATGCTCTTCATGGTTCGGTTGAACCTTTCGACCAACCCATTGGTTTGTGGGTGGTAAGCTGTTGAGAACTTGTAAGTAACTCCACAGGTTTTCCACATGGCTTTCATGTAGAGGGACATAAAGTTTGACCCCCTGTCAGAGATTACTTCCTTAGGAAACCCAACCCTGGTAGAAATACCAAGGAGGGCCTTAGCCACAGCCGGAGCTGTAACAGTCCTCATAGGAATGGCCTCAGGATACCTAGTAGCATGGTCTACTACAACAAGTATAAACCTGTTGCCTGAGGAGGTTGGAGGATCAAGGGGACCAACAATGTCAAGCCTACTCTCTCAAATGGGACTCCCACAATGGGGAGAGGCACTAAAGGTGCCACATTCTTGGAGCCAACCTTACCAGAGGTCTGGCAGGTGTGGCAGCTCCTGCAGTTTTTCTACTTCGGCCCCCATCTTTGGCCAATAAAAGTAGAGAGAGAGCCTTTCCTTAGTCTTCTTGAAACTCAAGTGACCAGCCAAAGGAATCTCGTGGGCTAACTGCAAGAACTGTTGTCTGTTCTCTTGGGGTACTACAAGTCATTGGTAGTCTCCAGGTTCAGACTCTGTCAGTTCACTGTAGAAGATGCAATCTTCCCAGTGCAACCTGTATTTCCCAGGCTCTTGCCCTTCAGCCTGAGCTTCTGCCTGGTGGCGAAGACCTTCCAGAGTTGGACATTCTCTCTGTCCCTTACTGAAGTCTGCCCTATTGGGTCCACCTTCTGCCAGTAAAGACTACAGCTCAGGATGGTCAACAGGATCCAGATCTCCAATGAGTTCCTGGCCTTCCATTAGCTTTTCCTCAGAGTCTAATTCTACCACACAGGGTGGTACCACACAGGGTGGTACCACCCTCTCAGCCTCAGCTGGAGAGGGAGGTACTGGTGTAACTTTGGACAACCGAGGGGAAGTCCTTGTTGGCTGAACTGAAGTGCTGGCTGCTGGTTTCTGTTTAGAAGTTTTAGGTTTCCCTTTCGCTTCTGATTTCCTTGAGACAGCAGCTGCCAAATCCAGTGGAGCAGGAGTGATATCCTTCTTCATCATCTCCTCGGGAGTACCTCTCATGGTTCTCTCCCTTGCAGGTCTGGTTAGCTCCTGTAACCGTTTACTAGGAGGTCTGGGGGTATGAGACACAACTCCAAGAGTTTTTAAATCGTTACCCAACAGAACTCGTCCTGGTACCTCACTTTGTATGCTGACAGGTATCTTCACAGTCATGTCATTACACTGGATGAGAACTGGTAATTGGGGAAGCATCTGCACAGGCCCTCCAGCTAACTTGGTGAGGCATTTGGGTGCCTTAGCAACATCCTCAGCCTGAAAAAAAGATTTATCCACCACAGTTATGCTGGCCTCAGTGTCTCTAATGGCAGGAGTCTCTTGACCATTCACCTGGACACTGTCCTTATAATACTCTTTAGTATTATCTGGGATAGAATTATAGACATCTAAATTCTGTTGTTCCCACAAACCCAGAGACACTAAAGAAACACTGGCTGAGACTCCAATGGGTTCATCAGCCAGCAGTAGAAAGTTTCCACTTGCCATTTGGACTTCCTCCTCTGGAGCGAAGGCTAAGGAGACAAGCTGGACCCCTGAAGGTTTACCCTTACATCTGGGATCTCCTTTCACATGGTCAGTATTGCCACAAACAAAGCATTTACCAAATGCTTTCTGGAATGGTGGCTTGTTCTGGCCTCCCTCTGGTTTGGCACCAGAAGGTACGCTATTCTTCTGTGGTTTTCCTTGTGGCTTACCCTTCTGGTTTTGTTTGGGGCCCTCTTTGGAATTTGAGTTATTAGAATTCTCTTTTGAGTCTTTTTTAGGCTGTTTTCCCTCATCCTTTTTCTGAGTTCCCCAGAATCCTTATTGGTAGCCCTGTTGGCAACCCACAAGTCAGCAGCCTTAGCTAGCTTCCTGGAATCCAATTCCTTTGAATCAGCCAAGTGCTGTCTGAGCTCAGCAGAACAGGCATCATAAATAGACTCCAACATAAAAAGATTCTTCATACCCTCATAAGTGTTAACCTTGTAACCCTTAATCCATCCCTCTATGTTTTTCAACCCTTCACTCTCCCAGGTAGCCCAAGGGGTACCATCATGCTTTTTGAGGGTTCTAAACCTCTTAAGATACTGGGAAGGGGTCTTCCCAAATCTAGCTATCAGAGCTAGTTTCACACTTTCATACTCTTTCCTATCCTCCTCCCCCAACTCCATTACCACATCAGTTGCAACAGGGGGGAGCCTAGAGAACAACCAGGTAAGTAGCTCATTACCTGTGATGTTCTGGAGCCCATGATTATACTCAAACAAACTCAGCCAATCCAACACATCCAACTTTGGTTCATACATACCAATTAATTCCTTAGGCATCCAGGGTCTTTTGGGACTGGAACTTCTAGAGGAGCCAGAGACAGAAGCAGCTTCAACAGACAACATTTTCATTTCTAACTCATGCTTGAGCTCCATTTTGCTGAGCCTAAGAATTTGTTGCATTTCTTGGTGTTTCTGTTCAGTTTGAGCAGTAATCCTTCTGAATTCCAAGTCTATTTTCATTTTTTCTAGTTCAAGGACTTGAGGACTAAGTGTGTCACCTGCTATAGGCCCAGTAGGTACAGCTGGTAAGGCAGACAGAGGGGTAGGGGAGACAGTTTCATTAGCCTCTCCTTCCTCTTCAGCCTCTTCATCACTATCATCAGAACTTTGATTTAGATCAACACCATTACTGTTATCTACATTTGCTGGAGAAGTTGGTTCCTCTGAACCAGTACCCAGACTTTGGTTTTCCAGCAATCTTGCTATCAGTTCTATTTTCTTGCCTCTTACAGAAAGATTCTCTTGTCTACAGAGAGCTCTCAAACTCTCATTATTTTCACCTGACAATGATTCTTGACTGTAAACTTCCATAGTAGACATGTTTTTAGAAAGTTGCTTTTTAGTGCTAAGCTTTGTGGTTAGTTATCGTTAAGTGTTGAAAAACACTCGAAACTTTATACTCAATACGAATCCCCACCCTGACACCAGTGTTAGGCAGAAACCTGTGCAGTTCCCTCTGGGACCACTGCAATAGGTTTACGACTACAGGAGTTAGCAGTAAACCCAATTGGTAGCAGTCTGCACCACCCAGATTTATCTGGTAGCTGTGGCTGAGCAGTCAGACTTCTCTCAAGACGAGTTAGGCAGTATATGGAGTATACAAGATAGGGCAATTTACACAGTAGAACAAGCAGACACTGATCAGAGCTTGGGTGTAAAGATATATAATTATTTATTTAAAAACACATCTATGGAAAACACACTGGCACTAATATGGCAAACAACTTCAATCACAGTTATTATAAGTATATATCAATCCCGTAACAATATTTCGACAAGTCTAGGTTCCACGGCACCACTTATTTGCAGACAGAGGTGAATGCTTAACCTAGATGACACTCTAGTATTCGTTAGAAAGGGAGAGAAAAAGGCAGAGTATGAAACCAACTCAGTACCAACACTTTTTTTACGAAGCAAATGCAAGGCAAGCAAGGCAGGGTCTACTGTAGATCACAAAGTTCAGAGGCCAGGCCCACTCGGAGAGAGGCAAGGTGGTATGTCCCAAAAACATAACAGTGGAAATGCACTTCAAGTCTTTGTAGCAAAATGTCACAGAAAGGTTGGACCAGTTTTAGAACAAAAGTTAAGAAGGTCTGGAGGCGACCCAGTGGAAAGGTAAGGATTTAAGACACCTCACGCTAACCGTCACAAGGGAAGCCAGGCGGACACAGTACCTTGAAAGTGAAGAGACAGCTCCGGCAGGGGCAGTTGTTCCTGGTGGTGGATGCAAGTCGGGGCTTTGCCAGATGAAGAGATGATCTCGTCGTAGAGAAAAGTTGAAGATCGTTGCACCACCAGGGAAGAGACCAGCCGCGGAGTGCTCAGTCACAAGGCAGCACCTTTTGGTCGCGGTACAGTGGTTAGTGGCTATCCGGTTGCTGGGGTGCTCAGCACGGGCAATTCGACCACTAGACGTCTTGGAAGCGAAGAAAAAGCAAGGGACTGGTTATTCCCACCAGTCAAAGGGAAGAAGACTCTCCAGCAGGGAGATCTCCTCTGTCGTTGGAAAGTGGTGAGTCGGTTCAGCAGGGCTCCACCGGTGGTGTCGTTGTTGCAGGTTGGCTCAGCTTCTCCCTCATCAGATTCTTAGGTCCTGTGGTGACTTCTGAAGTTCCAGTCCCCAAAGCCCTGCTTTTATGCAGAAAACCCCCATTCATTCAGCCTAGCTGTCAATCAAACATGCTAAGTGGTGAGCGGGGCGGCTCACCACTTGGGCCAATCACACCAGAGTGCGACTTGAGTTGGCAAGGCAACTCAGTCCAGGGTGCCTAAACCCCCTCCCACACCCCCTGTGGTACCCAGACAGAATGGCACCACTCTGGAGGGCTTCTGTGCAGAAGCCCGCCAAAAGTGGAACACAGGGCTCAACCTTTGGTTTGGAGTTACGGAGGCGAACACATACGCCATTTTAAAAACCGAGTTCTGGCAGAAAATACCAACCGGTGAATTCATTTTAATTTAATAAACCGGCGGTATGACCGAGGCTACATAGAAAGAGTTTTAGCCTCGAACAATGGGAAAATCCCATAGGGATATATTTGCGGTCGAATATAAAAAGTCGTATCCACTGCCACCAGCCAAAACTCGACGAGGGGGGACCGGACAGTGCCCCCTCCAACAACATACACAGGGGTAATCGAATTAGCCCTACCAGTACGTCCACAATAGGATGGTTTGTACTGGTTCTGTTAGTAAATTTAGGTCTAGTAAAGCCAATGGTGACTTTACATGCCCGGGGAGACAGTAGTCAGTCCCAGGGTATGGAGTCTATGGTGGGGGTCACCTAGGATACCCCAGTGTTACGGCACGGAAGGTGCTGTGTAACACACATAGAAAAACACATGAGACCCTATGGAGTAAAAGACCCCATAGCCCATAGAACACATTAACATTGAAAGAAATACCACAAATCATGTCCAAGAGAAGGAGGAAAAGAGTCTCACTCTTGGCAGGATGAAAAAACAAACTCCAGAAATCCAGCAAAGCTGCTGGGGGACTCACTAGGGTAGGAAATCCAGCCTAAACAGAGAATTCTCCCTAACAGGACATTTGTCTCATTTGTTTGTGCGAGGTTGTTTCGGACATTTTTCTGTAATTTTCAAGCTGTTCAGTATTAATGAAACTTTTCACCTCTATGATACCTTTGGCCTCGACTACAGTTCATTAATGTGCCCAAACTTGGGTGAAACACATCAGTGGCTATTGTGAAATATTTGTTTTAGCTCATATAAAAAGCCACATGACTTAACCATGACTTTGACCAATGACATCATTTAGATCCTTTGATGGAATTCCTTAAGTTGAAAAATAAGTGTCTGGAGTAAGAAGCATCATCATTGGCTTGGGCTCAGGCTCCACCAGTGCCCTGAACCTGCAGGGAATTATTTGGTTAACTTCCTGCAGGGTGTTTGTGAGTAAGCAGACAGCTGTTGGGAAGGCTCTGTGTGTGGAGCACGTGACAGAATAGGCCCATCGTCCATGTCACTTACTTTTCATTACCTTGGAATAGATTTGGGAGACGTTTGTAAGTGACAGCAGTGACTCACTTTTCATCAATGTTGGCGATTCCTTTGTATTAGGACTCTCCTCACCTGCGTTCCCCTGGATTGCGTCATGTGTACTCTACACCCGGTATGTGCCAAACCCAGATGACTCTATTCTTTCCTTGCAAACTATAATGAGGCTTTAATTTGGGCTTGATTCCTGGAATTGAATTGTTCAGGAGTAGCTGCCCATTGACTTTAATCTTCTATAAATACTCATACGGTGCGTGAAAGAGGACAACGCAGCGCAACTTGTCTGGGTTCACGCAGTCCGGGGAGTGGATCCTTGAATTTGAGCATTGGTTTGCTGTGAGGACCGTGGGCGACCATGGAGCGAGGACACAGGATGCTGGGGATGGCGCAGAGGATCAGCCTCATCGGTGTGGTTTTGTGGATCTGCTTGGCAGGTAAGCCCTTTTAGGCTTCACTAGGGCACGGCTGCCCACTTGAGCGGGAGATTACTTGAGCAAAGAGGGCGAGTGCCCTAAGGCACCCCCACATCTTCTGCTTGAGGTTTGATTCAGAGTAAATAGCTCCAGGGTGTGAGGGCATGATTAATTCTGTGTATGTGAGAATTTATCCAAAAAAAAGTTTCTGTATCTAGGACCCCTGTTGTCTACACTGAGGGTCTGACCTGTCCCACTACATGATCCAGCAATCCCAGAGTGCACAGAAAAATGTAACACATGAGTAACTTCTCCATCGCCATGCTCAGCATTAGACAATGCATGGACCCCTCTAAAACGACCCCCCCTCGCAATAATACCGTCATTACTCAAAAAACAAGCACGGCCCCACTCAGGACCACGCTGGATGTCACTAAAACCAAAGTCATAACAGGAGGAAACTCTAACTGCTGACTTATTCAAACAGGTCGGGTGCTACTCTTTCCCATTCCTCTGAATAGGGAATGCTTCACTCATCAATGCATCCTTCAAGAAGCCCAGAAAATACCCACCCTAGGCCCGGATTACCTCGCCGACTATGGGCGGATCACTAGACTTCCGTTTATTGAAAAATCATCGAGAAAGCGCTGGTGATCCAACACCTACATCCAATCACCCAACAAGGTCTGCTCCATGCCAACCAATCGGGTTTCAGAACAGGAGGTAGGATGGAAACCGCGACCATCCAGGCCATAAACGATGCTCTCCACTTCATGGACAAAGGAGACCCCGCCTCCTGGTCCTCTGTGACCTCTCTGCTGCGTTCGACACAGTCGGCCATGAGTCACTGAAGAGCCTTACCACTCACAGAATGGGGTTCCAGCACAGTAGCCACCCGGTGTACCTCCTCCCTCTCAGGGAGGTATACCCAGAAGTACAGATGGGCACCTCCAGGCTGGACCATTGCTCCTCCCAAAAGGTTCAACCTTCGCCCAGTGATTTTCAATCTCTATCTGGAGCCACAGGGGTCACTTCCTGGGGACCCACACATCTCAGCTCACTAACCCAATGGAACACTAGGTCCTTTGCATGAGGGCAGCCTCAGCACTCATGCAGTATTGGAAGGCATTCAAGACCCAGCTCTTGAGGGACCACCAAGGGAACACGGAGGACCCTCAGATCCTCCTTCGGAGAAAAGCACCACCGGGGCCAGTGCCTCCCAGACCCACAGCTGAAGTGTGTGCCCTGTGGGGCCAGTTTCCATGTGTGTTGCAATCCTCACCCGCCATTGTACAGCACCCAGTACAAGCCCAATTGCACATGCAGGGCAGAAAGAAAAGAGAAGGAAGGTGAAAAGAAGTGACAAGGAGAGATAATGGAGCAGGGATAGAGAGTGAAAGGGTGAAGCACAGAGAACATGCAAGCGAGAAGAAGGGAGTAAGGCAGAGAAGAGAAAAGGATTGCATCTGGAGGATGGAAGAATAAAGAGGGAAAAAGTGGAAGGAGGAGGAATGGGCTCAGGATGGAGAGACAGTGAGCAAAGCATTTGCAGGAAAATGGAGCACAGGAGTAGTATGGAGAGATGAGGGCCTCCTGCAAGAAAGAGGCAAAGAGGAGGAAGGGTGCTGACAATAAGATGGGGTCAGAAGGATACCCAGAGGGCTGCTGGCTACTCAACTACTTGTACACACAGGACTCCCCCTTTGGAGAAGGGCCGCCGCCCCCCTCCCAACCCTTTCTTCCTACTACGCTATAGTAGCTGGCAAGATAGCTCAGTGGGTTAACCCGTTCATGATGCCAAGAGAACTACTGAGTGTGCAGTGTGTGCTGAGGGAGGTGAGACTCTCTGCTCAATGCAGTGATGTGCAGTGACTGACCCGGAACAAGTCTTTGGGGGGTGGGCATCTGAGCGTCTTGCTCTTTGCTCCTGGTTCAAGCATGTACAGCGTCTTCCCAAGGGACTCTGGGTAAATGACACCCCAGTGACTAATGCCAGCAGGATGTGTAGACCTGCATCGCTCAATGCCCGGTGTGCCCACGAGTCCTGAGGGAGACTCACATCTGTGTCATGGTGGCAGCTCTCTCCATTATGGATCAGGCTGCCACTGCACCTAAGCCCTCTCTCCCCCTCTGGACTAGGTTCTGTTTAGGGGGACACTGTTATTCTCCCGATCGTAGGCAGTCCAGGGAGTTCCTAAAAATCTCCTGTGGAGTAGCAACCCCATTCCCACCCCAAGATGAAGAGGGCCTTTACATAAACGGAAACCCTCCTTGTTCTCTCCTCTGATAGCCTCTGCTCCCACTGCCTCATCTCTTTCCACTGTCCACTGTTAGTCCCGCCTTCTCTGCTCTTAGGGCCGGTGTGTTGTTTCCGCTTCCCTAACCCTTCAGGAAGACCTTCTATTGGCCCCACTGATCTGCTGCCCCCTGCAGGGTCACTTCAAGCCTTATAATCAAGCATTGCTTTTTTATTTACCAAACCCCCTTTAAGAGTTGCCCTCTCGCCTTACTGAGGTTGCAACCTCTGCTCTACTTTATCTGCGATCGATTATGAGTCCTTATTCTTCTCACATATCTGCATGCCCTCCCTGACTCTCCACTGTCCAGAATACCTCCATCTGCAGCCAGGATGTCTGTGCCTCAGGTATACATGCTGTCCCTTCAGCCCCCCTGATTCCCCCTAGTCCTGTGTACAGCCACACTCTGCTTCCATCTTAGGTCCACTCTCCACGCCTCTGGCTCCTATCCTCTGCACTGGCCTTCATGCAGGTGCCCACTTACCTCCTGGAGCACCTACCATTTCATGGGTTCTCTTTACCTTTCCTAGTCTTTCATACTTTTCTTTAGTTCTCTATCCATTGTGGTTCACGATTGCTTTGAACGCTTTCAATCACTAGTGCTAGCAGAGATTGCAGTAAATAAATTAATAAAGAGGTGTTTCTCTTGCACAGGGGATCTGCTTCTGTATCCCGAATCCTGCACGAGGATCGTGATTACCAACTGGGACACTTCCCAGGACCTTCACTGATCCTCGGTTTTTCTTTCTGCAGGTTCTCACATCTCCAATGCGCAGACAACCACTGCTGCCACCACTGCTGCCAGCACTGCTGCCACTACTGCTGCCACCACTGTTGCCACCACTGCTGCAACTACTGCAGCAACAACAGCTGCCACCACTGCTGCAACTACTGCAGCAACAACAGCCACCACCACTGTTGCCACCACTGCTGCCACCACTGCAGCAACAACAGCCGCCAACACTGCTGCCACCACTGCTGCCACTACTGCTGCCACCACTGCTGCAACTACTGCAGCAACAACAGCTTCCACCACTGCTGCCACTACTGCTGCCACCACTGCTGCCACCACTACTGCAACTACTGCAGCAACAACAGCCTCCACCACTGTTGCCACCACTGCTGCCACCACTGCAGCAACAACAGCCGCCACCACTGCTGCCACTACTGCTGCCACTACTGCTGCCACTACTGCTGCCACCACTGCTGCAACTACTGCTGCAACAACAGCCGCCACCACTGCTGCCACTACTGCTGCCACCACTGCTACAACTACTGCAGCAACAACAGCCGCCACCACTGCTGCCACCACTGCTGCCACCACTGGAGCAACAACAGCCACCACCACTGCTGCCACTACTGCTGCCACCACTGCTGCCACCACTGCTGCAACTACTGCAGCAACACCAGCCACCACCACTGCTGCCACCACAGCTGCCACTACTGCTGCCAGCACTGCTGCCACCACTGCAGCAACAACAGCTGCCACCACTGCTGCCACCACAGCAGCCACCACTGCTGCAACTACTGCAGCAACAACAGTCGACACCACTGCTGCCACTACTGCTGCCCCCACTGCATCAACAACAGCCGCCACCACTGCAGCCACCACTGCTGCCACTACTGCTGCAACTACTGCAGCAACAACAGTCGCCACCACTGCTGCCACTACTGCTGCCAACACTGCTGCCACCACTGCAGCACCAACAGCTGCCACCACTGCTACCACCACTACTGCAACTACTGCAGAAACAACAGTTGCCACCACTGCTGCCACCACTGCTGCCACTACTGCTGCCACCACTGCTGCAACTACTGCAGCAACAACAGCTGCCACCACTGCTGCGACTACTGCTGCCACCACTGCTGCCACCACTGCAGCAGCAACAGCCGCCACCACTGCTGCCACCACTGCTGCCACCACTGCTGCAACTACTGCAGCAACAACAGTCGCTACCACTGCTGCCAACACTGCAGAAACAACAGCCGCCACCACTGCAGCCACCACTGCTGCCACTACTGCTGCCACCACTGCGGCCACCACTGCTGCAACTACTGCAGCAACAACAGCTGCCACCACTGCTGCCACCACTGCTGCAACTACTGCAGCAACAACAGCCACCACCACTGCTGCCACCACTGCAGCAACAACAGCTGCCACCACTGCTGCCACCACTGCTGCCACTACTGCTGCCAGCACTGCTGCCACCACTGCAACAACAACAGCTGCCACCACTGCTGCCACCACAGTGGCCACCACTGCTGCAACTACTGCAGCAACAACAGTCGCCACCACTGCTGCCACTACTGCTGCCACCACTGCAGCAACAACAGTCGCCACCACTGCTGCCACCACTGCTACCACCACTACTGCAACTACTGCAGAAACAACAGTTGCCACCACTGCTGCCACCACTGCTGCCACCACTGGAGCAACAACAGCCACCACCACTGCTGCCACTACTGCTGCCACCACTGCTGCCACCACTGCTGCAACTACTGCAGCAACAACAGCCACCACCACTGCTGCCACCACAGCTGCCACTACTGCTGCCAGCACTGCTGCCACCACTGCAGCAACAACAGCTGCCACCACTGCTGCCACCACAGCAGCCACCACTGCTGCAACTGCTGCAGCAACAACAGTCGCCACCACTGCTGCCACTACTGCTGCCCCCACTGCATCAACAACAGCCGCCACCACTGCAGCCACCACTGCTGCCACTACTGCTGCAACTACTGCAGCAACAACAGTCGCCACCACTGCTGCCACTACTGCTGCCAACACTGCTGCCACCACTGCAGCACCAACAGCTGCCACCACTGCTACCACCACTACTGCAACTACTGCAGAAACAACAGTTGCCACCACTGCTGCCACTACTGCTGCCACCACTGCCGCAACTACTGCAGCAACAACAGCTGCCACCACTGCTGCCACTACTGCTGCCACCACTGCTGCCACCACTGCAGCAGCAACAGCCGCCACCACTGCTGCCACCACTGCTGCCACCACTGCTGCAACTACTGCAGCAACAACAGTCGCTACCACTGCTGCCAACACTGCAGAAACAACAGCCGCCACCACTGCAGCCACCACTGCTGCCACTACTGCTGCCACCACTGCGGCCACCACTGCTGCAACTACTGCAGCAACAACAGCTGCCACCACTGCCTCCACCACTGCTGCAACTACTGCAGCAACAACAGCCACCACCACTGCTGCCACCACTGCTGCCACCACTGCAGCAACAAAAGCTGCCACCACTGCTGCCACCACTGCTGCCACTACTGCTGCCAGCACTGCTGCCACCACTGCAACAACAACAGCTGCCACCACTGCTGCCACCACAGCGGCCACCACTGCTGCAACTACTGCAGCAACAACAGTCGCCACCACTGCTGCCACTACTGCTGCCACCACTGCATCAACAACAGCCACCACCACTGCAGCCACCACTGCTGCCACTACTGCTGCAACTACTGCAGCAACAACAGTCACCACCACTGCTGCCACCACTGCTACCACCACTACTGCCACTACTGCAGAAACAACAGTTGCCACCACTGCTGCCACCACTGCTGCCACTACTGCTGCCACCACTGCTGCAACTACTGCAGCAACAACAGCTGCCACCACTGCTGCCACTACTGCTGCCACCACTGCTGCCACCACTGCAGCAACAACAGCCACCACCACTGCTGCCACCACTGCTGCCACCACTGCTGCAACTACTGCAGCAACAACAGTCGCTACCACTGCTGCCAATACTGCAGCAACAACAGCCGCCACCACTGCAGCCACCACTTCTGCCACTACTGCTGCCACCACTGCGGCCACCACTGCTGCAACTACTGCAGCAACAACAGCTGCCACCACTGCTGCCACCACTGCTGCAACTACTGCAGCAACAACAGCCACCACCACTGCTGCCACCACTGCAGCAACAACAGCTGCCACCACTGCTGCCACCACTGCTGCCACTACTGCTGCCACTACTGCTGCCACCACTGCTGCCACCACTACAGCAACAACAGCAACCACCACTGCTGCCACCACTGCTGCCACTACTGCCACTACCACTGCGGCAACAACTGCAGCAACAACAGCCGCCACAACTGCTGCCACCACTGCTGCCACCACTGCTGCCACTACTGCTGCCACCACTGCAGCAACAACAACCACCACCACTGCTGCCACCACTGCTGCCACCACTGCTGCAACTACTGCAGCAACAACAGTCGCCACCACTGCTGCCACCACTGCTACCACCACTACTGCAACTACTGCAGAAACAACAGTTGCCACCACTGCTGCCACCACTGCTGCCACCACTGGAGCAACAACAGCCACCACCACTGCTGCCACTACTGCTGCCACCACTGCTGCCACCACTGCTGCAACTACTGCAGCAACAACAGCCACCACCACTGCTGCCACCACAGCTGCCACTACTGCTGCCAGCACTGCTGCCACCACTGCAGCAACAACAGCTGCCACCACTGCTGCCACCACAGCAGCCACCACTGCTGCAACTGCTGCAGCAACAACAGTCGCCACCACTGCTGCCACTACTGCTGCCCCCACTGCATCAACAACAGCCACCACCACTGCAGCCACCACTGCTGCCACTACTGCTGCAACTACTGCAGCAACAACAGTCGCCACCACTGCTGCCACTACTGCTGCCAACACTGCTGCCACCACTGCAGCACCAACAGCTGCCACCACTGCTACCACCACTACTGCAACTACTGCAGAAACAACAGTTGCCACCACTGCTGCCACCACTGCTGCCACTACTGCTGCCACCACTGCTGCAACTACTGCAGCAACAACAGCTGCCACCACTGCTGCCACTACTGCTGCCACCACTGCAGCAGCAACAGCCGCCACCACTGCTGCCACCACTGCTGCCACCACTGCTGCAACTACTGCAGCAACAACAGTCGCTACCACTGCTGCCAACACTGCAGAAACAACAGCCGCCACCACTGCAGCCACCACTGCTGCCACTACTGCTGCCACCACTGCGGCCACCACTGCTGCAACTACTGCAGCAACAACAGCTGCCACCACTGCTGCCACCACTGCTGCAACTACTGCAGCAACAACAGCCACCACCACTGCTGCCACCACTGCTGCCACCACTGCAGCAACAACAGCTGCCACCACTGCTGCCACCACTGCTGCCACTACTGCTGCCAGCACTGCTGCCACCACTGCAACAACAACAGCTGCCACCACTGCTGCCACCACAGCGGCCACCACTGCTGCAACTACTGGAGCAACAACAGTCGCCACCACTGCTGCCACTACTGCTGCCACCACTGCATCAACAACAGCCACCACCACTGCAGCCACCACTGCTGCCACTACTGCTGCAACTACTGCAGCAACAGCAGTCGCCACCACTGCTGCCACCACTGCTACCACCACTACTGCAACTACTGCAGAAACAACAGTTGCCACCACTGCTGCCACCACTGCTGCCACTACTGCTGCCACCACTGCTGCAACTACTGCAGCAACAACAGCTGCCACCACTGCTGCCACTACTGCTGCCACCACTGCTGCCACCACTGCAGCAACAACAGCCACCACCACTGCTGCCACCACTGCTGCCACCACTGCTGCAACTACTGCAGCAACAACAGTCGCTACCACTGCTGCCAATACTGCAGCAACAGCAGCCGCCACCATTGCAGCCACCACTTCTGCCACTACTGCTGCCACCACTGCGGCCACCACTACTGCAACTACTGCAGCAACAACAGCTGCCACCACTGCTGCCAACACTGCTGCAACTACTGCAGCAACAACAGTCACCACCACTGCTGCCACCACTGCAGCAACAACAGCTGCCACCACTGCTGCCACCACTGCTGCCACTACTGCTGCCACTACTGCTGCCACCACTGCTGCCACCACTACAGCAACAACAGCAACCACCACTGCTGCCACCACTGCTGCCACTACTGCCACTACCACTGCGGCAACAACTGCAGCAACAACAGCCGCCACAACTGCTGCCACCACTGCTGCCACCACTGCTGCCACTACTGCTGCCACCACTGCAGCAACAACAACCACCACCACTGCTGCCACCACTGCTGCCACCACTGCTGCAACTACTGCAGCAACAACAGTCGCCACCACTGCTGCCACCACTGCTACCACCACTACTGCAACTACTGCAGAAACAACAGTTGCCACCACTGCTGCCACCACTGCTGCCACCACTGGAGCAACAACAGCCACCACCACTGCTGCCACTACTGCTGCCACCACTGCTGCCACCACTGCTGCAACTACTGCAGCAACAACAGCCACCACCACTGCTGCCACCACAGCTGCCACTACTGCTGCCAGCACTGCTGCCACCACTGCAGCAACAACAGCTGCCACCACTGCTGCCACCACAGCAGCCACCACTGCTGCAACTGCTGCAGCAACAACAGTCGCCACCACTGCTGCCACTACTGCTGCCCCCACTGCATCAACAACAGCCGCCACCACTGCAGCCACCACTGCTGCCACTACTGCTGCAACTACTGCAGCAACAACAGTCGCCACCACTGCTGCCACTACTGCTGCCAACACTGCTGCCACCACTGCAGCACCAACAGCTGCCACCACTGCTACCACCACTACTGCAACTACTGCAGAAACAACAGTTGCCACCACTGCTGCCACCACTGCTGCCACCACTGCTGCAACTACTGCAGCAACAACAGCTGCCACCACTGCTGCCACTACTGCTGCCACCACTGCTGCCACCACTGCAGCAGCAACAGCCGCCACCACTGCTGCCACCACTGCTGCCACCACTGCTGCAACTACTGCAGCAACAACAGTCGCTACCACTGCTGCCAACACTGCAGAAACAACAGCCGCCACCACTGCAGCCACCACTGCTGCCACTACTGCTGCCACCACTGTGGCCACCACTGCTGCAACTACTGCAGCAACAACAGCTGCCACCACTGCTGCCACCACTGCTGCAACTACTGCAGCAACAACAGCCACCACCACTGCTGCCACCACTGCTGCCACCACTGCAGCAACAACAGCTGCCACCACTGCTGCCACCACTGCTGCCACCACTGCAACAACAACAGCTGCCACCACTGCTGCCACCACAGCGGCCACCACTGCTGCAACTACTGCAGCAACAACAGTCGCCACCACTGCTGCCACCACTGCTACCACCACTACTGCAACTACTGCAGAAACAACAGTTGCCACCACTGCTGCCACCACTGCTGCCACTACTGCTGCCACCACTGCTGCAACTACTGCAGCAACAACAGCTGCCACCACTGCTGCCACTACTGCTGCCACCACTGCTGCCACCACTGCAGCAACAACAGCCACCACCACTGCTGCCACCACTGCTGCCACCACTGCTGCCACCACTGCTGCAGCAACAACAGCCGCCACCACTGCAGCCACCACTTCTGCCACTACTGCTGCCACCACTGCAGCCACCACTGCTGCAACTACTGCAGCAACAACAGCTGCCACCACTGCTGCCACCACTGCTGCCACCACATCTGCCACCACTGCTGCCACCACTGCTGCCACCACTGCAGCAACAACAGCTGCCACCATTGCTGCAACCACTGCTGCCACCACTGCGGCCACCACTGCTGCAACTACTGCAGCAACAACAGTCACCACCACTGCTCCCACTCCTGCTGCCACCACTGCGGCCACCACTACAGCAACAACAGCCGCCACCACTGCTGACACCACTGCTGCCACCACTGCTGCCACTACTGCTGCCACCACTGCTGCCACCACTGCTGCAACTGCTGCAGCAACAACAGCCGCCACCACATCTGCCACTACTGCTGCCACCACTGCAGCAACAACAGCTGCCACCACTGCTGCCACCACTGCTGCAACTACTGCAGCAACAACAGTCACCACCACTGCTCCCACTCCTGCTGCTACCACTGCGGCCACCACTACAGCAACAACAGCAGCCACCACTGCTGCCACTACTGCTGCAACTACTGCAGCAACAACAGTCGCCACCACTGCTGCCACTACTGCTGCCACCACTGCTGCCACCACTGCAGCAACAACAGTCACTACCACTGCTGCCAACACTGCAGCAACAACAGCCACCACCACTGCAGCCACCACTGCTGCCACTACTGCTGCCACCACTGCGGCCACCACTGCTGCAACTACTGCAGCAACAACATCTGCCACCACTGCTGCCACCACTGCTGCAACTACTGCAGCAACAACAGCCACCACCACTGCTGCCACCACTGCTGCCACCACTGCAGCAACAACATCCGCCACCACTGCTGGCACCACTGCTGCCACTACTGCTGCCACTACTGCTGCCACCACTGCTGCCACTACTGCAACAACAGCTCCCACCACTACTGCCACCACTGCTGCGACCACTGCTGCCACCACTGCAGCAACAACAGCTCCCACCACTGCTGCCACCACTGTTACCACCACTGCTGCCACTACTGCAAAAACTGCTCCCACCACTACTGCCACCACTACAACAGCAACGACAGCTCCCACCCCTACTACTACAGCAACAACAGCTCCCACCACTACTGTCACCACTACTACAGCAACAACAGCTCCCACCAGTACTGCCACCACTATTACAGCAACAACAGCTCCCACCACTACTGCCACCACTACTACAGCAACAACAGCTTCCACGACTTCTGCCACCACAACCACAGCATCAACAGCCACCACCACTGCTGCCACAACTACTGCTACTACTACAGCAACAACAGCTCCCACCACTGCTGCCACCACTACTACAGCAACAACAGCTCCCACAACTGCTGCCACAACTATTGCTACTACTGCAGCAACAACATCTCCCACCACTACTACCACCACTACTACTGCAACAACAGCTCCCACCACTACTGCCACCACTACTACAGCAACAATGGCTCCCAGCACTACTGCCACAACCACAGCAACAACAGCTCCCACCACAACTGCCACCACTACTACAGCAATAACAGCTCCCACCACTACTACCACCACTACTACAGCAACAACTGCTCCCACCACTACTGCTACAACAACAACAGCTCCCTCCACTACTGCCACCACTACTACAGCAACAACAGCTCCCACCACTACTGCCACCACTACTACAGCAACAACAGCTCCCACCGCTACTGATACCACTACTACACCAACAACAGCTCCCTCCACTACTGCCACCACTACTACAGCAACAACATCTCCCACCAGTACTGCCACCACTATTACAGCAACAACAGCTCCCACGACTACTGCCACCACTACTACAGCAACAATGGCTCTCACCACTACTGCCAAAACCACAGCAACAACAGCACCCACCACTACTGCCACCACTACTACAGCAACAACGGCTCCCACGACTACTGCCACAAACACAGCAACAACAGCTCCCTCAACTACTGCCACCACTACTACAGAAACAACAGCTCCCACCACTAGTACCACCACTACTACAGCAACAACAGCTCCCACCACTACTGCCACCACTGCTACTACTACAACAACAACAGCTCCCGCCACTACTGCCACCACTACAACAGCAACAACAGCTCCCAGCACTACTACAACAACAACTGTTCCCACCACTACTGCTACTACAACAGGAACAACAGCTCCCACCACTACTGCCACAACCACAGCAACAACAGTTTCCACCACGACTGCAACCACTACTACAGCAACAACAGCTCCCACCACTACTGCCACCAGTACTACAGCAATAACAGCTCCCACCACTACTGCCACCACTACAACAGCAACGACAGCTCCCACCACTACTACTACAGCAACAACAGCTCCCACCACTACTGCCACTATGGTAACTACTACTACAGAAACAACTTCTCCCACCACTACTGCTACTACAACAGGAACAACAGCTCCCACCACCACTGCCACAACCACAGCAACAACAGCTCCCACCGCAACTGCCACCACTACTACTGCAACAACTGCTCCCACCACTACTGCTACTACAACAGGAATAGCAGCTCCCACCAGTACTGCCACCACCACAGCAACAACAGCTCCCACCACGACTGCCACCACTACTGCAGCAACAACAGCTGCCACCACTACTGCCACTACTACTACAGCAAAAACAGCTCCCACCACTACTGCCACAACCACAGGAACAAAAGCACCCACCAATTCTGCCACAACTGTAACTACTACTACAGCAATAACAGCTCCCACCACTATTGTCACAACCACAGCAGCAACAGCCCCCACCAATCCTGCCACTACTGTAACTACTACTACAGCAACAACTGCTCCCACCACTACTGCCACAACCACAGCAACAACAGCTCCCAACACTACAACCACTACTATAACTACTACTACAGTAACAACAGCTCCCACCACTGCTGCCACAACCACAGGAACAACAACTCCCACCACTTTTGCCACTACTGCCACCACTACTACAGCAACAACAGCTCCCACCACTACTGCCACAACCACAGCAACAACAGTTCCCACCACTACTGCCACTACTGCCACCACGACTACAGCAACAACAGCTCCCACCACTACTGCCACCACTGCTGCTTCTACTACAGTAACAACAGCTCCCACCAGTACTGCCACCACTGCCACCACTACTACAGCAACAACAGTTCCCACCACTACTGCCACAACCACAGCAACAACAGCTCCCACCACTACTTCTGCCACTGCCACCAATACTACAGCAACAACAACTCCCACCACTACTGCCACCACTGCTGCTACTACAACAGCAACAACAGCTCCAGCCACTACTGCCACAACCATAGCAACAACTGCTCCCACCACTACTGCAACTACTACTACAGCAACAACTGCTCCCACCACTACTGCCACAACCACAGCAACAACAGCTCCCACCAATCCTGCCACTACTGTAACTACTACTACAGCAACAACTGATCCCACCACTACTGCCACAACCACAGCAACAACAGCTCCCAACACTACAACCACTACTATAACTACTACTACAGTAACAACAGCTCCCACCACTACTGCCACAACCACAGGAACAACTACTCCCACCACTTCTGCCACTACTGCCACCACTACTAAAGCAGCAACAGCTCCCACCACTACTGCCACAACCACAGCAACAACAGTTCCCACCACTACTGCCACTACTGCCACCACGACTACAGCAACAACAGCTCCCACCACTACTGCCACCACTGCTGCTTCTACTACAGTAACAACAGCTCCCAGCAGTACTGCCACCACTGCCACCACTACTACAGCAACAACAGCTCCCACCACTACTGCCACAACCACAGCAACAACAGCTCCCACCACTACTTCCGCCACTGCCACCAATACTACAGCAACAACAACTCCCACCACTACTGCCACCACTGCTGCTACTACAACAGCAACAACAGCTCCCACCACTACTGCCACAAACACAGCAACAACAGCTCCAACCACTACTGCAACTACTACTACAGCAACAACTGCTCCCACCACTACTGCAACAACCACAGCAACAACAGCAACAACCACTACTGTAACCATTACTACAGCAACAACTGCTCCCACCACTACTGCCACCACTACTACAACCAGCTCAGACAAAACTACGACCGGTGGTAAGTATGCTTGCTACAGCAGGCCAGGATGCAAACCTTAAATACCTCTTACCACATTGTGAGTTCTGTCTGGAGGTGGAGTGTAAGTGCCTGCAAAGTGTGTGTGCTGGGAGCTCTTTGGGGAATGCAGGAGTCAGTCTCTATGTGGCATTGTGTCCCAGGGTGGGTGGGAGTCACTCACAGGATAGGGCCGACCCTGAGTGCAGTCTCTGTGTCTAATCCTGTGTGGCACGCTTTGAGTAGAGAAGATTTACTTCAGGGGGTATGCCCTCAAGTACACAGGTGGCTGAGACAGGGACACTCACGTGTCGTCCACCCCAGTGACTTTCTCTTGCCCAGGAATAAGCACCTGCTTATTTTCTGAAGCATGGATGCATTGCCATGTTTACTGTGTGTTGCTATTACACACTGAGCAGTATTTCTATGATGCAGTGTTGGTCTCGTGTGTGATAGGGTGATGGCATAAGTTGGGTGAGTGATTCCCTACATTGCCTCAATGTAGGAAAGGGTGTGTGCTTCTCATCTGACAATAATCACCATGGTTTCAATATTACTGTCTTTTTAACATGCCAGAACTTTTCAGATAGACTACATTAAACTACATATGGATGTGTATTGCTACATATAGCAGTGGGGCTGACAGCATGGCCACCTGTGCCCAGAATGGGCCCAGCCCCACCCAGCAGCAGCCTTACGCTGCTCCACCCAGGGGAGGCACCTTACTTCCGCTGCCGGGTTCAGTTTTAAGTGTTGTTTGGGTTCATACCCTTTCTTAAGACTTTTTATCTCATAATTTGAAGCAATAACCCTTGCACGCGGCACACAGCCCACATGAGCCACCGTATGCCACTTCCGTCTTCCTAGGCGCCTCTTGGCTCCCAGCATGCCACTCAGACACGGCACAGAGGTGCCAATCGGATGCCAGCTGGAAGTTCCGAGCAGCCTTTGCAGCTCATTGGCAGATTGTGTGGGCATGAGACACCAAGGGTAGCCCTCTGGGCCAGGTGCAGGGAATGCTGGGAAGGGGCGGACAATCAGAGGTGCATGGAAGGGACTAAGATGTGAAATGGGGGGAGACTAGACAGACCCTTTAAACAAAAAAGGAATCAGATGCTCCGTGTTCCAGGGTTTCATACTCCGTGCACAGAAGAAAAAACTCTAATGGAACCTTATACCTGAGTACCATGAGTATCTGCCCCAGTGTGAAATACTAACAGTCTATTCCTTTCATTCACAGTGTCTGGAGTACTTGCTGCAGGGCAGGACATGCCCGTCGGGGCAATAATTGGCATCAGCTTGCTGGCCGCCCTTTGTGCAATTTTCCTCCTTTTGGCAGTCCTTGCGGTAAGAAGGGGGAACCTAACTCATCTTTCTCTGTGTACATTTTTGCCCTCATTGACCATAAAGACCTATACAGGAAGGCAAGAGAGAAGACCGCATTTCTGGGATGCATGGGGGTGGTAACGAGTCTAGCAGCAGACCTCTGGCAGGCGGTGTCATCGAGACAAGCAGCTCACAGATTTAGGAGTACTAGAAAAAGACAACTTCATGCATGAAGGGGAAGGGTCTCCAAAGGGTTTAATCCTGTATGTGTTATCACAAGCTTCCCAGTGTGTCTGGCTACCCAGCATGCACCTCTCCTCAGCCCACCTTTCTAAAAATGATGTCGTCAAAGGGCTGGTCTGCACAGGAGCGGCCTCTCCTTGCCACTCCTGGCATTAGTGTGGAAGGAGTCTCAGCCTCGGAAAAGAGGTGCCCATTACCTTGGCACTGGGCTATTTCTCTTCCTTCTCCCTCAGATCCAGATGCCCCCCCTCAGGAAGAGCTTCGTGCTGAGGTAGCCCCCACTTGTTTGAGGTTGCCCAGACCACAGCAAACGCCACCATTTTAGGTTATCAGACATAGGCTAACGGTGCAAGCCACTGAAAACATGTCTGATTCTTTCCAGCTCCTCCTGGAAGAGATGTCAACAGTGGCAGGCATAATTAGTGGCCCCTGTGCACCGCTGCTTGATCAAAAGAGAGTGCTAGAGTGCAGCCAAAGGAGGACTTGGGTGGGAGCTGGGGAAAGCACCTCAGAGCTCATCCCAAGATGGACGCAACTAGCAGCTTAACCAGGGAACTGTGTGGGAACCGTGGCACAGAATGGCCCTCTGTCCTGAACAGCAAAAAAAAAACTAGGGGGTCCTAGAGGCGGCAGAAGGCAGAAGGCTAGAGAGACACTCAGGAACTGTCATGCATGGTTGAGAGGTGCCTGAAGCACAGAGAGACTGCTGAAGGGAAGCTCAGGATCTCTCACGCATGGTTGAGAGATGCCTAAAGAGCAGAGAGACTGCTGGAGGGAAGATCAGGAACTCTCATGCATGGTTGAGAGGTGCCTGAAGTGCAAAGAGACTGCTGGAGAGAAGCTCAGGAACTCTCAAGCATGGTTGAGAGATGCCTAAAGAGCAGAGAGACTACTGGATGGAAGCTCAGGAACTCTCATGCATGGTTGAGAGGTGCCTGAAGTGCAGAGAGGCTGCAGGAGGGAAGCTCAGGAGCTCTCACACAAGGTTGAGAAGTGCCTAAAGAGCAGAGAGACTGCTGCAGGGAAGTTCAGGAACTCTCACACATGGTTGAGAGGTGCCTGAAGCACAGAGATACTGCTGAAAGGAAGTTCAGGAACTTTCACGCATGCTTGAGGGGTGCCTGAAGAGCAGAGAGACTGCAGGAGGGAATCTCAGGAACTCTCACGCATGGTTGAGAGGTGCCTGAAGCACAGAGAGACTGCTGGAGGGAAGCAGGGGAACTCTCATGCATGGTTGAGAGGTGTCTGAAGCGCAGAGAGACTGCTGGAGGGAAGCTCAGGAACTCTCATGCATGGTTGAGAGGTGCCTGAAGTGCACAGAGACTGCCGGAGGGAAGCTCAGGAACTCTCATGCCAGGTTGAGAGGTTCCTGAAGCGCAGAGAGACTGCTGGAGGAAAGTTCAGGCACTCTCATGCATGGCTGAGAGGTGCCTGAAGAGCGGAGAGACTGCTCGATGGAAGCTCAGGAACTCTCATGCATGGTTGAGAGGTGCCTGAAGTGCAGAGAAACTGCAGGAGGGAAGCTCAGGAACTATCACGCATGGTTGAGAGGTGCCTGAATCACAGCGAGACTGCTGGAGGGAAGTTCAGGAACTCTCACGCATGGTTGTGAGGTGCCTGAAGCACAGAGAGACTGCTGGAGGAAAGTTCAGGCACCCTCATGCATGGCTGAGAGGTGCCTGAAGAGCGGAGAGACTGCTGGAGGGAAGCTCAGGAACTCTCACGCATGGTTGAGGGGTGCCTGAAGAGCAGAGAGACTGTTGGGGGGAAGCTCAGGAACTCTCATGCATGGTTGAGAGGTGCCTGAAGAGCTGAGAAACCGCTAAAGGGAAGTTCAGGAACTCTTATGCATGGTTGCGAGGTGCCTGAAGAGTAGAGCGACTGCTGGAGGGAAGCTCATGAACTCTCATGCATGGTTGAGAGGTACCTGAATACCAGAGAGACTGCTGGAGAGAAGCTCAGGAATTCTCACGCATGGTTGAGAGGTGCCTGAAGTGCAGAGAGACTGCTGGAGGGAAGCTGGGGAACTCTCATGTATGGCTGAGAGGTGCCTTTAGAGCAGAGAGACTGCTGGAGGGAAGCTCTGGAACTCACGCATGACTGAGAGGTGCCTGAAGAGCAGTAAGACTGCTGGAGGGAAGCTGAGGGACTCTCACGCATGGTTGAGAGGTGCATGAAGCACAAAGAGACTGCTAGAGATACGCTCAGGAACTCTCATGCATGGTTGAGAGGCACCTGTACCTGAATTGCAGAGAGACAACTGGTGGGAAGCTCAGGAACTCTCATGAGAGGTACCTGAAGCGAAGAGGGACTGCTGTCGGGGGAGGGAAGCTCAGGAACCCTTACACATGGTTGAGAGGTGCCTGAAGCACACAGGGACTGCTGGAGGGGATGCTCAGGAACTCTCACGCATGGTTGAGAGGTGCCCGAAGCGCAGAGAGACTGCGATGCTGGAGTCTCAGGCACTGTCGCACATGGTAGAGAGACTGTTGGAGCCCAGGCAGTCTCTCACATGGTAGGGAGACTGCTGGATCCCTGGGTACTCTCACACATGGTATAGGGACTGCTGAAGTCTCGAGCACTCTCACACATGTTAGAGAGACTGCTGGAGCCCGAGTGGTCTCTCACATGGTCGGGAGTTGCCCATATGGGCAAAGCTTCGCTTGAGAGTAGTGACATGTGTAGCATCTACGCGATTTAGGAGAGAGGTGCCCAGTTCAGACCCACAGAGACATGATATGTACATAGCACGGGTTGGTATCTTTGGTTTTGTGCTTATCTGTATTTTTGTATTTTGTTTGCCCAGGCTTTCAGTTTCTTCAGAGGAGGAAGGTTTTTAAACCAGTACAACTTCAACAACCAACGCACCCAAAATGTGACCGCCCAGCTGACGAATTGCAGGAGCCTGAACAGACAACAAGATTGCGAGGACAGATTCTAGCTCAATGCTGCAGGTGACTAGTGCAGGTTGCACCCCCCTGTTACCCTCTCAGAACTTACTGCCCTAGAGGCTGCGAGGCACAGAGCAGACCTGGGCAGGAAATCTGCTCTCCTGCCTCCTCTCTTCCTCCATCACTGCTCTGAGCAGTGCTGTCCAAACAGACTGAGCAAGAATGGAGCTTGGTGAAATGCTGCTCCTCACCGCTAGGTGGCAATCATGTACGAAGAAACAACAGTGTGAGCAAGAAGACTCTTCTGTCTTATGAAGGAACTCCATACCTTGACAATAAGTGCTCTGGTTTGTCATTTTTAGGTCTGGCACCTGGGACTATAAAGCTTTAGCTCTCCACCAGAGTCCTTGCATCAATGTATGTAGGCTCCAATCAGCGGCTCCGTGATGCATGTCCCAGTAGATCACAGGGATTTCTCTGTTATGGGGTTGGCCATGTTGTAGAAGGTGGGGGGCTACTGTGCAAACTTGTGCCACATGTATATTTATCCGTCTTATTTATTGCAAATGGCAGAGTCTGTGCAGACCTGGCACCCGGACACCTTAATGCGGTCATCATTTCATTTGTTAAAAGCTCTTGAAAACACGTATTAAATACAATATCTGTCCATTTTATTTTTGACATCTGGATTTTAAAATGTGTGGGCATTTGTTTCATACATTTTTGTTGTATAATTATCAGTAACTACTTTTTTGCGACATTGTCTTACGCTACCGCCTCATCCTAAACAGAAATGGATGATTTCTGAATAAAGAGACAGCAAGAACACAAGTATAAGGCGCTTTAATCGCGTTTCATTTTAAACGAAGACATATATAAGTCTGCCCTTTATTTTGAGCATGTGCCAATTAAATGGATTGAATAAGAAAGGGGCTATAGGCAGAACTATAATAATTCTTTTTTTTTAAATATACATTTCTATCCCTCATTGGATTGATTTGTGTTAACATAGTACAAGACTGTACATAAGGATGAAATGCTGTGGTGTTCGCCCAATGAACATTCCCCCACGGAAAGCAGAGGGAATTGAAGGCCATTGACCCACTGGACTAAAATATCGGTAAATGGTGGAAAACACAAATAAAATGGGGCTACTCTTTTGATACACTTTCTTTCTGGAAATACAAACATAGTTAAAAGATGTGTTTGCACCTTATGAAAACACTTTATCCAAAGGCTTAACCACGTGGGACTCCATTTCCCCTGATTTAGTGTCAGATCTCAAGCCCCCACACCATCCTCGTTTCGATTTAGATTTGATTACTTCCCAATAGTAAATTGGGTGACCCCCTAAACTATAATTGTTTGATGTCTTAACCTCACTAGCATACAATCTCTGCCTCTGCTATTTGATAAACCCCCAACCCTTTATACCTCAAGTAACTCCACCCATTCCATAAAAAGACGACTCCAAAGGCACTGGAGCTTATACATGAGTTCTGTGGATATTTATTTATTTTTGAATTCTGTCGTCTCTTGTGATTCAGGCACAAACAGCTGAACCAAAAAAAGGGGTACAGGCTTTCCAACTAAACAATTGGAGCAATCAACCAAGAGAAGTTTGTAAAAACGTGGTGTTTTTTAAGGTTCAAACGTGAAAATAAACTTCAACCAGAGCAGTAATTGCGGAAAGACATGAACAAACGATACAGGATATGTTGCTCCTGTTAAGTAACTGTGTATTGTGTCTTACACAAAAGCAATAACACACACATCTAACATCAGTTCTCCAAATGAAGACAGAGAACCCCAAACCTACATGTTTCTATTCTCCAGTAATTCACAGAACCTTCTCATATTTAGGGTGTTAGGAATATAATGACACAGTGACTCAAACAGCTCCTGATTCTGTGGGACAGGGTGTGTATATGGTCTCTTCCTTGCATCTGGTGTCAGTCCAGCTGGCACCAAAGTCCCATCAGCTCCCAGAATCCTCTCACACTGAGCACAGGGCAGTTACCAGGCTGGCATTTTCTTTCCCCAGCCCATCCTCTCTGTTACAGTTGTTTCCTCTCATAGTGCTTTCCCTGCCCCCTCACACCCAGCTCTTCATCTTCATTACCCCCCAGGCCCCAGCTGGCGGTAGTGGAAGGAGTCAATTCAGTTTTCTATTTCATAAGTGGCTCTTTTTAGTTTGTCTCAAATATCCAACCCAAAGAGAACAGATTAAAGTAAATTTATAAATAACTGGAAAATTATATAAATATAAGCCTTACACAGATAGGAAATAAGGATTTTTAAAAAGAAAATATGCAATCTGATTTTCAAAACTTTAAACTTTTTAAAATGTTTATCACCCTAGACTTTTTAAAGTACTTTGATCATTGTACAAGTGGTAATTTGTCATGTCAATAATTGATCAAAACGTATAAATATATTTCTTCACTGGGGAATAATATTTATTTTGGTCATGGAAAATGCAACATACATGCCCACGACACTGAGGTAATTAAAAACAGAAAGCCTTTGAGGGTGGAATGTGAGGAGGAAAGTCGGCCTCGCTGTTCTCTGCAGTCAGGCACCTTGATTTACAACAGGGACTTGTTTCCAATGGGGGACTGATTGCCACTTTCGGGGACCACCCCCCCTCCATGTCTGCCTAAGTGTCGGTCACTCCGGACAGTATATTATGCATTGGATAATTTCAATCTCTGACATTCCTTTTAGTTATTTATTTTTTATTTTTTGTTGGGTTCCTTTTATAAAAAAAATATTTACATTTCGTACAAGAATACACCCATCAAATTTAGAATCAACAAAAGTGAAACACAATAAATCATCCAATATTACATCACAAAAACTATACACAAGCACGGTAAAATATGTACATTGTCAGAAACCCCAGTCCTCCCACCAAAAACATAACACATGATGAGACTAGTACACTCCGAAAACCTCCCCCAGATTTTATCATAAAGATTCATTCTCCTGCCCCTCCTGAAAATGGTCTTTTCCATGTCTGCAAGTTTATTCATTTCGTCAACCCATTCATCAGTAGACGGAGCAACCTTGGATTTCCACGCACGTAAGATCGATTTCTTGCCAACTACAGCACTTCTAAAAAGCCATTTCTTTTGTGAAATAGTCAGATCATCCAGCAAGTCATCCCCACCTAAGATCATTGTTATAAAATCAAAATCAATGCTCTTGCCAAGCACTCTCACACAAATCTTACAAACTTCCGTCCAAACATCACGCACTCTAGTACAGCTCCATAGCATATATTCCAGGGAACCAACCTGATGCACACAGCTCCAACAGCCATCAGAATCTTAGAGACCTCGCTTCTTCAAACGCTCAGGGCTCCAGTGTACTCGGTTTAAAATCTTAATCTGCCTGAATCTTTCACCCAGATTAAGTGAGCAAAGCATTGCCTTCTTGCACATACTCAGCCAAGCCGCAGAAGTAATATTGAGGGCCAATCTTCTACCCCATTCCTCCCGCAAATTGTCATTCTCCTTGTAATTCGCGACAATCTGCTTGTAGATTCTGCTGGCCAGTACTCCTTCTCCCTGTTTAGGTTTAGCCAAAAAAAGGTCCATATCCAAGTCATTGGCCAATCAACCTCTCCAACAGCCTTTTTCAAACGCCTGTATTCCACATTCGAAAAACCTGAAACGTCCCATTTCGCTTTTACCTCATCTGCTGGAAGCCACTTTCCCTCTCTTCCAAGGTCACTGATCCACCTCACCACTCCAAGAAACCACTCAGGCCAGAACAGTGTCTTTCCGTTGTCTCTTATCTTAGCATTAAACCAAATGGAGGCATTCAGCGATTTCAGAGCATCAACTCCAAGTAGTTCAAGCAAGTTTTTCAAAGATTCCCGTAAAAATTCCATAGTAGGGAGTTTCTTGCCTCCCAAATTCATCTTTGTAGTCAGGATCGCTTTCGGGCTCAGTGGACCAGCAAAACCCGCCTCCGCGATTGTCCATTCATCAGGATCGTCATTTAGAAATGTGACAAATGACTGAGCTGAGAACGCCAAATGATATGCGGGAAAATTAGGGACCCCAAGCCCACCTTTATCTACTGGTAATTAGAGCTTCCAGAGTTTGAGTCTGCGAGGTTTGCGATCACAAATAAAGTTCTGCATCAATCTGTCCAATTCCTTCCAATAGTGCAGGCTCATCTTCACAGGTAGCATGCCAAGTACATCATTCACTTTTGGAGCTGAGGTCTTCTTGAGGGCATTAACCTTTCCCCATAGTGATAGGTTTAATAAAGCCTGCATCTCCAAATCCATCTTGAAGTCCCTACAAAGTTCCTTTAAGTTTTCATCCACCATGTCATCAACCAAAGGGGTCAACCAGATGCCCAGGTAGCGTTATTCGTTTCGCATACCATCTAAAACCCAGGGCCGTGAGCAAAGATTTATTACACATATAAGTTAAAGGCATAACTTCATATTTTATTCAGTGTGTTCTATATCCAGATACTTCAGTAAATTCGAACAAAAGCTGCATCAAACTGGGTAAGGATTTCCCCAAATCTTGCAGGACTAACAACAGATCATCAGTGTAGAACCATACCCTTTGTTCAACTCCCCAGCAATTCACTCCACTCAATCCAGGTTCGCACCTGAGTGCAATAGCCAAAGGCTCTATCGCGATAATGAATAAGAGCGATGAAAGAAGGCAACCCTGTCTGGTACCCCTCTCTAATCGGAAAGACTCTGATCTTAATCCATTTGTTTTGACATCCACCGTCGTGTTTGCATATAACAAAGCAATCCATGAGATATAACTCTCGCTTATGTTCATTTCGCGCAAAACAAAGCACAAGTACTCCCAATTTACCCAGTCGAAGGCCTTTTTAGCATCTAGGTAAAGAACTGTAATATCTTCATTATAATCCATGGCCTGATACATTGTTTGAATCAAACTATGTATATTGCCAGAGGTCCGTCTGCCCTTTATAAATCCAGACTGATTTTCATGGATCAGTGAAGGAAGTCATTTTTCAAGTCTCGTGGCCAGGACCTTGGACAAAACTTTGTTGTCGGTATTAATTAGGCTAATAGGGAGGCAGCTTGAAGTCAGGTCACCATCTTTCCATTTTTTGAGAAACACAGAGATTGTAGCGTGATTAGTAGTTTTAGGCAGTAAACCGTCCCTCTGCAAAGTCACAAACATATCTTTCAACAACCCCAGGCCAGATTTCGGAAGTATTCTGAAAAATTCGACCGGGAGACCATCCGGACCCGGAGACCTACCCACGTTCAATTTGTGATTCGCGTGCCTCAGATCATCAACCGTCAGGGCTTTTTCAAGAAATAAATGATCTGTATTAGAAATCTTTGGAATTTTCAGGTTCTGAAAAAAGTCTTTCCCCGGGCCGGATTTGCCCGGTTCATTGCAGTATAAATTCATATAATACTGTCTAAAAATGCCATTAATCTATTTTGGATTAAATAAGGTCAAGCCATTAGGATCCGAAATCGAAGTTATTGCCCCATCAGGATTCCTTTTCCTAAGCCGATACGCAAGCCACCTGTCACATTGTTCACCCTTTTCAAAATACGTGCACCGTGAATGATATAGATTACTCTATACCCTCTCAGAAAGGATAGCACTCATTTCTTTGTTTGGTCTTTGTAACTCCTTTATTTTTTCAGCATTCGTTTGGTCCAACATCAAGTCTCCCAAAAGATCTCGAATTTTTAGGTCTAATTCAGGTCTAGCGTTCTCGTTCTTTTTCTGTTTCCCACTGGATAAGCTTAGTAATACACCTCGCATGGTGCATTTAAATGCCTCCCAAATCATCATTGAACTCAATTCATCTGAACGGTTCTCGTCCACAAAGTGCTTTGCTTCAAAAACAATTTTTTCAAGAATGTCCAATTCATATAAAATTGATGTGTTCATATTCCAAGTAAAAGACCTACACAAATCAAATTTCATTTTCATGTGCATGATCAGTTATTAATATATTTCTGATTCTGCATGATCAATAGTTCTCAGTCATCTTCCAACCAGTGAGCAACATATCCAGTCTAGAGTAAGTTTTGTGGGCAACTAAAAAGAAGCCATATTCTCTCATCCTAGGATGTTGCATTCTCCAATTATCCTTCAAATTATGCTCCTCAACGAGAGCCTGGAGAGATAACTGATGATTATCAACTGTCCTAAACAATCTATACCTACTCCTATCCAAAGTGGGGTCCATGACTGTATAGAAATCGCCACCCAGTAGAATGTTTTGAGAATTCAAATCCTGACTTATCTGAGCCACTTGTCTGAAAAACAATCCGTCATCAATGAACGGAGCATAGATATTGCAAATAATCATAATTTCCCCTTGAATTTTCACCAATAAGGCAACTATCCTCCCATCTTTATCTGCACATTCTTTCAGAACCTTCAAAAGTGATTTCTTACGGATAAGGATTGCAACCCCCTGAAATCTTGAGGTAAACGAAAATCCATGAGCTTACCCAATCAAATTTTTTTCCAAGGTTTTAATTTTATCTCTCAATAAGTGAGTCTCGAAGATGCACTAGTCTCAGAACCAAACAGATTGTACAAAAAACCCACCCTGTTAAAGAAATGTTGGAGCCTAGAAGTGCTTTCAACCTGAGAAAAGAAATCAATATTTAACAAGACTTATGTCCTAGGCACCTCTCCCAATCCCTGCAGAACTCAAAACAATATAAAGATAAACTGAATCCCGATAAGTTCTCCTTAAAAACTCCTAGCCGGTTCTGAACTATTGCTAAATCCCCAACACAAGATAATTAGATTCAAATGAGGATGCTCCTACAATGGCCAAATAACGCCCTTCACAACAGACTCCAAATGAATACATGTGGAGGAAGACCTATTCAACACCTGTATATATTGAAGTGTTTCATTGACAGTCGCAAATCTAATTGTTAGCACACAGAACAAAGTATACCAACTCAAAAGAAGCCAAAAATGCTGTCTGCCCCATCATCTGAACAACTACTTCAGAGAGGACAGAAGAAAGCAACCCACTGAAAGCACAACCAATGCCATTCCTGCCCTCGGAGTTAGAACAACGCCTCATAATAACAACTAGCCCGATCGTAACACCATCCATTTAGAAGAATCACCAAAATACAGTGAGAAATAAAAGAGTACTGACCGACTTAACCATCACATGTTGAAAGTTGTCATAGTAGCAATTTGGAAGTCCCCAATCTACTCACACAAACCCAAAGGAAGCTTTTATTTGAGTCAATATCAAGTTCTGGAAATCTACAACCTGTTAGGCAAACCAAAGTGCGACAGAATACAATGCACTATATTTTGAAACAAATGAAACCCAATGTCCACTATCAGGAGATCCCTTATGTTAGGACTTAAAACAGCATAAACCTCAATTGTAATCTGGCATTGTTTACACATTTTATTGTTATGAATACAATAGGAATCCAGGAATACCAAACAAAACAATCACCAAAAAAAAATAATTTTAGAATGACGAGAGGTAGTTGTGGTGTATGATATAACCTCTAAATCAAATTGCGTATTCATAAAAACAAATAGATTAAGTAATAATACATTTTTCAGGTAAAGTAATCCATTGCATAAATCACAAATAGCATAAGTTCCACATGATGTGTTGTGGTAATTGTAAACAGACAAATGAAATGTCATAGAGAAATGCCATTTGGACGTCACAAAAGAATGATAAGCTTTCAATGACCAACAAAGGTTGAGGGTCCAAAAATGAGGGTCCGGGAAAAACGTAAGATGTCAAAGCATACCTACCGTAGGGCTACTCTAAACCCACTTGCTGCAAATAAACATATTGTACTGAACGGTGAACAGATATAACAAGACCTCAAAGAAAATGTAAACTTGAGTATCCAAAAAAGTTGAAACAAACCTCCCCATACCTGCGTTACTTGAAATCACCCACCCCACGGTATTATAGGCCCCTTGACCTATCCCAACCCACTAGTTCATCCCTCAGGAGTTCCCCCCATCATCCCAATCTTAAAACTAAAAAATAGGTGGCGGGGTCGGGGGAGAAACTGCACCAGAACCCGCTACACCTCGCCAGAGTTCCGAAGTGTGCGGGTCCTGAGTGCAGCACATTGAGGACACATATGAAGGTGGCAACATTAACAAAGATTGCAAAGATTAACAAAGATTAAGACATATCGGCTGGGAAGGGCGGAGGCTTAGAGCCTGGCCAAATTCCGCCGTCGCAATTGGAAAGGTTTCCTGAACCTCACAACACTGCCCACCATCACACCATGCATTCTTCTCGTGCTCTTGTGCTTTTCTCCCACAGCCTGATCCCTTACCCAATCGGGATATGAATCACAGCGCACAGACCTTCCCCATATCAATTGAAACAGTGAGATTTCACTCAATATATGTGGGGTGTCCCAATGCTCCATCAGCATTTCACCCACATCCTTTTTCCAATCCAACCCATTTGCCCTGGACAACTGTATGGATTCCTTGATTATACGGTTGGTTCCTTCCACCAGCCCATTAGCTCTCGGGTTGTATAATACTGTGTGGTAATTCACTATGCCATGTTGCTCTAAATATTACTTCATCTCATTGGACACTAACTGAACACCGTTGTCAGATATTATAAACTTGTGGTATCCTTACCAAACAAACTGTTTTTCTAAGTAATCAATCACTATGCCGGTTGACACGCACTCTAAAAATTCCACCTTGAACCATATCAAGGCATAGTCCACCACAACTATGGCAAACCTGTTCTCTCTACCAAGCATTGGCATAGGACCCATAAAGTCAATGACAATCTTCTCCTCTTGCGACGTTAAAGTTGCCCGCCTGAAAATTCTCAATATGCTTGTTATTAGTGTTAGTTGTTGTTTTTAAGCTCTCCCTATCAAATAGTCATTCAGTGCCCAGGCGAAGAGCTGTTCCCACGCCAATCTAAGCGATCTATCTTTTAGGGCAGGCAAGTATGGTTGGAGGTGGGGCATTGAATGTTCTATGGCCAAGAGGAATGCTGTGTAGTAGACACGTACCCTCCTTCTTATCAGGTACGTTGGCCTTTTTATTTCATATACAAATTGGTGTGACAATTCTTCTGGGTAGTTATCATCTGAGGGTACCATCTACTCCTGGGCAGTGAATTTGTTAGTTATCTACTTTCTTAGCAGTACAATAATACGCTGTATCTGCATGTGCGAGAGAAAAGAAAGAGAACATTCAAGTGTTTACATGTGTACATGTGCAAGACAATGTCCTTCAGTTCAGTTATTACTGCAGTGGGTAGGGGGTCGATGGGCAGAGGGTTTGGGGCTCAACTGGCGGAAGTCTCTTTACTCTTTGATCGTGTGACCATGGGGTGGGCGGTATGGGGGTCACCCCTTTCTTTTTCAGTAGTTGTCTCTGGGGAATCTGGGGGGTGACAGGGTATGGAGACACTTAGGCCGTTAGCTGTGGTAGAAGTCTCTTCCTCCATTGGTGACGCTGTTGTTGTTCTCCCAATGGACCTGTCGGTGACGCTGGGGCGGGTCTGGGGTTTGCAGATCTTTACGTCGTGTAGGTGATTCCAGGCACGTTTGTCCTGTAGTTTTACTGCTCTCGTTGATACCTCTTCTACTAGGTGGGGGCCAGCGAAGCGTGGGCTGTTCCACTTTCTGTTGAAATTACGGAGTAGTACGTGGTCACCTTTAGCAACTTTGCACAGTCTTTCCTTTTCCAATTCTTTATCCGCGTCTTCTTGTTGATCGCTGTTAGACCCGCCCCGCGTGCGCTCGAGCTGTTGAGACACAAACACTACACTAGTAATCAAAGAAGACACATATTGGTAAATTTCATCACCCAGAACAGTTGCAGTACTTTCGTGGTCAGTGAATGCTCTTGATGTTGGCGTCAGAGGAAGGCGCATTTGACGTCCAGTAACCACCTCGTGAGGGGTGAGGTGGTGGTCGGAACCTGGTCTATTTCTTAGCTCAAATAGGGCTAGCGGAAGGCAATGCAGCCAACTCTTGCTTGTTGTTTGCTGTATTTTTGCAATTGCCTCCTTTAGTAGGCCATTCAGGCGTTCGCATAATCCGTTAGCCTGCGGGTGGTATGCACATGCAAATTTATGCTTGATGTTCAGTAAGGATGTGATGTGCTGGAACATTTAGTTTGCGAAATGCGGGCCATTATCTGACCGCAGTACCTCGCACACTCCCCACCTTGGGAAGACCTCCCTCACTAGGAATTTAGCTGCTCTGAATGCATCTGGGTGTGAACAGGGCCCTGCTTCAATCCACCTCGAGAATGGGCATACTACCACAATCATATACCTATTTCCTTGACATACGTTGATCATATCAACATAGTCAATATGGAGATGTCGGAAGGGTCCCTCTGGCCGGGGTATAGTACCTTTTATCACCTTCAGAGTGTGACCGGCCGTAAACTGTTGACATGTGAGACAATTGCTGATAAAATTTGACACATGAGAATTTAGCTCGGGGCAGAACCAGTCTTCCCTAATTCGTGCTGCAATTACTTCCTTGCCTGTATGGGTTGGGTGGTGTAGTTGGCTCAGGGTGGTGTTCAATAGTGCCAGTGGCATTACAATCTTTCCAGTGTTACCCTGGCACCATAGTGCGTCAGTTGGTGACATTGTGCATCCTCTCTTTACCCATATTTCTTTTTCTGCCATTGGTGCAGCCGCTTGTAGCTCCATTATCTGTGTGGCTGGGAGATGGGTGTACCCTTCTCTTATAAACATCTCCTTAGCCATTCCCCTCCCTCTCCCTCTCTCTGACTCTGGGCCACTTCTATTGGATTTCCTGGATATAATCAACAGGATCTTCATTCTCACGCATCTTGCGTGAGGTAATTGCTCCTATGTCTGATGTATCTGGGTACTGTACCCTCAGTGCCTGCCATAATGCATGTCTGCAGTTTGCGAATGGTGCCCCATCGTGCGATGTGTTTGTTATTGTGACCCCAGTGAATCCCGCTCTCTTCCAAATGTCATCCGCTGCATCCCCTAATATAGATATTAGAAGGCCCTTTACATCCCCTACTGCCAGTTTCTGTCCTGCAGTGTGTTTTTCCATTTCATATATCCATTTACCCGCACCTCCACTTAATGATGGGAGCCTGCACTTTATATTTTCTTTGTCTGCATGCTTCCAAGGGACGTATTGAGGTCTAACCCCTCCCCTCTCCAGAAGTGGCATTACGTTGTGTTCCATTTGACCCCTTGGGTTCCACAAAATCGAGTCCCCACACCCTTCCTCTTCTTCCGTCTCTTCTACATCGTTAATTTCGTCCCTATTTCCCCTACTCATAACTCTTTCTTCTCCATCTTTTCCCCTTCTTTCATCATTTCCTGTATTTAATGTGGGCGTGTGTATTCGTCCTCCCTGCCTGCGTCTAGGGAGGTCTCTAAGCCTACCTGTATAGGGTGTCAGTTCGTTTGTGAAGGGCGCGAGTTTGGTTGTACGTAATGAGCGTGAGGTGGTTGAGCATGTAGGGTGGGATGGTGATGGTGTGGCTTCATGCGTCTGTCTTTCCGCTATTCCTTGCTCTTCCTCCTCACTTCTCTCCAGTTCATCCTTTCTCCTACAGATCCATGGTGAGTCTGTATTGGTCCAGGTGGTGTATAGTTTATCTAGGCTTTCCCTTTCACTAGTTCTTTCTTCCTTCTCCATTCCTTCTTCTTCCTCACTACAAAAGTCATTTGTAAATGGCAGCCCCCACTCTGTCTTTTTCCCCTTAATCGTTACTGTTTTTAAGTCTATTAGGTCCGGTTCTCCCTTTTCTCCTTTACCAACCACTCCCCTTTGCGCTGATGTTGTTGCTACTTCTGTGTCTCTATATACATACCTCCTTACTTCACTCTCCCCTCTCCTATCTTCCCTTTCCCCTCCATTTCTCTCCTCCATCTCTCTACCAATTTCCTCCCTTTTCCTTTTTAATTCCTCCATTACTTCACTACTCATCTTTTCCAATATCCTTTCATCCTCTTTCTTCCTTTCCCATCTTACCCTTTCCCGTTCTAATATACTCTCTATCACCCTCCCTTCTTCGTATTTCCTAGTCGTTTCTGATAGTAATCTCTTCTTCCACATTGCCATTTCCTTTTCCTTTTCCTTCTCTTCTTCTTCCTTTTTCCTCTCTCTTAGTACTGCTCTTGATACCCTTTCTGCCGCTGCTTTTACCCTTTCCGCTTCTCTCCTTTGTTCCTCAGTTCGTTCCCTTATTTTTTCCAACTCGTTCTTACCTTCTTTCCTTTCCCTCGCTCTCTCTCTTTCCTCCCTCTCGAGCTGTTTGATCAGTTCATTCTGCTCATCCCTTAATTCTGCTAGTCGTTCCTCCAAAATCTCTTCCTTTTGTCGTAACAGCTCTTCCCCTTTCATTTCACTCTCCCTGCTATTATCCTTGTCCATTTTCCTTACTACCTCCTTCTCTTCTCCTGTTAATGAACCTCGTAATTTTAATAGTGTCTGTGCAGCTACCCACTCATCATGTCCTATTTCCGCAGTTTGCTCTTCTCCAGTCCTCCCCTCCCCTGCTGTCATCTTCCTATGGGCTGCATATGGTGGCGGGCTGTATGCCGGGTTCGAGTACCCCTCAGCCGCTCTTAACTGTTCTCTTTCTATTTCTCCTAATTCTCTTAAAGGGTACAACCCCCCTCCCTCTGTTTTCACTACCTTCGCTAGGGGTATATCGTCGCTCTGTTCCTTTTTTGTTTCATTTTCTTTTGAGTTATTATTCTTTTCTCCTCCCTCTTGTCCGTTCTCCGTGTTCTTTGGGCCTTCACTCTCCTTTTCCCCATTCTCTCCTTCCTCCTTAATCTCTTTTTCTTCCGGTGTTTCCCCCACAGTGAACATTCCATTTGGTCCTGGTCGGGACCCTTGGAACATCCGCCATAAGTTAAACACCTCCACATGGTGTGTCAACTTCTTCCCCTTGTATGTATTATGCAGATGGTTTAATAGTGAATGTTGGGTATTTGAATCGAAGCTACCATTAGGCGGCCATGGTGTTGTCATTTTGTTGTCCGTCCCTTGTGTCCATTCAATGCTATACTTGATCAATTTCTCCCGATGGGGTGACAGTGTTTTGCATATGTGCTGTAGTGGGGTAGTGAGGGTGTTCCCCCACCCTCCCGATCCTGCTCCGTGTGACATAGCAGCGCTCCACTTGCTATCCTTCCCCTATTTGGTAGCTGTTATTTTACTAACACCTACAATACACAACCTTTTACCTTTACCTGGCCCCGTGAGTTTGGGGACTTGCGATAGTCCGCTAAGGAAAATTATTAAAATATAGTATTTACATTTGTATATTCTTTTCTTTCTTGTCTTCCTTTACAGAACACCCTTACGGCCCCCTGCGGCCGAGGCGCACGTAGCCCCCTACGGCTGCGTACCCCTTGTGATGTTCTTATACAGTCGTCCTATTGTCATTTGCTCCTCCTCCCTCTTCTATACTTGCCGTGGCCGGCGTTCTCCGTGAGCAGCCACGTCCCCCGTTTCGCCTTTTCCCCGATCAACTCGTTACCGTTTATCTCCGTTTCCACTCCCTTACCACAACTCTCTTCCCCACCACCCTCCGAAAGAGAGATGCCTTGTGCTCGGGATATCCTATGAAAGCCCTACTGGTGACGTCACCGATCTCTTCAAACTACTAGTAAGTTCTTAATACACTTGCACTCTACCCCCGTTAACCCCACAGCTGTCTTCCTGTCACGCCTGGAACAAGGTAATCAACAATATATAATCGGACTGCGCACGCTGCGTCGCCTCGCGTGTGATACGCCCCTCGACAGGAGGGCTTAACCAGCCAATTATCTTCCGTATTGGGCAACCAACTAGCTACCGCCTACAGGGAAACGTCATCTACCTATCAAGTTTCTTGCTCGATCAATAGGGATCCTCATCTACTCATTGATCAATAATTACCAAATCGTAGGAAACCGCACACACACACACCCGTACACGTAGTCGCGACCTAGGCCAATCAGTGTCTACGAGCGGCCGCACGTGATGTTTTCGTGCTCCGCCCACCTCTTTCGCGTAGCGTAGCCGACTGCTCTCGCACTCGTTCGGCTACCATTCATTTCATAGCCAACACTAAATTGTCAAACCTTCGCCGCGCACCTGTGCAACACCTCCCACCTCCCTTATTTAATTCCTCCCCCCTCTCTCACAATTTCACATTGCTTGTTGGGTGTGGCATACTCACCAAGTTCTCTTGATGCGGGGCCGCTCGACTGCGTGCACCCCTCCAAGCGGCTCGCCACCTCCCCTCGTCTGGACCACGTCTGGACACTCGCCAACCGCGGGCGGGATACTTCTCAACCGGCTCCCGAAGGCCAATATCCGGATTGCGCTGTCCGGTCTTCTCGCAGTTCCGCGATGGTCCTGTAGTCCTCAGAAGGGGGCAGCGGCAGAGGGGGCCGCGCCGCCGGGCCTCCTCGCAGCGGGAGCACTCGGAAAAATAAAATAAAAGCAGACCTTAAACAGATCTCAGCAGTGCCTCCAACTTGTCGGGGGGAAATTCTGCCGGGGTAGGCTGGGCCGTCCGCGGACCTCCGGGCAGGGAGGCCCCAACTCCTCCCGCGTATCACAAAAATGAGTATGAGGCACACGCAAGAAGCAAGGTGGTTCTGCTGTTTATTATACAAACGGCAGGGATGACACACACACAATCGTTGGGCTCGCAGGCCCTTTTTACCTTAGTATGACGCGCTACTTGCGTCACCTTAGAAAGTTTAGCAAAAAACCTATTTCCACTCTGGATTGGTTACTCGAGTGGTAGGGTTAGTATAGCATACATATAGAGAACGGTGTTAGTGGTTGAGGGTTAGTCAGGTGGTATACTTAGGCTGTCCCTTCAATTTGATACATGTAAATTGTTACATGAAGACCTCTGAGGATTGGTCAATGTTAATGGCGTCAGTGATAAGAGCCCCATGTTCTGATTGGTCCGCTCGCGAGCCTCCCAGTCTGGGACTATCGCTGTTCCCAGCTCGCGGTGCACCTTTAATTTGCAACAATGTTTTACTATGGGTAGGTGTAAACAATGTGAGGATTTATTCATATGTTGGGAGGTCGACTACTCCCACTGCTGCAGATGTCCAATGAGTCTTTTAATTGTATCTGCCTGTGTCTTGAAACGTGGGATTCAGGCGTCTCCTTCCTCCTGGGCTTGGCATCCTGTCAGGTTTGGCTTTGTCACGTGAGGTGGGACCGTGTTTGAGGCAGAATTCAGCACAATTAATATTGTTTTTCCCACTGTGTGCCTGGTTTATCTTGCAGGTGCGACCTTGGCGTTGGCTTGCGGCTTGCGGCGTGGCTTGCGGCGTGCGAGATTGCAACATCGTGCCCTTGGCGGTGTGCTTTCGCCGGGCTCATTCTGCAGGGTCAGCAACCGAGCTCTTGCTCATTCAATGTTCATGGAAGCTTTTGCTTGCGGCCTACTTGGGCCTGGTGCATAGGTGGAACCGTTTGATGCAGAGCGCTTTAGGTAACGGTATCATATTGCCCTATCCTCAGTATCGTGTCTTGTTATATTCTTCATTATGGTACATGGTTCTTAGAAGAAGCGTGAGCAAGCCTTTTTAGATAAGTTCATGATGCGTCTTGCGTTTCTGCATTTTGAGAGCCTATGTGGAAAATAATAAAGATGCACGTCCGTGAGTATGTCTGTCGCCTACGTCATAGCACTGAGTATATTCTTCGTGTGGATTGGTGTGGGAGTGTCCGGTGTGCATGTTTGCACAGGTGTTCTAACCGTTGGCTAGGTCGTCATGGCATCTCTAACGACGTGTTGATTTAGTGCTGGATGGTTCAGTCGAGTCCATCCATGCCACAGGTGTCGGCATGTGTAGGGCAGGCTGGTGGGCACATCCGTATGTTCCTGTACCAGGGTATTTGGTTGTCTGGTAGATGGGCAAACTCCTCTCGTGGCGGGTGTCTGGGCTTGCTGCCATCTTTGTGGTCTCCCATGAGCCTTCTTAGGGAGAATTCTCAATATGTGCTAATGTCCCACACCTTTTGAGACCCCCAGCAACTTTACTGGATTTCTAGGATTTGATTATTTTTTTTTTACCTGAGAAGAGTGTGAGCCTTTGTTCCCACTCTTCCATGTATTTTGTGTCAGTTTTACTTTTGTGTTCTTTGGTTATGGAGCTTTAAAACAACTCCAGTGGCATAATCTTTTTCTGTGGGTCACAGAGCACCTTCAGTGCTGTGACACAGGGGTGTCTTTCAGACTCTCCAAGGTTTAAATACCTTCTCTGGGACTGACTACTGTCTCCCAGAGCACGGAAAGTTAAATTGACTTTACTAGTCTTTTTAAATTTACTGACCCAGCACACACTATCTTCACATAGAGTGCTGGAGGGGTTGCCTAGCTTCCCCTGAGTCAAAACACTCATTTAACAGTAAAATGTCATCTTTTCCTATTTTAAATGGCTGGTGGCAGTGGTTTATGATATGATATGGTATGATAACGCGCCTATACACAAGTGTTTCAAGGCGCGGTGTGGCAGGGACGGGGGACAAAGGGAAGACAGACAGCGATCTTACTAGGCCAGGTGTCATTCAGATCACGCAAGTGCATGGGCAGAGGGGAAGGGAAAGTGCAAGGGCAAAGGAAGAGGGGAAAGTGCAGTACAGGGGTAGTAGAACAACAAGATACATTATAAAGGCCAGCTGGTGGCAAGTGCAAGGTAAGTGCAGACAACTTTAGATCAACTACCATGATTGCTTACAACCGCTAACAACGGTACCTAAAAATCGGATCAGCCATGGTTTTCAATATGGCGCCCAAGACCTATCTGTAAAAACAGACTATGGTCATCTTTTTTCCCCATTTATTTTAGGAAAAGTCCTTCTTGTGTTTTTCTCTGCGCGCCAAACCAGGTTTGGTCCCTTTGTTCATTGGCCTTTGGTGGGCTTCAGTGCTGAAGCCCTCCTCTGGTGCCTGAGTGGCTGGGATGGACAGGATGTGAGGGAGGCGCTCGAAACTCCCTGTGCTTAGTCTACTAGGAGACCTCAATGCACTCTGGTGTGATTGGCTGGCTAACTGTCTGGCAAGGACAGCCACCCTGCTGTGTGAGTGACAACCAGACTGGAATGAATGGGGGAAAACCGTTTAAAAGCAGGTCTCTGAGACTTGGAAAGCAGAGTCGACCACTGAAATAAAAGCACCGAAGATGAGCTGAAGGAAGAGGACAGCTGCAACTCCTGGACTACCGGTGAAGCCCTGCTGCAGGTCCGAATTGCCTCAAACTCTGATGACAGAGAAGCCCTTCAAGGTTAACTTCTTCCCTTGAGTTTGGGGGAACAACCAACTCGCAAGCCACCTGGACACTGTCCTATTCTGGTCGAATTTTCATCAGAGTGCTGATGAAAACCAGATAGCCAGAGGAAACCAGCTGTGGACTTTAAGGCACTCACAGCTTAAACTGATGTCTTGTTACAGCTTTTGGCCTCATCCCTGAGCAGTGCAGGAACCTCCCGACATCCTCTTTCTTGTCCCCACGACTGAAGCCCAGGAACAGCGAGATCTTCTCGAACTGCCAGGAACAACTGTCTCAGCTACAGCTTTCTTCATTGACAAGGTACTGTGCAAACGCGAACGGAAATCTTTTCGGCCATCGAGAAAATGCGTGAAACTTTCCTCACATACGAAGGCTTGTCCTTCCCTAAACATTCGTCAAACATTTTGCCTAGCCAAATCCTTTAAAAAACTGTGGCATAGACTTAACCGTTATGTACCATAACTGTGCTATCCTATACGCAAGACTCTGAACCATTGACTTGGGCCAAGGCCTGTTGAGAAGAATTGCTGGTTGTATTTAACTGAAACCCTTTGCCCTGCCTATGAATGTATTTGGGCTGTCTATTCTTATAACCTTGTCTTTTCCCTCCTTTATTAAGTATCTGAAGTGCCATTTTGCTCCCACTTCATTTTGGAGCTAAACCAGTTCAATTACTTACCGGTTGGATTTTTGTGGTGTATTAGTGTGTGATATTGAGCTGCCTATGCTAGAGTAATGTTTTCTAACTGACTGAGTAAATAAATGTATATTCTTTTACCAAGAAACCTTGAGTAAGTGTTTACTTGAATCACTGTATTGGTTGGTCCTTTGTGTAACTTGTTCTACTGCTCACTTAGACTCTTGAGAAAAGTCTGGCTGCTCAGCCATAACTACCACTTTACTGTGTAGTACAGTCTTGTACCAAAAGTGAAATTGTGTTTACACTTGTAGTCTTAATTGCCTGTAGTGTTCCCAAAGGGTACTGCAGGCGATTCTGCCTAACAAGCCTCCTGCTGTCAGGGTCTGGGCTGCTCCTCATAACGGGCCTGGCCCCACGGAGCACCCACTATCCATGTCCCTAATGCATCCCAATAGATGCTGGGCCCCCAGTACACAGAGGTGGTGATGCAGCCTGATTTGAATGCCTGCATCACATGACCAAGCTTCGCCCCTGAATGTTTGTGTTCTACAGAGTGGAACTAGTGTAAGGATAACACCTGTTGGCCTAGCTCACACTTCTGACCCCTAATCAACATGTCTTCTATCTCTTGGCTGGTTCTGGATTCCCCCATTCTCTCCTACCAATGGCCTGGATTTGTGTTCTTACTTCACACATCCTCACATGATGTTTTCCAGTGCTTTCATACTTTAGTCCAATATCCAGGAAAGTTTACCTCCACCTCACTCCCATAACCACACTTAACATGATTAAGCCCTCAGCAATGTTTTTCCTATTATCATGCTTTGTCAAATTTATTTTTGTCCAAAAATACAAATTACATTGACTATATTTTCCAACATTTAGCATCAGGTGCATCTTGTGTACTCGTACCTCCAGGAGTCCTCGGCCACTTGGCCCAGTCTTCCTGCATCCTCTGGCTTCTTCTCGGGTTTGCTCATAGACTTCCATTGCTGGTGGCTTCTCGGGACACATGGATCATCTTTCCAGCTCTCACAGGACCTCTCATGCATGTCGTGGTGGCGGCACCAGTGCGCGTTGCTCCTCCTGGAATCTGAGCCATCTTCCTGCTCTGACCTCCAGGAAAAACAGGTCAACGTCCCTTTTCCGCCTTCAGATATGTCCCATTGGGAATTCCTGCTGGCATAGGACATGATGTTTCCAGAAGCATCTCACCAATTTGACTCCTAACTCCACAGAGCTGGCCATCCACAGTCACTGGAGGGCACTCGGTGGGGTCAAATTAGGCAATGGAGTTGGTGCATTCAGTCAGTCGTCTCACTGTTGCAAAGGCATCTTGGCATGAGTTTGAATGTACATGATTATGGCCTAGAAAGGTCAAGTGACGAAGGAGACCAATGGATGCAAAATCCAGAATCTTTTGAGCAATATTAAAGTTAATTCCCAAGAACAACCCCAATTGCGACCGATTGGTTTGCAGATGTTGACTTTCAGACCCACATTTTATCGGGATTACGTTGAATGCTATCATTGAAAGAATGGATTGCATTTTTTGAATACTTGCCTGTTTTTGTATCTTATTTATGCAAACTAATGTCTTCTCTTTTTATCTTTGATATTGACATCGGAATTCAGACACCAAGTATTCTCTTCAGCCGGGGGTCTTTAATTCGCTTCATAATTCAGGGGCCAGGGAGAGCAATGTAAGATGTAGATGAGGGAGATTTGGAAGATGTGGTCTGACTGCCACAGGGTGCCACTAGTTATGTCCTGCTCACTGGCTGTCATCTCCCGTCTTGGAACATTGCTGGAATTACAGAAAAACCTCTGTTAGGGAGAATTCTCGGTTTAGGCTGAATTTCCTAACCTAGTGAGTCCCCAAGCAGCTTTGCTGGATTTCTGGAGTTTGTTTTTTCCATCCTGCCAAGAGTGAGACTCTTTTCTCCCACTCTTGGACATGAATGTGTGTAATTCCTTTTAATGTCAATGTGTTCGATGGGCTATGGGGTTTTTTACTCCATAGGGTCTCATATGTTTTTCTATGTGTGTTACACCGCACCCTCCGTGCCGTAACACTGGGGTGTCCTAGAGGATCCCCACCATAGACTCCATACCCTGGGACTGACTACTGTCTCCCAGGGCATGTAAAGTCACCATTGGCTTTACTAGACCTAAATTTACTAACAGAACTAGTACAAACCATCCTATTGTGGACGTACTAGTAGGGGTAATTGGATTACTCCTGGGTCTGTTATTCGAGGGGGCACTGTCCCGTCCCCCCTCGTCGAGTTTTGGCTGGTGGCAGTGGAAACTAATTGTTATATTCGACCCCGAATATAACCCTATGGGATTCTTCCCATTGTTGGAGGTTAATACTTTTTCTCGTTAATCTCTAACATACCACCGGTTTATTTATCTTAAATAAATCTATCGGTTGGTATTTTCTGCCAGAACTCGTTTCTTAAAATGGCATCTGTGTTCGTCTCTGTGACTCCTAAACCAAAGGTTGAGCCCTTTGTTCCACTTTTGGCGGGCTTCTGCACAGAGGCCCTCCAAAGTGGTGCCATTCTGTCTGGGTACCACAGGGGGTGTGGGAGGGGGTTTAGGCACCCTGGACTGAGTTGCTGTGCCAACTCAAGTCGCACTCTGGTGTGATTGGCCCAAGTGGTGAGCCACCCCGCTCACCACTTAGCGTGTTTTGATTGACAGCTAGGCTGAATGAATGGGGGTTTGCTGCATAAAAGCAGGGCTTTTGGGACTGGATCTTCAGAAGTCGCCACAGGACCTAAGAATCCGACGAGGGTAAATCTGAGCCGACCTGCAACAATGAAACCTACAGTGGAGCCCTGCTGAACCGACTCACCACTTCCCAACGACAGAGGAGATCTCCCGGCTGGATAGTCTTCTTCCCCTGACTGGTGGGAACAACCAGTCCCCTTTGCTTTTTCTTCGTTCCAGGACGTAGTGGTCGAATTGCCCGTGCTGAGCACGCCGGCAACCGGATAGCAACTACCCACTGTACCGCGACCAAAAGGTGGTGCCTTGTGACTGAGCACTCCGCGGCTGGTCTCTTCCCTGGTGGTGCAACGATCTTCAACTTTCCTTCGACGACGAGATCATCTCTTCTCTTGGCAAAGCCCCGACTTGCATCCACCACCAGGAACAACTGCCCCCGCCGGAGCTGTCTCTCCACATACAAGGTACCGTGTCCGCCTGGCTTCCCTTGTGTCGGTTAGCGTGGGGTGTCTTAATCCTCGCCTCTCCATTGGGTCGCCTCCAAGCCTTCTTAACTTTCTGTTCTGAACTGGTCCAATCTTTCTGTGACAATTTGCGCCAAAGACTCGAAGTGCATTTCCACTGTGATACTTTTTGGGACATACCGTCTTGCCTCTCTCCGAGTGGGCCTGGCCTCTGAACTTTGTGATTTACAGCAGACCCTGCCTTACTTGCCTTGCATTTGTTCGTAAAAGTGTTGGTACTGAGTTGATTTCATACCCTGCCTTTTCTCTCCCGTCCTAACGAATACTAGAGTGCCATCTAGGTTAAAGCATCCACCTCTGTCTGCAAATAAGTGGCGCCGTTGAACCTAGACTTGTTGAACTATTGTTAGGGGGATTGATTTACTTATAGTAATTGTAATTGAAGTTGTTTACCGTATTAGTGCCAGTGTGTTTTCCATAGATGTGTTTTTATAAATAAATAACTATATATCTTTACACCGAAGCTTTGTTCCGTGTTTGCTTGTTCTACTGTGTAGATTGCCCTATTTTGTATACTCCACATACTGCCTAACTCTTCTTGAGGGAAGTCTGACTGCTCAGCCACAGCTACCAAGTGAATCTGTGTGGTACAGACTGCTACCAAGTGCGTTTACTGCCAAACACCTGTAGTCCTAAACCTTATGCAGTGGTCCCAGAGGGAACTGCACAGGTTTCCGCCTAAATGTCTCTCCCAGACCTTGGATTTATCAGGATTCACAAAAGGTCTCTCCAAGACTTTGGTTGACCAGGATTCACATTGGTGGCAACAGGTATGTCTCCCCCTTGATTCAGGGACTTTTTTAGACAGCTGATATTATTTTCTGTATTGAGTTTTAAGGTCTCCCAGGGCCTACAGTCTACCTTCTGTTTTTTTTGCTTGAGAGCCCTCATCCCAGTTCATCCTTTCATTCAGTTTCCCCTTGTGTTAGTATGATATGATATATGATAAGTTATTCATAACACGCCTGAATACAAGTATTTCTAGGCGTGACATTACAAGGTAAGGGAGGACAAGACAAACGATCTTACTAGGCCTTGTGTCATTCAGATTGTGCAGGTGCGACAGCGCAAAGTGCAGGAGGAAGGGAAGAGGGACGTGCCAGAGAGAGGGAGGGGTTAAGTGCATCCAGGGCAGCATGGCTCTGGGCAAGTGCAAGGAGGTAGAGGACTGTAGAGGTTACAGTTACAGACCCCTAAATGGCTGGCAGGCCCAGAGGCAGTACAGGGAAGACTGATCATGGAGGAGCCACGTACCCAGTGAGACTTTGAGGGTAGCCAAGCAAACAGTCAGCACAGTTTACAGGTAGATCAACATGGGAGGGAGAGAGAGAGTAAAGGAAGGTTTTGAGCTGCTTTCGGAAACCTCTGGTCGTCTGGGTCAAGTTTGAAAGGGGTAGAGTAGTACCTATTTCCAGAACAGCTGATGTGAGGTTCTCAACCATGCACTACCTCGTTCCAGGTGGTGGTATTCCAGTGAATCCAGGAATCCACTGTAATCTCACTGGCTTCCCTTCAGTCTTTCACTTTTCCCCACTTTATCTCAACTAATCATCACTAATGTACAGTCCTTCAGGCCTGTTAGTCTCTGTTTCCGCCAGTAGGGATTGTCTTGGGAGGGTTGCCCAGAGCAAGGCCAGTGGCTAAGATTAATCCATAACCTTCCACCTACCACAATTTATGGTTATAGTCTGTCTCCCTAGGTCAGATAGGATATGTCCAGACATGGGTCCCTTGCTTGCTGCCAGGACTGCAGAGGAACCAAAGAATGGGACCGGCAGTCCCGCCATAACAGCTGTGCAAGCCAGCAATAGGTTGAAGACCAAATAGAGACCCAAAGGGGCGGGACTTCCAGGATGGTTCAGCATGAGGTGGCTGAGAAGGTACTAGTGCAATGACATGTTGAGAAGTCCATCCTAGATGCCGTAGAGGCTGGAGGACGAGGGCAGCATTGTGGCACTGGTAAGGAGGACTGGCAGCAGGAACCACAATTGTAACTGAAGAGGAAGATACGAACAACACCACAAGGTTTCCTGCCCTGGTTCCTCAACAATAAGTATGCTGAAAGTGGGCTAGCTCCCGGTATGTGGCAGCTTGCCTGGATACTGGTGGTCTGATGAGGGAAGGAGACACACCCTGCATCCTGGAGTTAGCTGGCAGAAGCTGGTGCTGAAAGGAGACCTTGCCAGGAAGTGTGAAAAGAGAGTGACCTAATGCAGTCAGAACAAGAGTGACAGGAAACCCAGGAAGTGGGTGCAGGAAGATGGAGTAGTGCTAAAAAAAGATGAATTGAGGAATAACCAGACTGAGAGACAGCCGGGCAGAAGGGCTTGCTGCAGGGAAGAAGGGCAGCAGGAGAGGAGCGGGCAGGAGAGGGTGGCACTTGACCAGGTACAGGATCAGCACATGCCAGAATGGGGAGATGGAACCAGCAGAGTAGAGTAGATGGCGGCCAAGAGGATGGGTCGTGGGGACAAACCTTAGCTAGGATGCCAATCTGCAAGGACTGGAGGAGCAGACAACAAGCCCTTGAGTAGGAATGTGAGGGAACCGGGCTTACATGGATGCTGGGAATAAACTCACCAGAACCGCAGTGTTGTGCAACCCCTCGCCCGAAGGGGTCTGTGAAGGGAATGCTGGAGCCTCGCAGGCCCTCCAGACAATTTTAGACCACAGGGATTTCTAATCGCAGAAGATGTTGTGTTCCCTTTGACACTGATGGATGTTTAGAAGATGATTAGTTCTCTGTTCAGCTAGCAGATGTGTTGTTATTATTTTGGTGAGAAGATATTACATTTCCTGTCTTGCTAGTCAATAGTTTCTTAATGTTTTGCTGCAGGGTATATTGTTCCTTTTCTCTTAACATATAGAGCCTCATTACGACCCTGGCGGTACGGGGTAAACAGCGCCGTAAATCATGCCGGCGCCGCTTACCCCGTACCGCCTCATTACGAGGTCCCCTCGCGGGACCCAGGAAGCAACGCCTGGTCAAACCGGGCATGCTTACCGGGTTCCGCACGGGGAAGAGGGAGCAAACAACGGGCCAACTTGTAATGGCCCATTGTTTGCTCCCTCTCCCATTCAGCCCTATGGGGGCTGAAATTGGAATGGGGAAGGACCGGGTCCGGGTCTTTGGAGGGAGGAATTACCGGGCCTTCCGAACTCGGAATGGCCCGGTTATTCCTCATTCTGAGGACCCGGACGCGATTTCTGCGGCAGCCATGCCGCCAATAGCAGCATGGCTACCGCCGAACTCGTAATGAGGGCCATTGTTTCCTTTCTCTATTACATGATGTTTTGCTCTCTTTTATGCTACCAATGAGTCATTCTTGTTTTGGTGTGAAGATCCTAAGTTTCCTTCTCTACTAGTGAGGAATTAATTATTTATTTTTGCCAGACAGTGATATGTTCTTATTTTTGCTGGAGGATGTTTTGTTTCCTTTCTTTGCTAGATGATTTGTGCTCTCTTTCCTGCTAGCAGATGTGTTGTTCCCATTTTGGTTACATCATAGGTTTGATTTTTCTGCTAAAGATTACTTTATTTTTTTGATAGATGATGTTTATTCTTATTTTTTGCCAGAGCCTGTTTTGTTTCAAGTATATCCTAAAAGATATTTTGTTTGCTTTCCTGCGACTGAATGTGTTGTTCTGTTTTGGTTAGAAGATCTTAAGTGTGATTTTCTGCTACGGAAGATATTGTAGTTATTTGCTAGATGTTGTTTTACTCTCATTTTTGTCAGAGGTGGTTTTGTTTCCTATGTTTCCTAAAGGATGTTTTGTTTGCTTTTCTGCCAGGGAATGTGTGGTTCTCATTTTGATTAGAAGTTCTGGTGTTTTTATTTTTGCTACTTACTATGCTAGATGGTGTTTTATTTAAATGTTTGTCAGCGGTTAGTTTGTTTCCTTTATTTCCTAAAGGATGTCTTGTTTGCTTTTTCCCCAGTGGATGTGTGATTCTCATTTTGTTTAGAAGTTCTGAACTTTTCATTTTTGCTACTTATTATTTGGATACTTTTTTGCTATATGGTGTTTTCTTCTCATTTTTATTATCGGGGTTTGTTTTGTTTCCTTTCTTCCCTAAATATGTTTTGTTTGCTTTTCTCTCAGTGGATGTGTGGTTCTCATTTTGGTTAGAAGTTCTGATGTTTTTATTTTTGCTACTTAATATTTGGACGATTTTTTACTGGATGGTGTTTTATTTTCATTTTTGTCAGCAGTTATTTTGTTTCCTTTATTTCCTAAAGGATGTCTTTTTTTGCTTTTCCCTCAGTGGATGTGTGATTCTCATTTTATTTAGAAGTTCGGAAGTTTTCATTTTTGCTATTTACTATTTGCATACTTTTTTGCTAGATTGTGTTTTGCTCCCCATTTTTTTTAAAGGATGTTTTGTTTCCTTTTCCACTCTTGAGTGTTTAGCTTTGTAGCTTTGCCTGGGGACATTTGTCTCATTTGTTTGTGAGAGGTTGTTTCCTACATTTTGCTGTAATCTTCAAACTGTTCAGTATTAATGATACTTTTGACCTCAATGATACCCTTGACCTCTTCTACAGTTCATTAATGCGCCCAAAATTGGTTAAAGCACATCAGTGGTTATTGTGAAATATTTGTTTCTGCTCACAAAAAAGCCACATGACTTTAACCAATGACTTTAACCAATGGCATGATTCAGAGCCTTGGCTTGGAATTCCTTAAACTGAAAAGTAAGTGTCTGGAGTAAGAAGCATCATCATTGGCTTGGGCTCAGGCTCCACCAGTGCCCTGAACCTGCAGGGAATTATTTGGTTAACACCCTGCAAGGTGTATGTGAGTAAGCAGAGAGTTGTTGGGAAGGCTCTGTGTGTGGAGCACGTGACAGAATAGCCATCCTCCATGTCAATTACTTGTCATCACCTTGTAATAGTTTTGGGAGACGTTTGTAACTGACAGCAGTGACTCACTTTACAGCAATGTCGTGGATTATTTTGCATTAGGACTCTCCTCACCTGCGTTCCTCTGGATTGCCTCATTTCCACTCTCTAGCCGGGATGTGCCAGACCCACATGACTCTATTCTCTCCTTGCAAACTATAATGAGGCTTTAATTTGAGCTTGATTTCTGGAATTTAATTGCTCAGGAGTAGCTGCCCATTGACTTTAGTCTATAAATACTCACACAGTGCTTGAAAGAGGACACAGCAGGCAACTTGTCTGGGTTCACGCAGTCCGGGGAGTGGATCCTTGAATTTGAGCATTGGTTTGCTGCGAGGACCGCGGGGGACCATGGAGCGAGGACACAGGATGCTGGGGATGGCGCGGAGGATCAGCCTCATCGTTGTGGTTTTGTGGATCTGCTTGGCAGGTAAGCCCTTTTAAGCTTCACTAGGCCACGGGTGCCCACTTGAGTGGGCGATTACTTGGGCAAAGAGTGCAAGTGCCTTTAGGCACCCCCACATCTTCTGCTTGAGGTTTGATTCAGAGTTTGGTTATATAGCTCCATGGTGTGATGGAATGATGAATGATGAATGCTGTGTATGTGAGAATGTATCCAACAAAAAGTAGAAGTGTCTGTATCTAGGATCCCTGGTGTCTACGCTGAGGGTCTGACCTGTCCCACTACATGATCCAGCAATCCCAGCGTGCACAGAAAAATGTAACCGAGTAGTAACTTCTCCATCGCCATGCTCAGCATCAGTCAATGCATTGAGCACTCTAAAATTGCGCCCTCACCCCCACTAATAATGCCATGACTCGAAAAACAAGCACGGCCCCCTCAGGCCTATTACTTCTAAATCCTCCTTCCGTGAGTGTGTCGTGCTGTTGCTGCGTCCCTGTGTCTCCTGCTCGCTCTCACCCGCCTCTGTTGTCTCTGCTCGGGGGCAGCGGGTCCGGTGGGCCCAGGGAACCTGACCTGAGCTTGGAGCTCAGAAGAGAGCATGCAGGGAGGAGCGCTGGCACAAGCAGGGGGAACACCAGGTACGAGTAAGGCAAGCCCTAATTGTGGTATTTAGTCCACTGTACACTACATTTGGACCATACTTTTTGTAAGTATAGGGGAGTCACCTGGCGTATTTAGCGCTAAGGCATCTGCATCTAGTGGCCATACTTCTTTTTTTTGTATTTTTATTTTTAATTTATTTTTTACATCGCTTACTTTGAAGCTCGACTGTGACTGTGGGGCTAGGCCCTTTGAGCAGTCGAGCAAACTATAAACATTACTGGTAAATGTGAAATTTTAGCTGCTGAGCTACAGCCAAATTGCTATTTGTGGTGTTGACCACGGGGATATCCCCCTTTGAACGCGGTTGCACCCCTTGAGGCAAAGTCCGCTATTGAGTAGCCCATAACCATCAGCCTTAAGTCTGGGACTCCGCAGATACCTCCCTCACGGATAGGGTAAGGAGGGACTACCGCCTTGGTAAAAATAATCTCAAAGGCTACCTTCTGAAACAACCAATTGACTGCGCCTGTTTAACTGCGTGTTTTGTATGCCGTTCTACAGGCAAGGACCCCAATCAAATTATAATCTCCGGAAACGTAATAATAACTTCCCAGACACCGGAAGAAACAGTATAATGGCCAAAGCGGAACTAAAAAGAAAAGAACCTCTAACGAAAGGGGCCATCACAGACTTCTTTCCTCCGAATGTCCTCCCCGAAGAAAACTCCACTGCTATGGAAGAAGAGGAATCAGTGAATAACCCCACAGTGGCACCACATGAAATCACTAACTACGATGACATAGACAATAACTCACTTCTAGATCTCTGCCTGTCAATGCAGCGGGCCATGACATCAGCGCACCCACGACAGTCAGGCAACAACACACGGAACCCTCCACCAAGTGCCCCATTACCTGATAGGGATCAGGCCGAAAGACTATCCATATCTCCTAATTTAGCCCCGTTTCAGGAGTCTTCTGCCCTCGGAACCAATAGCAAATCCAGTCGAGTCTCCACTTCAAACACACCTATCCTGGCTGACTTGCAATCCTCAGTGGCTTCCTTGCAGTTTGCCCTTAAAATTCTCCTGAAACTGTGTGGGCGTATTCTGGAGACTACTCTCACTTCTGCAGCAAAAGAAGGAGCCAAAGACACCCCTGGGGTAGACGGAAACCTGATCCCTAGGCTCACGGATAGTGACCCTGCACAGCCGCCTGCAGATCCAATACCTGTATCTGAACCTTCAGATGAGTCAGAAGTACACTTCTCAGGCAAACAAAGAAGATTGGCTAGAAGAGCAGCCATGAAGAAAAAGCCGTGCACGATAGCTTCTCCTTTACTTGCAACTGCTCCGGCAGGGAAACTGTCAAAAAAGGCCAAAAAAAGAGCAACTAGGGCATCGAAACGAAACGCTGGCTTATTCCCGACACAATGAATGAGTCGATCTGTATGGAAGAAAATATACTTGACCTCGAATCATCCCATTTGAACAATGACCAGGAGAAGATCTCTTCTACTCCTAATAAAAGCCCAAGTAGGGCCCCATCGGCAATAAACATCCATAATCCACCTACCATTAATGAGACCCCATTATCTGAACATTATAACAACCGCATATGTTTTATTAAAAATCTGTACCAGCAACATGAGCGAAACTGGCTTACAAGATCGGCTCTTATGACCAGGCTTCGCTCAGTGACTCAAGTTCGTGTTCTCAGCTCTACAGACTTTGAATATGTGGCGCCTCTCCATGTCACCAACCCTAATGTCTCTGCCGTTCATTGTAAATTTTTGGCGACAGCTCAACTGATGCAGAGTTTCAAACAAAATTTGTTGGTTGTAGACATTGAGTTCGATGCCCATCCTGAAATGGAAGATCCCAGCTGCCCCCGTAAGGCGGTCTCTTCGCCGGAAAAATCTCTGCTGGTAAAATATCTCTCGCCTTCAAGTCTACCCAAGGCGGATAAAATTGAGATTGATGATGTACAGAAAGTCTTAAGTTGGCTGGCTGAATCCCTCCCTCTAATTATAAACAAACAATGAGATCTCACCATTGCCTCGTGGAATTGTAGAGGTTTTAACCACTTACTAACTTCTCAAGGATCAGTAGATATCTTAACAGACCATTTGAGCATTTGTCTACAGGAAACATGGTTGGTCTCCCCGGTGATCCTCAATGGATACACATTGTACCAGTCTTTTGCTAAGAAGGGACCCAGGGGTAGACCATTTGGAGGGTTGATTGTGGGTTTCAGACACTCTGTTCAATCTCGCCGAATTACCACAAGTCAACCTGACAACATCTTAGCAGTTGAAATTATGGGCCCCAAGAAGATGTCACTGAAAGAATCCTACTCATAACCTCTTACAATCCACCAGGCGCTGTATGTAGAGAAGAAATACAAGCGGCGGTCCATGAGCCACTTAGCGAATGGACCATGATACTGGGGAACAACTCAGTCATATTCACAGGTGACTTTAACTGCCATATAAAGGGCTCAAAAGGCACTACCCTCAATCCTCTACTATACCCTAAGGGACGTATGCTACACACCATAGAGGATCCTGAAGGCCTAAACTGGCTATACTTCTTTTCAGACTGGGATTTGGAACTTATTAATGGGAGAACATGTAGCGACTATCCCGGTAAACATACTTGGCATAATGCCTCTGTAACCAGTACTTTAGACTACATATTTGTTAGTCCAAATATAGCCACCAGAATTAAAGATATGAAGGTCACCTTGAATAACTGGAGCGACCATAGCCTTCTAACATTGACATTAGCAGTAGACTGGTCAACTCCGAGCCCCTGCCCCTTGGGTAACTTGACGACAAATCAAGCTGGCACTTTCATTCGTTGGCACACAAAAAACATTGAAAATACGACTCGCTCAACATATGCTGTTCTTCTCTACGATATCCAAGCCTTTACCAAATTCACTGCTAATGATATTGAAACATGGATTGCAGCTTTTTCATCATCACACGCTACTACATCTATTAGCAAGATGATACAAGATGGAAGGAAGACCATACCTTTTGACAGGGCCATCCGAGATGCCAAACGAGTTCTAAGGGCTTCCATTCGAAAAGCAAGGGCTACTGCAGTGACACTTGAACAATTTATGGCTCGGAGTAGAACCTTAAAGAACAAATATCGCGCCTGGATTAAGACGAAGAGAAGAGCAGAGAAGCTAAGCCGTTGGCAACAAATGGTTCAAGTAGTATGCTCCAAAAATACAAGAAACATCTGGGGTGTATTAAACGAAATGAGAGGCCCCATCCATCACACCATGGTCAACCCGATAGGTGCCCAGCAATGCTCTGAATTTCTGTCTACACGTAACGCCCCGTTAACACCTACCCAGCAGGGCAGCTGTGAATTGGTCCCCTCTGAGAAACCCTTTATTGTGACCAACGAACTAATTCTGGCAAAAATCAAATCACTAAAATCATCTAGAGCACCTGGACCTAACGGCTTAGCCAACGTTGTATTGAAAAGTAATCCTGATTTCTGGGCCAGCCTGATCAAGATCCAATTTGACAACATACTGGAAACTGGCAACATCCCGACTTCCTGGCAAACTTCCATATTGATCCCGGTCTTCAAGGAAGGAAACAGACTGGAACCAGGAAACTATAGATTGCTGTCTATGTTAGACTGCACAGGGAAGGTATTTGCTTCGTTGCTTCTAGACAAATTGGAGACGTGGGCAGACAGAACTGGAATATTCAATCAATTCCAAAGCGGATTCAGGAAAGGATATACCACCACCATGAACCTGATGATTATAGATCTACTGAGGTCCGGCGCCAAGACCAGTGGGAAACCTCCTCTATATGCCTTGTTTATAGACTTTCGAGCAGCTTTTGACACAGTCACCCGTGACAAACTCTGGTCAAAATTAAAACTATTGAGATGTCCCAATGAACTTCTCTATTATTTAAGAGCCTTACATTGACACACAACGGCTAAACTCAAGCTGGACTCCCAAGGCCATATGACCACTCCAATTTTACAAAATCGCAGAGTAAAACAAGGCTGTGTTACAGCTCCTTTTCTCTACAATGTATTCACATACAACCTTCCCATAGCAGTATCTGCAGTGCACAACTGCCCTCCACGGATAGGATCCGAGCACTGCCCAGTGCTCGCTTATGCAGATGATCTGATCATCATGGACCACACATTTAGTGGCCTTTCAAGATCGGCCACGGCACTCTGGGATTATGCCCATTAAAACGATCTGATTATTAACAGTGATAAAACCCAACTAATGGTATTCTCAGCAAAAGAATTAGCCAGACCAAAGTTAGTTATGCAGGGGATAGAGATAAAATACACCCCCATATACAAATACCTTGGGGTGGAGGTTGATGTTACAGGAGAATATCCTACCTGCATACAAAAGCGAATCACCAGAGCTGCACAACTAACAGCATTAATACATCGCTTTGCAATTAAAAATTGTGGTTACACTATGTGGGGCGTGCGCCAGTTGTATCTGCAGATACTGGTTCCTATGGTTGACTATGGACTGGAGGCGCTTCTAAACATCAATTTAGGTTGGCTCCAAGTCATAGAGGGCAAATTTGGAGGCAGATATTGGGCCTCCCTCAATGTATTCCAATGGAGATCCTAAGATTGGAATTGGGGCTAACTTTCCTGAAGGCTACTGTACTTAAAAGAAGAGCTGAGATCTACTTGAAGATGACTAACCAACCATTGAACTCCCTGCTAAGCTCATTACATCAGGAAATTTCAAGGGAGGCTACTCTCTACCATCTAAAAACTCATATGCAAAACCTATACAAGGAGATTGGCTGTATTCCTGCACTGAGGAGCACACTCAACGCATCAAAGAAGGCTCTTCCCAAACAAATAGATTCATGGGACTGGCTCGAGAATTTCGATCATCTGAGTAAACTTACAAAGTATCAATTTGTAAAGTATAGACTATATACCTACTTGAAACCACAGCTGTAATTCAATTTGAGCCCTTCTAGTAAACCTAGACGTTTCCTTCTGTTGCTGCGTCTTGACTGTTTACCGGTGCTAGCAAATAAGTCGATAGACAACCATCTACTGCCACACGAAAGATATTGTCGTATGTGCAAGAACATTTCCACTAACGAAACAGCTATACACCTTCTAACAGCCTGCCCGTCAATGCTTAAAACTTATGAACTATGCAATGGGAAAGTGGTTCATAATTTGGATCACATAGAGGCTCCATGGTTTTGGTATCACAGCTTAAATTCGACCTCTTTAAAAACTCACATAGCTATGTACAGTATATGGCTGAGCATTGAGAAATCTCTGGGCCTCGCCATCTAGCCCAAACAATAACTCAATTCCATCACAGCTTATTGGGCCAGCAGGATATGTCCCCCAAAGCATGACTTGTGGCGATCATTATCTTCTCGAGGACCATTGGTTTACGATACGTGATACTGTGGAACTAAATGAAGATATTTACAACATCACTGACGGAGGGAAGGCTTTGGCCTCTGAAAATGAAATGAAATGAAGTACACTTTTGCGTGACGCATTGTATAAAATGTTAACGGTAGTCACTGCTTTATGCTCTATGACACAGCAGCACCATATTGTTTTTGTCATTGTTATGTAGAATTATTTTTTATCCTTCTTTACCGCCGGAAATCTCATGATTAGAATAACTAATTTTTAAATTTCCTTTACTGTATTAATTTTAATTTCAAGTGAGGTTTTAGTCTTCCCATTTTTGTCTGGTATTTTCTGTCCGGTTTTATTTTTTATTTCTATTCATAAATGTGTAAAGTTTATATTTGAACTGTTCTCACATTATTAAATAAATCAAAATTACTTCTAAGGACCACGCGCAGTGTCACTAAAACCAAAGTCATTACAGGAGGATATTTTACCTGCTGACATATTCAAACAGGTCAGGTGCTACTCTTTCCCATTCCTCCAAATAGTGAATGCTTCACTCATCAATGCATCCTTCAAGACGCCTAGAAAATACCCACCCCGGCCCGGATTACCTCACCGACTATGGGCGGATCACTAGACTTCTGTTTATTGAAAAATCATTGAGAAAGCGCTGGTGATCCAACGCCTTGATCCAATCACCCAACAAGGTCTGCTCCATGCCAACCAATCAGGATTCAGAACAGTGTGTAGGATGGAAACCGCGACCATCCAGGCCATAAACAATGCTCTCCACTTCATGGAAAAGGAGACCCCGTCTCCTGGTCCTCATGACCTCTCTGCTTCCATGACCTCTCTGCTGCGTTTGACACAGTCGGCCATGACACACTGAAGAGCCTTACCACTCACAGAATGGGGTTCCCGGCACAGTCGCCACCCGGTGTACCTCCTGCCTCTCAGGGAGGTATACCCAGAAGTACAGATGGGCACCTCCAGGCTGGACCATTGCTCCTCCCAAAAGGTTCAACCATCGCCCAGTGATTTTCAATCTCTATCTGGAGCTACAGGGGTGACTTCCTGGGGACCCAAACATCTCAGCTCACTAACCCAATGGAACACTAGCTCCTTTGCTATGAGGGCAGCCCCAGCACTCTTGCAGTTCTGGAAGGCATTCAAGACCCAGCTCTTGAGAGACCACCAAGGGAACACTAAGGATGTTCTATTGGCCTCACTGATCTGCTGCCCCCTGCAGGGTAACTTCAAGCCTTATAATCAAGCATTGCTTTTTTATTTGCCAAGCCTCCTTTAAGGGTTGCTCTCTCGCCTCACTGAGGCTGCTTCCTCTGCTCTACGTTTTCTGGGATTGATTATCAGTCCTTATTCTTCTCATATCTCCATGCCCTCCCTGACTTTCCACTGTCCAGAATCCCTCCATCTGCAGCCAGGATGTCTGTGCCTCACGTATACATGTTGTCCCTTCAGTCCCCTTGGTTCCCCCTAGTCCTGTGTACAGCCACACTCTGCTCCCATCTTAGGTCCACTCTCCTCCCCACTGGCTCCCATCCCTGCACTGGCCTTCATGCAGGTGCCCACTTACCTCCTGGAGCAGCTACCATTTCATGGGCTCTCTTTACCTTTCCAAGTCTTTCATACTTCTCTTCATGTCTCTATCTCCTGCGGTTCACGATTGCTCTGAACACTTTCAATCACTTTTCCTAGCAGAGATTGCAATAAATAAATAAATAAATAAGGGGGTGTTTCTCTTGCACAGGGGATCTACTTCTGTATCCCGAATTCTGCACGAGGATCGTGATTACCAACTGGGTCACTTCCCAGGGCCTTGACTGATGCTTGGTTTTTCTTTCTGCAGGTTCTCACGTCTCCAATGCACAGTCAACCACTGTTGCCACCACTGCTGCCACCACTGCTGCCACCACTGCTGCCACTACTGCTGCCACCACTGCTGCAACTACAGCTGTCACCACTGCTGCAACCACTGCTGCCACCACTGCTGCAACTACTGCAGCAACAACAGCTGCCACCACTGCTGCCACTACTGCTGCCACTACTGCTGCCACTACTGCTGCCACCACTGCTGCAACTACAGCTGCCACTACTGCTGCAACCACTGCTGCCACCACTGCTGCAACTACTGCAGCAACAACAGCCACCACCACTGCTGCAACTACTGCTGCAACTACCGCTGCCACCACTGCTGCCACTACTGCTGCCACTACTGCTGCCACCACTGCTGCCACTACTTCTGCCACTACTGCTGCCACCACTGCTGCCACCACTGCTGCAACTACTGCAGCAACAACAGCTGCCACCACTGCTGCCACTACTGCTGCCACTACTGCTGCCACCACTGCTGCAACTACAGCTGCCACCACTGCTGCAACCACTGCTGCCACCACTGCTGCAACTACTGCAGCAACAACAGCTGCCACCACTGCTACCACTACTGCTGCAACTACTGCTGCCACTACTGCTGCCACCACTGCTGCCACCACTTCTGCAACTACTGCAGCAACAACAGCCTCCACCACTGCTGCCTCCACTGCTCCAACCACTGCAGCAACAACAGCCGCCTCCACTGCTGCCACCACTGCTGCCACTACTGCTGCCACCACTGCTGCAGCAACAACAACAGCCGCCACCACTGCTGCCACCACTGCTGCAACTACTGCTGCAACAACAGCCACCACCACTGCTGCCACCACTGCTGCAACTACTGCAGCAACAACAGCCACCACCACTGCTGCCACCACTGCCGCCACCACTGCTGCAACTACTGCATCAACAACAGCTGCCACCAGTGCTGCCACCACTGCTGCCACTACTGCTACTACTGCTGCCACCACTGCTGCCACCACGGCTGCCACCACTGCTGCAACTACTGCAGCAACAACATCTGGCACCACTGCTGCCACCACTGCAGCAACAACAGCCACCACCACTGCTGCTACCACTGCTGCCACTACTGCTGCCACCACTGCTGCCACCACTGCTGCAACTACTGCAGCAACAACAGCCACCACCACTGCTGCCACTACTACTGCCACCACTACTACAGCAACAACAACTCCAACCACTACTACAGCAACAACAGCTCCCACCACTACAGCAACTACTACTACAGCAACAACAACTCCTACCACTACTACAGCAACAACAACTTCGACCACTACTACAGCAACAACAACTCCGACCACTACTACAGCAACAACAGCTCCCACCACTACAACAGCAACAACAGTTCCCACCACTACAGCAACTACTACTACAGCAACAACAGCTCCCACCACTACAACAACTACTACTACAGCAACAACAACTCCTACCACTACTACAGCAACAACAACTCCTACCACTACTACAGCAACAACAACTCCAACCACTACTACAGCAACAACAGCTCCCACCACTACAGCAACTACTACTACAGCAACAACAACTCCTACCACTACTACAGCAACAACAACTCCTACCACTACTACAGCAACAACAACTCCAACCACTACTACAGCAACAACAGTTCCCACCACTACAGCAACTACTACTACAGCAACAACAGCTCCCACCACTACAACAGCAACAACAGTTCCCACCACTACAGCAACTACTACTACAGCAACAACAGTTCCCACCACTACAGCAACTACTACTACAGCAACAACAGCTCCCACCACTACAACAGCAACAACAGTTCCCACCACTACAGCAACTACTACAACAGCAACAACAGTTCCCACCACTACAGCAACTACTACTACAGCAACAACAACTCCTACCACTACTACAGCAACAACAACTCCTACCACTACTACAGCAACAACTCCAACCACTACTACAGCAACAACAGTTCCCACCACTACAGCAACTACTACTACAGCAACAACAGCTCCCACCACTACAACAGCAACAACAGTTCCCACCACTACAGCAACTACTACTACAGCAACAACAGTTCCCACCACTACAGCAACTACTACTACAGCAACAACAGCTCCCACCACTACAACAGCAACAACAGTTCCCACCACTACAGCAACTACTACTACAGCAACAACAGCTCCCACCACTACAACGGCAACAACAGTTCCCACCACTACAGCAACTACTACTACAGCAACAACAGCTCCCACCACTACAGCAACTACTACTACAGCAACAACAACTCCTACCACTACTACAGCAACAACAACTCCGACCACTACTACAGCAACAACAGTTCCCACCACTACAGCAACTACTACTACAGCAACAACAGCTCCCACCACTACAACAGCAACAACAGTTCCCACCACTACAGCAACTACTACAACAGCAACAACAGTTCCCACCACTACAGCAACTACTACTACAGCAACAACAACTCCTACCACTACTACAGCAACAACAACTCCTACCACTACTACAGCAACAACTCCAACCACTACTACAGCAACAACAGTTCCCACCACTACAGCAACTACTACAACAGCAACAACAGTTCCCACCACTACAGCAACTACTACTACAGCAACAACAACTCCTACCACTACTACAGCAACAACAACTCCGACCACTATTACAGCAACAACAACTCCGACCACTACTACAGCAACAACAGCTCCCACCACTACTGCCACCACTACAACAGCAACAACAGCTCCCACTACTACTGCCACCACCACAGCATCTACTACTAGAGCAACAACAGCTCCCACCACTACTACAACAACAACAGCTCCCACAACTACTGTCACCACTACAGCAACTACTACTAGAGCAACAACTCCCACCACTACAACAGCAACAACAACTCCTACCACTACTGCCACCACTACAGCAATTACTACTTTGACATCTACTGTCAGCACTGCTGCAACAACAGCAGCAAACGGTGGGTCCACCAATACAGCCGGTACTGGTGTCACCACGACTACCACTGGATCCTCCACTTTAACTACAGGAAGCACTACTGCCACTACTACTACAAGCAGCTCAGACACCACTACGACCGGTGGTAAGTATGCATGCTACAGCAGGCTGTGTTGCAAATCTTAACTACCTCTCGCCACATTGTGAGTTCAGTCTCGAGGCGGAGTGTAAGTGCCTGGAAAGTGTGTCTGTGCCGAGGGGTCCTTGGGGAATGACCTATGGTGAGAAGAAATAGCAGGAGTCAGTCTCAATGTGGCATTCAGTCCCAGGGTGGCTGGGAGTCACTCACAGGATAGGGCCACTCCTGAGAGCAGTTTAGTCTCTGTGGGCCTCATTACGACCCAGAGGGTAAGTTACCGCCTGGGTCGTACCTTTACCACCATGGCGTAAACTATGTTTACGCCATGGTGGTTGGCGGACTTACCGCCCCATTCCGAGGTTGGCGGGGCGGTAAGTCCCCAATCCCCATTTACCCTTCCCCATTCCCATTTTTGCCCCATAGGGCATAATGGGAGTGGGGAAGGCGTTAATTACGCCACCGTAAATTACGGTGGCGTAATTAACAACAAGGTCCCTTAGCGCCATGGATTTTAACACCTGCTAAAAGCAGGTGTTAAATCCTCCATGGCGCTAAGGGACCTCGGAATCAGGCGGTAAGGGTCGGCGCTGTTTACGCCGCCGTAAACCCCTTACCACCTGGGTCCTAATGAGGCCCTGTGTCTAATCCTGTGTGGCACTCGTCGAGTGGAGAAGGTGGAATTCAGGGGATAAGCCCTCGAGTACACAGGTTGAAGAACTTGAGTTCACCCGGCTGGTTCCACCCCCCCTCCACACACTGCACTTTGAAGGTGTAGAATGAACCTAAATAGCCTTGGAATGTGATGAGCTATGAAGTGAGACAGGACTCTCACGTGTCGTCCACCCCAGTGGCCTTCTTTTGCCCAGGAATAAGCACCCGTTTATTTTCTGAAGCATGTATGCACTGCCATGTTCCTATTAGACACTGAGCAGTATTGCTATGATACAGTGTTGGTCTTGTGTGTGATGGGGTGATGGCATGAGTTGGGTGAGTGCTTCCCTACATTGCCTCGATGTAGGAAAGGGTGTGTGCTTCTTATCTGACAATGCTCAGCATGGTTTCAATATTACTGTCTTTTTAACATGCCAATACTTTCCAGATAGACTACATTATGCTACATATAGCTATTTATTGCTACATGTGGCAGTAGGGCTGACAGTATGGCCACCTGTGCCCAAAATGGGCTCAGGTCCACCCAGCAGCAGCCTCACGCTGCTCCAACCAGGGGAGGTCCTTTACTTCCGCTGTTGGGTTCAGTTTTGAGTGTTGTTTGGGTTCATGCCCTTTCTTAAGCCTCTTTATTTCATAATTTGAAGCAATAACCCTTGCGCGTGGCACACAGCCCACATGAGCTACCGTATGCCACGTCTGTCTTCCCAAGCCCCTCTTGGCTCCCAGCATGCCACTCAGATACTGCACAGAGTCGCCAATCGGATGCCAGCTGGAAGTTCCCAGCAGCCTTTGCAGCTCATTGGCAGGTTGTGGGCATGAGACACAAGGGGAAGTTCTCTGGGCCAGGTGCAGGGAATTCTGGGAAGGTGCGGACAATCAGAGGTGCATGGAAGGGACTAAGAAGTGAAATGGGGGGCAGGTGAGGGCCAACTCTTTATACACAAAAGGGATCAGATGCTCTGTGTTCCAGGGTTTCATACTCGTGCACAGAATAATAAACTCCAGTGGACCCTTATACCTGAGTGCCATGAGTCCCTGCCCCAGTGTGAAATACTAACTGTCTCTTCCTTTCATTCACAGTGTCTGGAGTACTTGGCGCAGGGCAGGGCCTGTCCATCGGGGCAATAATTGGCATCAGCTTGCTGAGCGTCCTTTGTGCAATTCTCCTCATTTTGGCAGTCCTTGCGGTAAGAAGGGGGACCCTAACTCATCTTTCTCTGTGTACATTCTTGCCCTCATTGACCATAGAGACCTATACATGAAGACAAGAGAGAAGACTGCACTTCCGGGAAGCTTGGGGGCGGTAACAAGTCTAGCAGCAGACCCCTGGCAGGCGGGGTCATGGAGACAAGCAGCTCACAGATTTAGAAGTACTAGAAAAATACAACTTCATTGCATGAAGGGGAAGGGTCTTCAAAGGGTTTAATACTTTATGTTTCCACAGGCTTCCCAGTGTGGCTGACTACCCAGCATGCATCTGTCATCATCCCTCCTTTCTAAACATGATGGCCTCCAAGGGCAGGTCTGCACAGAAGCCACTCCTGGTGGAAGGAGTGTCAGCCTCTGAAAAGAGGTGCCCATTACCTTGGCACTGGGCTATTTCTCTTCCTTCTCCCTCAGATCCAGATGCCCCCCCTCGGGAAGAGCTTCATGCTGAGGTAGCCCCCACTTGTTTGAGGTTGCCCAGACCACAGCAAACGCCAACATTTTAGGTTATCAGACATAGGCTAACGGTGCAAGCCACTGAAAACATGTCTGATTCTTTCCAGCTCCTCCTGGAAGAGATATCAACAGTGGCAAGCATAATTAGTGGCCCCTGTGCACCGCTGCATCATCACAAGAGAGTGTTAGAGTGCAGCCGATGGAGGACTTGGGTAGGAGCTGGGGAAAGCACCTCAGAGCTCATCCCAAGATGGACGCAAGCAGCAGCTTAACCAGGGAACTGGTTGGGAACCGTGGCACAGAATGGCCCTCTGTCCTGAACAGCAAAAAATGTAGTGGGTCCTAGAGGTAGCAGAAGGGGGGGGGTGCCTGAAGCACAGAGAGCCTGCTGGAGGGAAGCTGAAGATCTCTCACGCATGCTTCAGAGGTGCCTGAAGCACAGAGAGACTTCTGGAGAGACACTCAGGAACTCTCATGCATGGTTGAGAGGTGCCTGAAACACAGAGAAACTGCTGGAGAGAAGCTTGGGAACTCTCATCCATGATTGAGAGGTGCCTCAGGAGTAGAGAGACTGCTGGAGAAAAGCTCAGGAACCCTCACGCATGGTTGAGAGATGCATGAAACACAAAGAGACTGCTAGAGAGAAGCTTAAGAACTGTCATGCATGGTTGAGAGGTGTCTGAAGCGCAGAAAGACTGCTGGAGAGAAGCTAAGGAACTCTCATGCATGGTTGAGAGGTGCCTGAAGCGCAGAGAGACTGCAATGCTGGAGTCTCAGGCACTGTCGCACATGATAGAGAGGCTGTTGGAGCCCAGGCAGTCTCTCGCATGGTAGAGAGTTCCCATATGGTGAGAGTAGCCACATGTGTAGCATCTACACGATTTAGGAGAGAGGTGCCCAGTTCAGACCCACAGAGACATGATATGTACATAGCACGGGTTGCTATCTTTGGTTTTGTGCTTATCAGTATTTTTGTATTTTGTTTGCACAGGCTATCAGTTTCTTCAGAGGAGGGAGGTTTTTAAACCGGTACAACTTCAACAACCAACGCAACCAAAATGTAATCCCCCGGCAGACGAATTGCAGGAGCCCGAACAGACAACAAGATTGCGAGGACCGCTTCTAGCTCGCTTCTGTGGGTGACTAATGCAGCTTGCACCCCTCTGGAACCCCCTCAGAACTTACTGCCCTAGAGGCTGCGAGGCACAGAGCAGACCTGGGCAGGAAATCTGCTCTCCTGCCTCCTCTCTTCCTCCATCACTGCTCTGAGCAGTGCTGTCCAAACAGACTGAGCAAGAATGGAGCTTGGTGAAATGCTGTTCCTCACCGCTAGGTGGCAATCATGTACGAAGAAACAACAGTGTGAGCAAGAAGACTCTTCTGTGTTATGAAAGAACTCTATGCCTTGACAATAAGTGCTCTGATTTGTCATTTTTAGGTCTGGCACCTGGGACTATAAAGCTTTAGCTCTCCACCAGATTCTTTGTATCAATGTATGCAGGGACACTGGCTCCAATCAGCGGCTCCGTGATGCATGTCCCAGTAGATCACAGGGAATTCTCTGTTATGGGGTTGGCCAGTTTGTAGAAGGTTGGGGGCTACTGTGCAAACTTGTGCCACATGTATATTTATCGGTTTTATTTATAGCAAATGGCAGAGTCTGTGCACACCTGGCACCCGGACTCCTTAATGCGGTCATCATTTCATTTGTTAAAAGCTCTTGAAAACACGTATTAAATACAATATCTGTCCATTTTATTTTTGACATCTGGATTTAAAAATGTGTGGGCATTTGTTTCATACATTTTTGTTGTATAATTATCAGTAACTACTTTTTTGCGACATTGTCTTACGCTACCGCCTCATCCTAAACAAAAATGGATGATTTCTGAATAAAGAGATATCAAGAACACAAGTATAAGGCGCTTTAATCGCGTTTCATTTTAAACAAAGACATATATAAGTCTGCCCTTTATTTTGAGCATGTGCCAATTAAATGGTGTGAATAAGAAAGGGGCTATAGGCAGAACTATAATAATTCTTTTTTTTTAATATACATTTCTATCCCTCATTGGATTGAATGCTGTGGTGTTCGCCCAATGAACATTCCCCCACGGAAAGCAGAGGGAATTGAAGGCCATTGACCCACTGGACTAAAATATCGGTAAATGGTGGAAAACACAAATAAAATGGGGCTACTCTTTTGATACACTTTCTTTCTGGAAATACAAACATAGTTAAAAGATGTGTTTACACCTTATGAAAACACTTTATCCAAAGGCTTAACCAAGTGGGACTCCATTTTCCCCTGATTTAGTGTCAGATCTCAAGCCCCCACACCACCCTCATTCAGATTTATATTTGATTACTTCCCAATAGTAAATTGGGTGACCCCCCAAACTATAATTGTTTGATGTCTTAACCTCACTAGCATACAATCTCTGCCTCTGCTATTTGATAAACCCCCAACCCTTTATACCTCAAGTAACTCCACCCATTCCATAAAAAGACGACTCCAAAGGCACTGGCGCTTATACATGAGTTCTGTGGATATTTATTTATTTTTCAATTCTGTCGTCTCTTGTGATTCAGGCACAAACAGCTGATCCAAAAAAAGGGGTACGGGCTTTCCGACTAAACAATTGGAGCAATCAACCAAGAGAAGTTTGTAAAAACGTGGTGTTTTTTAAGGTTCAAACTTGAAAATAAACTTCAACCAGAGCAGTAATTGCGGAAATACATGCACAAAACATACAGGATATGTTGCTTGTGTTAAGTAACTGTGTATTGTGTCTTACACAAAAACAATAACACACACATCTAACATCAGTTCTCCAAATGAAGACAGATAACCCCAAACCTACATGTTTCTGTTCTCCAGTAATTCACAGAACCATCTCATTTTTAGGGTGTTAGGAATATAATGACACAGTGACCCAGACAGCTCCTGATCCTGTGGGAAAGTGTGTTTATGGTCTCTTCCTTGCATCTGGTGTCAGTACAGCTGGCACCATAGTTCCAGCAGCTCCCAGAATCCTCTCACACTGAGCACAGGGCAGTTACCAGGCTGGCATTTTCGTTTCTACCCCAGCCCATCCCCTCTGTTACAGTTGTTTCTTCTCATATCGCTTTCCCAGCCCCCTCCCACCCAGTTCTTCATCTTCATTAGCCCCCACCCCCAGCTGGCGGTAGTGGAAGGAGTCATTTCAGTTTTGTATTTCAGAAGTGGCTCTTTTTAGTTTTGTCTCAAATATCCAGCCCAAAGAGAACTGATTAAAGTAAATTTACAAAGAACTGGAAAATTATATAAATATAAGCCTTACACAGATAGGAAATAAGGATTTTTAAAAAGAAAATATGCAATCTGATTTTCAAAACTTTAAACTTTTTAAAATGTTTATCACCCTAGCCTTTTCAATTTTAAAGTACATTTATCATTGTACAAGTGGTAATTTGTCATTTCAATAATTGATAAAAATGTATAAATATATTTCTTCACTGGGGAATAATATTTATTTTGGTCATGGAAAATGCAACATACATGCCCACGACGCTGAGCAAATTAAAAACAGAAAGCCTTTGAGGGTGGAATGTGAGGAGGAAAGTCGGCCTCGCTGTTCTCTGCAGTCAGGCACCTTGATTTACAACAGGGACTTGTTTCCAATGGGGGACTGATTGCCACTTTCGGGGACCACCCCCCCTCCATGTCTGCCTAAGTGTCGGTCACTCCGGACAGTATATTATGCATTGGATAATTTCAATCTCTGACATTCCTTTTAGTTATTTATTTTTTATTTTTTGTTGGGTTCCTTTTATAAAAAAAATATTTACATTTCGTACAAGAATACACCCATCAAATTTAGAATCAACAAAAGTGAAACACAATAAATCATCCAATATTACATCACAAAAACTATACACAAGCACGGTAAAATATGTACATTGTCAGAAACCCCAGTCCTCCCACCAAAAACATAACACATGATGAGACTAGTACACTCCGAAAACCTCCCCCAGATTTTATCATAAAGATTCATTCTCCTGCCCCTCCTGAAAATGGTCTTTTCCATGTCTGCAAGTTTATTCATTTCGTCAACCCATTCATCAGTAGACGGAGCAACCTTGGATTTCCACGCACGTAAGATCGATCTCTTGCCAACTACAGCACTTCTAAAAAGCCATTTCTTTTGTGAAATAGTCAGATCATCCAGCAAGTCATCCCCACCTAAGATCATTGTTATAAAATCAAAATCAATGCTCTTGCCAAGCACTCTCACACAAATCTTACAAACTTCCGTCCAAACATCACGCACTCTAGTACAGCTCCATAGCATATGTTCCAGGGAACCAACCTGATGCACACAGCTCCAACAGCCATCAGAATCTTAGAGACCTCGCTTCTTCAAACGCTCAGGGCTCCAGTGTACTCGGTTTAAAATCTTAATCTGCCTGAATCTTTCACCCAGATTAAGTGAGCAAAGCATTGCCTTCTTGCACATACTCAGCCAAGCCGCAGAAGTAATATTGCAGGCCAATCTTCTACTTCATTCCTCCCGCAAATTGTCATTCTCCTTGTAATTCATGACAATCCGCTTGTAGATTCTGCTGGCCAGTCCTCCTTCTCCCTGTTTAGGTTTAGCCAAAAAAAGGTCCATATCCAAGTCATTGTCCAATCAACCTCTCCAACAGCCTTTTTCAAACGCCTGTATTCCACATTCGAAAAACCTGAAACGTCCCATTTCGCTTTTACCTCATCTGCTGGAAGCCACTTTCCCTCTCTCCCAAGGTTACTGATCCACCTCACCCCTCCAAGAAACCACTCAGGCCAGAACAGTGTCTTTCCGTTGTCTCCTATCTTAGCATTAAACCAAATGGAGGCATTCAGCGATTTCAGAGCATCAACTCCAAGTAGTTCAAGCAAGTTTTTCCAAGATTCCTGTAAAAATTCCATAGTAGGGAGTTTCTTGCCTCCCAAATTCATCTTTGTAGTCAGGATCGCTTTCGGGCTCAGTGGACCAGCAAAACCCGCCTCCGCGATTGTCCATTCATCAGGATCGTCATTTAGAAATGTGACAAATGACTGAGCTGAGAACGCCAAATGATATGCGGGAAAATTAGGGACCCTAAGCCCACCTTTATCTACTGGTAATTAGAGCTTCCAGAGTTTGAGTCTGCGAGGTTTGCGATCACAAATAAAGTTCTGCATCAATCTGTCCAATTCCTTCCAATAGTGCAGGCTCATCTTCACAGGTAGCATGCCAAGTACATCATTCACTTTTGGAGCTGAGGTCTTCTTGAGGGCATTAACCTTTCCCCATAGTGATAGGTTTAATAAAGCCAGCATCTCCAAATCCATCTTGAAGTCCCTACAAAGCTCCTTTAAGTTTTCATCCACCATGTCATCAACCAAAGGGGTCAACCAGATGCCCAGGTAGCGTTAGTCGTTTCGCATACCATCTAAAACCCAGGGCCATGAGCAAAGATTTATTACACATATAAGTTAAAGGCATAACTTCATATTTTATTCAGTGTGTTCTATATCCAGATACTTCAGTAAATTCGAACAAAAGCTGCATCAAACTGGGTAAGGATTTCCCCATATATTGCAGGACTAACAACAGATCATCAGTGTAGAACCATACCCTTTGTTCAACTCCCCAGCAATTCACTCCACTCAATCCAGGTTCGCACCTGAGTGCAGTAGCCAAAGGCTCTATCGCATTAATTAATAAGAGCGAGGAAAGAAGGCACCCTGTCTGGTACCCCTCTCTAATCGGAAAGACTCTGATCTTAATCCGTTTGTTTTGACATCCACCGTTGTGTTTGCATATAACAAAGCAATCCATGAGATATAACTCTCGCTCATGTTCATTTCACGCAAAACAAAGCACAAGTACTCCCAATTTACCCGGTCCAAGGCCTTTTCAGCATCTAGGGAAAGAACCGCAATATCTTCATTATAATCCATGGCCTGATACATTGTTTGAATCAAACTATGTATATTGCTAGAGGTCCGTCTGCCCTTTATAAATCCAGACTGATTTTCATGGATCAGTGACGGAAGTCATTTTTCAAGTCTCGTGGCCAGGACCTTGGACAAAACTTTGTTGTCGGTTTAATTAGGCTAATAGGGCGGCAGCTTGAAGTCAGGTTACCATCTTTTCATTTTTTGAGAAACACAGAGATTGTAGCGTGATTAGTAGTTTTAGGCAGTGAACCGTCCCTCTGCAAAGTCACAAACATATCTTTCAACAACCCCAGGCCAGATTTCAGAAGTATTCTGAAATATTCGACCGGGAGACCACCCGGACCCAGGGACCTACCCACGTTCAATTTGTGATTCGCGTTCCTCAGATCATCAGCCGTCCGGTCTTTTTCAAGAAATAAATGATCTGTATTAGAAATCTTTGGAATTTTCAGCTTCTGAAAAAGTCTTTCCCCGTGCCTGATTTGCCCGGTTATTTGCAGTATTAATTCATATAATACTGTCTAAAAATGCCATTAATCTATTTTGGATTAAATAAGGTCAAGCCTTTAGGATCCGAAATCGAAGTTATTGCCCCATCAGAATTCCTTTTCCTAAGCCGATACGCTACCCACCTGTCACATTTTTCACCCTTTTCAAAATACATGCACTGTGAATGATATAGATTACTCTATACCCTCTCAGAAAGAATAGCACTCATTTCCTTTTTTGGTCTTTGTAACTCCTTTATTTTTTCAGCATTCGTTTGGTCCAACATCAAGTCTCTCGAAAGATCTCAAATTTTTAGGTCTAATTCAAGTCTAGCGTTCTCGTTCTTTTTCTGTTTCCCACTGGATAAGCTTAGTAATACACCTCGCATGGTGCATTTAAATGCCTCCCAAATCATCATTGAACTCAATTCATCTGAACGGTTCTCGTCCACAAAGTGCTTTGCTTCAAAAACAATTTTTTCAAGAATGTCCAATTCATATAAAATTGATGTGTTCATATTCCAAGTAAAAGACCTACACAAATCAAATTTCATTTTCATATGCATGATCAGTTATTAATATATTTCTGATTCTGCATGATCAATAGTTCTCAGTCATCTTCCCACCAGCGAGCAACATATCCAGTCTAGAGTAAGTTTTGTGGGCAACTAAAAAGAAGCCATATTCTCTCATCCTAGGATGTTGCATTCTCCAATTATCCTTCAAATTATGCTCCTCAACGAGAGCCTGGAGAGATAACTGATGATTATCAACTGTCCTATACAATCTATACCTACTCCTATCCAAAGTGGGGTCCATGACTGTATTGAAATCGCCACCCAGTAGAATGTTTTGAGAATTCAAATCCTGACTTATCTGAGCCACTTGTCTGAAAAACAATCCGTCATCAATGAACGGAGCATAGATATTGCAAATAATCATAATTTCCCCTTGAATTTTCACCAATAAGGCAACTATCCTCCCATCTTTATCTGCACGTTCTTTCAGAACCTTCAAAGGTGATTTCTTACGGATAAGGATTGCAACCCCCTGAAATCTTGAGGTAAACGAAAATCCATAAGCTTACCCAATCACATTTTTTTCCAAGCTTTTAATTTCATCTCTCAATAAGTGAGTCTCGAAGATGCAGTAGTCTCAGAACCAAACAGATTGTACAAAAAACCCACCCTGTTAAAGAAATGTTGGAGCCTAGAAGCGCTTTCAACCTGAGAAAAGAAATAAACATTTAACAAACTTATGTCCTAGGCACCTCTCCCAATCCCTGCAGAACTCAAAACAATATAAAGATAAACTGAATCCCGATAAGTTCTCCTCAAAAACTCCTAGCTGGTTCTGAACTATTGCTAAATCCCCAACACAAGATAATTAGATTCAAATGAGGATGCTCCTACACTGGCCAAATAACGCCCTTCACAACAGACTCCAAATGAATACATGTGGAGGAAGACCTATTCAACACCTGTATATATTTAAGTGTTTCATTGACAATCGCAAATCTAATTGTCAGCACACAGAACAAAGTATACCAACTCAAAAGAAGCCAAAAATGCTGTCTGCCCCATCATCTGAACAAATACTTCAGAGAGGACAGAAGAAAGCAACCCACTGAAAGCACAACCAATGCCATTCCTGCCCTCGGAGTTAGAACAACGCCTCATAATAACAACTAGCCCGATCGTAACAACATCCATTTAGAAGAATCACCAAAATACAGTGAGAATTAAAAGAGTACAGACCGACTTAACCATCACATGTTGAAAGTTGTCATAGTAGCAATTTGGAAGTCCCCAATCTGCTCACACAAACCCAAAGGAAGCTTTTATTTGAGTCAATATCAAGTTCTGGAAATCTACAACCTGTTAGGCAAACCAAAGTGCGACAGAATACAATGCACTATATTTTGAAACAAATGAAACCCAATGTCCACTATCCTGAGATCCCTTATGTTAGAACTTAAAACAGCATAAACCTCAATTGTAATCTGACATTGTTTAGACATTTTATTGTTATGAACACAATAGGAATCCAGGAATACCAAACAAAACAATCACCAAAAAAAAAATGTTTTAGAATGACGAGAGGTAGTTGTGGTGTATGATATAACCTCTAAATCAAATTGCGTATTCATAAAAACAAATAGATTAAGTAATAATACATGTTTCAGGTAAAGTAATTTAATTGCATTAATCACAAATAGCATAAGTTCCACATGATGTGTTGTGGTAATTGTAAACAGACAAATGAAATGTCATAGAGAAATGCCATTTTGACGTCACAAAAGAATGATAAGCTTTCAATGACCAACAAAGGTTGAGGGTCCAAAAATGAGGGTCTGGGAAAAACGTAAGATGTCAAAGCATACCTACCGTAGGGCTACTCTAAACCCACTTGCTGCGAATAAACATATTGTACTGAACAGTGAACAGATATAACAAGACCTCAAAGAAAATGTAAACTTGAGTATCCAAAAAAGTTGAAACAAACCTCCCCATACCTGCGTTACTTGAAATCACCCACCCCACGGTATTATAGGCCCCTTGACCTATCCCAACCCACTAGTTCATCCCTCAGGAGTTCCCCGCATCATCCCAATATTAAAACTAAAAAATAGGTGGCAGGGTCGGGGGAGAAACTGCACCAGAACCTGCTACACCTCGCCAGAGTTCCGAAGTGTGCGGGTCCTGAGTGCAGCACATTGAGGACACATATGAAGGTGGCAACATTAACAAAGATTAACAAAGATTAAGACATATCGGCTGGGAAGGGTGGAGGCTTAGAGCCTGGCCAAATTCCGCCGTCGCAATTGGAAAGGTTTCCTGAACCTCACAACACTGCCCACCATCACACCATGCATTCTTCTCCTGCTCTTGTGCTTTTCTCCCACAGCCTGATCCCTTACCCAATCGGGATATGAATCACAGCGCACGGACCTTCCCCTCATCAATTGAAACAGTGAGATTTCACTCAATATATGTGGGGTGTCCCAATGCTTCATCAGCATTTCACCCACATCCTTTTTCCAATCCAACCCATTTGCCCTGGACAACTGTATAGATTCCTTGATTATACGGTTGGTTCGTTCCACCAGCCCATTAGCTCTCGGGTTGTATAATACTGTGTGGTAATTCACTATGCCATGTTGTTCTAAATATTACTTCATCTCATTGGACACTAACTGAACACCGTTGTCAGATATTATAAACATATGGTATCCTTCGTGAACAAACTGTTTTTCTAAGTAATCAATCACTATGCCGGTTGACACGCACTCTACAAATTCCACCTTGAGCCATATCGAGGCATAGTCCACCACAACTATGGCAAACCTGTTCTCTCTCCCCAGCATTGGCATAGGACCCATAAAGTCAATGACAATCTTCTCCCATGTGTTATGAGGAATTTTCACACTACCAGTTTCCACCGTCAGAGTTTCAAGAGACATGTTAGTTACAGAACATGGAATGCACTGCCCCACTTCAATGTCTACCGTGGCATCCATTCCTGCGCACTAACATCTGGATCTTAGTTTCCTTTTTGTTAAACTTTTTCCCAATTGACCACGGTGTGCGTGCATGGTCAATTCACCCTGTAATAAAAACTGAGGTATCATCCCCTCCCCCGGACTAGTCCCCATTCAGAACTACTCAATTCATCTTTACCTTTATAGTAAGGGGATTTCATCGATTCAAATGATATCTAACCTTGATCCATGTACTCCATAGCCAACCTCACCTCAAGCTCCTCACTCACAACCTCTCAAGATCCTCACTCACAACATCTCCAGATCCTCACTCACTGAGCTATCCAATCCTCTGATATGTCGTCCACTGGTCCTACACCATCAAGAGGGGCCCTGGAAAGGCAATCAGCTACTGGGATACATTTCCCCGGAAGATATCATACTGGGAAATTGTAACTCTGCAGGGCTGCTAACCACCTGGCAATACTAGGAGTTGCCAACCCTGAACCTTTCATGGTGAACAAATGAGCCAAAGGCTTATGATCACTTCTGACCTTGTAAGCTATGCCCCAAATATATGTCTTGAAGTACAGAGAGGCCCTCAAACATGACAGGCTTTCCCGTTCAATTGTAGACTATCTAGATTCTGTGTCAGTTAAAGTTCTGGAAGCAAAAGCCACTGGTATTTCCTTACCCCTCCTATTCTGACTGAATACTGTTCCGATTCCAGATACACATGCATCAACCGCTAGACAGGTTTCAGTAGCAGGATCAAACCAGGAAAAAGTGGGAGCATTAGCTATTCCCCCTTCAAGTCTCTTGAATGCTCCTTCTTCTACCTGCTCCCACCTGAACTCAATCCTGTCTTTTAACAAAACGCATAAAGGCTGTCTTTTTACTGCACGATTCTCCACAAACTTGGAATAGAATTCAATTAGACCCAAAAATGATTTTAACTCGTCTTTGTTGTAAGCGGATTTCACTTTGACAAAGGCATCCACTATTTCAGGACGTGGTACCATTCCCTCCTTTGTAAGACTGTGGCCAAATAAGAACCTTGGTGCACTTTGAATGGGCACTTGGCTAATCTGACAGTCATCCCCGCCTTTGCCAATCTTCGCATCACTTCATACACCCTGGCATCATGTTCACATTCATTTTTAGGGCCAATCGGAATGTCGCCCTGGAAAGCCTGAACACCAGGTACATCCCTGAACAAGTCTTCCATAGCTCCTTGGAATACAGGGGATGCAGATGCCAACCCAAACGGCATCCTTTTGAACTGTTATGCACCCATGCAAAAGGGTATACACCTCATGTAGCAGAATGTTTGCGGTGGGTACAAGGATATACCAACTAATACAATGTTACTGTAAGGCCAGAGCCTGCCGCCAAAAATAAAATGCATGTGTCTTAGCAATCTTCAGACAGGAGTACCTCCCACTGTCACTTGCAGATGGAGCTGGGACAGTCTCACTCAATGTGCCACAGGTAGTACAGTACAACCCCTCTGCCATACTGTATGGCCAAAGCACCAACATTTGAACTGATCCCCTAACCCTTTCTATTAGACTTCCAAAAGTAGATGGAATAAAGGGAGCCTGTAATGTGCAAGACCACCACGGGAGGATGCATCTTGTAGCTTCTAACAGGGAATAAATCCTAAAAAGCTTTTCTCTTGACGTGCTCTAATCCACAAGAAATGACACCTCCCACACGTTGATTAACGGGACGCACTGTCTGCGCCACACTGAAGCGTGCAGGCAAACCGTGACCCTAGCTTGCCGGAACTACCGTTGGTGGCTACCAGAGGAGACATACCGCTTAGGATCCCAGATGAGGGACTGGGGCCAAAACCAGCAGCATGTGTGATGTGGAGCTATAGCTGTAGTGACACCACACCGGCTCTGACTGCAGTCCGGGTGCTAGTTCCAGTCACAGCCGCTCATACACCTCCAAGAGCCACTTACTGGAATCTATCTTGCGCGGTAAAAACATTCGGCATCAGCGTCGCGGTGTCAGCTGTCTGCCTCTGCCTGACACATATCCCGCGGAGCTCCCCCCACACCTTGATACTCCCCCGTCCTTCCTCGTTGCCACAATTGAAGTAATACCAGATGAATGGGTAAGTGATGTCATCTGCTTTATTGGATAAACATATTAGTATAACAGTAGCAAGACCCCAGAGGTGTTAGCGAAGCCAGCATGAAGTGACAGTTGATGACCCTCATGCCACAGTTACGTCATAGCCTCGGGTACGCGAGGTGAGGCAGTGACGTTCGCCTCGCGCACCCGAGGTGCATGCTGAGGATACCATACTCTCTTCCCTAACATTGAACTTACCCGGCCTCTCAGACCTATGCAGCCCGTTTCCCACCAGAGGCCTTGATCTCCCTAGTGCATGCTGGTCCAGGGTCTTTTCCTCTCATCTCTTCTCTGAGAGGGCAGGATGTTTGGGGGTCTATCCCCAAGCAACACAGAGAAGGCTCCAGAGGGGTCTTCAAAAAGGTGATGGGGCGGCGCATCTGGTACTGTACAAAGCCTCTCCTCGCCTCAGTTCTCAGAGTGAGGCCTGGCTGTCTGCTGCGGCTCTTCTGAAAGTCTTTCTGTCTGTAGCTGGAAACACAGAAACAATCCCTGTCTCTGCCAGGACTGCCTTATGGGTCCTCCTACCTTATAGGCTGTCTCCTGGGCAACCAGCCCCTCACAGGTTCTACCTACCTGCCACCTGGAGCAGAAAGACCCACTCTGAAATGTTCTCCTTCAAGGATGTGGCAAGGATTCGACCCTCTGGCAATACCTGATTACAAACCCGAGGAGTAAACTGGTTCTGCACCAACAGCCCCTCACCCTCACTTTAGTTGCATGAACTCTGTGTACAAAGGGGACAGAAAAACTGCTTGGAGCCCAAAATCAAACAACATGTGGGCTACACCTAGCAACGCAAGTGCAGCTTTTACATGTCCACCCCTGTTTCAGGTGTGAAAGTGTAAATGAAGTGACAGAATGGCACTTGCTTTGCGTGTGCATTTCTAATTGGGGCGTGGGATGTGGGCGCATGATGCTTTCCCCTGAACCTGGCCTGCGACAGGGGAGACCAGGCACTGGTGAAAGAGCCACGAGGGCTGGTCAAGTTCAGAATAAGTCCCTTTATTAAACAGTGATGAGTACAGAAATGCAGCATTCACTCCTACAGAATACGCCCTCAGCATACATTGTGTGGACGTGCTTAAAATACATGCGAACATGTATTTGTGGATGCAGTTTTTTTCAATTAACCAGCACAACCTCAAAATGTGGCAAACACAATTGAAAAAAAAACCCTGTGCAGACCTTTTCCCCTGAATGATGCTGGCATCTGTGATTCCTCAGGCAATTTGCTTAACCAACCTCCTCTACCGTTAAAGACTAGTGCATGCTGCCTCCTGACATGCCCGATTGATCATGAGTCTTTGATGAACAGGAGTATTTACAGGACATTCTATGATACATATAATTACTGCGATCATGATAGGTTTCTCTTCTTGCACATTCCTTTTGCTGTGACTATCACCCCTGTGTGCTGGCTTCATACTCCATTGAGCATCTGATTAGGACACTGGTTGTGCTTGAAGACCACTGTGTCCCGCTTTTCATGAGCCTTGCATTGCAGAGACTAACCACCACTTCACATGCGGTCTAAACGCCCACTGGGGGTTGGGGCAGGCTTGGCGGTAGGGGGCAGTGCTGTGCCCGATGCAGCACTCTAGAGGGACTTGGATCTCTGCACTTTGTGCAAGAGAAGCTACTAACCATGACAGCTTTCTTAACGGACACCACTATAGTTGTGGGCCCACCCTGAGAACATCGAGGAACCACTTTGCATTACCCCTGGGTAAATTATTAATATCGTGTGTGACCAATAACTTCCCTACACAAGTTTATGACTAAAAACAACAAGCATTTACACTTGCAATATAGGACATCTTTAGACTTATAAATAAAAAGACATAAAGAATTCCCTCTCTTTAATTAAAATGTATTTATATGTATTCTCTTGTATAGCTCATATATTAGCATTGCTAGTAGTATGGCCAAACAATAAGCAGTCCCCAACATTGGCAATAATGCAGTTGAGCATAGTCATAGCAAGCTATTCCTCTATTCACTTCCAGAAATGTAAAGCTAGCTACAGCCAATCAATAATCTCTACAGCCGCATACAATATGGCACAGTAAAGCTGAAAGATATACTCAAAAGCGTGCCATCAGGATTGGTAATCCAGTAGACAGGTGAGGCTATAACAACCACTCCAAACCCATTAAATGGAAATGACTAAAGACATATAGAAATCCCGGGGCTTCCAGGGGCAGCTACCTAACAACTATCTAAAGACATGGATTGCAAACACAGGAAAAGCAGTTGAAATGCACCTGCTGCTTTCGCCCTTTCATCAACTATTGCATATGTGGGCCCACTTCTCCTTTCTAGGAGAGGTGCAAGGAGAAGCACAGGTTAGTAAATGCACTTTGCCCTGACTGGCTTCACACCACATTTCAGTGCAGCTCTGCACACCCACGAATAGTTAGAAGCTAGCTTAACAGAAATACAACATGGCCAGTCTTGACTGGCAAAGGTCATAGCAAAGAAACCCGTGAAAAATAGAAAGGTAAACAAGGCTTTACTCAGCATCTCAAAATATACAATTAAACAAAAAAATATGCAAAGGGCCAATTTGTAGGTGTTAGGCAGAATCCCATGCAGTTCCCTCAGGGAACTCTACCCAGCATTAGGACCACAGGTGAGAGCAATAAATCCCCTTTGGTATCAGTCTGTACCACAAAGATTTAGTTGGTAGCTGTGGCTAAACAGTCAGACTTATCCCAGGAGGGAGATGAGCAGTATTCAGAGTTTACGCAATAGGTATCACAGTACTATGGGACAAGGAAACACTGACCAAAGCTTTGTATCAAAAAGAGAATATATATTTATTCTATACACATCTAGTTCAACACATGAATCACAGTTGATAAAGAAAGTTAAGGTTAGTCAGGGAAAGTATATACAACTCCCTAGTCAATTGTAGACAAGTTTGCGGTAGAGTGAAAACTGAGCAAAGCGGCAGAGTGAAAACCAACTACAAATGGCACTCTATCAATTTAACGAAAGGGAGGGAAAGCACAAGTTAAACTGAAATATCTTCAAACACTCCCTAGCAACACTTCCCTGAAGTTTTGTGAACAAGTAATGCACAGTGACACTTTAGCAGAAAGATAAGTGAATGAAAACTGAGCAAAATGGCACTCCACAAGTTAAAACAGTAGGAAGGAAGAGTGGTTTAGAAGATTCAGGTGCATCAACACATTTCTCATTGAAAAGCAATCTAGTGAGAGCAGATCTAACAAATCAGCCAGAGTCAATAGGCCTGAGCCAGAGTCAGTGGTACAGGACCAAGAGCTTAGGAGCAAAAATGTTCTTGTAGCTGCAGTCAAGTCTTTTGTAAACGAATATTGAAGAGGTAGATGCGAGGCGAAAGACAATGTTAAGCGAGAGGGCGGCCAACCCAACAAGTAGATAAAAGATTTAAAACACCTTTAGGGCTACCACGGAGAAAGGGCGGCCTGGCGGAACAATGTACCTTAAACCTGAAGAAGTGGCTCCTGCGGTGGCGGTTGTTCCTGGTAGTTCCTGCAGGTCGAGGGGTCTAGCAGAGGAAGAGAGGCTCTCGTCGTGGAGGAAGGTTCGAGACACTGCACTACCCAGGGATGAAACCAGCGCGGTGCTGCCAAACGAAGTTTAAAAGGTACGCTCCTTGAAATCGCGGTTCGGGTTGATAGCTGCCTGGCTATCCGGTCTCCAAGTGCTGGGCACTGTTGATTCAACCAAGGCAGTCCCAGCAATGCGATGGGTGAACTGGTTGGTCCCACCAGCTCAAGGGAAGAAGGCTCATGCGATGAAGATCTCCTCTCGTTGTGTGGAAGAAAAGTGGTGAGACGATCCGGCAGGGCTTCACCGGTGGTGTAGATGCTGAAGATGTCTCTGACTTCTCTCCCCTTCGGTTCCGTAGTTCCAGTGGTGACGTCTTGCTCTTCCAGTACTCAGGACCCTGCTTTTATGCAGAAAGAAACCCATTCATACAGCCTAGCTGTCACTCAAACAGTGGAGTGGTCTTCTTGGTGGGAGACCCTCCAGCCTATCAGGTTAGAGTGCGACCTGAGTTCCTGCGGCAACTCTGTCCAGGGGTTCTACTCCCCCTCCCAAACAACAGACCCACCCCAGACTCAGAGGCGCCGAAAGGAGGGCTTCTTAGCAGAAGCCCGCCAAAAGAGCGAACAATGGATCCCCGACCTGGGTTAGGAGTTTAGAGTAAGACACGAGAAAGAATTTTTATCAAAGTTCTGGCAAATAAATCCTACCGGAGTAAAGTTAATAATAAAATAAACCGGTGGTATGTTAGAGGCTGTCAGTAAAAGTGTTAGCCTCGAACAATGGGAAAATCCCATAGGAAAATATTTGCGGTCGAATATTTATGGTAGTAACCACTGCCACCAGCCAGAAACTTTAGAGAGCGGGACTTTAAGGTACCCCCTTGAAAATGAACCCAAGGGAAAAACTATTAACCCTTCCCAGTACCTCCATAGTAAGATGGGTTGTACTGGTTTAGTTCATAAGATTTGACTAGTAAAGTCAATGGGGACTTTACATGTCGTGGGAGACAGTAGTCAGTCCCAGGGTATGGAGTCTATGTTTGGGGGTCGCTACGACTCCCCCATGTCACTGCACTGAGGGTGCTGTGTAACACATGTGAATAAAGATGGTTCCTATGGGTGAGAGAAAATCCCATAGGCATTAAAAACAAAAATAGCCTCGAAGACACATAGCAAAAATGCCTAAGAGTGGGAAAAAATAGTCTCGCTCTTAGCAGGTAAGAAACAAACCCTTCAAATCCAGCAAAGCTGCTGGGGGACTCTAAAGGTAAGGGAAATTAGCCATAGAATTGGAATTCTCCCTTTCATCAACTATTGCATATGTGGGCCCACTTCTCCTTTCTAGGAGAGGTGCAAGGAGAAGCACAGGTTAGTTAATGCACTTTGCCCTGACTGGCTTCACACCACATTTCAGTGCAGCTCTGCACACCCACGAATAGTTAGAAGCTAGCTTAACAGAAATACAACATGGCCAGTCTTGACTGGCAAAGGTCATAGAAAAGAAACCTGTGAAAAATAGAAAGGTAAACAAGGCTTTACTCAGCCCCTCAAAATATACAATTAAACAAAAAATATGCAAAGGGCCAATTTGTAGGCACAGAAGTAAGTTTACTGTTGTCTGGTAAATATGTATTGGAATCTCTGCTGCTCGTTCTTACCACAGCAAGTCAGGAGTCCTGCCAGCACATGGGCTCAGCTCTGCCGGGCAACTCTCCCACACATGGAATCTGCTCACCAGGAAACCTCAGGGTGAGCTTTGTGTGAGACGTTATTTAGAGCTTGTTTCATAGGAGAAAGTCATGCTTACATAAACTTCATCTGCATCCTAACAACTAATTCTGGCAGTCTCTAATTTAGCATTGGTTTTAGGAAAAAGACTGGAAATTAATGAAATGGTGGTGTCATGGACTGTAATCTTAGCCAGGCTATAAAAAAACCCCACTACAATCATAACTGGAACAGGCAGTTGGTCTTTTTCCCACACCTTAGTGTGGTTTTTAAGAAACACGTGGAACTTGTCTAAATAACAATTAAATGGATCCCTTCGAAAATCAAGAATTATTCAAGGGCTGGGCTTAAGTTTTTTCGCCATATGCAATTAACTTTTTACAATGGCTGAAAAGCCAAATTCCACTGCAGATGTATTCTTTATGATGGAGAAAACACTTAGACTTTTAAAATGCATTCTGCTCAATAGTCAAGGGAATTTACTTCTTGAAATGTAAAGAAATGTTTGAAGAATTCTGTGAAACTGACTTAAAATCAAGAACTTAATGGACCCTTTTGATGTAAGCAATGTAAAGACTGGTTATGTGGCCAGCTTGCAGTGAATGAGTAACAGATGCCCTGAGAAAGGTCCATTGCACTGTGAAACATTGGTCACCATTTTTGTATGTCCTTCTTTGCCTTTGCAATCACAGGTATGAGCAATACATTAAAATCACATTTACAATTCTTTTTTCATTGAAAATTGTCTTTTTTATAGATGTTTAGGACAGTTTCTTCACAGTGCCAGCAACTGGCACTGTGAAGTTATGTTCTGTCTCACTTAAGTTCAGTGGGCACAATAGTTGAAGGTAAACGTATTAAAGCAATGTGGGGAACCCCCACAGCAGAGCCCTGACATCTCCTGAATTAGAGGACCCAGAAAGGTGAAAGGTAGGAATAGAGGTAGTCATTAGAAGTGCTTGGAAAGTCATTATTGTATGTGCTATATGAATATTGCTTGTTGACCCGTTTAGAGTTATCAAATAGGCCAGTTCTCTCATGTGCTCTGGTCTCTGGGGAGGCATTAATGTTGGCATCACACATATTGAGAAGAGGCACAGAGTAGAACATAGAAACTGTAGTATAGCCTAGGTCATACATTAGGTGGTCCTTTGTGGGCCTTCCCACTCTCCTATCCCTCTTCATATTTTCCGGTCCTATCCCTGCTGGTATTTTACTTCATAAGAACCCCAGAGAACAGGTGTTTGGCCTCAACACACAGCCCGAAGAAATCCAAACTTTGGAAGAACACCCTGACCTCAAAGCCCATGAACACGAGAATAAGAGGTTTGTAAAAGGAAGATGGGGTTAGTGGCTTCTCCCCAGGAAAAATGTCCTGCGTTAAGCTAACACCTCAACTGCCTTTAAAACACTGTGCCCTGTTATGGATGACTATTTCCCAGTAGGAAGATGATGGTATCTCTTTAGATGGTTAGTGGGATTCCCATTCCCACCCTTTGCTACCATATTCCCTGCTAGACCTGGAGAGAGGAAGACAAGGGAAGACCCAAATATGAGTCTTTTTCTGGCCAGCAGGGGGCATCCACTCCCTTCAAGAAGGTGGGCAAAGCCCTGATGAGTGACTTTCCACCAACATTGGGGTACCTCCCTCAGGTGTGTGGTGATAGCCCCCTTGAACTGGTTCCATGTAATAATGTTGCCACAAAAATATCTCCATGCAAAAATATCGCCGAAAAATTGTCGTTTTTTGTGGCGACATTATTGCATGGAACCAATTCAAGGGGGCTATCAGCACACTTTTTTTTTTGTGCCCCTGTCGCCATATATATGGTCACCCAAATAATATCGCCATGACATTTTCCCGGCGATATTATTTACGGCGACCATATATGTGGCGATATTACCTGATACCGTTGAACTAGCAACTCGAGTCTAGGTATTGGAAATCCTAGACCTGTTTGCTGCAGGGGGAAAACCCCTTTGTTGGAGTAGAGTGGAACTGGGGAAAGTAGACCGAATGTAGACCACTCTTGGTCTAGCCCCATGAGTCTTGATTCTCCAGCTGCCCAACCTCAAGACCCACTTCAGGAGCTAGTACTGAATCCACACAGTACTATGCCATCTATGAGACCACACGGCACATGCTAAAGGGGCACAGAGCCATGCCCTTGCTATACTGAATCAGGTATTGTAAGAATGCTTTTGGGAATGTGTGTATGGCATGGTGTGGCTTCTGGGCTGTACTGGGACATGGCTTGAGTTACTGTTATATGGCCCTGACAGACATGGAATATACAGATGCTGGATTCAAGCAAAATGGGTGGTCGCTGTTACGCCTACATAAAGTATAGGGTCCTGCTGTGATCCGTCAGCACAACCTCATGCTTTGCTGATTTTGTATTTGCTTGCAGTGGATGGGTTGATATTTCATTAGGAATTCACTCTACGGATGCTGCACTAGGATTTCTGTCTGTGACCTTATTTACTGCCCGCTCTCATGCCACCATTCATCAAAATACATGGTGCCTCATTTGCTGAATTGTTAGCGGGTGTGTTGGCACCAGCGCTCCTCACCTACGACCCCCTGACTGCTTTGGGATGTTAATGTGTGGGGTGAGGATATCGAAAAACAGGGAGCTTGAAAACCTTGACTTGTATCACATGTCTCCAGGCCTGCTTAGGCAGACATGTATGACTACCTTTCCCACAATGCATCTTCAGCGCTCTCCTTCTCCTACAGTCATTCTTAGACACTCTTCTAGTTTGACTACAATTACCAGAATTTACATTAAGTAGATGTAGAGTGAACTTGCAGCCTTACTGCCATCAAAGGACCAGAATGGGGGGTTCATGCCTTGCACTGGGCACGAGTACATTGGATTTTGACATCATTTCACCACCATTTGCACGTGCACTTTATAATGATTCCAGGATGAGCACCTTGAGGGCGCCCGAGTTCACAGAAAGCTGGAGTGGCCATAACTCCGCCCCCTGCCCGGTCTGCAGGACTAGTGGTGAGGCAGTAATGCATTCGATGCTTTTTTGTGATGCCCTAAAATGTTGTGTGTAAAATATGTGTTAACATTACTTAAAGCTGCTCACATTCACTGCACTGAGGAAGCCATGGCTTATTGCAAATCTACCAGCAATTTCAATGTTGTTCATTCTGTAGCCAAATATATACACAGTGCTTGGATTAGGAGGAGCACCTGCCTGCTAATGTGGGCGCCGTCCCTATGCTCTAAGCAAATAAGTGCGGTCCATATGAAGTGCATGCTTTGATGTTGTAAATGAGCACAATGGCACTTTTGATATCTTCTAGGAGTGGTCTGAAGGTGGCCAATACGTAATGGTGTCCAGTGCAAGTTATTAGCACTTTTATTTTGGAGCGGAGTAAAGAGGGTGGGACCTGGGTGGATGATCGTGCACAGGGTGTTTTAGTGAATGCAGATATTGTCATCGTGCAATCATGTGTGTAGATCGATTCATTGACAGTTTGTGAAAGAATGACTTCAAGCCTATGGAGAAGTGATGGCTAATCGTGGTATCTTATACATTCCTATGTCATTTCTTGATGTTTTTATTTGTGCTGAAGACTTAAGTGGAATAAAGGCGAATGAAACGAATCGCCAGAATTCTGTATCTGATCTTTGCTTCTCTCGCAGTCTTTTTGGGGTGCATAGGTTATTGATATGGTACCTCATTGGACGGCTGCGTCATGTGACTTGGATGAGACCCAGGGGAGTTGATATGTGGCTGTGCCTTGCTGCCATCTTTGTGGTCTCCCATGAGCCTTCTTAGGGAGAATTCTCAATATGTGCTAATGTCCCACACCTTTTGAGACCCCCAGCAACTTTACTGGATTTCTAGGATTTTATTTTTTTTTTTTTTACCTGAGAAGAGTGTGAGCCTTTGTTCCCACTCTTCCATGTATTTTGTGTCAGGTTTACTTTTGTGTTCTTTCGTTATGGAGCTTTAAAACATCTCCAGTGGCATAATCTTTTTCTGTGGGTCACAGAGCACCTTCAGTGCTGTGACACAGGGGTGTCTTTCAGACTCTCCAAGGTTTAAATACCTTCTCTGGGACTGACTACTGTCTCCCAGAGCACGGAAAGTTAAATTGACTTTACTAGTCTTTTTAAATTTACTGACCCAGCACACACTATCTTCCCATAGAGTGCTGGAGGGGTTGCCTAGCTTCCCCTGAGTCAAAACACTCATTTAACAGTAAAATGTCATCTTTTCCTATTTTAAATGGCTGGTGGCAGTGGTTTATGATATGATATGATATGATATGGCATTTGTAACGCGCCTATACACAAGTGTTTCAAGGTGCGGTGTGGCAGGGACGGGGGACAAAGGGAAGACAAACAGCGATCTTACTAGGCCAGGTGTCATTCAGATCACGCAAGTGCATGGGCAGAGGGGAAGGGAAAGTGCAAGGGCAAAGGGAGAGGGGAAAGTGCAGTACAGGGGTAGTAGAACAACAAGATACATTATAAAGGCCAGCTGGTGGCAAGTGCAAGGTAAGTGCAGACAACTTTAGATCAACTACCATGATTTCTTACAACCGCTAACAACGGTACCTAAAAATCGGATCAGCCATGGTTTTCAATATGGTGCCCAAGACCTATCTGTAAAAACAGACTATGGTCATCTTTTTTCCCCATTTATTTTAGGAAAAGTCCTTCTTGTGTTTTTCTCTGCGCGCCAAACCAGGTTTGGTCCCTTTGTTCATTGGCCTTTGGCGGGCTTCAGTGCTGAAGCCCTCCTCTGGTGCCTGAGTGGCTGGGGTGGACAGGATGTGAGGGAGGTGCTCGAAACTCCCTGTGCTTAGTCTGCTAGGAGACCTCAATGCACTCTGGTGTGATTGGCTGGCTAACTGTCTGGCAAGGACAGCCACCCTGCTGTGTGAGTGACAACCAGACTGGAATGAATGGGGGAAAACTGTTTAAAAGCAGGTCTCTGAGACTTGGAAAGCAGAGTCGACCACAAAAATAAAAGCACCGAAGATGAGCTGAAGGAAGAGGACAGCTGGAACTCCTGGACGACCGGTGAAGCCCTGCTGCAGGTCCGAATTGCCTCAAACTCTGATGACAGAGAAGCCCTTCAAGGTTAACTTCTTCCCTTGAGTTTGGGGGAACAACCAACTCGCAAGCCACCTGGACACTGTCCTATTCTGGTCGAATTTTCATCAGAGTGCTGATGAAAACCGGATAGCCAGAGGAAACCAGCTGTGGACTTTAAGGCACTCACATCTTAAACTGATGTCTTGCTACAGCTTTTGGCCTCATCCCTGGGCAGTGCAGGAACCTCCCGACGTCCTCTTTCTTGTCCCCACAACTGAAGCCCAGGAACAGCGAGATCTTCTCGAACTGCCAGGAACAACTGCCTCAGCTACAGCTTTCTTCATTGACAAGGTACTGTGCAAACGCGAACGGAAATCTTTTCGGCCATCGAGAAAATGCGTGAAACTTTCCTCACCTACGAAGGCTTGTCCTTCCCTAAACATTCGTCAAACATTTTGCCTAGCCAAATCCTTTAAAAATCTGTGGCATAGACTTAACCGTTATATACCAGAACTGTGCTATCCTATACGCAAGACTCTGAACCATTGACTTGGGCCAAGGCCTGTTGAGAAGAATTGCTGGTTGTATTTAACTGAAACCCTTTGCCCTGCCTATGAATGTATTTGGGCTGTCTATTCTTATAACCTTGTCTTTTCCCTCCTTTATTAAGTATCTGAAGTGCCATTTTGCTCCCACTTCATTTTGGAGCTAAACCAGTTCAATTACTTACCGGTTGGATTTTTGTGGTGTATTAGTGTGTGATATTGAGCTGCTTATGCTAGAGTAATGTTTTCTAACTGACTGAGTAAATAAATGTATATGCTTTTACCAAGAAACCTTGAGTAAGTGTTTACTTGAATCACTGTATTGGTGGGTCCTTTGTGTAACTTGTTCTACTGCTCACTTAGACTCTTGAGAAAAGTCTGGCTGCTCAGCCATAACTACCACTTTACTGTGTAGTACAGTCTTGTACCAAAGGTGAAATTGTGTTTACACTTGTAGTCTTAATTGCCTGTAGTGTTCCCAAAGGGTACTGCAGGCGATTCTGCCTAACAAGCCTCCTGCTGTCAGGGTCTGGGCTGCTCCTCATAACGGGCCTGGCCCCACGGAGCACCCACTATCCATGTCCCTAATGCATCCCAATAGATGCTGGGCCCACAGTACACAGAGGTGGTGATGCAGCCTGATTTGAATGCCTGCATCACATGACCAAGCATCGCCCCTGAATGTTTGTGTTCTACAGAGTGGAACTAGTGTAAGGATAACACCTGTTGGCCTAGCTCGCACTTCTGACCCCTAATCAACATGTCTTCTATCTCTTGGCTGGTTCTGGATTCCCCCATTCTCTCCTACCACCACCTGGTCTGGTTTGGGTTCCCACTCCCCCTGTCCTCCTTTCCTCCCATGGCCTGGATTTGTGTTCTTACTTCACACATCCTCACATGATGTTTTCCAGTGCTTTCATACTTTAGTCCAATATCCAGGAAGGTTTACCTCCACCTCACTCCCATAACCACACTTAACATGATTAAGCCCTCAGCAATGTTTTTCCTATGCCGTGCTTTGTCAAATTTATTTTTGTCCAAAAATACAAACTACATTGTCTATATTTTCCAACATTTAGCATCAGGTGCATCTTGTGTACCCGTACCTCCAGGAGTCCTCGGCCACTTGGCCCAGTCTTCCTGCATCCTCTGGCTTCTTCTCGGGTTTGCTCATAGACTTCCATTGCCGGTGGCTTCTCGGGACACATGGATCATCTTTCCAGCTCTCACAGGACCTCTCATGCATGTCGTGGTGGCGGCACCAGTGCGCGTTGCTCCTCCTGGAATCTGAGCCATCTTCCTGCTTTGACCTCCAGGAAAAACAGGTCAACGTCCCTTTTCCGCCTTCAGATATGTCCCATTGGGAATTCCTGCTGGCATAGGACATGATGATTCTGGAAGCATCGCACCAATTTGACTCCTAACTCCACAGAGCTGGCCATCCACAGTCACTGGAGGGCACTCGGTGGGGTCAAATTAGGCAATGGAGTTGGTGCATTCAGTCAGTCGTCTCACTGTTGCAAAGGCATCTTGGCATGAGTTTGAATGTACATGATTATGGCCTAGAAAGGTCAAGTGATGAAGGAGACCAATGGATGCAAAATCCAGAATCTTTTGAGCAATATTAAAGTTAATTCCCAAGAACAACCCCAATTGCGACCGATTGGTTTGCAGATGTTGACTTTCAGACCCACATTTTATCGGGATTACGTTGAATGCTATCATTGAAAGAATGGATTGCATTTTTTGAATACTTGCCTGTTTTTGTATCTTATTTATGCAAACTAATGTCTTCTCTTTTTATCTTTGATATTGACATCGGGAATTCAGACACCAAGTATTCTCTTCAGCCGGGGGTCTTTAATTCGCTGCATAATTCAGGGGCCAGGGAGAGCAATGTAAGATGTAGATGAGGGAGATTTGGAAGATGTGGACTGACTGCCACAGGGTGCCACTAGTTATGTCCTGCTCACTGGCTGTCATCTCCCGTCTTGGAACATTGCTGGAATTACAGAAAAACCTCTGTTAGGGAGAATTCTCAGTTTATGCTGAATTTCCTAACCTAGTGAGTCCCCCAGCAGCTTTGCTGGATTTCTGGAGTTTGTTTTTTCCATCCTGCCAAGAGTGAGACTCTTTTCTCCCACTCTTGGACATGAATGTGTGTAATTCCTTTTAATGTCAATGTGTTCGATGGGCTATGGGTTTTTTTACTCCATAGGGTCTCATATGTTTTTCTATGTGTGTTACACCACACCCTCCGTGCCGTAACACTGGGGTGTCCTAGAGGATCCCCACCATAGACTCCATACCCTGGGACTGACTACTGTCTCCCAGGGCATGTAAAGTCACCATTGGCTTTACTAGACCTAAATTTACTAACAGAACTAGTACAAACCATCCTATTGTGGACGTACTAGTAGGGGTAATTGGATTACTCCTGGGTCTGTTATTCGAGGGGGCACTGTCCCGTCCCCACTCGTCGAGTTTTGGCTGGTGGCAGTGGAAACTAATTGTTATATTCGACCCCGAATATAACCCTATGGGATTTCTCCCATTGTTGGAGGTTAATACTTTTTCTCGTTAATCTCTAACATACCACCGGTTTATTTATCTTAAATAAATCTATCGGTTGGTATTTTCTGCCAGAACTCGTTTTTTAAAATGGCATCTGTGTTCGTCTCTGTGACTCCTAAACCAAAGGTTGAGTCCTTTGTTCCACTTTTGGCGGGCTTCTGCACAGAGGCCCTCCAAAGTGGTGCCATTCTGTCTGGGTACCACAGGGGGTGTGGGAGGGGGTTTAGGCACCCTGGACTGAGTTGCTGTGCCAACTCAAGTCGCACTCTGGTGTGATTGGCCCAAGTGGTGAGCCACCCCGCTCACCACTTAGCGTGTTTTGATTGACAGCTAGGCTGAATGAATGGGGGTTTTCTGCATAAAAGCAGGGCCTTTGGGACTGGATCTTCAGAAGTCGCCACAGGACCTAAGAATCCGACGAGGGTAAAGCTAATCCGACCTGCAACGACGAAACCTCCAGTGGAGCCCTGCTGAACCGACTCACCACTTCCCAACGACAGAGGAGATCTCCCGGCTGGAGAGTCTTCTTCCCCTGACTGGTGGGAACAACCAGTCCCCTTTGCTTTTTCTTCGTTCCAGGACGTAGTGGTCGAATTGCCCGTGCTGAGCACGCCGGCAACCAGATAGCAACTACCCACTGTACCGCAACCAAAAGGTGCTGCCTTGTGACTGAGCACTCCGCGGCTGGTCTCTTCCCTGGTGGTGCAACGATCTTCAACTTTCCTTCGACGACGAGATCATCTCTTCTCTTGGCAAAGCCCCGACTTGCATCCACCACCAGGAACAACTGCCCCCGCCGGAGCTGTCTCTCCACATACAAGGTACCGTGTCCGCCTGGCTTCCCTTGTGTCGGTCGGTTAGCGTGGGGTGTCTTAATCCTCGCCTCTCCATTGGGTCGCCTCCAAGCCTTCTTAACTTTCTGTTCTGAACTGGTCCAATCTTTCTGTAACAATTTGCGCCAAAGACTCGAAGTGCATTTCCACTGTGATACTTTTTGGGACATATCGCCTTGCCTCTCTCCGAGTGGGCCTGGCCTCTGAACTTTGCGATCTACAGTGAACCCTGCCTTACTTGCCTTGCATTTGTCCGTAAAGTATTGGTACCAAGTTGATTTCATAACCTGCCTTATTTTTCTCTCCCGACCTAACGAATACTAGAGTGCCATCTAGGTTAAAGCATCCACCTCTGTCTGCAAATAAGTGGTGCCGTTGAACCTAGACTTGTCGAACTATTGTTAGGGGGATTGATTTACTTATAGTAATTGTAATTGAAGTTGTTTACCGTATTAGTGCCAGTGTGTTTTCCATAGATGTGTTTTTATAAATAAATAACTATATATTTTTACACCGAAGCTTTGTTCCGTGTTTGCTTGTTCTAATGTGTAGATTGCCCTATTTTGTATACTCCACATACTGCCTAACTCTTCTTGAGGGAAGTCTGACTGCCCAGCCACAGCTACCAAGTGCATCTGTGTGGTACAGACTGCTACCAAGTGCGTTTACTGCCAAACACCTGTAGTCCTAAACCTTTTGCAGTGGTCCCAGAGGGAACTGCACAGGTTTCCGCCTAACAGTCTCTCCCAGACCTTGGATTTATCAGGATTCACAAAAGGTCTCTCCAAGACTTTGGTTGACCAGGATTCACATTGGTGGCAACAGGTATGTCTCCCCCTTGATTCAGGGACTTTTTTAGACAGCTGATATTATTTTCTGTATTGAGTTTTAAGGTCTCCCAGGGCCTACAGTCTACCTTCTGTTTTTTTTGCTTGAGAGCCCTCATCCCAGTTCATCCTTTCATTCAGTTTCCCCTTGTGTTAGTATGATATGATATATGATAAGTTATTCATAACACGCCTGAATACAAGTATTTCTAGGCGTGACATGACAAGGTAAGGGAGGACAAGACAAACGATCTTACTAGGCCTTGTGTCATTCAGATTGTGCAGGTGCGACAGCGCAAAGTGCAGGAGGAAGGGAAGAGGGACGTGCCAGAGAGAGGGAGGGGGTAAGTGCAATAAGGGCAGAATAGCTCTGAGTAAGTGCATCCAGGGCAGCATGGCTCAGGGCAAGTGCAAGGAGGTAGGGGACTGTAGAGGTTACAGTTACAGACCCCTAAATGGCTGGCAGGCCCAGAGGCAGTACAGGGAAGACTGATCATGGAGGAGCCACGTACCCAGTGAGACTTTGAGGGTAGCCAAGCAAACAGTCAGCACAGCTTACAGGTAGGTCAACATGGGAGGGAGAGAGAGAGTAAAGGAAGGTTTTGAGCTGCTTTCGGAAACCTCTGGTGGTCTGGCTCAAGTTTGAAAGGGGTAGAGTAGTACCTATTTCCAGAACAGGTGATGTGAGGTTCTCAACCATGCACTACCTCGTTCCAGGTGGTGGTATTCCAGTGAATCCAGGGATCCACTGTAATCTCACTGGCTTCCCTTCAGTCTTCCACTTTTCCCCGCTTTATCTCAACTAATCATCACTAATGTACAGTCCTTCAGGCCTGTTAGCCTCTGTTTCCGCCAGTAGGGATTGTCTTGGGAGGGTTGCCCAGAGCAAGGCCAGTGGCTAAGATTAATCCATAACCTTCCACCTACCACAATTTATGGTTATAGTCTGTCTCCCTAGGTCAGATAGGATATGTCCAGACATGGGTCCCTTGCTTGCTGCCAGGACTGCACAGGAACCAAAGAATGGGACTGGCAGTCCCGCCATAACAGCTGTGCAAGCCTGCAATAGGTTGAAGACCAAATAGAGACCCAAAGGGGCGGGACTTCCAGGATGGTTCAGCATGTGGTGGCTGAGAAGGTACTAGTGCAATGACATGTTGAGAAGTCGATCCTAAATGCAGTAGAGGCTGGAGGATGAGGGCAGCATTGTGGCACTGGTAAGGAGGACTGGCAGCAGGAACCACAATTGTAACTGCAGAGGAAGATACGAACAACACCACAAGGTTTCCTGCCCTGGTTCCTCAACAATAAGTATGCTGAAAGTGGGCTAGCTCCCGCTATGTGGCAGCTTGCCTGGATACTGGTGGTCTGATGAGGAAGGAGACCAACCCTGCATCCTGGAGTTAGCTGGCAGAAGCTGATGCTGAAAGGGGAGCTTGCCAGGAAGTGTGAAAAGAGAGTGAACTAATGCAGTCAGAACAAGAGTGACAGGAAACCCAGCAAGTGGGTGCAGGAAGATGGAGTAGTGCTAAAAAAATGAATTGAGGAATAACCAGACTGAGAGGCAGCCGGGCAGAAGGGCTTGCTGCAGGGAAGAAGGGCAGCAGGAGAGGAGCGGGCATGAGAGGGTGGCACTTGACCAGGTACAGGATCAGCACATGCCAGAAGGGGGAGATGGAACCAGCAGAGTAGAGTAGATGGCGGCCAAGAGGATGGGTCGTGGGGACAAACCTTAGCTAGGATGCCAATCTGCAAGGACTGGAGGAGCAGACAACAAGCCCTTGAGTAGGAATGTGAGGGAACCGGGCTTACATGGATGCTGGGAATAACCTAACCAGAACCGCAGTGTTGTGCAACCCCTCGCCCGAGGGCCTGTGAAGGGAATGCTGGAGCCTCGCAGGCCCTCCAGACAATTTTAGACCACAGGGATTTCTAATCGCAGAAGATGTTGTGTTCCCTTTTACACTGATGGATGTTTAGAAGATGATTAGTTCTCTGTTCAGCTAGCAGATGTGTTGTTATTATTTTGGTGAGAAGATATTACATTTCCTGTCTTGCTAGTCAATATTTTCTTCATGTTTTGCTGCATGGTATATTGTTCCTTTTCTCTTAACATATTGAGCCTCATTGCGACCCTGGCGGTACGGGGTAAACAGCGCCGTAAATGGTGCCGGCGCCGCTTACCCCGTACCGCCTCATTACGAGGTCCCCTCGCGGGACCCAGGAAGCAACGCCTGGTCAAACCGGGCATGCTTACCGGGTTCCGCGCGGGGAAGAGGGAGCAAACAACGGGCCAACTTGTAATGGCCCATTGTTTGCTCCCTCTCCCATTCAGCCCTATGGGGGCTGAAATTGGAATGGGGAAGGACCGGGTCCGGGTCCTTGGAGGGAGGAATTACCGGGCCTTCCGAACTCGGAATGGCCCGGTTATTCCTCATTCTGAGGACCCGGACGCGATTTCTGCGGCAGCCATGCCGCCAATAGCGGCATGGCTACCGCCGAACTTGTAATGAGGGCCATTGTTTCCTTTCTCTATTACATGATGTTTTGCTCTCTTTTATGCTACCAATGAGTCATTCTTGTTTTGGTGTGAAGATCCTAAATTTCCTTCTCTACTAGTGAGGAATTAAATATTTATTTTTGCCATACAGTGATATGTTCTTATTTTTGCTGGAGGATGTTTTGTTTCCTTTCTTTGCTAGATGATTTGTGCTCTCTTTCCTGCTAGCAGATGTGTTGTTCCCATTTTGGTTACATCATAGGTTTGATTTTTCTGCTAAAGATTACTTTATTTTTTTGATAGATGATGTTTATTCTTATTTTTTCGCAGAGCCTGTTTTGTTTCAAGTATATCCTAAAAGATATGTTGTTTGCTTTCCTGCGACTGAATGTGTTGTTCCTGTTTTGGTTAGAAGATCTTAAGTGTGATTTTCTGCTATGGAAGATATTGTAATTATTTGCTAGATGTTGTTTTACTCTCATTTTTGTCAGAGGTGGTTTTGTTTCCTTTGTTTCCTAAAGGATGTTTTGTTTGCTTTTCTGCCAGGGAATGTGTGGTTCTCATTTTGATTAGAAGTTCTGATGTTTTTATTTTTGCTACTTACTATGCTAGATGGTGTTTTATTTAAATTTTTGTCAGAGGTGGTTTTGTTTCCTTTATTTCCTAAAGGATGTCTTGTTTGCTTTTTCCCCAGTGGATGTGTGATTCTCATTTTGTTTAGAAGTTCTGAACTTTTCATTTTTGCTACTTATTATTTGGATACTTTTTTGCTATATGGTGTTTTATTCTCATTTTTATTATCGGGGTTTGTTTTGTTTCCTTTCTTCCCTAAATATGTTTTGTTTGCTTTTCTCTCAGTGGGTGTGTGGTTCTCATTTTGGTTAGAAGTTCTGATGTTTTCATTGTTATACTTATTATTTTATCATATTTTGCTAGATGGTATTTTATTTTCATTGTTGTCAGCGGCTATTTCGTTTCCTTTATCTCCTAAAGGATGTCTTTTTTTGCTTTTCCCTCAGTGGATGTGTGATTCTCATTTTATTTAGAAGTTCGGAAGTTTTCATTTTTGCTATTTACTATTTGGATACTTTTTTGCTAGATGGTGTTTTGCTCCCCATTTTTTTTAAAGAATGTTTTGTTTCCTTTTCCACTCTTGAGTGTTTAGCTTTGTAGCTTTGCCTGGGGACATTTGTCTCATTTGTTTGTGAGAGGTTGTTTCCTACATTTTGCTGTAATCTTCAAGCTGTTCAGTATTATTGATACTTTTGACCTCAATGATACCTTTGACCTCTTCTACAGTTCATTAATGCGCCCAAAATTGGTTAAAGCACATCAGTGGTTATTGTGAAATATTTGTTTCTGCTCACAAAAAAGCCACATGACTTTAACCAATGACTTTAACCAATGGCATGATTCAGAGCCTTGGCTTGGAATTCCTTAAACTGAAAAATAAGTGTCTGGAGTAAGAAGCATCATCATTGGCTTGTGCTCAGGCTCCACCAGTGCCCTGAACCTGCAGGGAATTATTTGGTTAACTCCCTGCAAGGTGTTTGTGAGTAAGCAGAGAGTTGTTGGGAAGGCTCTGTGTGTGGAGCACGTGACAGAATAGCTATCCTCCATGTCAATTACTTGTCATTACCTTGTAATAGTTTTTAGAGACGTTTGTAACTGACAGCAGTGACTCACTTTTCAGCAATTTCGTCGATTTCTTTCATATTAGGACTCTCCTCACCTGCGTTCCCCTGGATTGCGTCATTTGTACTCTACACCCGGGATGTGCCAGACCCACATGACTCTATTCTCTCCTTGCAAACTATAATGAGGCTTTAATTTGAGCTTCATTACTGAAATTAAATTGTTCAGGAGTAACTGCCCATTGACTTTCAACTTCTATAAATACTCATACGGTGCGTGAAAGAGGACACAGCAGCGCAACTTTTCTGGGTTCACGCAGTCCAGGGACTGGATCCTTGAATTTGAGCATTGGTTTGCTGTGAGAACCGCGGGCGATCATGGAACGAGGACACAGGATGCGCGGGATGGCGCGGAGGATCAGCCTCATCGGTGTGGTTTTGTGGATCTGCTTGGCAGGTAAGCCCTTTTAAGCTTCACTAGCGCACGGCTGCCCACTTGAGTGGGCGATTACTTCGGCAAAGAGTGCCCTTAGGCACCCCCACATCTTCTGCTTGAGGTTTGATTCAGAGTTTGGTTATATAGCTCCATGGTGTGAGGGAATGATGAATGCTGTGTATGTGAGAATTTATCCAACAAAAAGTAGAAGTTTCTGTATCTAGGGTCTGACCTGTCCCACTACATGATCCAGCAATCCCAGCGTGCACAGAAAAATGTAACACATGAGTAACTTCTCCATCGCCATGCTCAGCATCTGACAATGCATGGACCCCTCTAAAACTACGCCCCCTCACCCCCACTAATAATGCCATGACTCGAAAAACAAGCACAGCCCCCTCAGGCCTATTACTTCTAAGTCCTACTTCCGTGAGTGTTTCGTGCTGTTGCTGCGTCCCTGTGTCTCCTGCTCGCTCTCACCCGCCTCTGTTGTCTCTGCTCGGGGGCAGCGGGTCCGGTGGGCCCAGGCAACCTGACCTGAGCTTGGAGCTCAGAAGAGAGCATGCAGGGAGGAGCGCTGGCACAAGCAGGGGGAACACCAGGTACGAGTAAGGCAAGCCCAAATTGTGGTATTTAGTCGACTGTACACTACATTTGGACCAAACTTTTTGTAAGCATAGGGGAGTCACCTGGCGTATTTAGAGCTAAGGCATCTGCATCTAGTGGCCATACTTCTTTTTTTTTTGTATTTTTTTTTTAATTTATTATTTACATCGCTTACTTTGAAGCTCGACTGTGACTGTGGGGCTAGGCCCTTTGAGCAGTCGAGTGAACTATAAACATTACTGGTAAATGTGAAATTTTAGCTGCTGAGCTACAGCCAAATTGCTATTTGTGGTGCTTGACCGCGGGGATATCCACCTTTGAACGCGGTTGCACCCCTTGAGGCAAAGTCTGCTATTGAGTAGCCCATAACCATCAGCCTTAAGTCTGGGACTCCGCAGATACCTCCCTCACGGATAGGGTAAGGAGGGACTACCGCATTGGTAAAAATAATCTCAAAGGCACCTTCTGAAACAACCAATTGACTGCGCCTGTTTAACTGCGCGTTTATATGCCGTTCTACAGGCAAGGACCCCAATCGAATTATAATCTCCGGAAACGTAATAATAACTTCCCAGACACCGGAAGAAACAGTACAATGGCCAAAGCGGAACTAAAAAGAAAAGAACCTCTAACGAAAGGGGCCATCACAGACTTCGTTCCTCCGAATGTCCTCTCCGAAGAAAACTCCACTGCTATGGAAGAAGAGGATCCAGTGAATAACCCCACGGTGGCACCACATGAAATCACTAACTACAATGACATAGACAATAACTCACTTGTAGATCTCTGCCTGTCAATGCAGCGGGCCATGACTTCAGCACACCCACGACAGTCAGGCAACAACACACGGAACCCTCCACCAAGTGCCCCATTACCTCATAGGGATCAAGCCGAAAGACTATCCATATCTCCTAATTTAGCCCCGTTTCAGGAGCCTTCTGCCCTCGGAACCAATAGCAAATCCAGTCGAGTCTCCACTTCAAACACACCGGTCCTGGCTGACTTGCAATCCTCAGTGGCTTCCTTGCAGTTTGCCCTTAAAATTCTCCTGAAACTGTGTGGGCGTATTCTGGAGACTACTCTCACTTCTGCAGCAAAAGAAGGAGCCAAAGACACCCCTGGGGTAGACGAAAACCTGATCCCAAGGCTCACGGATAGTGACCCTGCACAGCCGCCTGCAGATCCAATACCTGTATCTGAACCTTCAGATGAGTCAGAAGTACACTTCTCAGGCAAACAAAGAAGATTGGCTAGAAGAGCAGCCATGAAGAAAAAGCCGTGCACGATAGCTTCTCCTTTACTTGCAACTGCTCCGGCAGGGAAACTGTCAAAAAAGGCCAAAAAAAGAGCAACTAGGGCATCGAAACTAAACGCTGGCTTATTCCCGACACAATGAATGAGTCGATCTGTATGGAAGAAAATATACTTGACCTCGAATCATCCCATTTGAACAATGACCAGGAGAAGATCTCTTCTACTCCTAATAAAAGCCCGAGTAGGGCCCCATCGGCAATAAACATCCCTAATCCGCCTACCATCAATGAGACCCCATTATCTGAACATTATAACAACCGCATATGTATTATTAAAAATATGTACCAGCAACATGAGCGAAACTGGCTTACAAGATCGGCTCTTATGACCAGGCTTCGCTCAGTGACTCAACTTCGTGTTCTCAGCTCTACAGACTTTGAATATGTGGCGCCTCTCCATGTCACCAACCCTAATGTCTCTGCGGTTCATTGTAAATTTTTGGCGACAGCTCAACTGATGCAGAGTTTCAAACAAAATTTGTTGGTTGTAGACATTGAGTTCGATGCCCATCCTGAAATGGAAGATCCCAGCTGCCCCCGTAAGGCGGTCTCTTCGCCGGAAAAATCTCTGCTGGTAAAATATCTCTCGCCTTCAAGTCTACCCAAGGCGGATAAAATTGAGATTGATGATGTACAGAAAGTCTTAAGTTGGCTGGCTGAATCCCTCCCTCTAATTATAAACAAACAATGAGATCTCACCATTGCCTCGTGGAATTGTAGAGGTTTTAACCACTTACTAACTTCTCAAGGATCAGTAGATATCTTAACAGACCATTTGAGCATTTGTCTACAGGAAACATGGTTGGTCTCCCCGGTGATCCTCAATGGATACACATTGTACCAGTCTTTTGCTAAGAAGGGACCCAGGGATAGACCATTTGGAGGGTTGATTGTGGGTGTCAGACTCTCTGTTCAATCTCGCCGAATTACCACAAGTCAACCTGACAACATCTTAGCAGTTGAAATTATGGTCCCCCAAGAAGATGTCACTGAAAGAATCCTACTCATAACCTCTTACAATCCACCAGGCGCTGTATGTAGAGAAGAAATACAAGCGGCGGTCCATGAGCCACTTAGCGAATGGACCATGATACTGGGGAACAACTCAGTCATATTCACAGGTGACTTTAACTGCCATATAAAGGGCTCGAAAGGCACTACCCTCAATCCTCTACTATACCCTAAGGGACGTATGCTACACAACATAGAGGATCCTGAAGGCCTAAACTGGCTACACTTCTTTTCAGACTTGGATTTGGAACTTATTAATGGGAGAACACGTAGCGACTATCCCGGTAAACATACTTGGTGTAATGCCTCTGTAACCAGTACTTTAGACTACATATTTGTTAGTCCAAATATAGCCACCAGAATTAAAGATATGAAGGTCATCTTGAATAACTGGAGCGACCATAGCCTTCTAACATTGACATTAGCAGTAAACTGGTCAACTCCGAGCCCCTGCCCCTTGGGTAACTTGACGACAAATCAAGCTGGCACTTTCATTCGTTGGCACACAAAAAACATTGAAAATACGACTCGCTCAACATATGCTGTTCTTCTTTACGATATCCAAGCCTTTACCAAATTCACTGCTAATGATATTGAAACATGGATTGCGGATTTTTCATCATCACACGCTACTACACTTATTAGCAAGATGATACAAGATGGAAGGAAGACCAAACCTTTTGACAGGGCCATCCGAGATGCCAAACGAGTTCTAAGGGCTTCCATTCGAAAAGCAAGGGCTACTGCAGTGACACTTGAACAATTTATGGCTCGGAGTAGAACCTTAAAGAACAAATATCGCGCCTGGATTAAGACGAAGAGAAGAGCAGAGAAGCTAAGCCGTTGGCAACAAATGGTTCAAGTAGTATGCTCCAAAAATACAAGAAACATCTGGGGTGTATTAAACGAAATGAGAGGCCCCATCCATCACACCATGGTCAACCCGATAGGTGCCCAGCAATGCTCTGAATTTCTGTCTACACGTAACGCCCCGTTAACACCTACCCAGCAGGGCAGCTGTGAATTGGTCCCCTCTGAGAAACCCTTTATTGTGACCAACAAACTAATTCTGGCAAAAATCAAATCACTAAAATCATCTAGAGCACCTGGACCTAACGGCTTAGCCAACGTTGTATTGAAAAGTAATCCTGATTTCTGGGCCAGCCTGATCAAGATCCAATTTGAAAACATACTGGAAACTGGCAACATCCCGACTTCCTGGCAAACTTCCATATTGATCCCGGTCTTCAAGGAAGGAAACAGACTGGAACCAGGAAACTATAGATTGCTGTCTATGTTAGACTGCACAGGGAAGGTATTTGCTTCGTTGCTTCTAGACAAATTGGAGACGTGGGCAGACAGAACTGGAATATTCAATCAATTCCAAAGCGGATTCAGGAAAGGATATACCACCACCATGAACCTGATGATTATAGATCTACTGAGGTCCGGCGCCAAGACCAGTGGGAAACCTCCTCTATATGCCTTGTTTATAGACTTTCGAGCAGCTTTTGACACAGTCACCCGTGACAAACTCTGGTCAAAATTAAAACTATTGGGATGTCCCAATGAACTTCTCTATTATTTAAGAGCCTTACATTGACACACAACGGCTAAACTCAAGCTGGACTCCCAAGGCCATATGACCACTCCAATTTTACAAAATCGCAGAGTAAAACAAGGCTGTGTTACAGCTCCTTTTCTCTACAATGTATTCACATACAACCTTCCCATAGCAGTATCTGCAGTGCACAACTGCCCTCCACGGATAGGATCCGAGCACTGCCCAGTGCTCGCTTATGCAGATGATCTGATCATCATGGACCACACATTTAGTGGCCTTTCAAGATCGGCCACGGCACTCTGGGATTATGCCCATTAAAACGATCTGATTATTAACAGTGATAAAACCCAACTAATGGTATTCTCAGCAAAAGAATTAGCCAGACCAAAGTTAGTTATGCAGGGGATAGAGATAAAATACACCCCCATATACAAATACCTTGGGGTGGAGGTTGATGTTACAGGAGAATATCCTACCTGCATACAAAAGCGAATCACCAGAGCTGCACAACTAACAGCATTAATACATCGCTTTGCAATTAAAAATTGTGGTTACACTATGTGGGGCGTGCGCCAGTTGTATCTGCAGATACTGGTTCCTATGGTTGACTATGGACTGGAGGCGCTTCTAAACATCAATTTAGGTTGGCTCCAAGTCATAGAGGGCAAATTTGGAGGCAGATATTGGGCCTCCCTCAATGTATTCCAATGGAGATCCTAAGATTGGAATTGGGGCTAACTTTCCTGAAGGCTACTGTACTTAAAAGAAGAGCTGAGATCTACTTGAAGATGACTAACCAACCATTGAACTCCCTGCTAAGCTCATTACATCAGGAAATTTCAAGGGAGGCTACTCTCTACCATCTAAAAACTCATATGCAAAACCTATACAAGGAGATTGGCTGTATTCCTGCACTGAGGAGCACACTCAACGCATCAAAGAAGGCTCTTCCCAAACAAATAGATTCATGGGACTGGCTCGAGAATTTCGATCATCTGAGTAAACTTACAAAGTATCAATTTGTAAAGTATAGACTATATACCTACTTGAAACCACAGCTGTAATTCAATTTGAGCCCTTCTAGTAAACCTAGACGTTTCCTTCTGTTGCTGCGTCTTGACTGTTTACCGGTGCTAGCAAATAAGTCGATAGACAACCATCTACTGCCACACGAAAGATATTGTCGTATGTGCAAGAACATTTCCACTAACGAAACAGCTATACACCTTCTAACAGCCTGCCCGTCAATGCTTAAAACTTATGAACTATGCAATGGGAAAGTGGTTCATAATTTGGATCACATAGAGGCTCCATGGTTTTGGTATCACAGCTTAAATTCGACCTCTTTAAAAACTCACATAGCTATGTACAGTATATGGCTGAGCATTGAGAAATCTCTGGGCCTCGCCATCTAGCCCAAACAATAACTCAATTCCATCACAGCTTATTGGGCCAGCAGGATATGTCCCCCAAAGCATGACTTGTGGCGATCATTATCTTCTCGAGGACCATTGGTTTACGATACGTGATACTGTGGAACTAAATGAAGATATTTACAACATCACTGACAGAGGGAAGGCTTTGGCCTCTGAAAATGAAATGAAATGAAGTACACTTTTGCGTGACGCATTGTATAAAATGTTAACGGTAGTCACTGCTTTATGCTCTATGACACAGCAGCACCATATTGTTTTTGTCATTGTTATGTAGAATTATTTTTTATCCTTCTTTACCGCCGGAAATCTCATGATTAGAATAACTAATTTTTAAATTTCCTTTACTGTATTAATTTTAATTTCAAGTGAGGTTTTAGTCTTCCCATTTTTGTCTGGTATTTTCTGTCCGGTTTTATTTTTTATTTCTATTCATAAATGTGTAAAGTTTATATTTGAACTGTTCTCACATTATTAAATAAATCAAAATTACTTCTAAGGACCACGCGCAGTGTCACTAAAACCAAAGTCATTACAGGAGGATATTTTACCTGCTGACATATTCAAACAGGTCAGGTGCTACTCTTTCCCATTCCTCCAAATAGTGAATGCTTCACTCATCAATGCATCCTTCAAGACGCCTAGAAAATACCCACCCCGGCCCGGATTACCTCACCGACTATGGGCGGATCACTAGACTTCTGTTTATTGAAAAATCATTGAGAAAGCGCTGGTGATCCAACGCCTTGATCCAATCACCCAACAAGGTCTGCTCCATGCCAACCAATCAGGATTCAGAACAGTGTGTAGGATGGAAACCGCGACCATCCAGGCCATAAACAATGCTCTCCACTTCATGGAAAAGGAGACCCCGTCTCCTGGTCCTCATGACCTCTCTGCTTCCATGACCTCTCTGCTGCGTTTGACACAGTCGGCCATGACACACTGAAGAGCCTTACCACTCACAGAATGGGGTTCCCGGCACAGTCGCCACCCGGTGTACCTCCTGCCTCTCAGGGAGGTATACCCAGAAGTACAGATGGGCACCTCCAGGCTGGACCATTGCTCCTCCCAAAAGGTTCAACCATCGCCCAGTGATTTTCAATCTCTATCTGGAGCTACAGGGGTGACTTCCTGGGGACCCAAACATCTCAGCTCACTAACCCAATGGAACACTAGCTCCTTTGCTATGAGGGCAGCCCCAGCACTCTTGCAGTTCTGGAAGGCATTCAAGACCCAGCTCTTGAGAGACCACCAAGGGAACACTAAGGATGTTCTATTGGCCTCACTGATCTGCTGCCCCCTGCAGGGTAACTTCAAGCCTTATAATCAAGCATTGCTTTTTTATTTGCCAAGCCTCCTTTAAGGGTTGCTCTCTCGCCTCACTGAGGCTGCTTCCTCTGCTCTACGTTTTCTGGGATTGATTATCAGTCCTTATTCTTCTCATATCTCCATGCCCTCCCTGACTTTCCACTGTCCAGAATCCCTCCATCTGCAGCCAGGATGTCTGTGCCTCACGTATACATGTTGTCCCTTCAGTCCCCTTGGTTCCCCCTAGTCCTGTGTACAGCCACACTCTGCTCCCATCTTAGGTCCACTCTCCTCCCCACTGGCTCCCATCCCTGCAATGGCCTTCATGCAGGTGCCCACTTACCTCCTGGAGCAGCTACCATTTCATGGGCTCTCTTTACCTTTCCAAGTCTTTCATACTTCTCTTCATGTCTCTATCTCCTGCGGTTCACGATTGCTCTGAACACTTTCAATCACTTTTCCTAGCAGAGATTGCAATAAATAAATAAATAAATAAGGGGGTGTTTCTCTTGCACAGGGGATCTACTTCTGTATCCCGAATTCTGCACGAGGATCGTGATTACCAACTGGGTCACTTCCCAGGGCCTTGACTGATGCTTGGTTTTTCTTTCTGCAGGTTCTCACGTCTCCAATGCACAGTCAACCACTGTTGCCACCACTGCTGCCACCACTGCTGCCACCACTGCTGCCACTACTGCTGCCACCACTGCTGCAACTACAGCTGTCACCACTGCTGCAACCACTGCTGCCACCACTGCTGCAACTACTGCAGCAACAACAGCTGCCACCACTGCTGCCACTACTGCTGCCACTACTGCTGCCACTACTGCTGCCACCACTGCTGCAACTACAGCTGCCACTACTGCTGCAACCACTGCTGCCACCACTGCTGCAACTACTGCAGCAACAACAGCCACCACCACTGCTGCCACTACTGCTGCAACTACCGCTGCCACCACTGCTGCCACTACTGCTGCCACTACTGCTGCCACCACTGCTGCCACTACTTCTGCCACTACTGCTGCCACCACTGCTGCCACCACTGCTGCAACTACTGCAGCAACAACAGCTGCCACCACTGCTGCCACTACTGCTGCCACTACTGCTGCCACCACTGCTGCAACTACAGCTGCCACCACTGCTGCAACCACTGCTGCCACCACTGCTGCAACTACTGCAGCAACAACAGCTGCCACCACTGCTGCCACTACTGCTGCAACTACTGCTGCCACTACTGCTGCCACCACTGCTGCCACCACTTCTGCAACTACTGCAGCAACAACAGCCTCCACCACTGCTGCCTCCACTGCTCCAACCACTGCAGCAACAACAGCCGCCTCCACTGCTGCCACCACTGCTGCCACTACTGCTGCCACCACTGCTGCAGCAACAACAACAGCCGCCACCACTGCTGCCACCACTGCTGCAACTACTGCTGCAACAACAGCCACCACCACTGCTGCCACCACTGCTGCAACTACTGCAGCAACAACAGCCACCACCACTGCTGCCACCACTGCCGCCACCACTGCTGCAACTACTGCATCAACAACAGCTGCCACCAGTGCTGCCACCACTGCTGCCACTACTGCTACTACTGCTGCCACCACTGCTGCCACCACGGCTGCCACCACTGCTGTAACTACTGCAGCAACAACATCTGGCACCACTGCTGCCACCACTGCAGCAACAACAGCCACCACCACTGCTGCTACCACTGCTGCCACTACTGCTGCCACCACTGCTGCCACCACTGCTGCAACTACTGCAGCAACAACAGCCACCACCACTGCTGCCACTACTACTGCCACCACTACTACAGCAACAACAACTCCAACCACTACTACAGCAACAACAGCTCCCACCACTACAGCAACTACTACTACAGCAACAACAACTCCTACCACTACTACAGCAACAACAACTCCGACCACTACTACAGCAACAACAACTCCGACCACTACTACAGCAACAACAGCTCCCACCACTACAACAGCAACAACAGTTCCCACCACTACAGCAACTACTACTACAGCAACAACAGCTCCCACCACTACAACAACTACTACTACAGCAACAACAACTCCTACCACTACTACAGCAACAACAACTCCTACCACTACTACAGCAACAACAACTCCAACCACTACTACAGCAACAACAGCTCCTACCACTACAGCAACTACTACTACAGCAACAACAACTCCTACCACTACTACAGCAACAACAACTCCTACCACTACTACAGCAACAACAACTCCAACCACTACTACAGCAACAACAGTTCCCACCACTACAGCAACTACTACTACAGCAACAACAGCTCCCACCACTACAACAGCAACAACAGTTCCCACCACTACAGCAACTACTACTACAGCAACAACAGTTCCCACCACTACAGCAACTACTACTACAGCAACAACAGCTCCCACCACTACAACAGCAACAACAGTTCCCACCACTACAGCAACTACTACAACAGCAACAACAGTTCCCACCACTACAGCAACTACTACTACAGCAACAACAACTCCTACCACTACTACAGCAACAACAACTCCTACCACTACTACAGCAACAACTCCAACCACTACTACAGCAACAACAGTTCCCACCACTACAGCAACTACTACTACAGCAACAACAGCTCCCACCACTACAACAGCAACAACAGTTCCCACCACTACAGCAACTACTACTACAGCAACAACAGTTCCCACCACTACAGCAACTACTACTACAGCAACAACAGCTCCCACCACTACAACAGCAACAACAGTTCCCACCACTACAGCAACTACTACTACAGCAACAACAGCTCCCACCACTACAACGGCAACAACAGTTCCCACCACTACAGCAACTACTACTACAGCAACAACAGCTCCCACCACTACAGCAACTACTACTACAGCAACAACAACTCCTACCACTACTACAGCAACAACAACTCCGACCACTACTACAGCAACAACAGTTCCCACCACTACAGCAACTACTACTACAGCAACAACAGCTCCCACCACTACAACAGCAACAACAGTTCCCACCACTACAGCAACTACTACAACAGCAACAACAGTTCCCACCACTACAGCAACTACTACTACAGCAACAACAACTCCTACCACTACTACAGCAACAACAACTCCTACCACTACTACAGCAACAACTCCAACCACTACTACAGCAACAACAGTTCCCACCACTACAGCAACTACTACTACAGCAACAACAGCTCCCACCACTACAACAGCAACAACAGTTCCCACCACTACAGCAACTACTACTACAGCAACAACAGTTCCCACCACTACAGCAACTACTACTACAGCAACAACAGCTCCCACCACTACAACAGCAACAACAGTTCCCACCACTACAGCAACTACTACTACAGCAACAACAGCTCCCACCACTACAACGGCAACAACAGTTCCCACCACTACAGCAACTACTACTACAGCAACAACAGCTCCCACCACTACAGCAACTACTACTACAGCAACAACAACTCCTACCACTACTACAGCAACAACAACTCCGACCACTACTACAGCAACAACAGTTCCCACCACTACAGCAACTACTACTACAGCAACAACAGCTCCCACCACTACAACAGCAACAACAGTTCCCACCACTACAGCAACTACTACAACAGCAACAACAGTTCCCAACACTACAGCAACTACTACTACAGCAACAACAACTCCTACCACTACTACAGCAACAACAACTCCGACCACTACTACAGCAACAACAACTCCGACCACTACTACAGCAACAACAGCTCCCACCACTACTGCCACCACTAAAACAGCAACAACAGCTCCCACTACTACTGCCACCACCACAGCATCTACTACTAGAGCAACAACAGCTCCCACCACTACTACAACAACAACAGCTCCCACAACTACTGTCACCACTACAGCAACTACTACTAGAGCAACAACTCCCACCACTACAACAGCAACAACAACTCCTACCACTACTGCCACCACTACAGCAATTACTACTTTGACATCTACTGTCAGCACTGCTGCAACAACAGCAGCAAACGGTGGGTCCACCAATACAGCCGGTACTGGGGTCACCACGACTACCACTGGATCCTCCACTTTAACTACAGGAAGCACTACTGCCACTACTACTACAAGCAGCTCAGACACCACTACGACCGGTGGTAAGTATGCATGCTACAGCAGGCTGTGTTGCAAATCTTAACTACCTCTCGCCACATTGTGAGTTCAGTCTCGAGGCGGAGTGTAAGTGCCTGGAAAGTGTGTCTGTGCCGAGGGGTCCTTGGGGAATGACCTATGGTGAGAAGAAATAGCAGGAGTCAGTCTCAATGTGGCATTCAGTCCCAGGGTGGCTGGGAGTCACTCACAGGATAGGGCCACTCCTGAGAGCAGTTTAGTCTCTGTGGGCCTCATTACGACCCAGAGGGTAAGTTACCGCCTGGGTCGTACCTTTACCACCATGGCGTAAACTATGTTTACGCCATGGTGGTTGGCGGACTTACCGCCCCATTCCGAGGTTGGCGGGGCGGTAAGTCCCCAATCCCCATTTACCCTTCCCCATTCCCATTTTTGCCCCATAGGGCATAATGGGAGTGGGGAAGGCGTTAATTACGCCACCGTAAATTACGATGGCGTAATTAACAACAAGGTCCCTTAGCGCCATGGATTTTAACACCTGCTAAAAGCAGGTGTTAAATCCTCCATGGCGCTAAGGGACCTCGGAATCAGGCGGTAAGGGTCGGCGCTGTTTACGCCGCCGTAAACCCCTTACCACCTGGGTCCTAATGAGGCCCTGTGTCTAATCCTGTGTGGCACTCGTCGAGTGGAGAAGGTGGAATTCAGGGGATAAGCCCTCGAGTACACAGGTTGAAGAACTTGAGTTCACCCGGCTGGTTCCACCCCCCCTCCACACACTGCACTTTGAAGGTGTAGAATGAACCTAAATAGCCTTGGAATGTGATGAGCTATGCAGTGAGACAGGACTCTCACGTGTCGTCCACCCCAGTGGCCTTCTTTTGCCCAGGAATAAGCACCCGTTTATTTTCTGAAGCATGTATGCACTGCCATGTTCCTATTAGACACTGAGCAGTATTGCTATGATACAGTGTTGGTCTTGTGTGTGATGGGGTGATGGCATGAGTTGGGTGAGTGCTTCCCTACATTGCCTCGATGTAGGAAAGGGTGTGTGCTTCTTATCTGACAATGCTCAGCATGGTTTCAATATTACTGTCTTTTTAACATGCCAATACTTTCCAGATAGACTACATTATGCTACATATAGCTATTTATTGCTACATGTGGCAGTAGGGCTGACAGTATGGCCACCTGTGCCCAAAATGGGCTCAGGTCCACCCAGCAGCAGCCTCACGCTGCTCCAACCAGGGGAGGTCCTTTACTTCCGCTGTTGGGTTCAGTTTTGAGTGTTGTTTGGGTTCATGCCCTTTCTTAAGCCTCTTTATTTCATAATTTGAAGCAATAACCCTTGCGCGTGGCACACAGCCCACATGAGCCACCGTATGCCACGTCTGTCTTCCCAAGCCCCTCTTGGCTCCCAGCATGCCACTCAGATACTGCACAGAGTCGCCAATCGGATGCCAGCTGGAAGTTCCCAGCAGCCTTTGCAGCTCATTGGCAGGTTGTGGGCATGAGACACAAGGGGAAGTTCTCTGGGCCAGGTGCAGGGAATTCTGGGAAGGTGCGGACAATCAGAGGTGCATGGAAGGGACTAAGAAGTGAAATGGGGGGCAGGTGAGGGCCAACTCTTTATACACAAAAGGGATCAGATGCTCTGTGTTCCAGGGTTTCATACTCGTGCACAGAATAATAAACTCCAGTGGACCCTTATACCTGAGTGCCATGAGTCCCTGCCCCAGTGTGAAATACTAACTGTCTCTTCCTTTCATTCACAGTGTCTGGAGTACTTGGCGCAGGGCAGGGCCTGTCCATCGGGGCAATAATTGGCATCAGCTTGCTGAGCGTCCTTTGTGCAATTCTCCTCATTTTGGCAGTCCTTGCGGTAAGAAGGGGGACCCTAACTCATCTTTCTCTGTGTACATTCTTGCCCTCATTGACCATAGAGACCTATACATGAAGACAAGAGAGAAGACTGCACTTCCGGGAAGCTTGGGGGCGGTAACAAGTCTAGCAGCAGACCCCTGGCAGGCGGGGTCATGGAGACAAGCAGCTCACAGATTTAGAAGTACTAGAAAAAGACAACTTCATTGCCTGAAGGGGAAGGGTCTTCAAAGGGTTTAATACTTTATGTTTCCACAGGCTTCCCAGTGTGGCTGACTACCCAGCATGCATCTGTCATCATCCCTCCTTTCTAAACATGATGGCCTCCAAGGGCAGGTCTGCACAGAAGCCACTCCTGGTGGAAGGAGTGTCAGCCTCTGAAAAGAGGTGCCCATTACCTTGGCACTGGGCTATTTCTCTTCCTTCTCCCTCAGATCCAGATGCCCCCCCTCGGGAAGAGCTTCGTGCTGAGGTAGCCCCCACTTGTTTGAGGTTGCCCAGACCACAGCAAACGCCAACATTTTAGGTTATCAGACATAGGCTAACGGTGCAAGCCACTGAAAACATGTCTGATTCTTTCCAGCTCCTCCTGGAAGAGATATCAACAGTGACAAGCATAATTAGTGGCCCCTGTGCACCGCTGCATCATCACAAGAGAGTGTTAGAGTGCAGCCGATGGAGGACTTGGGTAGGAGCTGGGGAAAGCACCTCAGAGCTCATCCCAAGATGAACGCAAGCAGCAGCTTAACCAGGGAACTGGTTGGGAACCGTGGCACAGAATGGCCCTCTGTCCTGAACAGCAAAAAATGTAGTGGGTCCTAGAGGTAGCAGAAGGGGGGGGGGGTGCCTGAAGCACAGAGAGCCTGCTGGAGGGAAGCTGAAGATCTCTCACGCATGCTTCAGAGGTGCCTGAAGCACAGAGAGACTTCTGGAGAGACACTCAGGAACTCTCATGCATGGTTGAGAGGTGCCTGAAACACAGAGAAACTGCTGGAGAGAAGCTTGGGAACTCTCATCCATGATTGAGAGGTGCCTCAGGAGTAGAGAGACTGCTGGAGAAAAGCTCAGGAACCCTCACGCATGGTTGAGAGATGCATGAAACACAAAGAGACTGCTAGAGAGAAGCTTAAGAACTGTCATGCATGGTTGAGAGGTGTCTGAAGCGCAGAAAGACTGCTGGAGAGAAGCTAAGGAACTCTCATGCATGGTTGAGAGGTGCCTGAAGCGCAGAGAGACTGCAATGCTGGAGTCTCAGGCACTGTCGCACATGATAGAGAGGCTGTTGGAGCCCAGGCAGTCTCTCGCATGGTAGAGAGTTCCCATATGGTGAGAGTAGCCACATGTGTAGCATCTACACGATTTAGGAGAGAGGTGCCCAGTTCAGACCCACAGAGACATGATATGTACATAGCACGGGTTGCTATCTTTGGTTTTGTGCTTATCAGTATTTTTGTATTTTGTTTGCACAGGCTATCAGTTTCTTCAGAGGAGGGAGGTTTTTAAACCGGTACAACTTCAACAACCAACGCAACCAAAATGTAATCCCCCGGCAGACGAATTGCAGGAGCCCGAACAGACAACAAGATTGCGAGGACCGCTTCTAGCTCGCTTCTGTGGGTAACTAATGCAGCTTGCACCCCTCTGGAACCCCCTCAGAACTTACTGCCCTAGAGGCTGCGAGGCACAGAGCAGACCTGGGCAGGAAATCTGCTCTCCTGCCTCCTCTCTTCCTCCATCACTGCTCTGAGCAGTGCTGTCCAAACAGACTGAGCAAGAATGGAGCTTGGTGAAATGCTGTTCCTCACCGCTAGGTGGCAATCATGTACGAAGAAACAACAGTGTGAGCAAGAAGACTCTTCTGTGTTATGAAAGAACTCTATGCCTTGACAATAAGTGCTCTGGTTTGTCATTTTTAGGTCTGGCACCTGGGACTATAAAGCTTTAGCTCTCCAACAGATTCTTTGCATCAATGTATGTAGGCTCCAATCAGCGGCTCCGTGATGCATGTCCCAGTAGATCACAGGGAATTCTCTGTTATGGGGTTGGCCAGTTTGTAGAAGGTTGGGGGCTACTGTGCAAACTTGTGCCACATGTATATTTATCGGTTTTATTTATAGCAAATGGCAGAGTCTGTGCACACCTGGCACCCGGACTCCTTAATGCGGTCATCATTTCATTTGTTAAAAGCTCTTGAAAACACGTATTAAATACAATATCTGTCCATTTTATTTTTGACATCTGGATTTAAAAATGTGTGGGCATTTGTTTCATACATTTTTGTTGTATAATTATCAGTAACTACTTTTTTGCGACATTGTCTTACGCTACCGCCTCATCCTAAACAAAAATGGATGATTTCTGAATAAAGAGATATCAAGAACACAAGTATAAGGCGCTTTAATCGCGTTTCATTTTAAACAAAGACATATATAAGTCTGCCCTTTATTTTGAGCATGTGCCAATTAAATGGTGTGAATAAGAAAGGGGCTATAGGCAGAACTATAATAATTCTTTTTTTTTAATATACATTTCTATCCCTCATTGGATGAAATGCTGTGGTGTTCGCCCAATGAACATTCCCCCACGGAAAGCAGAGGGAATTGAAGGCCATTGACCCACTGGACTAAAATATCGGTAAATGGTGGAAAACACAAATAAAATGGGGCTACTCTTTTGATACACTTTCTTTCTGGAAATACAAACATAGTTAAAAGATGTGTTTGCACCTTATGAAAACACTTTATCCAAAGGCTTAACCAAGTGGGACTCCATTTTCCCCTGATTTAGTGTCAGATCTCAAGCCCCCACACCACCCTCATTCAGATTTATATTTGATTACTTCCCAATAGTAAATTGGGTGACCCCCCAAACTATAATTGTTTGATGTCTTAACCTCACTAGCATACAATCTCTGCCTCTGCTATTTGATAAACCCCCAACCCTTTATACCTCAAGTAACTCCACCCATTCCATAAAAAGACGACTCCAAAGGCACTGGCGCTTATACATGAGTTCTGTGGATATTTATTTATTTTTCAATTCTGTCGTCTCTTGTGATTCAGGCACAAACAGCTGATCCAAAAAAAGGGGTACGGGCTTTCCGACTAAACAATTGGAGCAATCAACCAAGAGAAGTTTGTAAAAACGTGGTGTTTTTTAAGGTTCAAACTTGAAAATAAACTTCAACCAGAGCAGTAATTGCGGAAATACATGCACAAAACATACAGGATATGTTGCTCGTGTTAAGTAACTGTGTATTGTGTCTTACACAAAAACAATAACACACACATCTAACATCAGTTCTCCAAATGAAGACAGATAACCCCAAACCTACATGTTTCTGTTCTCCAGTAATTCACAGAACCATCTCATTTTTAGGGTGTTAGGAATATAATGACACAGTGACCCAGACAGCTCCTGATCCTGTGGGAAAGTGTGTTTATGGTCTCTTCCTTGCATCTGGTGTCAGTACAGCTGGCACCATAGTTCCAGCAGCTCCCAGAATCCTCTCACACTTAGCACAGGGCAGTTACCAGGCTGGCATTTTCGTTTCTACCCCAGCCCATCCCCTCTGTTACAGTTGTTTCTTCTCATATCGCTTTCCCAGCCCCCTCCCACCCAGCTCTTCATCTTCATTAGCCCCCACCCCCAGCTGGCGGTAGTGGAAGGAGTCATTTCAGTTTTGTATTTCAGAAGTGGCTCTTTTTAGTTTTGTCTCAAATATCCAGCCCAAAGAGAACTGATTAAAGTAAATTTACAAAGAACTGGAAAATTATATAAATATAAGCCTTACACAGATAGGAAATAAGGATTTTTAAAAAGAAAATATGCAATCTGATTTTCAAAACTTTAAACTTTTTAAAATGTTTATCACCCTAGCCTTTTCAATTTTAAAGTACATTTATCATTGTACAAGTGGTAATTTGTCATTTCAATAATTGATAAAAATGTATAAATATATTTCTTCACTGGGGAATAATATTTATTTTGGTCATGGAAAATGCAACATACATGCCCACGACACTAAGGTAATTAAAAACAGAAAGCCTTTGAGGGTGGAATGTGAGGAGGAAAGTCGGCCTCGCTGTTCTCTGCAGTCAGGCACCTTGATTTACAACAGGGACTTGTTTCCAATGGGGGACTGATTGCCACTTTCGGGGACCACCCCCCCTCCATGTCTGCCTAAGTGTCGGTCACTCCGGACAGTATATTATGCATTGGATAATTTCAATCTCTGACATTCCTTTTAGTTATTTATTTTTTTATTTTTTGTTGGGTTCCTTTTATAAAAAAAATATTTACATTTCGTACAAGAATACACCCATCAAATTTAGAATCAACAAAAGTGAAACACAATAAATCATCCAATATTACATCACAAAAACTATACACAAGCACGGTAAAATATGTACATTGTCAGAAACCCCAGTCCTCCCACCAAAAACATAACACATGATGAGACTAGTACACAACCGAAAACCTCCCCCATATTTTATCATAAAGATTAATTCTCCTGCCCCTCCTGAAAATGGTCTTTTCCATGTCTGCAAGTTTATTCATTTCGTCAACCCATTCATCAGTAGACGGAGCAACCTTGGATTTCCACGCACGTAAGATCGATCTCTTGCCAACTATAGCACTTCTAAAAAGCCATTTCTTTTGTGAAATAGTCAGATCATCCAGCAATTCATCCCCACCTAAGATCATTGTTATAAAATCAAAATCAATGCTCTTGCCAAGCACTCTCACACAAATCTTACAAACTTCCGTCCAAACATCACACACTCTAGCACAGCTCCATAGCATATGTTCCAGGGAACCAACCTGATGCCCACAGCTCCAACAGCCATCAGAATCTTGGAGACCTCGCTTCTTCAAACGCTCAGGGCTCCAGTGTACTCGGTTTAAAATCTTAATCTGCCTGAATCTTTTACCCAGATTAAGTGAGCAAAGCATTGCCTTCTTGCACATACTCAGCCAAGCCGCAGAAGTAATATTGCAGGCCAATCTTCTACCCCATTCCTCCCGCAAATTGTCATTCTCCTTGTAATTCATGACAATCCGCTTGTAGATTCTGCTGGCCAGTCCTCCTTCTCCCTGTTTAGGTTTAGCCAAAAAAAGGTCCATATCCAAGTCATTGTCCAATCAACCTCTCCAACAGCCTTTTTCAAACGCCTGTATTACACATTCGAAAAACCTGAAACGTCCCATTTCGCTTTTACCTCATCTGCTGGAAGCCACTTTCCCTCTCTCCCAAGGTTACTGATCCACCTCACCCCTCCAAGAAACCACTCAGGCCAGAACAGTGTCTTTCCGTTGTCTCCTATCTTAGCATTAAACCAAATGGAGGCATTCAGCGATTTCAGAGCATCAACTCCAAGTAGTTCAAGCAAGTTTTTCCAAGATTCCCATAAAAATTCCATAGTAGGGAGTTTCTTGCCTCCCAAATTCATCTTTGTAGTCAGGATCGCTTTCGGGCTCAGTGGACCAGCAAAATCCGCCTCCGCGATTGTCCATTCATCAGGATCGTCATTTAGAAATGTGACAAATGACTGAGCTGAGAACGCCAAATGATATGCGGGAAAATTAGGGACCCTAAGCCCACCTTTATCTACTGGTAATTAGAGCTTCCAGAGTTTGAGTCTGCGAGGTTTGCGATCACAAATAAAGTTCTGCATCAATCTGTCCAATTCCTTCCAATAGTGCAGGCTCATCTTCACAGGTAGCATGCCAAGTACATCATTCACTTTTGGAGCTGAGGTCTTCTTGAGGGCATTAACCTTTCCCCATAGTGATAGGTTTAATAAAGCCAGCATCTCCAAATCCATCTTGAAGTCCCTACAAAGCTCCTTTAAGTTTTCATCCACCATGTCATCAACCAAAGGGGTCAACCAGATGCCCAGGTAGCGTAGTCATTTCGCACACCATCTAAAACCCATGGCCGTGAGCAAAGATTTATTACACATATAAGTTAAAGGCATAACTTCATATTTTATTCAGTGTGTTCTACATCCAGATACTTCAGTAAATTCGAACAAAAGCTGCATCAAACTGGGTAAAGATTTCCCCATATATTGCAGGACTAACAACAGATCATCAGTGTAGAACCATACCCTTTGTTCAACTCCCCAGCAATTCACTCCACTCAATCCAGGTTCGCACCTGAGTGCATAGCCAAAGGCTCTATCGCATTAATTAATAAGAGCGAGGAAAGAAGGCACCCTGTCTGGTACCCCTCTCTAATCGGAAAGATCTTGCTATCTTAATCCGTTTGTTTTGACATCCACCGTTGTGTTTGCATATAACAAAGCAATCCATGAGATATAACTCTCGCTCATGTTCATTTCACACAAAACAAAGCACAAGTACTCCCAATTTACCCGGTCCAAGGCCTTTTCAGCATCTAGGGAAAGAACCGCAATATCTTCATTATAATCCATGGCCTGATACATTGTTTGAATCAAACTATGTATATTGCTAGAGGTCCGTCTGCCCTTTATAAATCCAGACTGATTTTCATGGATCAGTGACGGAAGTCATTTTTCAAGTCTTGTGGCCAGGACCTTGGACAAAACTTTGTTGTCGGTTTAATTAGGCTAATAGGGCGGCAGCTTGAAGTCAGGTTACCATCTTTTCATTTTTTGAGAAACACAGAGATTGTAGCGTGATTAGTAGTTTTAGGCAGTGAACCGTCCCTCTGCAAAGTCACAAACATATCTTTCAACAACCCCAGGCCAGATTTCAGAAGTATTCTGAAATATTCGACCGGGAGACCACCCGGACCCAGGGACCTACCCACGTTCAATTTGTGATTCGCGTTCCTCAGATCATCAGCCGTCAGGTCTTTTTCAAGAAATACATGATCTGTATTAGAAATCTTTGGAATTTTCATGTTCTGAAAAAGTCTTTCCCCGTGCCGGATTTGCCCGGTTATTTGCAGTATTAATTCATATAATACTGTCTAAAAATGCCATTAATCTATTTTGGATTAAATAAGGTCAAGCCTTTAGGATCCGAAATCGAAGTTATTGCCCCATCAGAATTCCTTTTCCTAAGCCGATACGCTAGCCACCTGTCACATTTTTCACCCTTTTCAAAATACATGCACTGTGAATGATATAGATTACTCTATACCCTCTCAGAAAGAATAGCACTCATTTCGTTTTTTGGTCTTTGTAACTCCTTTTTTTTTCAGCATTCGTTTGGTCCAACATCAAGTCTCTCGAAAGATCTCAAATTTTTAGGTCTAATTCAAGTCTAGCGTTCTCGTTCTTTCTCTGTTTCCCACTGGATAAGCTTAGTAATACACCTCGCATGGTGCATTTAAATGCCTCCCAAATCATCATTGAACTCAATTCATCTGAACGGTTCTCGTCCACAAAGTGCTTTGCTTCAAAAACAATTTTTTCAAGAATGTCCAATTCATATAAAATTGATGTGTTCATATTCCAAGTAAAAGACCTACACAAATCAAATTTCATTTTCATGTGCATGATCAGTTATTAATATATTTCTGATTCTGCATGATCAATAGTTCTCAGTCATCTTCCCACCAGCGAGCAACATATCCAGTCTAGAGTAAGTTTTGTGGGCAACTAAAAAGAAGCCATATTCTCTCATCCTAGGATGTTGCATTCTCCAATTATCCTTCAAATTATGCTCCTCAACGAGAGCCTGGAGAGATAACTGATGATTATCAACTGTCCTATACAATCTATACCTACTCCTATCCAAAGTGGGGTCCATGACTGTATTGAAATCGCCACCCAGTAGAATGTTTTGAGAATTCAAATCCTGACTTATCTGAGCCACTTGTCTGAAAAACAATCCGTCATCAATGAACGGAGCATAGATATTGCAAATAATCATAATTTCCCCTTGAATTTTCACCAATAAGGCAACTATCCTCCCATCTTTATCTGCACATTCTTTCAGAACCTTCAAAGGTGATTTCTTACGGATAAGGATTGCAACCCCCTGAAATCTTGAGGTAAACGAAAATCCATGAGCTTACCCAATCAAATTTTTTTCCAAGGTTTTAATTTCATCTCTCAATAAGTGAGTCTCGAAGATGCAGTAGTCTCAGAACCAAACAGATTGTACAAAAAACCCACCCTGTTAAAGAAATGTTGGAGCCTAGAAGCGCTTTCAACCGGAGAAAAGAAATAAACATTTAACAAACTTATGTCCTAGGCACCTCTCCCAATCCCTGCAGAACTCAAAACAATATAAAGATAAACTGAATCCCGATAAGTTCTCCTCAAAAACTCCTAGCTGGTTCTGAACTATTGCTAAATCCCCAACACAAGATAATTAGGTTCAAATGAGGATGCTCCTACACTGGCCAAATAACGCCCTTCACAACAGACTCCAAATGAATACATGTGGAGGAAGACATATTCAACACCTGTATATATTGAAGTGTTTCATTGACAATCGCAAATCTAATTGTCAGCACACAGAACAAAGTATACCAACTCAAAAGAAGCCAAAAATGCTGTCTGCCCCATCATCTGAACAAATACTTCAGAGAGGACAGAAGAAAGCAACCCACTGAAAGCACAACCAATGCCATTCCTGCCCTCGGAGTTAGAACAACGCCTCATAATAACAACTAGCCCGATCGTAACAGCATCCATTTAGAAGAATCAAGAAAATACAGTGGGCCTCATTACGACCCTGGCGCTAAGGGGTCTGCGCCAGCGTTAGCTGCGCCGACCCCTTACCGCCAACTACGAGTTCCCATAGCGCCATGGTCATTTTTCCGCCCGCTTTTTGCGGGCGTAAAAATTCATGGCGCTATGGGACCTTGGTGTTAATTACGCCACCGTAATTTACGGTGGCGTAATTAACTCCTTCCCCACTCCCATTGAGCCCTATGGGGCCGAAATGGGAATGGGGAAGGGTAAATGGGTCAATGGGGACTTACCGCCCCGCCGACCTCGGAATGGGGCGGTAAGTCCGCCATCCGCCATGGCGTAAAGGGACTTTGCGCCATGGCGGAAAAGTCCGCCGATGGCGGAAAAAATCCGCCAGGGTCGTAATGAGGGCCAGTGAGAATTAAAAGAGTACAGACCGACTTAACCATCACATGTTGAAAGTTGTCATAGTAGCAATTTGGAAGTCCCCAATCTGCTCACACAAACCCAAAGGAAGCTTTTATTTGAGTCAATATCAAGTTCTGGAAATCTACAACCTGTTAGGCAAACCAAAGTGCGACAGAATACAATGCACTATATTTTGAAACAAATGAAACCCAATGTCCACTATCCTGAGATCCCTTATGTTAGAACTTAAAACAGCATAAACCTCAATTGTAATCTGACATTGTTTACACATTTTATTGTTATGAACACAATAGGAATCCAGGAATACCAAACAAAACAATCACCAAAAAAAAAATGTTTTAGAATGACGAGAGGTAGTTGTGGTGTATGATATAACCTCTAAATCAAATTGCGTATTCATAAAAACAAATAGATTAAGTAATAATACATGTTTCAGGTAAAGTAATTTAATTGCATTAATCACAAATAGCATAAGTTCCACATGATGTGTTGTGGTAATTGTAAACAGACAAATGAAATGTCATAGAGAAATGCCATTTTGACGTCACAAAAGAATGATAAGCTTTCAATGACCAACAAAGGTTGAGGGTCCAAAAATGAGGGTCTGGGAAAAACGTAAGATGTCAAAGCATACCTACCGTAGGGCTACTCTAAACCCACTTGCTGCGAATAAACATATTGTACTGAACAGTGAACAGATATAACAAGACCTCAAAGAAAATGTAAACTTGAGTATCCAAAAAAGTTGAAACAAACCTCCCCATACCTGCGTTACTTGAAATCACCCACCCCACGGTATTATAGGCCCCTTGACCTATCCCAACCCACTAGTTCATCCCTCAGGAGTTCCCCGCATCATCCCAATATTAAAACTAAAAAATAGGTGGCAGGGTCGGGGGAGAAACTGCACCAGAACCTGCTACACCTCGCCAGAGTTCCGAAGTGTGCAGGTCCTGAGTGCAGCACATTGAGGACACATATGAAGGTGGCAACATTAACAAAGATTAACAAAGATTAAGACATATCGGCTGGGAAGGGTGGAGGCTTAGAGCCTGGCCAAATTCCGCCGTCGCAATTGGAAAGGTTTCCTGAACCTCACAACACTGCCCACCATCACACCATGCATTCTTCTCCTGCTCTTGTGCTTTTCTCCCACAGCCTGATCCCTTACCCAATCGGGATATGAATCACAGCGCACGGACCTTCCCCTCATCAATTGAAACAGTGAGATTTCACTCAATATATGTGGGGTGTCCCAATGCTCCATCAGCATTTCACCCACATCCTTTTTCCAATCCAACCCATTTGCCCTGGACAACTGTATAGATTCCTTGATTATACGGTTGGTTCGTTCCACCAGCCCATTAGCTCTCGGGTTGTATAATACTGTGTGGTAATTCACTATGCCATGTTGTTCTAAATATTACTTCATCTCATTGGACACTAACTGAACACCGTTGTCAGATATTATAAACATATGGTATCCTTCGTGAACAAACTGTTTTTCTAAGTAATCAATCACTATGCCGGTTGACACGCACTCTACAAATTCCACCTTGAGCCATATCGAGGCATAGTCCACCACAACTATGGCAAACCTGTTCTCTCTCCCCAGCATTGGCATAGGACCCATAAAGTCAATGACAATCTTCTCCCATGTGTTATGAGGAATTTTCACACTACCAGTTTCCACCGTCAGAGTTTCAAGAGACATGTTAGTTACAGAACATGGAATGCACTGCCCCACTTCAATGTCTACCGTGGCATCCATTCCTGCGCACTAACATCTGGATCTTAGTTTCCTTTTTGTTAAACTTTTTCCCAATTGACCACGGTGTGCGTGCATGGTCAATTCACCCTGTAATAAAAACGGAGGTATCATCCCCTCCCCCGGACTAGTCCCCATTCAGAACTACTCAATTCATCTTTACCTTTATAGTAAGGGGATTTCATCGATTCAAATGATATCTAACCTTGATCCATGTACTCCATAGCCAACCTCACCTCAAGCTCCTCACTCACAACCTCTCAAGATCCTCACTCACAACATCTCCAGATCCTCACTCACTGAGCTATCCAATCCTCTGATATGTCGTCCACTGGTCCTACACCATCAAGAGGGGCCCTGGAAAGGCAATCAGCTACTGGGATACATTTCCCCGGAAGATATCATACTGGGAAATTGTAACTCTGCAGGGCTGCTAACCACCTGGCAATACTAGGAGTTGCCAACCCTGAACCTTTCATGGTGAACAAATGAGCCAAAGGTTTATGATCACTTCTGACCTTGTAAGCTATGCCCCAAATATATGTCTTGAAGTACAGAGAGGCCCTCAAACATGACAGGCTTTCCCGTTCAATTGTAGACTATCTAGATTCTGTGTCAGTTAAAGTTCTGGAAGCAAAAGCCACTGGTATTTCCTTACCCCTCCTATTCTGACTGAATACTGTTCCGATTACAGATACACATGCATCAACCGCTAGACAGGTTTCAGTAGCAGGATCAAACCAGGAAAAAGTGGGAGCATTAGCTATTCCCCCTTCAAGTCTCTTGAATGCTCCTTCTTCTACCTGCTCCCACCTGAACTCAATCCTGTCTTTTAACAAAACGCATAAAGGCTGTCTTTTTACTGCACGATTCTCCACAAACTTGGAATAGAATTCAATTAGACCCAAAAATGATTTTAACTCGTCTTTGTTGTAAGCGGATTTCACTTTGACAAAGGCATCCACTATTTCAGGACGTGGTACCATTCCCTCCTTTGTAAGACTGTGGCCAAATAAGAACCTTGGTGCACTTTGAATGGGCACTTGGCTAATCTGACAGTCATCCCCGCCTTTGCCAATCTTCGCATCACTTCATACACCCTGGCATCATGTTCACATTCATTTTTAGTGCCAATCGGAATGTCGCCCTGGAAAGCCTGAACACCAGGTACATCCCTGAACAAGTCTTCCATAGCTCCTTGGAATACAGGGGATGCAGATGCCAACCCAAACGGCATCCTTTTGAACTGTTATGCACCCATGCAAAAGGGTATACACCTCATGTAGCAGAATGTTTGCGGTGGGTACAAGGATATACCAACTAATACAATGTTACTGTAAGGCCAGAGCTTACCGCCAAAAATAAAATGCATGTGTCTTAGCAATCTTCAGACAGGAGTACCTCCCACTGTCACTTGCAGATGGAGCTGGGACAGTCTCACTCAATGTGCCACAGGTAGTACAGTACAACCCCTCCGCCATACTGTATGGCCAAAGCACCAACATTTGAACTGATCCCCTAACCCTTTCTATTAGACTTCCAAAAGTAGATGGAATAAAGGGAGCCTGTAATGCCTTAGACCACCACAGGAGGATGCATCTTGTAGCTTCTAACAGGGAATAAATCCTAAAAAGCTTTTCTCTTGACGTGCTCTAATCCACAAGAAATGACACCTCCCACATGTTGATTAACGGGACGCACTGTCTGCGCCACACTGAAGCGTGCAGGCAAACCCTGACCCTAGCCTGCCGGAACTACCGTTGGTGGCTACCAGAGGAGACATACCACTTAGGATCCCAGATGAGGGACTGGGCCAAAACCAGCAGCATGTGTGATGTGGAGCCATAGCTGTAGTGACACCACACCGGCTCTGACTGCAGTCCGGGTGCTAGTTCCAGTCACAGCCGCTCATACACCTCCAAGAGCCAATTACTGGAATCTATCTTGCGCGGTAAAAACTTTCGGCATCAGCGTCGCAGTGTCAGCTGTCTGCCTCTGCCTGACACATATCCCACGGAGCTCCCCCCACACCTTGATACTCCCCCGTCCTTCCTCGTTGCCACAATTGAAGTAATACGGGATGAATGGGTAAGTGATGTCATCTGCTTTATTGGATAAACATATTAGTATAACAGTAGTAAGACCCCAGAGGTGTTAGCGAAGCCAGCATGAAGTGACAGTTGATGACCCTCATGCCACAGTTACGTCATAGCCTCGGGTACGCGAGGTGAGGCAGTGACGTTCGCCTCGCGCACCCGAGGTGCATGCTGAGGATACCATACTCTCTTCCCTAACATTGAACTTACCCGGCCTCTCAGACCTATTCAGCCCGTTTCCCACCAGAGGCCTTGATCTCCCTAGTGCATGCTGGTCCAGGGTCCTTTCCTCTCATCTCTTCTCTGAGAGGGCAGGATGTTTGGGGGTCTATCCCCAAGCAACACAGAGAAGGCTCCAGAGGGGTCTTCAAAAAGGGGATGGGGCGGCGCATCTGGTACTGTACAAAGCCTCTCCTCGCCTCAGTCCTCAGAGTGAGGCCTGGCTGTCTGCTGCGGCTCTTCTGAAAGTCTTTCTGTCTGTAGCTGGAAACACAGAAACAATCCCTGTCTCTGCCAGGACTGCCTTATGGGTCCTCCTACCTTATAGGCTGTCTCCTGGGCAACCAGCCCCTCACAGGTTCTACCTACCTGCCACCTGGAGCAGAAAGACCCACTCTGAAATGTTCTCCTTCAAGGACGTGGCAAGGATTCGACCCTCTGGCAATACCTGATTACAAACCCGAGGAGTAAACTGGTTCTGCACCAACAGCCCCTCACCCTCACTTTAGTTGCATGAACTCTGTGTACAAAGGGGACAGAAAAACTGCTTGGAGCCCAAAATCAAACAACATGTGGGCTACACCTAGCAACGCAAGTGCAGCTTTTACATGTCCACCCCTGTTTCAGGTGTGAAAGTGTAAATGAAGTGACAGAATGGCACTTGCTTTGCGTGTGCATTTCTATTTGGGGCGTGGGATGTGGGCGCATGATGCTTTCCCCTGAACCTGGCCTGCGACAGGGGAGACCAGGCACTGGTGAAAGAGCCACGAGGGCTGGTCAAGTTCAGAATAAGTCCCTTTATTAAACAGTGATGAGTACAGAAATGCAGCATTCACTCCTAAAGAATACGCCCTCAGCATACATTGTGTGGACGTGCTTAAAATACATGTGAACATGTATTTGTGGATGCAGTTTTTTTCAATTAACCAGCACAACCTCAAAATGTGGCAAACACAATTGAAAAAAAAACCCTGTGCAGACCTTTTCCCCTGAATGATGCTGGCATCTGTGATTCCTCAGGCAATTTGCTTAACCAACCTCCTCTACCGTTAAAGACTAGTGCATGCTGCCTCCTGACATGCCCGATTGATCATGAGTCTTTGATGAACAGGAGTATTTACAGGACATTCTATGATACATATAATGACTGCGATCATGATAGGTTTCTCTTCTTGCACATTCCTTTTGCTGTGACTATCACCCCTGTGTGCTGGCTTCATACTCCATTGAGCATCTGATTAGGACACTGGTTGTGCTTGAAGACCACTGTGTCCCGCTTTTCATGAGCCTTGCATTGCAGAGACTAACCACCACTTCACATGCGGTCTAAACGCCCACTGGGGGTTGGGGCAGGCTTGGCGGTAGGGGGCAGTGCTGTGCCCGATGCAGCACTCTAGAGGGACTTGGATCTCTGCACTTTGTGCAAGAGAAGCTACTAACCATGACAGCTTTCTTAACGGACACCACTATAGTTGTGGGCCCACCCTGAGAACATCGAGGAACCACTTTGCATTACCCCTGGGTAAATTATTAATATCGTGTGTGACCAATAACTTCCCTACACAAGTTTATGACTAAAAACAACAAGCATTTACACTTGCAATATAGGACATCTTTAGACTTATAAATAAAAAGACATAAAGAATTCCCTCTCTTTAATTAAAATGTATTTATATGTATTCTCTTGTATAGCTCATATATTAGCATTGCTAGTAGTATGGCCAAACAATAAGCAGTCCCCAACATTGGCAATAATGCAGTTGAGCATAGTCATAGCAAGCTATTCCTCTATTCACTTCCAGAAATGTAAAGCTAGCTACAGCCAATCAATAATCTCTACAGCCGCATACAATATGGCACAGTAAAGCTGAAAGATATACTCAAAAGCGTGCCATCAGGATTGGTAATCCAGTAGACAGGTGAGGCTATAACAACCACTCCAAACCCATTAAATGGAAATGACTAAAGACATATAGAAATCCCGGGGCTTCCAGGGGCAGCTACCTAACAACTATCTAAAGACATGGATTGCAAACACAGGAAAAGCAGTTGAAATGCACCTGCTGCTTTCGCCCTTTCATCAACTATTGCATATGTGGGCCCACTTCTCCTTTCTAGGAGAGGTGCAAGGAGAAGCACAGGTTAGTAAATGCACTTTGCCCTGACTGGCTTCACACCACATTTCAGTGCAGCTCTGCACACCCACGAATAGTTAGAAGCTAGCTTAACAGAAATACAACATGGCCAGTCTTGACTGGCAAAGGTCATAGCAAAGAAACCCGTGAAAAATAGAAAGGTAAACAAGGCTTTACTCAGCATCTCAAAATATACAATTAAACAAAAAAATATGCAAAGGGCCAATTTGTAGGTGTTAGGCAGAATCCCATGCAGTTCCCTCAGGGAACTCTACCCAGCATTAGGACCACAGGTGAGAGCAATAAATCCCCTTTGGTATCAGTCTGTACCACAAAGATTTAGTTGGTAGCTGTGGCTAAACAGTCAGACTTATCCCAGGAGGGAGATGAGCAGTATTCAGAGTTTACGCAATAGGTATCACAGTACTATGGGACAAGGAAACACTGACCAAAGCTTTGTATCAAAAAGAGAATATATATTTATTCTATACACATCTAGTTCAACACATGAATCACAGTTGATAAAGAAAGTTAAGGTTAGTCAGGGAAAGTATATACAACTCCCTAGTCAATTGTAGACAAGTTTGCGGTAGAGTGAAAACTGAGCAAAGCGGCAGAGTGAAAACCAACTACAAATGGCACTCTATCAATTTAACGAAAGGGAGGGAAAGCACAAGTTAAACTGAAATATCTTCAAACACTCCCTAGCAACACTTCCCTGAAGTTTTGTGAACAAGTAATGCACAGTGACACTTTAGCAGAAAGATAAGTGAATGAAAACTGAGCAAAATGGCACTCCACAAGTTAAAACAGTAGGAAGGAAGAGTGGTTTAGAAGATTCAGGTGCATCCACACATTTCTCATTGAAAACCAATCTAGTGAGAGCAGATCTAACAAATCAGCCAGAGTCAATAGGCCTGAGCCAGAGTCAGTGGTACAGGACCAAGAGCTTAGGAGCAAAAATGTTCTTGTAGCTGCAGTCAAGTCTTTTGTAAACGAATATTGAAGAGGTAGATGCGAGGCGAAAGACAATGTTAAGCGAGAGGGCGGCCAACCCAACAAGTAGATAAAAGATTTAAAACACCTTTAGGGCTACCACGGAGAAAGGGCGGCCTGGCGGAACAATGTACCTTAAACCTGAAGAAGTGGCTCCTGCGGTGGCGGTTGTTCCTGGTAGTTCCTGCAGGTCGAGGGGTCTAGCAGAGGAAGAGAGGCTCTCGTCGTGGAGGAAGGTTCGAGACACTGCACTACCCAGGGATGAAACCAGCGCGGTGCTGCCAAACGAAGTTTAAAAGGTACGCTCCTTGAAATCGCGGTTCGGGTTGATAGCTGCCTGGCTATCCGGTCTCCAAGTGCTGGGCACTGTTGATTCAACCAAGGCAGTCCCAGCAAAGCGATGGGTGAACTGGTTGGTCCCACCAGCTCAAGGGAAGAAGGCTCATGCGATGAAGATCTCCTCTCGTTGTGTGGAAGAAAAGTGGTGAGACGATCCGGCAGGGCTTCACCGGTGGTGTAGATGCTGAAGATGTCTCTGACTTCTCTCCCCTTCGGTTCCGTAGTTCCAGTGGTGACGTCTTGCTCTTCCAGTACTCAGGACCCTGCTTTTATGCAGAAAGAAACCCATTCATACAGCCTAGCTGTCACTCAAACAGTGGAGTGGTCTTCTTGGTGGGAGACCCTCCAGCCTATCAGGTTAGAGTGCGACCTGAGTTCCTGCGGCAACTCTGTCCAGGGGTTCTACTCCCCCTCCCAAACAACAGACCCACCCCAGACTCAGAGGCGCCGAAAGGAGGGCTTCTTAGCAGAAGCCCGCCAAAAGAGCGAACAATGGATCCCCGACCTGGGTTAGGAGTTTAGAGTAAGACACGAGAAAGAATTTTTATCAAAGTTCTGGCAAATAAATCCTACCGGAGTAAAGTTAATAATAAAATAAACCGGTGGTATGTTAGAGGCTGTCAGTAAAAGTGTTAGCCTCGAACAATGGGAAAATCCCATAGGAAAATATTTGCGGTCGAATATTTATGGTAGTAACCACTGCCACCAGCCAGAAACTTTAGAGAGCGGGACTTTAAGGTACCCCCTTGAAAATGAACCCAAGGGAAAAACTATTAACCCTTCCCAGTACCTCCATAGTAAGATGGGTTGTACTGGTTTAGTTCATAAGATTTGACTAGTAAAGTCAATGGGGACTTTACATGTCCTGGGAGACAGTAGTCAGTCCCAGGGTATGGAGTCTATGTTTGGGGGTCGCTACGACTCCCCCATGTCACTGCACTGAGGGTGCTGTGTAACACATGTGAATAAAGATGGTTCCTATGGGTGAGAGAAAATCCCATAGGCATTAAAAACAAAAATAGCCTCGAAGACACATAGCAAAAATGCCTAAGAGTGGGAAAAAATAGTCTCGCTCTTAGCAGGTAAGAAACAAACCCTTCAAATCCAGCAAAGCTGCTGGGGGACTCTAAAGGTAAGGGAAATTAGCCATAGAATTGGAATTCTCCCTTTCATCAACTATTGCATATGTGGGCCCACTTCTCCTTTCTAGGAGAGGTGCAAGGAGAAGCACAGGTTAGTTAATGCACTTTGCCCTGACTGGCTTCACACCACATTTCAGTGCAGCTCTGCACACCCACGAATAGTTAGAAGCTAGCTTAACAGAAATACAACATGGCCAGTCTTGACTGGCAAAGGTCATAGAAAAGAAACCTGTGAAAAATAGAAAGGTAAACAAGGCTTTACTCAGCCCCTCAAAATATACAATTAAACAAAAAATATGCAAAGGGCCAATTTGTAGGCACAGAAGTAAGTTTACTGTTGTCTGGTAAATATGTATTGGAATCTCTGCTGCTCGTTCTTACCACAGCAAGTCAGGAGTCCTGCCAGCACATGGGCTCAGCTCTGCCGGGCAACTCTCCCACACATGGAATCTGCTCACCAGGAAACCTCAGGGTGAGCTTTGTGTGAGACGTTATTTAGAGCTTGTTTCATAGGAGAAAGTCATGCTTACATAAACTTCATCTGCATCCTAACAACTAATTCTGGCAGTCTCTAATTTAGCATTGGTTTTAGGAAAAAGACTGGAAATTAATGAAATGGTGGTGTCATGGACTGTAATCTTAGCCAGGCTATAAAAAAAACCCCACTACAATCATAACTGGAACAGGCAGTTGGTCTTTTTCCCACACCTTAGTGTGGTTTTTAAGAAACACGTGGAACTTGTCTAAATAACAATTAAATGGATCCCTTCGAAAATCAAGAATTATTCAAGGGCTGGGCTTAAGTTTTTTCGCCATATGCAATTAACTTTTTACAATGGCTGAAAAGCCAAATTCCACTGCAGATGTATTCTTTATGATGGAGAAAACACTTAGACTTTTAAAATGCATTCTGCTCAATAGTCAAGGGAATTTACTTCTTGAAATGTAAAGAAATGTTTGAAGAATTCTGTGAAACTGACTTAAAATCAAGAACTTAATGGACCCTTTTGATGTAAGCAATGTAAAGACTGGTTATGTGGCCAGCTTGCAGTGAATGAGTAACAGATGCCCTGAGAAAGGTCCATTGCACTGTGAAACATTGGTCACCATTTTTGTATGTCCTTCTTTGCCTTTGCAATCACAGGTATGAGCAATACATTAAAATCACATTTACAAGTCTTTTTTCATTGAAAATTGTCTTTTTTATAGATGTTTAGGACAGTTTCTTCACAGTGCCAGCAACTGGCACTGTGAAGTTATGTTCTGTCTCACTTAAGTTCAGTGGGCACAATAGTTGAAGGTAAACGTATTAAAGCAATGTGGGGAACCCCCACAGCAGAGCCCTGACATCTCCTGAATTAGAGGACCCAGAAAGGTGAAAGGTAGGAATAGAGGTAGTCATTAGAAGTGCTTGGAAAGTCATTATTGTATGTGCTATATGAATATTGCTTGTTGACCCGTTTAGAGTTATCAAATAGGCCAGTTCTCTCATGTGCTCTGGTCTCTGGGGAGGCATTAATGTTGGCATCACACATATTGAGAAGAGGCACAGAGTAGAACATAGAAACTGTAGTATAGCCTAGGTGATACATTAGGTGGTCCTTTGTGGGCCTTCCCACTCTCCTATCCCTCTTCATATTTTCCGGTCCTATCCCTGCTGGTATTTTACTTCATAAGAACCCCAGAGAACAGGTGTTTGGCCTCAACACACAGCCCGAAGAAATCCAAACTTTGGAAGAACACCCTGACCTCAAAGCCCATGAACACGAGAATAAGAGGTTTGTAAAAGGAAGATGGGGTTAGTGGCTTCTCCCCAGGAAAAATGTCCTGCGTTAAGCTAACACCTCAACTGCCTTTAAAACACTGTGCCCTGTTATGGATGACTATTTCCCAGTAGGAAGATGATGGTATCTCTTTAGATGGTTAGTGGGATTCCCATTCCCACCCTTTGCTACCATATTCCCTGCTAGACCTGGAGAGAGGAAGACAAGGGAAGACCCAAATATGAGTCTTTTTCTGGCCAGCAGGGGGCATCCACTCCCTTCAAGAAGGTGGGCAAAGCCCTGATGAGTGACTTTCCACCAACATTGGGGTACCTCCCTCAGGTGTGTGGTGATAGCCCCCTTGAACTGGTTCCATGTAATAATGTTGCCACAAAAATATCTCCATGCAAAAATATCGCCGAAAAATTGTCGTTTTTTGTGGCGACATTATTGCATGGAACCAATTCAAGGGGGCTATCAGCACACTTTTTTTTTTGTGCCCCTGTCGCCATATATATGGTCACCCAAATAATATCGCCATGACATTTTCCCGGCGATATTATTTACGGCGACCATATATGTGGCGATATTACCTGATACCGTTGAACTAGCAACTCGAGTCTAGGTATTGGAAATCCTAGACCTGTTTGCTGCAGGGGGAAAACCCCTTTGTTGGAGTAGAGTGGAACTGGGGAAAGTAGACCGAATGTAGACCACTCTTGGTCTAGCCCCATGAGTCTTGATTCTCCAGCTGCCCAACCTCAAGACCCACTTCAGGAGCTAGTACTGAATCCACACAGTACTATGCCATCTATGAGACCACACGGCACATGCTAAAGGGGCACAGAGCCATGCCCTTGCTATACTGAATCAGGTATTGTAAGAATGCTTTTGGGAATGTGTGTATGGCATGGTGTGGCTTCTGGGCTGTACTGGGACATGGCTTGAGTTACTGTTATATGGCCCTGACAGACATGGAATATACAGATGCTGGATTCAAGCAAAATGGGTGGTCGCTGTTACGCCTACATAAAGTATAGGGTCCTGCTGTGATCCGTCAGCACAACCTCATGCTTTGCTGATTTTGTATTTGCTTGCAGTGGATGGGTTGATATTTCATTAGGAATTCACTCTACGGATGCTGCACTAGGATTTCTGTCTGTGACCTTATTTACTGCCCGCTCTCATGCCACCATTCATCAAAATACATGGTGCCTCATTTGCTGAATTGTTAGCGGGTGTGTTGGCACCAGCGCTCCTCACCTACGACCCCCTGACTGCTTTGGGATGTTAATGTGTGGGGTGAGGATATCGAAAAACAGGGAGCTTGAAAACCTTGACTTGTATCACATGTCTCCAGGCCTGCTTAGGCAGACATGTATGACTACCTTTCCCACAATGCATCTTCAGCGCTCTCCTTCTCCTACAGTCATTCTTAGACACTCTTCTAGTTTGACTACAATTACCAGAATTTACATTAAGTAGATGTAGAGTGAACTTGCAGCCTTACTGCCATCAAAGGACCAGAATGGGGGGTTCATGCCTTGCACTGGGCACGAGTACATTGGATTTTGACATCATTTCACCACCATTTGCACGTGCACTTTATAATGATTCCAGGATGAGCACCTTGAGGGCGTCCGAGTTCACAGAAAGCTGGAGTGGCCATAACTCCGCCCCCTGCCCGGTCTGCAGGACTAGTGGTGAGGCAGTAATGCATTCTATGCTTTTTTGTGATGCCCTAAAATGTTGAGGGTAAAATATGTGTTAACATTACTTAAAGCTGCTCACATTCACTGCACTGAGGAAGCCATGGCTTATTGCAAATCTACCAGCAATTTCAATGTTGTTCATTCTGTAGCCAAGTATTTACACAGTGCTTGGATTAGGAGGAGCACCTGCCTGCTAATGTGGGCGCCGTCCCTATGCTCTAAGCAAATAAGTGCGGTCCATATGAAGTGCATGCTTTGATGTTGTAAATGAGCACAATGGCACTTTTGATATCTTCTAGGAGTGGTCTGAAGGTGGCCAATACGTAATGGTGTCCAGTGCAAGTTATTAGCACTTTTATTTTGGAGCGGAGTAAAGAGGGTGGGACCTGGGTGGATGATCGTGCACAGGGTGTTTTAGTGAATGCAGATATTGTCATCGTGCAATCATGTGTGTAGATCGATTCATTGACAGTTTGTGAAAGAATGACTTCAAGCCTATGGAGAAGTGATGGCTAATCGTGTTATCTTATACATTCCTATGTCATTTCTTGATGTTTTTATTTGTGCTGAAGACTTAAGTGGAATAAAGGCGAATGAAACGAATCGCCAGAATTCTGTATCTGATCTTTGCTTCTCTCGCAGTCTTTTTGGGGTGCATAGGTTATTGATATGGTACCTCATTGGACGGCTGCGTCATGTGACTTGGATGAGACCCAGGGGAGTTGATATGTGGCTGTGCCTTGCTGCCATCTTTGTGGTCTCCCATGAGCCTTCTTAGGGAGAATTCTCAATATGTGCTAATGTCCCACACCTTTTGAGACCCCCAGCAACTTTACTGGATTTCTAGGATTTTATTATTTTTTTTTTTTACCTGAGAAGAGTGTGAGCCTTTGTTCCCACTCTTCCATGTATTTTGTGTCAGGTTTACTTTTGTGTTCTTTCGTTATGGAGCTTTAAAACATCTCCAGTGGCATAATCTTTTTCTGTGGGTCACAGAGCACCTTCAGTGCAGTGACACAGGGGTGTCTTTCAGACTCTCCAAGGTTTAAATACCTTCTCTGGGACTGACTACTGTCTCCCAGAGCACGGAAAGTTAAATTGACTTTACTAGTCTTTTTAAATTTACTGACCCAGCACACACTATCTTCCCATAGAGTGCTGGAGGGGTTGCCTAGCTTCCCCTGAGTCAAAACACTCATTTAACAGTAAAATGTCATCTTTTCCTATTTTAAATGGCTGGTGGCAGTGGTTTATGATATGATATGGTATGATATGGCATTTGTAACGCGCCTATACACAAGTGTTTCAAGGTGCGGTGTGGCAGGGACGGGGGACAAAGGGAAGACAGACAACGATCTTACTAGGCCAGGTGTCATTTAGATCACGCATGTGCATGGGCAGAGGGGAAGGGAAAGTGCAAGGGCAAAGGGAGAGGGGAAAGTGCAGTACAGGGGTAGTAGAACAACAAGATACATTATAAAGGCCAGCTGGTGGCAAGTGCAAGGTAAGTGCAGACGACTTTAGATCAACTACCATGATTGCTTACAACCGCTAACAACGGTACCTAAAAATCGGATCAGCCATGGTTTTCAATATGGCGCCCAAGACCTATCTGTAAAAACAGACTATGGTCATCTTTTTTCCCCATTTATTTTAGCAAAAGTCCTTGTGTTTTTCTCTGCGCGCCAAACCAGGTTTGGTCCCTTTGTTCATTGGTCTTTGGTGGGCTTCAGTGCTGAAGCCCTCCTCTGGTGCCTGAGTGGCTGGGGTGGACAGGATGTGAGGGAGGTGCTCAAAACTCCCTGTGCTTAGTCTACTAGGAGACCTCAATGCACTCTGGTGTGATTGGCTGGCTAACTGTCTGGCAAGGACAGCCACCCTGCTGTGTGAGTGACAACCAGACTGGAATGAATGAGGGAAAACTGTTTAAAAGCAGGTCTCTGAGACTTGGAAAGCAGAGTCGACCACTGAAATAAAAGCACCGAAGATGAGCTGAAGGAAGAGGACAGCTGCAACTCCTGGACGACCGGTGAAGCCCTGCTGCAGGTCTGAATTGCCTCAAACTCTGATGACAGAGAAGCCCTTCAAGGTTAACTTCTTCCCTTGAGTTTGGGGGAACAACCAACTCGCAAGCCACCTGGACACTGTCCTATTCTGGTCCAATTTTCATCAGAGTGCTGATGAAAACCAGATAGCCAGAGGAAACCAGCTGTGGACTTTAAGGCACTCACAGCTTAAACTGATGTCTTGTTACAGCTTTTGGCCTCATCCCTGAGCAGTGCAGGAACCTCCCGACGTCCTCTTTCTTGTCCCCACAACTGAAGCCCAGGAACAGCGAGATCTTCTCGAACTGCCAGGAACAACTGCCTCAGCTACAGCTTTCTTCATTGACAAGGTACTGTGCAAACGCGAACGGAAATCTTTTCGGCCATCGAGAAAATGCGTGAAACTTTCCTCACCTACGAAGGCTTGTCCTTCCCTAAACATTCGTCAAACATTTTGCCTAGCCAAATCCTTTAAAAATCTGTGGCATAGACTTAACCGTTATGTACCAGAACTGTGCTATCCTATACGCAAGACTCTGAACCATTGACTTGGGCCAAGGCCTGTTGAGAAGAATTGCTGGTTGTATTTAACTGAAACCCTTTGCCATGCCTTTGAATGTATTTGGGCTGTCTATTCTTATAACCTTGTCTTTTCCCTCCTTTATTAAGTATCTGAAGTGCCATTTTGCTCCCACTTCATTTTGGAGCTAAACCGGTTCAATTACTTACCGGTTGGATTTTTGTGGTGTATTAGTGTGTGATATTGAGCTGCTTATGCTAGAGTAATGTTTTCTAACTGACTGAGTAAATAAATGTATATGCTTTTACCAAGAAACCTTGAGTAAGTGTTTACTTGAATCACTGTATTGGTTGGTCCTTTGTGTAACTTGTTCTACTGCTCACTTAGACTCTTGAGAAAAGTCTGGCTGCTCAGCCATAACTACCACTTTACTGTGTAGTACAGTCTTGTACCAAAAGTGAAATTGTGTTTACACTTGTAGTCTTAATTGCCTGTAGTGTTCCCAAAGGGTACTGCAGGCGATTCTGCCTAACAAGCCTCCTGCTGTCAGGGTCTGGGCTGCTCCTCATAACGGGCCTGGCCCCACGGAGCACCCACTATCCATGTCCCTAATGCATCCCAATAGATGCTGGGCCCCCAGTACACAGAGGTGGTGATGCAGCCTGATTTGAATGCCTGCATCACATGACCAAGCCTCGCCCCTGAATGTTTGTGTTCTACAGAGTGGAACTAGTGTAAGGATAACACCTGTTGGCCTAGCTCACACTTCTGACCCCTAATCAACATGTCTTCTATCTCTTGGCTGGTTCTGGATTCCCCCATTCTCTCCTACCAACACCTGGTCTGGTTTGGGTTCCCACTCCCCCTGTCCTCCTTTCCTCCCATGGCCTGGATTTGTGTTCTTACTTCACACATCCTCACATGATGTTTTCCAGTGCTTTCATACTTTAGTCCAATATCCAGGAAAGTTTACATCCACCTCACTCCCATAACCACACTTAACATGATTAAGCCCTCAGCAATGTTTTTCCTATTATCATGCTTTGTCAAATTTATTTTTGTCCAAAAATACAAACTACATTGACTATATTTTCCAACATTTAGCATCAGGTGCATCTTGTGTACCCGTACCTCCAGGAGTCCTCGGCCACTTGGCCCAGTCTTCCTGCATCCTCTGGCTTCTTCTCGGGTTTGCTCATAGACTTCCATTGCTGGTGGCTTCTCGGGACACATGGATCATCTTTCCAGCTCTCACAGGACCTCTCATGCATGTCGTGGTGGCGGCACCAGTGCGCGTTGCTCCTCCTGGAATCTGAGCCATCTTCCTGCTCTGACCTCCAGGAAAAACAGGTCAACGTCCCTTTTCCGCCTTCAGATATGTCCCATTGGGAATTCCTGCTGGCATAGGACATGATGTTCCGGAAGCATCTCACCAATTTGACTCCTCACTCCACAGAGCTGGCCTTACACAGTCACTAGAGGGCACGCGGTGGGGTCAAATTAGGCAATGGAGTTGGTGCTTTCAGTCAGTCGTCTCACTGTTGCAAAGGCATCTTGGCATGAGTTTGAATGTACATGATTATGGCCTAGAAAGGTCAAGTGATGAAGGAGACCAATGGATGCAAAATCCAGAATCTTTTGAGCAATATTAAAGTTAATTCCCAAGAACAACCCCAATTGCGACCGATTGGTTTGCAGATGTTGACTTTCAGACCCACATTTTATCGGGATTACGTTGAATGCTATCATTGAAAGAATGGATTGCATTTTTTGAATACTTGCCTGTTTTTGTATCTTATTTATGCAAACTAATGTCTTCTCTTTTTATCTTTGATATTGACATCGGGAATTCAGACACCAAGTATTCTCTTCAGCCGGGGGTCTTTAATTCGCTTCATAATTCAGGGGCTAGGGAGAGCAATGTAAGATGTAGATGAGGGAGATTTGGAAGATGTGGACTGACTGCCACAGGGTGCCACTAGTTATGTCCTGCTCACTGGCTGTCATCTCCCGTCTTGGAACATTGCTGGAATTACAGAAAAACCTCTGTTAGGGAGAATTCTCGGTTTAGGCTGAATTTCCTAACCTAGTGAGTCCCCAAGCAGCTTTGCTGGATTTCTGGAGTTTGTTTTTTCCATCCTGCCAAGAGTGAGACTCTTTTCTCCCACTCTTGGACATGAATGTGTGTAATTCCTTTTAATGTCAATGTGTTCGATGGGCTATGGGGTTTTTTACTCCATAGGGTCTCATATGTTTTTCTATGTGTGTTACACCGCACCCTTCGTGCCGTAACACTGGGGTGTCCTAGAGGATCCCCACCATAGACTCCATACCCTGGGACTGACTACTGTCTCCCAGGGCATGTAAAGTCACCATTGGCTTTACTAGACCTAAATTTACTAATAGAACTAGTACAAACCATCCTATTGTGGACGTACTAGTAGGGGTAATTGGATTACTCCTGGGTCTGTTATTCGAGGGGGCACTGTCCCGTCCCCCCTCGTCGAGTTTTGGCTGGTGGCAGTGGAAACTAATTGTTATATTCGACCCCGAATATAACCCTATGGGATTCTTCCCATTGTTGGAGGTTAATACTTTTTCTCGTTAATCTCTAACATACCACCGGTTTATTTATCTTAAATAAATCTATCGGTTGGTATTTTCTGCCAGAACTCGTTTCTTAAAATGGCATCTGTGTTCGTCTCTGTGACTCCTAAACCAAAGGTTGAGCCCTTTGTTCCACTTTTGGCGGGTTTCTGCACAGAGGCCCTCCAAAGTGGTGCCATTCTGTCTGGGTACCACAGGGGGTGTGGGAGGGGGTTTAGGCACCCTGGACTGAGTTGCTGTGCCAACTCGAGTCGCACTCTGGTGAGATTGGCCCAAGTGGTGAGCCACCCCGCTCACCACTTAGCGTGTTTTGATTGACAGCTAGGCTGAATGAATGGGGGTTTTCTGCATAAAAGCAGGGCTTTTGGGACTGGATCTTCAGAAGTCGCCACAGGACCTTAGAATCCGACGAGGGTAAAGCTGAGCCGACTCACCACTTCCCAACGACAGAGGAGATCTCCCGGCTGGAGAGTCTTCTTCCCCTGACTGGTGGGAATAACCAGTCCCCTTTGCTTTTTCTTCGTTCCAGGACGTAGTGGTCGAATTGCCCGTGCTGAGCACGCCGGCAACCGGATAGCAACTACCCACTGTACCGCGACCAAAAGGTGGTGCCTTGTGACTGAGCACTCCGCGGCTGGTCTCTTCCCTGGTGGTGCAACGATCTTCAACTTTCCTTCGACGACGAGATCATCTCTTCTCTTGGCAAAGCCCCGACTTGCATCCACCACCAGGAACAACTGCCCCCGCCGGAGCTGTCTCTCCACATACAAGGTACCGTGTCCGCCTGGCATCCCTTGTGTCGGTTAGCGTGGGGTGTCTTAATCCTCGCCTCTCCATTGGGTCGCCTCCAAGCCTTCTTAACTTTCTGTTCTGAACTGGTCCAATCTTTCTGTGACAATTTGCGCCAAAGACTCAAAGTGCATTTCCACTGTGATACTTTTTGGGACATACCGTCTTGCCTCTCTCCGAGTGGGCCTGGCCTCTGAACTTTGTGATTTACAGTAGACCCTGCCTTACTTGCCTTGCATTTGTTCGTAAAAGTGTTGGTACTGAGTTGATTTCATACCCTGCCTTTTCTCTCCCGTCCTAACTAATACTAGAGTGCCATCTAGGTTAAAGCATCCACCTCTGTCTGCAAATAAGTGGTGCCGTTGAACCTAGACTTGTCGAACTATTGTTAGGGGGATTGATTTACTTATAGTAATTGTAATTGAAGTTGTTTACCATATTAGTGCCAGTGTGTTTTCCATAGATGTGTTTTTATAAATAAATAACTATATATCTTTACACCGAAGCTTTGTTCCGTGTTTGCTTGTTCTACTGTGTAGATTGCCCTATTTTGTATACTCCGCATACTGCCTAACTCTTCTTGAGGGAAGTCTGACTGCTCAGCCACAGCTACCAAGTGAATCTGTGTGGTACAGACTGCTACCAAGTGCGTTTACTGCCAAATACCTGTAGTCCTAAACCTTTTGCAGTGGTCCTAGAGGGAACTGCACAGGTTTCCGCCTAACAGTCTCTCCCAGACCTTGGATTTATCAGGATTCACAAAAGGTCTCTCCAAGACTTTGGTTGACCAGGATTCACATTGGTGGCAACAGGTATGTCTCCCCCTTGATTCAGGGACTTTTTTAGACAGCTGATATTATTTTCTGTATTGAGTTTTAAGGTCTCCCATGGCCTACAGTCTACCTTCTGTTTTTTTTGCTTGAGAGCCCTCATCCCAGTTCATCCTTTCATTCAGTTTCCCCTTGTGTTAGTATGATATGATATATGATAAGTTATTCATAACACGCCTGAATACAAGTATTTCTAGGCGTGACATTACAAGGTAAGGGAGGACAAGACAAACGATCTTACTAGGCCTTGTGTCATTCAGATTGTGCAGGTGCGACAGCACAAAGTGCAGGAGGAAGGGAAGAGGGACGTGCCAGAGAGAGGGAGGGGTTAAGTGCATCCAGGGCAGCATGGCTCTGGGCAAGTGCAAGGAGGTAGGGGACTGTAGAGGTTACAGTTACAGACCCCTAAATGGCTGGCAGGCCCATAGGCAGTACAGGGAAGACTGATCATGGAGGAGCCACGTACCCAGTGAGACTTTGAGGGTAGCCAAGCAAACAGTCAGCACAGTTTACAGGTAGGTCAACATGGGAGGGAGAGAGAGAGTAAAGGAAGGTTTTGAGCTGCTTTCGGAAACCTCTGGTGGTCTGGCTCAAGTTTGAAAGGGGTAGAGTAGTACCTATTTCCAGAACAGCTGATGTGAGGTTCTCAACCATGCACTACCTCGTTCCAGGTGGTGGTATTCCAGTGAATCCAGGAATCCACTGTAATCTCATTGGCTTCCCTTCAGTCTTCCACTTTTCCCCGCTTTATCTCAACTAATCATCACTAATGTACAGTCCTTCAGGCCTGTTAGCCTCTGTTTCCGCCAGTAGGTATTGTCTTGGGAGGGTTGCCCAGAGCAAGGCCAGTGGCTAAGATTAATCCATAACCTTCCACCTACCACAATTTATGGTTATAGTCTGTCTCCCTAGGTCAGATAGGATATGTCCAGACATGGGTCCCTTGCTTGCTGCCAGGACTGCACAGGAACCAAAGAATTGGACTGGCAGTCCCGCCATAACAGCTGTGCAAGCCTGCAATAGGTTGAAGACCAAATAGAGACCCAAAGGGCCGGGACTTCCAGGATGGTTCAGCATGAGGTGGCTGGGAAGGTACTAGTGCAATGACATGTTGAGAAGTCCATCCTAGATGCAGTAGAGGCTGGAGGATGAGGGCAGCATTGTGGCACTGGTAAGGAGGACTGGCAGCAGGAACCACAATTGTAACTGCAGAGGAAGATACGAACAACACCACAAGGTTTCCTGCCCTGGTTCCTCAACAATAAGTATGCTGAAAGTGGGCTAGCTCCCGGTATGTGGCAGCTTGCCTGGATACTGGTGGTCTGATGAGGGAAGGAGACACACCCTGCATCCTGGAGTTAGCTGGCAGAAGCTGGTGCTGAAAGGGGAGCTTGCCAGGAAGTGTGAAAAGAGAGTGACCTAATGCAGTCAGAACAAGAGTGACAGGAAACCCAGGAAGTGGGTCCAGGAAGATGGAGTAGTGCTAAAAAAAATGAATTGAGGAATAACCAGACTGAGAGGCAGCCGGGCAGAAGGGCTTGCTGCAGGGAAGAAGGGCAGCAGGAGAGGAGCGGGCAGGAGAGGGTGGCACTTGACCAGGTACAGGATCAGCACATGCCAGAATGGGGAGATGGAACCAGCAGAGTAGAGTAGATGGCGGCCAAGAGGATGGGTCGTGGGGACAGACCTAAGCTAGGATGCCAATCTGCAAGGACTGGAGGAGCAGACAACAAGCCCTTGAGTAGGAATGTGAGGGAACCGGGCTTACATGGATGCTGGGAATAACCTCACCAGAACCGCAGTGTTGTGCAACCCCTCGCCCGAAGGGGTCTGTGAAGGGAATGCTGGAGCCTCGCAGGCCCTCCAGACAATTTTAGACCACAGGGATTTCTAATCGCAGAAGATGTTGTGTTCCCTTTTACACTGATGGATGTTTAGAAGATGATTAGTTCTCTGTTCAGCTAGCAGATGTGTTGTTATTATTTTGGTGAGAAGATATTACATTTCCTGTCTTGCTAGTCAATAGTTTCTTCATGTTTTGCTGCATGGTATATTGTTCCTTTTTTCTTAACATATAGAGCCTCATTACGACCCTGGTGGTACGGGGTAAACAGCGCCGTAAATGGTGCCGGCGCCGCTTACCCCGTACCGCCTCATTACGAGGTCCCCTCGCGGGACCCAGGAAGCAATGCCTGCTCAAACCGGGCATGCTTACCGGGTTCCGCGCGGGGAAGAGGGAGCAAACAACGGGCCAACTTGTAATGGCCCATTGTTTGCTCCCTCTCCCATTCAGCCCTATGGGGGCTGAAATTGGAATGGGGAAGGACCGGGTCCGGGTCCTTGGAGGGAGGAATTACCGGGCCTTCCGAACTCGGAATGGCCCGGTTATTCCTCATTCTGAGGACCCGGACGCGATTTCTGCGGCAGCCATGCCGCCAATAGCGGCATGGCTACCGCCGAACTCGTAATGAGGGCCATTGTTTCCTTTCTCTATTACATGATGTTTTGATCTCTTTTATGCTACCAATGAGTCATTCTTGTTTTGGTGTGAAGATCCTAAATTTCCTTCTCTACTAGTGAGGAATTCATTATTTATTTTTGCCAGACAGTGATATGTTCTTATTTTCGCTGGAGGATGTTTTGTTTCCTTTCTTTGCTAGATGATTTGTGCTCTCTTTCCTGCTAGCAGATGTGTTGTTCCCATTTTGGTTACATCATAGGTTTGATTTTTCTGCTAAAGATTACTTTATTTTTTTGATAGATGATGTTTATTCTTATTTTTTCCCAGAGCCTGTTTTGTTTCAGGTATATCCTAAAAGATATTTTGTTTGCTTTCCTGCGACTGAATGTGTTGTTCTGTTTTGGTTAGAAGATCTTAAGTGTGATTTTCTGCTACGGAAGATATTGTAGTTATTTGCTAGATGTTGTTTTACTCTCATTTTTGTCAGAGGTGGTTTTGTTTCCTATGTTTCCTAAAGGATGTTTTGTTTGCTTTTCTGCCAGGGAATGTGTGTTTCTCATTTTGATTAGAAGTTCTGGTGTTTTTATTTTTGCTACTTACTATGCTAGATGGTGTTTTATTTAAATGTTTGACAGTGGTTAGTTTGTTTCCTTTATTTCCTAAAGGATGTCTTGTTTGCTTTTTCCCCAGTGGATGTGTGATTCTCATTTTGTTTAGAAGTTCTGAACTTTTCATTTTTGCTACTTATTATTTGGATACTTTTTTGCTATATGGTGTTTTCTTCTCATTTTTATTATCGGGGTTTGTTTTGTTTCCTTTCTTCCCTAAATATGTTTTGTTTGCTTTTCTCTCAGTGGATGTGTGGTTCTCATTTTGGTTAGAAGTTCTGATGTTTTTATTTTTGCTACTTAATATTTGGACGATTTTTTACTGGATGGTGTTTTATTTTCATTTTTGTCAGCAGTTATTTTGTTTCCTTTATTTCCTAAAGGATGTCTTTTTTTGCTTTTCCCTCAGTGGATGTGTGATTCTCATTTTATTTGGAAGTTCGGAAGTTTTCATTTTTGCTATTTACTATTTGGATACTTTTTTGCTAGATGGTGTTTTGCTCCCCATTTTTTTAAAGGATGTTTTGTTTCCTTTTCCACTCTTGAGTGTTTAGCTTTGTAGCTTTGCCTGGGGACATTTGTCTCATTTGTTTGTGAGAGGTTGTTTCCTACATTTTGCTGTAATCTTCAAGCTGTTCAGTATTAATGATACTTTTGACCTCAATGATACCTTTGACCTCTTCTACAGTTTATTAATGCGCCCAACATTGGTTAAAGCACATCAGTGGTTATTGTGAAATATTTGTTTCTGCTCACAAAAAAGCCACATGACGTCAACCATGACTTTAACCAATGGCATGATTCAGAGCCTTGGCTTGGAATTCCTTAAACTGAAAAATAAGTGTCTGGAGTAAGAAGCATCATCATTGGCTTGTGCTCAGGCTCCACCAGTGCCCTGAACCTGCAGGGAATTATTTGGTTAACACCCTGCAGGGTGTATGTGAGTAAGCAGAGAGTTGTTGGGAAGGCTCTGTGTGTGGAGCACGTGACAGAATAGCCATCCTCCATGTCAATTACTTGTCATTACCTTGTAATAGTTTTGGGAGACGTTTGTAACTGACAGCAGTGACTCACTTTACAGCAATGTCGTGGATTATTTTGTATTAGGACTCTCCTCACCTGCGTTCCTCTGGATTGCCTCATTTCCACTCTCTAGCCGGGATGTGCCAGACCCACATGACTCTATTCTCTCCTTGCAAACTATAATGAGGCTTTAATTTGAGCTTGATTTCTGGAATTTAATTGCTCAGGAGTAGCTGCCCATTGACTTTAGTCTTCTATAAATACTCACACGGTGCTTGAAAGAGGACACAGCAGGCAACTTGTCTGGGTTCACGCAGTCTGGGGAGTGGATCCTTGAATTTGAGTATTGGTTTGCTGCGAGGACCGCGGGCGACCATGGAGCGAGGACACAGGATGCTGGGGATGGTGCAGAGGGTCAGCCTCATCGTTGTGGTTTTGTGGATCTGCTTGGCAGGTAAGCCCTTTTAAGCTTCACTAGGCCACGGGTGCCCACTTGAGTGGGCGATTACTTGGGCAAAGAGGGCAAGTGCCCTTAGGCACCCCCACATCTTCTGCTTGAGGTTTGATTCAGAGTTTGGTTATATAGCTCCATGGTGTGATGGAATGATGAATGCTGTGTATGTGAGAATGTATCCAACAAAAAGTAGAAGTGTCTGTATCTAGGACCCCTGGTGTCTACGCTGAGGGTCTGACCTGTCCCACTACATGATCCAGCAATCCCAGTGTGCACAGAAAAATGTAACCGAGTAGTAACTTCTCCATCGCCATGCTCAGCATCAGTCAATGCATGGAGCCCTCTAAAACTGCGCCCTCACCCCCACTAATAATGCCATGACTCGAAAAACAAGCACGGCCCCCTCAGGCCTATTACTTCTAAATCCTCCTTCCGTGAGTGTGTCGTGCTGTTGCTGCGTCCCTGTGTCTCCTGCTCGCTCTCACCCGCCTCTGTTTTCTCTGCTCGGGGGCAGCGGGTCCGGTGGGCCCAGGGAACCTAACCTGAGCTTGGACCTCAGAAGAGAGCATGCAGGGAGGAGCGCTGGCACAAGCAGGGGGAACACCAGGTACGAGTAAGGCAAGCCCTAATTGTGGTATTTAGTCCACTGTACACTACATTTGGACCATACTTTTTGTAAGTATAGGGGAGTCACCTGGCGTATTTAGCACTAAGGCATCTGCATCTAGTGGCCATACTTCTTTTTTTTTGTATTTTTATTTTTAATTTATTTTTTACATCGCTTACTTTGAAGCTCGACTGTGACTGTGGGGCTAGGCCCTTTGAGCAGTCGAGCGAACTATAAACATTACTGGTAAATGTGAAATTTTAGCTGCTGAGCTACAGCCAAATTGCTATTTGTGGTGTTGACCACGGGGATATCCCCCTTTGAACGCGGTTGCACCCCTTGAGGCAAAGTCCGCTATTGAGTAGCCCATAACCATCAGCCTTAAGTCTGGGACTCCGCAGATACCTCCCTCACGGATAGGGTAAGGAGGGACTACCGCCTTGGTAAAAATAATCTCAAAGGCTACCTTCTGAAACAACCAATTGACTGCGCCTGTTTAACTGCGTGTTTATATGCCGTTCTACAGGCAAGGACCCCAATTGAATTATAATCTCCGGAAACGTAATAATAACTTCCCAGACACCGGAAGAAACAGTATAATGGCCAAAGCGGAACTAAAAAGAAAAGAACCTCTAACGAAAGGGGCCATCACAGACTTCTTTCCTCCGAATGTCCTCCCCGAAGAAAACTCCACTGCTATGGAAGAAGAGGATCCAGTGAATAACCCCACAGTGGCACCACATGAAATCACTAACTACGATGACATAGACAATAACTCACTTCTAGATCTCTGCCTGTCAATGCAGCGGGCCATGACATCAGCACACCCACGACAGTCAGGCAACAACACACGGAACCCTCCACCAAGTGCCCCATTACCTCATAGGGATCAGGCCGAAAGACTATCCATATCTCCTAATTTAGCCCCGTTTCAGGAGTCTTCTGCCCTCGGAACCAATAGCAAATCCATCCAGTCGAGTCTCCACTTCAAACACACCTATCCTGGCTGACTTGCAATCCTCAGTGGCTTCCTTGCAGTTTGCCCTTAAAATTCTCCTGAAACTGTGTGGGCGTATTCTGGAGACTACTCTCACTTCTGCAGCAAAAGAAGGAGCCAAAGACACCCCTGGGGTAGACGAAAACCTGATCCCTAGGCTCACGGATAGTGACCCTGCACAGCCGCCTGCAGATCCAATACCTGTATCTGAACCTTCAGATGAGTCAGAAGTACACTTCTCAGGCAAACAAAGAAGATTGGCTAGAAGAGCAGCCATGAAGAAAAAGCCGTGCACGATAGCTTCTCCTTTACTTGCAACTGCTCCGGCAGGGAAACTGTCAAAAAAGACCAAAAAAAGAGCAACTAGGGCATCGAAACGAAACGCTGGTTTATTCCCGACACACTGAATGAGTCGATCTGTATGGAAGAAAATATACTTGACCTCGAATCATCCCATTTGAACAATGACCAGGAGAAGATCTCTTCTACTCCTAATAAAAGCCCGAGTAGGGCCCCATCGGCAATAAACATCCCTAATCCGCCTACCATCAATGAGACCCCATTATCTGAACATTATAACAACCGCATATGTATTATTAAAAATCTGTACCAGCAACATGAGCAAAACTGGCTTACAAGATCGGCTCCTACGACCAGGCTTCGCTCAGTGCCTCAACTTCGTGTTCTCAGCTCTACAGACTTTGAATATGTGGCGCCTCTCCATGTCACCAACCCTAATGTCTCTGCGGTTCATTGTAAATTTTTGGCGACAGCTCAACTGATGCGGAGTTTCAAACTAAATATTTTGGTTGTAGACATTGAGATCGATGCCGATCCTGAAATGGAAGATCCCAGCTGCCCCCGTAAGGCGGTCTCTTCGCCTGAAAAATCTCCGCTGGTAAAATCCCTCTCACCTTCAAATCTACCCAAGGCGGATAAAATTGAGATTGATGATGTACAGAAAGTCTTAAGTTGGCTGGCTGAATCCCTCCCTCTAATGATAAACAAACAATGAGATCTCACCATTGCCTCGTGGAATTGTAGAGGTTTTAACCACTTACTAACTTCTCAAGGATCAGTAGATATCTTAACAGACCATTTGAGCATTTGTCTACAGGAAACATGGTTGGTCTCCCCGGTGATCCTCAATGGATACACATTGTACCAGTCTTTTGCTAAGAAGGGACCCAGGGGTAGACCATTTGGAGGGTTGATTGTGGGTTTCAGACACTCTGTTCAATCTCGCCGAATTACCGCAAGTCAACCTGACAACATCTTAGCAGTTGAAATTATGATCCCCCAAGAAGATGTGACTGAAAGAATCCTACTCATAACCTCTTACAATCCACCAGGCGCTGTATGTAGAGAAGAAATACAAGCGGCGGTCCATGAGCCACTTAGCGAATGGACCATGATACTGGGGAACAACTCAGTCATATTCACAGGTGACTTTACCTGCCATATAAAGGGCTCGAAAGGCACTATCCTCAATCCTCTACTATACCCTAAGGGACGTATGCTACACAACATAGAGGATCCTGAAGGCCTAAACTGGCTACACTTCTTTTCAGACTTGGATTTGGAACTTATTAATGGGAGAACACGTAGCGACTATCCCGGTAAACATACTTGGTGTAATGCCTCTGTAACCAGTACTTTAGACTACATATTTGTTAGTCCAAATATAGCCACCAGAATTAAAGATATGAAGGTCATCTTGAATAACTGGAGCGACCATAGCCTTCTAACATTGACATTAGCAGTAAACTGGTCAACTCCGAGCCCCTGCCCCTTGGGTAACTTGACGACAAATCAAGCTGGCACTTTCATTCGTTGGCACACAAAAAACATTGAAAATACGACTCGCTCAACATATGCTGTTCTTCTTTACGATATCCAAGCCTTTACCAAATTCACTGCTAATGATATTGAAACATGGATTGCGGATTTTTCATCATCACACGCTACTACACTTATTAGCAAGATGATACAAGATGGAAGGAAGACCAAACCTTTTGACAGGGCCATCCGAGATGCCAAACGAGTTCTAAGGGCTTCCATTCGAAAAGCAAGGGCTACTGCAGTGACACTTGAACAATTTATGGCTCGGAGTAGAACTTTAAAGAACAAATATCGCGCCTGGATTAAGACGAAGAGAAGAGCAGAGAAGCTAAGCCGTTGGCAACAAATGGTTCAAGTAGTATGCTCCAAAAATACAAGAAACATCTGGGGTGTATTAAACGAAATGAGAGGCCCCATCCATCACACCATGGTCAACCCGATAGGTGCCCAGCAATGCTCTGAATTTCTGTCTACACGTAACGCCCCGTTAACACCTACCCAGCAGGGCAGCTGTGAATTGGTCCCCTCTGAGAAACCCTTTATTGTGACCAACAAACTAATTCTGGCAAAAATCAAATCACTAAAATCATCTAGAGCACCTGGACCTAACGGCTTAGCCAACGTTGTATTGAAAAGTAATCCTGATTTCTGGGCCAGCCTGATCAAGATCCAATTTGAAAACATACTGGAAACTGGCAACATCCCGACTTCCTGGCAAACTTCCATATTGATCCCGGTCTTCAAGGAAGGAAACAGACTGGAACCAGGAAACTATAGATTGCTGTCTATGTTAGACTGCACAGGGAAGGTATTTGCTTCGTTGCTTCTAGACAAATTGGAGACGTGGGCAGACAGAACTGGAATATTCAATCAATTCCAAAGCGGATTCAGGAAAGGATATACCACCACCATGAACCTGATGATTATAGATCTACTGAGGTCCGGCGCCAAGACCAGTGGGAAACCTCCTCTATATGCCTTGTTTATAGACTTTCGAGCAGCTTTTGACACAGTCACCCGTGACAAACTCTGGTCAAAATTAAAACTATTGGGATGTCCCAATGAACTTCTCTATTATTTAAGAGCCTTACATTGACACACAACGGCTAAACTCAAGCTGGACTCCCAAGGCCATATGACCACTCCAATTTTACAAAATCGCAGAGTAAAACAAGGCTGTGTTACAGCTCCTTTTCTCTACAATGTATTCACATACAACCTTCCCATAGCAGTATCTGCAGTGCACAACTGCCCTCCACGGATAGGATCCGAGCACTGCCCAGTGCTCGCTTATGCAGATGATCTGATCATCATGGACCACATATTTAGTGGCCTTTCAAGATCGGCCACGGCACTCTGGGATTATGCCCATTAAAACGATCTGATTATTAACAGTGATAAAACCCAACTAATGGTATTCTCAGCAAAAGAATTAGCCAGACCAAAGTTAGTTATGCAGGGGATAGAGATAAAATACACCCCCATATACAAATACCTTGGGGTGGAGGTTGATGTTACAGGAGAATATCCTACCTGCATACAAAAGCGAATCACCAGAGCTGCACAACTAACAGCATTAATACATCGCTTTGCAATTAAAAATTGTGGTTACACTATGTGGGGCGTGCGCCAGTTGTATCTGCAGATACTGGTTCCTATGGTTAACTATGGACTGGAGGCGCTTCTAAACATCAATTTAGGTTGGCTCCAAGTCATAGAGGGCAAATTTGGAGGCAGATATTGGGCCTCCCTCAATGTATTCCAATGGAGATCCTAAGATTGGAATTGGGGCTAACTTTCCTGAAGGCTACTGTACTTAAAAGAAGAGCTGAGATCTACTTGAAGATGACTAACCAACCATTGAACTCCCTGCTAAGCTCATTACATCAGGAAATTTCAAGGGAGGCTACTCTCTACCATCTAAAAACTCATATGCAAAACCTATACAAGGAGATTGGCTGTATTCCTGCACTGAGGAGCACACTCGACGCATCAAAGAAGGCTCTTCCCAAACAAATAGATTCATGGGACTGGCTCGAGAATTTCGATCATCTGAGTAAACTTACAAAGTATCAATTTGTAAAGTATAGACTATATACCTACTTGAAACCACAGCTGTACTTCAATTTGAGCCCTTCTAGTAAACTTAGACGTTTCCTTCTGTTGCTGCGTCTTGACTGTTTACCGGTGCTAGCAAATAAGTCGATAGACAACCATCTACTGCCACACGAAAGATATTGTCGTATGTGCAAGAACATTTCCACTAACGAAACAGCTATACACCTTCTAACAGCCTGCCCGTCAATGCTTAAAACTTATGAACTATGCAATGGGAAAGTGGTTCATAATTTGGATCACATAGAGGCTCCATGGTTTTGGTATCACAGCTTAAATTCGACCTCTTTAAAAACTCACATAGCTATGTACAGTATATGGCTGAGCATTGAGAAATCTCTGGGCCTCGCCATCTAGCCCAAACAATAACTCAATTCCATCACAGCTTATTGGGCCAGCAGGATATGTCCCCCAAAGCATGACTTGTGGCGATCATTATCTTCTCGAGGACCATTGGTTTACGATACGTGATACTGTGGAACTAAATGAAGATATTTACAACATCACTGACGGAGGGAAGGCTTTGGCCTCTGAAAATGAAATGAAATGAAGTACACTTTTGCGTGACGCATTGTATAAAAATGTTAACGGTAGTCACTGCTTTATGCTCTATGACACAGCAGCACCATATTGTTTTTGTCATTGTTATGTAGAATTATTTTTTTATCCTTCTTTACCGCCGGAAATCTCATGATTAGAATAACTAATTTTTAAATTTCCTTTACTGTATTAATTTTAATTTCAAGTGAGGTTTTAGTCTTCCCATTTTTGTCTGGTATTTTCTGTCCGGTTTTATTTTTTATTTCTATTCATAAATGTGTAAAGTTTATATTTGAACTGTTCTCACATTATTAAATACATCAAAATTACTTCTAAGGACCACGCGCAGTGTCACTAAAACCAAAGTCATTACAGGAGGATATTTTACCTGCTGACATATTCAAACAGGTCAGGTGCTACTCTTTCCCATTCCTCCAAATAGTGAATGCTTCACTCATCAATGCATCCTTCAAGACGCCTAGAAAATACCCACCCCGGCCCGGATTACCTCACCGACTATGGGCGGATCACTAGACTTCTGTTTATTGAAAAATCATTGAGAAAGCGCTGGTGATCCAACGCCTTGATCCAATCACCCAACAAGGTCTGCTCCATGCCAACCAATCAGGATTCAGAACAGTGTGTAGGATGGAAACCGCGACCATCCAGGCCATAAACAATGCTCTCCACTTCATGGAAAAGGAGACCCCGTCTCCTGGTCCTCATGACCTCTCTGCTTCCATGACCTCTCTGCTGCGTTTGACACAGTCGGCCATGACACACTGAAGAGCCTTACCACTCACAGAATGGGGTTCCCGGCACAGTCGCCACCCGGTGTACCTCCTGCCTCTCAGGGAGGTATACCCAGAAGTACAGATGGGCACCTCCAGGCTGGACCATTGCTCCTCCCAAAAGGTTCAACCATCGCCCAGTGATTTTCAATCTCTATCTGGAGCTACAGGGGTGACTTCCTGGGGACCCAAACATCTCAGCTCACTAACCCAATGGAACACTAGCTCCTTTGCTATGAGGGCAGCCCCAGCACTCTTGCAGTTCTGGAAGGCATTCAAGACCCAGCTCTTGAGAGACCACCAAGGGAACACTAAGGATGTTCTATTGGCCTCACTGATCTGCTGCCCCCTGCAGGGTAACTTCAAGCCTTATAATCAAGCATTGCTTTTTTATTTGCCAAGCCTCCTTTAAGGGTTGCTCTCTCGCCTCACTGAGGCTGCTTCCTCTGCTCTACGTTTTCTGGGATTGATTATCAGTCCTTATTCTTCTCATATCTCCATGCCCTCCCTGACTTTCCACTGTCCAGAATCCCTCCATCTGCAGCCAGGATGTCTGTGCCTCACGTATACATGTTGTCCCTTCAGTCCCCTTGGTTCCCCCTAGTCCTGTGTACAGCCACACTCTGCTCCCATCTTAGGTCCACTCTCCTCCCCACTGGCTCCCATCCCTGCACTGGCCTTCATGCAGGTGCCCACTTACCTCCTGGAGCAGCTACCATTTCATGGGCTCTCTTTACCTTTCCAAGTCTTTCATACTTCTCTTCATGTCTCTATCCCCTGCGGTTCACGATTGCTCTGAACACTTTCAATCACTTTTCCTAGCAGAGATTGCAATAAATAAATAAATAAATAAGGGGGTGTTTCTCTTGCACAGGGGATCTACTTCTGTATCCCGAATTCTGCACGAGGATCGTGATTACCAACTGGGTCACTTCCCAGGGCCTTGACTGATGCTTGGTTTTTCTTTCTGCAGGTTCTCACGTCTCCAATGCACAGTCAACCACTGTTGCCACCACTGCTGCCACCACTGCTGCCACCACTGCTGCCACTACTGCTGCCACCACTGCTGCAACTACAGCTGTCACCACTGCTGCAACCACTGCTGCCACCACTGCTGCAACTACTGCAGCAACAACAGCTGCCACCACTGCTGCCACTACTGCTGCCACTACTGCTGCCACTACTGCTGCCACCACTGCTGCAACTACAGCTGCCACTACTGCTGCAACCACTGCTGCCACCACTGCTGCAACTACTGCAGCAACAACAGCCACCACCACTGCTGCCACTACTGCTGCAACTACCGCTGCCACCACTGCTGCCACTACTGCTGCCACTACTGCTGCCACCACTGCTGCCACTACTTCTGCCACTACTGCTGCCACCACTGCTGCCACCACTGCTGCAACTACTGCAGCAACAACAGCTGCCACCACTGCTGCCACTACTGCTGCCACTACTGCTGCCACCACTGCTGCAACTACAGCTGCCACCACTGCTGCAACCACTGCTGCCACCACTGCTGCAACTACTGCAGCAACAACAGCTGCCACCACTGCTGCCACTACTGCTGCAACTACTGCTGCCACTACTGCTGCCACCACTGCTGCCACCACTTCTGCAACTACTGCAGCAACAACAGCCTCCACCACTGCTGCCTCCACTGCTCCAACCACTGCAGCAACAACAGCCGCCTCCACTGCTGCCACCACTGCTGCCACTACTGCTGCCACCACTGCTGCAGCAACAACAACAGCCGCCACCACTGCTGCCACCACTGCTGCAACTACTGCTGCAACAACAGCCACCACCACTGCTGCCACCACTGCCGCCACCACTGCTGCAACTACTGCATCAACAACAGCTGCCACCAGTGCTGCCACCACTGCTGCCACTACTGCTACTACTGCTGCCACCACTGCTGCCACCACGGCTGCCACCACTGCTGGAACTACTGCAGCAACAACATCTGGCACCACTGCTGCCACCACTGCAGCAACAACAGCCACCACCACTGCTGCTACCACTGCTGCCACTACTGCTGCCACCACTGCTGCCACCACTGCTGCAACTACTGCAGCAACAACAGCCACCACCACTGCTGCCACTACTACTGCCACCACTACTACAGCAACAACAACTCCAACCACTACTACAGCAACAACAGCTCCCACCACTACAGCAACTACTACTACAGCAACAACAACTCCTACCACTACTACAGCAACAACAACTCCGACCACTACTACAGCAACAACAACTCCGACCACTACTACAGCAACAACAGCTCCCACCACTACAACAGCAACAACAGTTCCCACCACTACAGCAACTACTACTACAGCAACAACAGCTCCCACCACTACAACAACTACTACTACAGCAACAACAACTCCTACCACTACTACAGCAACAACAACTCCTACCACTACTACAGCAACAACAACTCCAACCACTACTACAGCAACAACAGCTCCCACCACTACAGCAACTACTACTACAGCAACAACAACTCCTACCACTACTACAGCAACAACAACTCCTACCACTACTACAGCAACAACAACTCCAACCACTACTACAGCAACAACAGTTCCCACCACTACAGCAACTACTACTACAGCAACAACAGCTCCCACCACTACAACAGCAACAACAGTTCCCACCACTACAGCAACTACTACTACAGCAACAACAGTTCCCACCACTACAGCAACTACTACTACAGCAACAACAGCTCCCACCACTACAACAGCAACAACAGTTCCCACCACTACAGCAACTACTACAACAGCAACAACAGTTCCCACCACTACAGCAACTACTACTACAGCAACAACAACTCCTACCACTACTACAGCAACAACAACTCCTACCACTACTACAGCAACAACTCCAACCACTACTACAGCAACAACAGTTCCCACCACTACAGCAACTACTACTACAGCAACAACAGCTCCCACCACTACAACAGCAACAACAGTTCCCACCACTACAGCAACTACTACTACAGCAACAACAGTTCCCACCACTACAGCAACTACTACTACAGCAACAACAGCTCCCACCACTACAACAGCAACAACAGTTCCCACCACTACAGCAACTACTACTACAGCAACAACAGCTCCCACCACTACAACGGCAACAACAGTTCCCACCACTACAGCAACTACTACTACAGCAACAACAGCTCCCACCACTACAGCAACTACTACTACAGCAACAACAACTCCTACCACTACTACAGCAACAACAACTCCGACCACTACTACAGCAACAACAGTTCCCACCACTACAGCAACTACTACTACAGCAACAACAGCTCCCACCACTACAACAGCAACAACAGTTCCCACCACTACAGCAACTACTACAACAGCAACAACAGTTCCCACCACTACAGCAACTACTACTACAGCAACAACAACTCCTACCACTACTACAGCAACAACAACTCCTACCACTACTACAGCAACAACTCCAACCACTACTACAGCAACAACAGTTCCCACCACTACAGCAACTACTACTACAGCAACAACAGCTCCCACCACTACAACAGCAACAACAGTTCCCACCACTACAGCAACTACTACTACAGCAACAACAGTTCCCACCACTACAGCAACTACTACTACAGCAACAACAGCTCCCACCACTACAACAGCAACAACAGTTCCCACCACTACAGCAACTACTACTACAGCAACAACAGCTCCCACCACTACAACGGCAACAACAGTTCCCACCACTACAGCAACTACTACTACAGCAACAACAGCTCCCACCACTACAGCAACTACTACTACAGCAACAACAACTCCTACCACTACTACAGCAACAACAACTCTGACCACTACTACAGCAACAACAGTTCCCACCACTACAGCAACTACTACTACAGCAACAACAGCTCCCACCACTACAACAGCAACAACAGTTCCCACCACTACAGCAACTACTACAACAGCAACAACAGTTCCCACCACTACAGCAACTACTACTACAGCAACAACAACTCCTACCACTACTACAGCAACAACAACTCCTACCACTACTACAGCAACAACTCCAACCACTACTACAGCAACAACAGTTCCCACCACTACAGCAACTACTACTACAGCAACAACAGCTCCCACCACTACAACAGCAACAACAGTTCCCACCACTACAGCAACTACTACTACAGCAACAACAGTTCCCACCACTACAGCAACTACTACTACAGCAACAACAGCTCCCACCACTACAACAGCAACAACAGTTCCCACCACTACAGCAACTACTACTACAGCAACAACAGCTCCCACCACTACAACGGCAACAACAGTTCCCACCACTACAGCAACTACTACTACAGCAACAACAGCTCCCACCACTACAACAGCAACAACAGTTCCCACCACTACAGCAACTACTACTACAGCAACAACAGTTCCCACCACTACAGCAACTACTACTACAGCAACAACAGCTCCCACCACTACAACAGCAACAACAGTTCCCACCACTACAGCAACTACTACAACAGCAACAACAGTTCCCACCACTACAGCAACTACTACTACAGCAACAACAACTCCTACCACTACTACAGCAACAACAACTCCTACCACTACTACAGCAACAACAACTCCGACCACTACTACAGCAACAACAGTTCCCACCACTACAGCAACTACTACTACAGCAACAACAGCTCCCACCACTACAACAGCAACAACAGTTCCCACCACTACAGCAACTACTACAACAGCAACAACAGTTCCCACCACTACAGCAACTACTACTACAGCAACAACAACTCCTACCACTACTACAGCAACAACAACTCCGACCACTACTACAGCAACAACAACTCCGACCACTACTACAGCAACAACAGCTCCCACCACTACTGCCACCACTACAACAGCAACAACAGCTCCCACTACTACTGCCACCACCACAGCATCTACTACTAGAGCAACAACAGCTCCCACCACTACTACAACAACAACAGCTCCCACAACTACTGTCACCACTACAGCAACTACTACTAGAGCAACAACTCCCACCACTACAACAGCAACAACAACTCCTACCACTACTGCCACCACTACAGCAATTACTACTTTGACATCTACTGTCAGCACTGCTGCAACAACAGCAGCAAACGGTGGGTCCACCAATACAGCCGGTACTGGTGTCACCACGACTACCACTGGATCCTCCACTTTAACTACAGGAAGCACTACTGCCACTACTACTACAAGCAGCTCAGACACCACTACGACCGGTGGTAAGTATGCATGCTACAGCAGGCTGTGTTGCAAATCTTAACTACCTCTCGCCACATTGTGAGTTCAGTCTCGAGGCGGAGTGTAAGTGCCTGGAAAGTGTGTCTGTGCCGAGGGGTCCTTGGGGAATGACCTATGGTGAGAAGAAATAGCAGGAGTCAGTCTCAATGTGGCATTCAGTCCCAGGGTGGCTGGGAGTCACTCACAGGATAGGGCCACTCCTGAGAGCAGTTTAGTCTCTGTGGGCCTCATTACGACCCAGAGGGTAAGTTACCGCCTGGGTCGTACCTTTACCACCATGGCGTAAACTATGTTTACGCCATGGTGGTTGGCGGACTTACCGCCCCATTCCGAGGTTGGCGGGGCGGTAAGTCCCCAATCCCCATTTACCCTTCCCCATTCCCATTTTTGCCCCATAGGGCATAATGGGAGTGGGGAAGGCGTTAATTACGCCACCGTAAATTACGGTGGCGTAATTAACAACAAGGTCCCTTAGCGCCATGGATTTTAACACCTGCTAAAAGCAGGTGTTAAATCCTCCATGGCGCTAAGGGACCTCGGAATCAGGCGGTAAGGGTCGGCGCTGTTTACGCCGCCGTAAACCCCTTACCACCTGGGTCCTAATGAGGCCCTGTGTCTAATCCTGTGTGGCACTCGTCGAGTGGAGAAGGTGGAATTCAGGGGATAAGCCCTCGAGTACACAGGTTGAAGAACTTGAGTTCACCCGGCTGGTTCCACCCCCCCTCCACACACTGCACTTTGAAGGTGTAGAATGAACCTAAATAGCCTTGGAATGTGATGAGCTATGAAGTGAGACAGGACTCTCACGTGTCGTCCACCCCAGTGGCCTTCTTTTGCCCAGGAATAAGCACCCGTTTATTTTCTGAAGCATGTATGCACTGCCATGTTCCTATTAGACACTGAGCAGTATTGCTATGATACAGTGTTGGTCTTGTGTGTGATGGGGTGATGGCATGAGTTGGGTGAGTGCTTCCCTACATTGCCTCGATGTAGGAAAGGGTGTGTGCTTCTTATCTGACAATGCTCAGCATGGTTTCAATATTACTGTCTTTTTAACATGCCAATACTTTCCAGATAGACTACATTATGCTACATATAGCTATTTATTGCTACATGTGGCAGTAGGGCTGACAGTATGGCCACCTGTGCCCAAAATGGGCTCAGGTCCACCCAGCAGCAGCCTCACGCTGCTCCAACCAGGGGAGGTCCTTTACTTCCGCTGTTGGGTTCAGTTTTGAGTGTTGTTTGGGTTCATGCCCTTTCTTAAGCCTCTTTATTTCATAATTTGAAGCAATAACCCTTGCGCGTGGCACACAGCCCACATGAGCCACCGTATGCCACGTCTGTCTTCCCAAGCCCCTCTTGGCTCCCAGCATGCCACTCAGATACTGCACAGAGTCGCCAATCGGATGCCAGCTGGAAGTTCTCAGCAGCCTTTGCAGCTCATTGGCAGGTTGTGGGCATGAGACACAAGGGGAAGTTCTCTGGGCCAGGTGCAGGGAATTCTGGGAAGGTGCGGACAATCAGAGGTGCATGGAAGGGACTAAGAAGTGAAATGGGGGGCAGGTGAGGGCCAACTCTTTATACACAAAAGGGATCAGATGCTCTGTGTTCCAGGGTTTCATACTCGTGCACAGAATAATAAACTCCAGTGGACCCTTATACCTGAGTGCCATGAGTCCCTGCCCCAGTGTGAAATACTAACTGTCTCTTCCTTTCATTCACAGTGTCTGGAGTACTTGGCGCAGGGCAGGGCCTGTCCATCGGGGCAATAATTGGCATCAGCTTGCTGAGCGTCCTTTGTGCAATTCTCCTCATTTTGGCAGTCCTTGCGGTAAGAAGGGGGACCCTAACTCATCTTTCTCTGTGTACATTCTTGCCCTCATTGACCATAGAGACCTATACATGAAGACAAGAGAGAAGACTGCACTTCCGGGAAGCTTGGGGGCGGTAACAAGTCTAGCAGCAGACCCCTGGCAGGCGGGGTCATGGAGACAAGCAGCTCACAGATTTAGAAGTACTAGAAAAAGACAACTTCATTGCATGAAGGGGAAGGGTCTTCAAAGGGTTTAATACTTTATGTTTCCACAGGCTTCCCAGTGTGGCTGACTACCCAGCATGCATCTGTCATCATCCCTCCTTTCTAAACATGATGGCCTCCAAGGGCAGGTCTGCACAGAAGCCACTCCTGGTGGAAGGAGTGTCAGCCTCTGAAAAGAGGTGCCCATTACCTTGGCACTGGGCTATTTCTCTTCCTTCTCCCTCAGATCCAGATGCCCCCCCTCGGGAAGAGCTTCGTGCTGAGGTAGCCCCCACTTGTTTGAGGTTGCCCAGACCACAGCAAACGCCAACATTTTAGGTTATCAGACATAGGCTAACGGTGCAAGCCACTGAAAACATGTCTGATTCTTTCCAGCTCCTCCTGGAAGAGATATCAACAGTGGCAAGCATAATTAGTGGCCCCTGTGCACCGCTGCATCATCACAAGAGAGTGTTAGAGTGCAGCCGATGGAGGACTTGGGTAGGAGCTGGGGAAAGCACCTCAGAGCTCATCCCAAGATGGACGCAAGCAGCAGCTTAACCAGGGAACTGGTTGGGAACCGTGGCACAGAATGGCCCTCTGTCCTGAACAGCAAAAAATGTAGTGGGTCCTAGAGGTAGCAGAAGGGGGGGGGGGGTGCCTGAAGCACAGAGAGCCTGCTGGAGGGAAGCTGAAGATCTCTCACGCATGCTTCAGAGGTGCCTGAAGCACAGAGAGACTTCTGGAGAGACACTCAGGAACTCTCATGCATGGTTGAGAGGTGCCTGAAACACAGAGAAACTGCTGGAGAGAAGCTTGGGAACTCTCATCCATGATTGAGAGGTGCCTCAGGAGTAGAGAGACTGCTGGAGAAAAGCTCAGGAACCCTCACGCATGGTTGAGAGATGCATGAAACACAAAGAGACTGCTAGAGAGAAGCTTAAGAACTGTCATGCATGGTTGAGAGGTGTCTGAAGCGCAGAAAGACTGCTGGAGAGAAGCTAAGGAACTCTCATGCATGGTTGAGAGGTGCCTGAAGCGCAGAGAGACTGCAATGCTGGAGTCTCAGGCACTGTCGCACATGATAGAGAGGCTGTTGGAGCCCAGGCAGTCTCTCGCATGGTAGAGAGTTCCCATATGGTGAGAGTAGCCACATGTGTAGCATCTACACGATTTAGGAGAGAGGTCCCCAGTTCAGACCCACAGAGACATGATATGTACATAGCACGGGTTGCTATCTTTGGTTTTGTGCTTATCAGTATTTTTGTATTTTGTTTGCACAGGCTATCAGTTTCTTCAGAGGAGGGAGGTTTTTAAACCGGTACAACTTCAACAACCAACGCAGACAAAACGTGACCCCCCGGCAGACGAATTGCAGGAGCCCGAACAGACAACAAGATTGCGAGGACCGCTTCTAGCTCGCTTCTGTGGGTGACTAATGCAGCTTGCACCCCTCTGGAACCCCCTCAGAACTTACTGCCCTAGAGGCTGCGAGGCACAGAGCAGACCTGGGCAGGAAATCTGCTCTCCTGCCTCCTCTCTTCCTCCATCACTGCTCTGAGCAGTGCTGTCCAAACAGACTGAGCAAGAATGGAGCTTGGTGAAATGCTGTTCCTCACCGCTAGGTGGCAATCATGTACGAAGAAACAACAGTGTGAGCAAGAAGACTCTTCTGTGTTATGAAAGAACTCTATGCCTTGACAATAAGTGCTCTGATTTGTCATTTTTAGGTCTGGCACCTGGGACTATAAAGCTTTAGCTCTCCACCAGATTCTTTGTATCAATGTATGCAGGGACACTGGCTCCAATCAGCGGCTCCGTGATGCATGTCCCAGTAGATCACAGGGAATTCTCTGTTATGGGGTTGGCCAGTTTGTAGAAGGTTGGGGGCTACTGTGCAAACTTGTGCCACATGTATATTTATCGGTTTTATTTATAGCAAATGGCAGAGTCTGTGCACACCTGGCACCCGGACTCCTTAATGCGGTCATCATTTCATTTGTTAAAAGCTCTTGAAAACACGTATTAAATACAATATCTGTCCATTTTATTTTTGACATCTGGATTTAAAAATGTGTGGGCATTTGTTTCATACATTTTTGTTGTATAATTATCAGTAACTACTTTTTTGCGACATTGTCTTACGCTACCGCCTCATCCTAAACAAAAATGGATGATTTCTGAATAAAGAGATATCAAGAACACAAGTATAAGGCGCTTTAATCGCGTTTCATTTTAAACAAAGACATATATAAGTCTGCCCTTTATTTTGAGCATGTGCCAATTAAATGGTGTGAATAAGAAAGGGGCTATAGGCAGAACTATAATAATTCTTTTTTTTTAATATACATTTCTATCCCTCATTGGATTGAATGCTGTGGTGTTCGCCCAATGAACATTCCCCCACGGAAAGCAGAGGGAATTGAAGGCCATTGACCCACTGGACTAAAATATCGGTAAATGGTGGAAAACACAAATAAAATGGGGCTACACTTTTGATACACTTTCTTTCTGGAAATACAAACATAGTTAAAAGATGTGTTTACACCTTATGAAAACACTTTATCCAAAGGCTTAACCAAGTGGGACTCCATTTTCCCCTGATTTAGTGTCAGATCTCAAGCCCCCACACCACCCTCATTCAGATTTATATTTGATTACTTCCCAATAGTAAATTGGGTGACCCCCCAAACTATAATTGTTTGATGTCTTAACCTCACTAGCATACAATCTCTGCCTCTGCTATTTGATAAACCCCCAACCCTTTATACCTCAAGTAACTCCACCCATTCCATAAAAAGACGACTCCAAAGGCACTGGCGCTTATACATGAGTTCTGTGGATATTTATTTATTTTTCAATTCTGTCGTCTCTTGTGATTCAGGCACAAACAGCTGATCCAAAAAAAGGGGTACGGGCTTTCCGACTAAACAATTGGAGCAATCAACCAAGAGAAGTTTGTAAAAACGTGGTGTTTTTTAAGGTTCAAACTTGAAAATAAACTTCAACCAGAGCAGTAATTGCGGAAATACATGCACAAAACATACAGGATATGTTGCTCGTGTTAAGTAACTGTGTATTATGTCTTACACAAAAACAATAACACACACATCTAACATCAGTTCTCCAAATGAAGACAGATAACCCCAAACCTACATGTTTCTGTTCTCCAGTAATTCACAGAACCATCTCATTTTTAGGGTGTTAGGAATATAATGACACAGTGACCCAGACAGCTCCTGATCCTGTGGGAAAGTGTGTTTATGGTCTCTTCCTTGCATCTGGTGTCAGTACAGCTGGCACCATAGTTCCAGCAGCTCCCAGAATCCTCTCACACTGAGCACAGGGCAGTTACCAGGCTGGCATTTTCGTTTCTACCCCAGCCCATCCCCTCTGTTACAGTTGTTTCTTCTCATATCGCTTTCCCAGCCCCCTCCCACCCAGCTCTTCATCTTCATTAGCCCCCACCCCCAGCTGGCGGTAGTGGAAGGAGTCATTTCAGTTTTGTATTTCAGAAGTGGCTCTTTTTAGTTTTGTCTCAAATATCCAGCCCAAAGAGAACTGATTAAAGTAAATTTACAAAGAACTGGAAAATTATATAAATATAAGCCTTACACAGATAGGAAATAAGGATTTTTAAAAAGAAAATATGCAATCTGATTTTCAAAACTTTAAACTTTTTAAAATGTTTATCACCCTAGCCTTTTCAATTTTAAAGTACATTTATCATTGTACAAGTGGTAATTTGTCATTTCAATAATTGATAAAAATGTATAAATATATTTCTTCACTGGGGAATAATATTTATTTTGGTCATGGAAAATGCAACATACATGCCCACGACGCTGAGCAAATTAAAAACAGAAAGCCTTTGAGGGTGGAATGTGAGGAGGAAAGTCGGCCTCGCTGTTCTCTGCAGTCAGGCACCTTGATTTACAACAGGGACTTGTTTCCAATGGGGGACTGATTGCCACTTTCGGGGACCACCCCCCCTCCATGTCTGCCTAAGTGTCGGTCACTCCGGACAGTATATTATGCATTGGATAATTTCAATCTCTGACATTCCTTTTAGTTATTTATTTTTTATTTTTTGTTGGGTTCCTTTTATAAAAAAAATATTTACATTTCGTACAAGAATACACCCATCAAATTTAGAATCAACAAAAGTGAAACACAATAAATCATCCAATATTACATCACAAAAACTATACACAAGCACGGTAAAATATGTACATTGTCAGAAACCCCAGTCCTCCCACCAAAAACATAACACATGATGAGACTAGTACACTCCGAAAACCTCCCCCAGATTTTATCATAAAGATTCATTCTCCTGCCCCTCCTGAAAATGGTCTTTTCCATGTCTGCAAGTTTATTCATTTCGTCAACCCATTCATCAGTAGACGGAGCAACCTTGGATTTCCACGCACGTAAGATCGATTTCTTGCCAACTACAGCACTTCTAAAAAGCCATTTCTTTTGTGAAATAGTCAGATCATCCAGCAAGTCATCCCCACCTAAGATCATTGTTATAAAATCAAAATCAATGCTCTTGCCAAGCACTCTCACACAAATCTTACAAACTTCCGTCCAAACATCACACACTCTAGTACAGCTCCATAGCATATGTTCCAGGGAACCAACCTGATGCCCACAGCTCCAACAGCCATCAGAATCTTGGAGACCTCGCTTCTTCAAACGCTCAGGGCTCCAGTGTACTCGGTTTAAAATCTTAATCTGCCTGAATCTTTCACCCCGATTAAGTGAGCAAAGCATTGCCTTCTTGCACATACTCAGCCAAGCCGCAGAAGTAATATTGCAGGCCAATCTTCTACCCCATTCCTCCCGCAAATTGTCATTCTCCTTGTAATTCGCGACAATCTGCTTGTAGATTCTGCTGGCCAGTCCTCCTTCTCCCTGTTTAGGTTTAGCCAAAAAAAGGTCCATATCCAAGTCATTGTCCAATCAACCTCTCCAACAGCCTTTTTCAAACGCCTGTATTCCACATTCGAAAAACCTGAAACGTCCCATTTCGCTTTTACCTCATCTGCTGGAAGCCACTTTCCCTCTCTCCCAAGGTTACTGATCCACCTCACCCCTCCAAGAAACCACTCAGGCCAGAACAGTGTCTTTCCGTTGTCTCCTATCTTAGCATTAAACCAAATGGAGGCATTCAGCGATTTCAGAGCATCAACTCCAAGTAGTTCAAGCAAGTTTTTCCAAGATTCCCGTAAAAATTCCATAGTAGGGAGTTTCTTGCCTCCCAAATTCATCTTTGTAGTCAGGATCGCTTTCGGGCTCAGTGGACCAGCAAAACCCGCCTCCGCGATTGTCCATTCATCAGGATCGTCATTTAGAAATGTGACAAATGACTGAGCTGAGAACGCCAAATGATATGCGGGAAAATTAGGGACCCTAAGCCCACCTTTATCTACTGGTAATTAGAGCTTCCAGAGTTTGAGTCTGCGAGGTTTGCGATCACAAATAAAGTTCTGCATCAATCTGTCCAATTCCTTCCAATAGTGCAGGCTCATCTTCACAGGTAGCATGCCAAGTACATCATTCACTTTTGGAGCTGAGGTCTTCTTGAGGGCATTAACCTTTCCCCATAGTGATAGGTTTAATAAAGCCAGCATCTCCAAATCCATCTTGAAGTCCCTACAAAGCTCCTTTAAGTTTTCATCCACCATGTCATCAACCAAAGGGGTCAACCAGATGCCCAGGTAGCGTAGTCATTTCGCACACCATCTAAAACCCATGGCCGTGAGCAAAGATGTATTACACATATAAGTTAAAGGCATAACTTCATATTTTATTCAGTGTGTTCTACATCCAGATACTTCAGTAAATTCGAACAAAAGCTGCATCAAACTGGGTAAAGATTTCCCCATATATTGCAGGACTAACAACAGATCATCAGTGTAGAACCATACCCTTTGTTCAACTCCCCAGCAATTCACTCCACTCAATCCAGGTTCGCACCTGAGTGCAGTAGCCAAAGGCTCTATCGCATTAATTAATAAGAGCGAGGAAAGAAGGCACCCTGTCTGGTACCCCTCTCTAATCGGAAAGACTCTGATCTTAATCCGTTTGTTTTGACATCCACCGTTGTGTTTGCATATAACAAAGCAATCCATGAGATATAACTCTCGCTCATGTTCATTTCACGCAAAACAAAGCACAAGTACTCCCAATTTACCCGGTCCAAGGCCTTTTCAGCATCTAGGGAAAGAACCGCAATATCTTCATTATAATCCATGGCCTGATACATTGTTTGAATCAAACTATGTATATTGCTAGAGGTCCGTCTGCCCTTTATAAATCCAGACTGATTTTCATGGATCAGTGACGGAAGTCATTTTTCAAGTCTCGTGGCCAGGACCTTGGACAAAACTTTGTTGTCGGTTTAATTAGGCTAATAGGGCGGCAGCTTGAAGTCAGGTTACCATCTTTTCATTTTTTGAGAAACACAGAGATTGTAGCGTGATTAGTAGTTTTAGGCAGTGAACCGTCCCTCTGCAAAGTCACAAACATATCTTTCAACAACCCCAGGCCAGATTTCAGAAGTATTCTGAAATATTCGACCGGGAGACCACCCGGACCCAGGGACCTACCCACGTTCAATTTGTGATTCGCGTTCCTCAGATCATCAGCCGTCAGGTCTTTTTCAAGAAATAAATGATCTGTATTAGAAATCTTTGGAATTTTCAGGTTCTGAAAAAGTCTTTCCCCGTGCCGGATTTGCCCGGTTATTTGCAGTATTAATTCATATAATACTGTCTAAAAATGCCATTAATCTATTTTGGATTAAATAAGGTCAAGCCTTTAGGATCCGAAATCGAAGTTATTGCCCCATCAGAATTCCTTTTCCTAAGACGATACGCTAGCCACCTGTCACATTTTTCACCCTTTTCAAAATACATGCACTGTGAATGATATAGATTACTCTATACCCTCTCAGAAAGAATAGCACTCATTTCCTTTTTTGGTCTTTGTAACTCCTTTATTTTTTCAGCATTCGTTTGGTCCAACATCAAGTCTCTCGAAAGATCTCAAATTTTTAGGTCTAATTCAAGTCTAGCGTTCTCGTTCTTTTTCTGTTTCCCACTGGATAAGCTTAGTAATACACCTCGCATGGTGCATTTAAATGCCTCCCAAATCATCATTGAACTCAATTCATCTGAACGGTTCTCGTCCACAAAGTGCTTTGCTTCAAAAACAATTTTTTCAAGAATGTCCAATTCATATAAAATTGATGTGTTCATATTCCAAGTAAAAGACCTACACAAATCAAATTTCATTTTCATATGCATGATCAGTTATTAATATATTTCTGATTCTGCATGATCAATAGTTCTCAGTCATCTTCCCACCAGCGAGCAACATATCCAGTCTAGAGTAAGTTTTGTGGGCAACTAAAAAGAAGCCATATTCTCTCATCCTAGGATGTTGCATTCTCCAATTATCCTTCAAATTATGCTCCTCAACGAGAGCCTGGAGAGATAACTGATGATTATCAACTGTCCTATACAATCTATACCTACTCCTATCCAAAGTGGGGTCCATGACTGTATTGAAATCGCCACCCAGTAGAATGTTTTGAGAATTCAAATCCTGACTTATCTGAGCCACTTGTCTGAAAAACAATCCGTCATCAATGAACGGAGCATAGATATTGCAAATAATCATAATTTCCCCTTGAATTTTCACCAATAAGGCAACTATCCTCCCATCTTTATCTGCACGTTCTTTCAGAACCTTCAAAGGTGATTTCTTATGGATAAGGATTGCAACCCCCTGAAATCTTGAGGTAAACGAAAATCCATGAGCTTACCCAATCAAATTTTTTTCCAAGGTTTTAATTTCATCTCTCAATAAGTGAGTCTCGAAGATGCACTAGTCTCAGAACCAAACAGATTGTACAAAAAACCCACCCTGTTAAAGAAATGTTGGAGCCTAGAAGCGCTTTCAACCTGAGAAAAGAAATAAACATTTAACAAACTTATGTCCTAGGCACCTCTCCCAATCCCTGCAGAACTCAAAACAATATAAAGATAAACTGAATCCCGATAAGTTCTCCTCAAAAACTCCTAGCTGGTTCTGAACTATTGCTAAATCCCCAACACAAGATAATTAGATTCAAATGAGGATGCTCCTACACTGGCCAAATAACGCCCTTCACAACAGACTCCAAATGAATACATGTGGAGGAAGACCTATTCAACACCTGTATATATTGAAGTGTTTCATTGACAATCGCAAATCTAATTGTCAGCACACAGAACAAAGTATACCAACTCAAAAGAAGCCAAAAATGCTGTCTGCCCCATCATCTGAACAAATACTTCAGAGAGGACAGAAGAAAGCAACCCACTGAAAGCACAACCAATGCCATTCCTGCCCTCGGAGTTAGAACAACGCCTCATAATAACAACTAGCCCGATCGTAACAGCATCCATTTAGAAGAATCACCAAAATACAGTGAGAATTAAAAGAGTACAGACCGACTTAACCATCACATGTTGAAAGTTGTCATAGTAGCAATTTGGAAGTCCCCAATCTGCTCACACAAACCCAAAGGAAGCTTTTATTTGAGTCAATATCAAGTTCTGGAAATCTACAACCTGTTAGGCAAACCAAAGTGCGACAGAATACAATGCACTATATTTTGAAACAAATGAAACCCAATGTCCACTATCCTGAGATCCCTTATGTTAGAACTTAAAACAGCATAAACCTCAATTGTAATCTGACATTGTTTACACATTTTATTGTTATGAACACAATAGGAATCCAGGAATACCAAACAAAACAATCACCAAAAAAAAATGTTTTAGAATGACGAGAGGTAGTTGTGGTGTATGATATAACCTCTAAATCAAATTGCGTATTCATAAAAACAAATAGATTAAGTAATAATACATGTTTCAGGTAAAGTAATTTAATTGCATTAATCACAAATAGCATAAGTTCCACATGATGTGTTGTGGTAATTGTAAACAGACAAATGAAATGTCATAGAGAAATGCCATTTTGACGTCACAAAAGAATGATAAGCTTTCAATGACCAACAAAGGTTGAGGGTCCAAAAATGAGGGTCTGGGAAAAACGTAAGATGTCAAAGCATACCTACCGTAGGGCTACTCTAAACCCACTTGCTGCGAATAAACATATTGTACTGAACAGTGAACAGATATAACAAGACCTCAAAGAAAATGTAAACTTGAGTATCCAAAAAAGTTGAAACAAACCTCCCCATACCTGCGTTACTTGAAATCACCCACCCCACGGTATTATAGGCCCCTTGACCTATCCCAACCCACTAGTTCATCCCTCAGGAGTTCCCCGCATCATCCCAATATTAAAACTAAAAAATAGGTGGCAGGGTCGGGGGAGAAACTGCACCAGAACCTGCTACACCTCGCCAGAGTTCCGAAGTGTGCGGGTCCTGAGTGCAGCACATTGAGGACACATATGAAGGTGGCAACATTAACAAAGATTAACAAAGATTAAGACATATCGGCTGGGAAGGGTGGAGGCTTAGAGCCTGGCCAAATTCCGCCGTCGCAATTGGAAAGGTTTCCTGAACCTCACAACACTGCCCACCATCACACCATGCATTCTTCTCCTGCTCTTGTGCTTTTCTCCCACAGCCTGATCCCTTACCCAATCGGGATATGAATCACAGCGCACGGACCTTCCCCTCATCAATTGAAACAGTGAGATTTCACTCAATATATGTGGGGTGTCCCAATGCTCCATCAGCATTTCACCCACATCCTTTTTCCAATCCAACCCATTTGCCCTGGACAACTGTATAGATTCCTTGATTATACGGTTGGTTCGTTCCACCAGCCCATTAGCTCTCGGGTTGTATAATACTGTGTGGTAATTCACTATGCCATGTTGTTCTAAATATTACTTCATCTCATTGGACACTAACTGAACACCGTTGTCAGATATTATAAACATATGGTATCCTTCGTGAACAAACTGTTTTTCTAAGTAATCAATCACTATGCCGGTTGACACGCACTCTACAAATTCCACCTTGAGCCATATCGAGGCATAGTCCACCACAACTATGGCAAACCTGTTCTCTCTCCCCAGCATTGGCATAGGACCCATAAAGTCAATGACAATCTTCTCCCATGTGTTATGAGGAATTTTCACACTACCAGTTTCCACCGTCAGAGTTTCAAGAGACATGTTAGTTACAGAACATGGAATGCACTGCCCCACTTCAATGTCTACCGTGGCATCCATTCCTGCGCACTAACATCTGGATCTTAGTTTCCTTTTTGTTAAACCTTTTCCCAATTGACCACGGTGTGCGTGCATGGTCAATTCACCCTGTAATAAAAACGGAGGTATCATCCCCTCCCCCGGACTAGTCCCCATTCAGAACTACTCAATTCATCTTTACCTTTATAGTAAGGGGATTTCATCGATTCAAATGATATCTAACCTTGATCCATGTACTCCATAGCCAACCTCACCTCAAGCTCCTCACTCACAACCTCTCAAGATCCTCACTCACAACATCTCCAGATCCTCACTCACTGAGCTATCCAATCCTCTGATATGTCGTCCACTGGTCCTACACCATCAAGAGGGGCCCTGGAAAGGCAATCAGCTACTGGGATACATTTCCCCGGAAGATATCATACTGGGAAATTGTAACTCTGCAGGGCTGCTAACCACCTGGCAATACTAGGAGTTGCCAACCCTGAACCTTTCATGGTGAACAAATGAGCCAAAGGCTTATGATCACTTCTGACCTTGTAAGCTATGCCCCAAATATATGTCTTGAAGTACAGAGAGGCCCTCAAACATGACAGGCTTTCCCGTTCAATTGTAGACTATCTAGATTATGTGTCAGTTAAAGTTCTGGAAGCAAAAGTCACTGGTATTTCCTTACCCCTCCTATTCTGACTGAATACTGTTCCGATTACAGATACACATGCATCAACCGCTAGACAGGTTTCAGTAGCAGGATCAAACCAGGAAAAAGTGGGAGCATTAGCTATTCCCCCTTCAAGTCTCTTGAATGCTCCTTCTTCTACCTGCTCCCACCTGAACTCAATCCTGTCTTTTAACAAAACGCATAAAGGCTGTCTTTTTACTGCACGATTCTCCACAAACTTGGAATAGAATTCAATTAGACCCAAAAATGATTTTAACTCGTCTTTGTTGTAAGCGGATTTCACTTTGACAAAGGCATCCACTATTTCAGGACGTGGTACCATTCCCTCCTTTGTAAGACTGTGGCCAAATAAGAACCTTGGTGCACTTTGAATGGGCACTTGGCTAATCTGACAGTCATCCCCGCCTTTGCCAATCTTCGCATCACTTCATACACCCTGGCATCATGTTCACATTCATTTTTAGTGCCAATCGGAATGTCGCCCTGGAAAGCCTGAACACCAGGTACATCCCTGAACAAGTCTTCCATAGCTCCTTGGAATACAGGGGATGCAGATGCCAACCCAAACGGCATCCTTTTGAACTGTTATGCACCCATGCAAAAGGGTATACACCTCATGTAGCAGAATGTTTGCGGTGGGTACAAGGATATACCAACTAATACAATGTTACTGTAAGGCCAGAGCTTGCCGCCAAAAATAAAATGCATGTGTCTTAGCAATCTTCAGACAGGAGTACCTCCCACTGTCACTTGCAGATGGAGCTGGGACAGTCTCACTCAATGTGCCACAGGTAGTACAGTACAACCCCTCTGCCATACTGTATGGCCAAAGCACCAACATTTGAACTGATCCCCTAACCCTTTCTATTAGACTTCCAAAAGTAGATGGAATAAAGGGAGCCTGTAATGCCTTAGACCACCACAGGAGGATGCATCTTGTAGCTTCTAACAGGGAATAAACCCTTAAAAGCTTTTCTCTTGACGTGCTCTAATCCACAAGAAATGAAACCTCCCACATGTTGATTAACGGGACGCACTGTCTGCGCCACACTGAAGCGTGCAGGCAAACCCTGACCCTAGCCTGCCGGAACTACGGTTGGTGGCTACCAGAGGAGACATACCGCTTAGGATCCCAGATGAGGGACTGGGGCCAAAACCAGCAGCATGTGTGATGCGGAGCCATAGCTGTAGTGACACCACACCGGCTCTGACTGCAGTCCGGGTGCTAGTTCCAGTCACAGCCGCTCATACACCTCCAAGAGCCACTTACTGGAATCTATCTTGCGCGGTAAAAACATTCGGCATCAGCGTCGCAGTGTCAGCTGTCTGCCTCTGCCTGACACATATCCCGCGGAGCTCCCCCCACACCTTGATACTCCCCCGTCCTTCCTCGTTGCCACAATTGAAGTAATACGGGATGAATGGGTAAGTGATGTCATCTGCTTTATTGGATAAACATATTAGTATAACAGTAGTAAGACCCCAGAGGTGTTAGCGAAGCCAGCATGAAGTGACAGTTGATGACCCTCATGCCACAGTTACGTCATAGCCTCGGGTACGCGAGGTGAGGCAGTGACGTTCGCCTCGCGCACCCGAGAGGCATGCTGAGGATACCATACTCTCTTCCCTAACATTGAACTTACCCGGCCTCTCAGACCTATGCAGCCCCTTTCCCACCAGAGGCCTTGATCTCCCTAGTGCATGCTGGTCCAGGGTCCTTTCCTCTCATCTCTTGTCTGAGAGGGCAGGATGTTTGGGGGTCTATCCCCAAGCAACACAGAGAAGGCTCCAGAGGGGTCTTCAAAAAGGGGATGGGGCGGCGCATCTGGTACTGTACAAAGCCTCTCCTCACCTCTGTCCTCAGAGTGAGGCCTGGCTGTCTGCTGCAGCTCCTCTGAAAGTCTTTCTGTCTGTAGCTGGAAACACAGAAACAATCCCTGTCTCTGCCAGGACTGCCTTATGGGTCCTCCTACCTTATAGGCTGTCTCCTGGGCAACCAGCCCCTCACAGGTTCTACCTACCTGCCACCTGGAGCAGAAAGACCCACTCTGAAATGTTCTCCTTCAAGGACGTGGCAAGGATTCGACCCTCTGGCAATACCTGATTACAAACCCGAGGAGTAAACTGGTTCTGCACCAACAGCCCCTCACCCTCACTTTAGTTGCATGAACTCTGTGTACAAAGGGGACAGAAAAGCTGCTTGCCACCCAAAATAAATCACCTAGAAGTGTAAGTGCAGCGCTTAGATTTCCACTCCTGTTTCAGGTGTGGAAGTGTAAATGAAGTGATAGAGATGCTCATGCTTTGCATGGACATTTCTATTTGGGGCTTGGGATGTGGTCGAGGTCTGAACCAGCTAAAATGATGCTTTCCCCCGAACCTGTCCTGCGACAGTGGAGACCAGGCACTGGGAATGCCCAAGTAGTGTACTGAAAATAACATAGCTTCCTGCGTACCAAGAGAGGGACTCACTACATTGGAAAGGAGGATGAAACGATAGGCAGTTAAGGCGCGGCATACACCGGCAGGGAAACCAATGTATGACAGATGTTCTCTCTGAATGTGAAGCAAACCGACTCCAAATAGGTGGCCAACATGGAGGTGAAAGTGCAGAAGAACAGCCACATTCAAGAACATGGACGCCACAGCAGGCCCAAGAATGTTTTATTTAATTTATTTGCATGTATAAAGCGCACAACAGCCCTCGGGCATCGGCGCGCTGGATTAGCAAAAGTATTGGAATCCAAGATGCTCAAATTCACGACAACGCATCTATTTTAGAAGCTTCTAAAGCTGCACAGACAGTAATTCACAGTGAGCACCAAGGTCGAAATGCCAGGAAGGGAGTAATGGGTCAGCAGAACCCAGAAAGATAACCGTTCGGAGGACAAAAAACAGCAGCCTCCCAAGTTAGTTAAATTAATACGAAGTGAAGTAACACGTGAAAGTGTAAATAAAGTGACAGAATGGCACTTGCTTTGCGTGTGCATTTCTATTTGGTCTAAACGCCCACTGGGGGTTGGGGCAGGCTTGGCGGTAGGGGGCAGTGCTGTACCCGATGCAACACTCTAGAGGGACTTGGATCTCTGCACTTTGTGCAAGAGAAGCTACTAATCCTGGCAGCTTTCTTAACGGACACCACTATAGTTGTGGGCCCACCCTGAGAACATCTAGGAACCACTTTGCATTATCCCTGGGTGAATTATTAATATCATATGTGACCAATAACTTCCCTACACAATTGTATGATTCAAAAGAAGCATTTACACTTGCAATATAGGACATCTTTCTAATCATGAATTAAAAGTCAAAGAATTCCTTCATTCTTTTATTGAAATGTATTTATATGTATTCTCTTGAATAGCTAATATATTTGTATTTATTATGTTTATATAGCGTTTTCATCCAAAGTGCTTTACATTATAACAACAGAATACATAGAACATTATAACAGAAGAATCAAATTTGAATCGAACCAATAAAAACAGTAAGTGAGCAATTAATCTGTGAGGGGGAAGAGGAGGGGAGGGGAGAGGAAGGGAAGGGTGAGGGGGCAGAAGAGATATAAGGGCGAAGTGAGGGAGGATAAGGGGAAGGGGAGGGAGGAGAGGATCATAGGGAGGATATGAGGGAAGGGGAGAGGATGAGAGGTGGGGAAGGTTTCAAGGTGGGGAATGGAGAAGGAGAGATTTCAGGGAAGTGCGAAAGGAGGAATAGGTAGGTGTGGAGCGGATCGAGAGAGGTAAGCAGTTCCAGTGGAGGGGGGCTAGGAACTGAAAGGAGCGGAAACAGGAAGAGGCACATGGGGAAGGAGGAACGGTGAGAAGGAAGTGGTCGGCTGAACGGAGGGAGCAGGAGGGATTTTAGAAAGAGAGGAGAGAGGAGAGATAAGGGGGAGCCAGGTCATGGAGAGATTTAAAGACTAGACGGAGGAAATGAAATATTAACATTACCAGTAGTATGGCCAAACAATAAGCAGTCCCCAACATTAGCAATAATGCATTTGAGCATAGTCATAGCAAGCTATTCCTCTATTCACTTACAGAAATGTAAGGCTAGCTACAGCCAATCAATAATCTCTACAGCCACATACAATATGGCACAGTAAAGCTGAAAGATATACTCAAAAGCGTGCCATCAGGATTGGTAATCCAGTAGACAGGTGAGGCTATAACAACCACTCCAAACCCATTAAATGGAAATGACTAAAGACATTTGGAAATCCCGGGGCTTCCAGGGGCAGCTACCTAACAACTATCTAAAGACATGGATTGCAAACACAGGAAAAGCAGTTGAAATGCACCTGCTGCTTTCGCCCTTTCATCAACTATTGCATATGTGGGCCTACTTCTCCTTTCTAGGAGAGGTGCAAGGAGAAGCACAGGTTAGCAAATGCACTTTGATCTGACTGGCTTCACACCACATTTCAGTGAAGCTCCACACACCCACGAATAGTTAGAAGCTAGCTTAACAGAAATACATCATGGCCAGTCTTGACTGGCAAAGGTCCTAGCAAAGAAATCCGTGAAAAATAGAAAGGTAAACAAGGCTTTACTCAGCATCTCAAAATATACAATTAAACAAATAATATGCATAGGGCCAATTTGTAGGCACAGAAGTAAGTTTACTGTTGTCTGGTAAATATGTATTGGTATATCTGCTGCTTATTCTTACCACAGCAAGTCAGGAGTCCTGCCAGCACATTGGCTCAGCTCTGCCGGTCAACTCTCCCACACATGGAATCTGCTCACCAGGAAACCTCAGGGTGATCTTTGTGTGAGACGTTATTTAGAGCTTGTTTCATAGGAGAAAGTCATGTTTACATAAACTTCATCTGCATCCTAACAACTAATTCTGGCAGTCTCTAATTTAGCATTGGTTTTAGGAAAAAGACTGGAAATTAAAGAAATGGTGGTGTCATGTACTGTAATCTGGTTCTCATATCAAACTTAGCCAGCCCATAAAAAACTCCCCCACTACAATCTTAACTGGAACAGGCAGATGGTATTTTTCCCACATCTTAATGTGGTTTTTAAGAAAACACGTGGAACTTGTCTAAATAACAATTAAATGGATCTCTCCAAAAATCAAGAATTATTCAAGTGCTGGGCTAAGTTTTTTCACCATATGCAATTCACTTTTCACAATGGCTGAAAAGCCAAATTCCACTGCAGATGTATTCTTTATGATGGAGAAAACACTTAGACTTTTAAAATGCATTCTGCTCAATAGTCAAGGGAATTTACTTCTTGGAATGTAAAGAAATGTTTGAAGAATTCTGCGAAACTGACTAAAAATCAAGAACTTAATGGACCCTTTTGATGTAAGCAATGTAAAGACTGGTTATGTGGCCAGCTTGTAGTGAAGGAGTAACAGATGCCCTGAGAAAGGTCCATTGCACTGTGAAACATTGGTCACCATTTTTGTATGTCCTTCTTTGACTTTGCAATCACAGGTATGAGCAATACATTAAAATCACATTTACAAGTCTTTTTTCATTGAAAATTGTCTTTTTTTTTATAGATGTTTAGAACAGTTTCTTCACAGTGCCAGTTGCTGGCACTGTGAAGTTATTTTCTGTCTCACTTAAGTACAGTGGGCACAATAGTTGAAGGCAAACATATTAAAGCATTGTGGGGAACCCCCAGAGCAGAGCCCTGACATCTCCTGAATTAGAGGACCCAGAAAGGGGAAAGGTAGGAATAGAGGTAATTATTGTGTGTGCTGTATGATCATTGCATGTTGACCCGTTTAGAGTTATTAAATGCGCCAGTTCTCTCACATGCTTCTGGTCTTACATGTGATTGGGGACTCGTCTGTCACTGCTTGAGAAGAGGTGCAGAATAGAACATGGACGCTGTAGCTTAGCCCCAGTGATACATTAGGAAAGCTTGGTGGGTCTTTGTGGGCCTTCTCGCTCTCCACTCCCTCTTCATATTTTCCTGTCCTATCCCTGCTGGTATTTTACTTCATAATAACCCCAGAGAACAGGTGTTTGGCCTCCACACACAGCCTGAAGAAACCCAAACTTTGGAAGAACACCCTGACCTCAGAGCCCATGAACCTGAGAACAAGAGGTTTGTAAAAGGAAGATGGGGTTGGTGGGTGCTTCCCAGGAAAAATCGCCTGCGATAAGATAACACCTCGAACGTTGTTAAACCACCATGCCCTGTGATGGGTGACTATGTCCCTGTTGGAAGATGATGGCATCTCCTTGGATGGTGGATGGGATTCTCTGCTAGACCTGGAGAGAGCAAGACAAGGGAAGGCACAAAGATGAGTCTTTCTCTGGCCAGCAGGGGGCATCCACTCCCTTCAAGAATGTGGTGTTGAGGAACTTATGGTGGCAACAAGTAAGACAGGCACAATTGATCACAGTTCATGGGTTTTTATTGAGCAATGAATACTATATGCAGGGTGGAACGCCAATTCTAAACCTAAATCTAAGATGGGAGCAAGCGTCGACCCTCAAATGAAAAATAAGGCAGTCCTAGTGACGCTTTGTCAAATCAAAAGGGCCTATACTAAGAAACCTATTACCAAACCTCACAACTAATACAAAAAAAGTGTGTTGGATATTTCTCAGGAAAGGAAAGAAGTGTTCCTAAAACAATATGTCAGGATGCGGTAGCCTGGGTCTCCCTTACTCATATTTTGACCACGGTGTGAGATGGGAGCTTGGAGCACAGTACAGTCTTGGGCTTCTCCAGCACGAGACGACAGTTCCAATGGCAGCTGGCAGGACTTTTGATGGCTAAGTCTCTTCTCACTTGAAAGTCTCTTGCCTTTGAAGGCCTCTCGTGTTCAGATAACAAAAACAAAAGTTCCTTTAACAAATGAAAGTTAATTTCCAATATTCACATGATGATGGGTTCACCCCTGGGTCCCCCTCTTCTGGGAGTGGACCTTTCCTGACTTCCTATTCACTTAACTCTCAGGTTTTACGGGATTCACTTCCCTTGCTTTCTCTTGATGCAGGATTCACTTAAAATGAAAGGGAGAGGAACAAGGTAGCACAAAAAAAAACAGCAATCTTACTAGGCCCAGTGACATAAAGAAAGTGCAAGTGCAGGGAAAAGGGAAAAAGGGAAAAAGGGGAAGGTGCATAGAAGGGGGGAGAAATGGATAATATATATTTATATAATATATATAAATAAAGGCGATAAACTGTGTTAGTGCAACCACCAAGTGGCAGGTGATAGATTAGTCAGATAGGGTATATCTGATAGTTGCAGAAGAAAAGTGGGAGGGGTACTGTATTGGTACAGATACAGAACCCCAGTGCAAGGGGTGGCCCGTAGGCAGTGCAGGAGCGTGGCAGGGTGAGTAGGTACCTGGGCCCAAATGACAGAGGGTGGCTAGGTGCACGGTGCCAAGAGAGAAAACAGATCAGCAGGGTAGAAGGGGGACAAAGGCAGAGGCAAAGAGGAGGGTCTTGAGGTGCTTCCGGAACCAGATACGGTTCTCCTCAAGTTTCAAGGTGGCTGGGAGGCTGTTCCAAAGGGAGGCCCCAGTCGAAGACAGATCTACCCCCAGCTTGTTTCTTTGCAAAACGACTAACCCTGAGGAAGTTAGAAGTAGAGGAGCGACGGGCTCAAGAGTGCAGGAATTTGCGGAGGTATAGTTGAAGGTATTTTGGACCCAAGCCCCAGAAAGCCTTGTGGACAATACAGAGGATTTAAAATGTAATCCTTGCATCCACTGGGAGCCAATTAAGGGATTTCAGAGCTGGAGAGGTAGGATTCCAGATTTTGAGGCAAAGGACAAGTCTCGCAGTCCTGTTCTGGATTAGTTGTAAAGGGTGGAGAGTGGAGGCAGTTAGATTTAGAAAGAGGCTGTTACAGTAATCCATCCTAGAGAGAACCAGAGCCAGTGAGTTTTTGAGGGAAGGAGAGGAAAGGCAGAGTACCTCTAAGGAGGTGCAATAAAAAGTTTGACTTTTTGGAGACATCAGAGATGTGTGCGGAGAAGGAAAGTGTGGAGTCAAAGGTAATCCGAGGTTCTTAGCCTCACAGGTGGGGGGAAGAGGAAGGCCAAGGGAGGCCGGCCAGAGAGTGAAGGGAAAGGATGGAGAAGGTGTACCAATGAGGATGATCTCAGTCTTGTTGGCATTTAGACAAAGATCGCTGGTGGCACACCAATTCTGAATGGCGATTAGACAATCAGAGATGAGGCAAGGAAAGAAGGTGGCTGAAGGAAGCCTGAAAATAAGTTGGGTTTCATCAGCATAGCACTGGAATTATGAGCAGAAAAAGGAACTGCAATAGGCGAGAGTTGCCAGGTAATTGGTTGAAAAGCCATGCCGAGAGGTTAGACCCCTGGGGAACACCACAAGTGGAGAGGGAGATAGAAGATAGGAAGGACCCAAGTTGTATCTGGGAGGGTCGATCAGTAAGGAAGGAGTTCAGCCAGGCCAGATCCTGATCAGTGATACCCAGGTTGTCACGCAGACGATTGAGCAGGATGGTATTGTATACTGTGTCGAACACAGAGGAGAGATCGGTAGGATGGGGACAGAGGGAATGTTTAAGTCAATGTTGGAGAGCAGATCTTCGTGGATATTCAGGAGAGCAGTTTCCATGCTTCTGGCAGCTCTGTAGCCACATTGGGGATCATGGAGGGAGCCAACAGAGTCCGAATGAAGATTAAGCTGAGAGATGGCCAGCTTTTCCAGGAGCTTACCCAGAAAAGGAGTAATTGAAATTGGGCAATGGTTGGCCGGACAGGAGGGATCAGCTGTGGGTTTCTTGAGGAGAGGATTCACAAGGAAGTGCTTAAGAGAAGAGGGGAAAGAACCAGAGGCAAAGGAGAGGTTGCAGAAATCAGCAAGGGCCTGGGCAAGGGTCTCAATGTGGTCTTTAATGGTTTTAGAGGAACAGGGATGGACTTTCCTTGCTTTCTCTCAATGGGGGATTCACTTCCCTTGCTTTCAAATTGCTTGTAGATCAAAGTCTTTCGTTTGTACAGGGATTTTGTTCGACCCTCTGTATGACAAGTTTGACCTATTTTGCTGGCCCTCCTATGGCCGTCTGGCACTTATAGTTTCTCTTATATGGACATCAACCACACTCTCTTGAATTAGCACCCATGTGGTGCCGGTTTCCCTTTGCTGTTGGCCTCCCCTTCCACCTTTTTACAGTTCATATAAAATTCGTTAAACTTGGTTCAAACTTGTCACTTTGTGCTTCTCATTCAACGCAGCCCGGTCCTTATCGATTCCCCCCTCGACTCACCGGCTGTGATGAACCGCTTGGCTGTTGCCTCTCTGGAGTCAAGACCGGTACCACGGACGCAGGAGCTTCCCTCGATCGTGCGTATCGGCATAGGTTTTCCCCGTGTACGACTGACATCTGCTGCAGGACACTTGTGCTATTGTTCCCAGTCTTAGGCTCTCTTCTACGAAGGCTCTACAGGACTGGGACAAAATGGTGTATGGGAAGACAGGTCTTTAGGACCCCCTCCCCAACATTCCCCACCTCCGTGAGGCTCGTGGCTCGTCAGCGGCCCCCCATGCACCTGGCCGGGGAGGCAGGATGGCTGCTGATCGACACATAAGGCCACACGACCCGTACTGTAATGTACCATAGACACCATTTTGAAAACGCCAAGACTCCATTTTAGATGTACAGGCCAAACCCCAAGCAAAATAGCCTGCATGTGAAAGCTGTAGCTGTGTCTCTGTTCACCGCGCACAGGGAGCCATGCACTCTCCCCGCGCCTCCACCCCATGGCACATCCGCTGAAGGCCGTTCCCACGAGCAACCAGACATGAACAAGTATCAGAACAAACACTGTATCATTTACCTTCCGCAGTACATCACTGTCCTAGATGTGACCTGACTTGCAGCTCGAGTCTGGAAAATATCAAGAACCACCCCAATCAAACAAGTATTGACCCTGCATCTAACCCCCAACATTTAAAATATATAGTGTCAATAACCTTCCTCCATGAACCCCTGCCCACCGCAAATACCATGTGCCTTGAAAGTTTAATCAAAAGGCTTGATAGATTCCGCCTTATGCTAACTAATGATTGCTGCTAGTGTACAAAGGATAAAGCGAAAAGCGTTACAGAGAATACTTGTGTGTAATGTAGTGAAACACGGTTTAAAAAGTGTAACAGCTGTCAAGGGTATTAAGCCGTTTTTTTGCTATGTACAATAATGTAAACAAACGTATTGCTTCTCTGATCCTGAGCATACAACCCAACCTGATGCTACCTCACGTTGTTATCTGTTTGTATGTCCTATGAATTATCAAAATGTGTTCCACTAATGTTATGTAATAAATGGCCCGCTGCCCGACCCCCATTGTTACGTATGAAGCAGTAAACAAATTTGTGAACGATAGAAACATGTAATCATCCTAATGCTACTAACTGTAGTAACTGTCTCCCCTTATAGTATATTGTGTAGTCCAGTGGTCGAAGTGTACGAAAAGAAGTAGTGGAGCTATGTTCCCTACTGGCCAGAACTGCTCCCCACAAACCTGATTGTCATGCCCACTCCCATGCATATTACATCCCCAAAACACATGTGCATGGTGTTTAAGGGAACGTCCAGTGCAATGCACTGAAAGTCCAAGTTTCAACTTCTTCCTACACTTTTATTTTAAAATGAAACCATTTCAGAACTGTTTCTTTTTAAAATAAAAGTATGGGAACGGTAAAACTTAATTAAAAGAAGTAGAGGAGCACCTCTCCCGACCGCTCCCGCCCACTTCGACCACTGGTGTAGTCCAGGAACAGAGAATCGCTCAGAGCTGCAAGGCCATCTCCCCCTCCTCCCGTCAAGGCCCGCCAGGGCTTGCTGGTGTTCGAACAGCACAGCCTCACCTCCCCACATTCCTGCTGGACCCGCTTCAAGTATTTACCTCCCCCATGTCAGAGGCTGCCGTAGTTTGGCCAAATGAATTATGTACAGCCTGGTCCTAAATCCCACCGCTGTGAGGGGCCAGAGATGTGCCCTTACTAATCCAATACTACTCCAGTTCACCCCAAGTTAATGGGCCATAGAGACAGTTATTCCCCCCTGTACTAACATATTGTAAAGTAATCTCTCACCACATCTAACAGAGTAAAATGACAAGGCAGCTCATCCCATGCCCTCTGACAAGACACCTGGATTTATGACACTCGGTCGATAGGTCAAAAGCAACTGTACACTGATGTATTGGTGAAGTTTCATATTGCATGTTGCTTCTCCTGTCTCTCATGTGATCGTAGATTAACCTATTGTAGGATTTGCAGGACAACTGGAGTCATATAATGTGATTAGTGTTTGTGTGTGTGTTTGGCCACAAGGGCAAAGTGTTAGTGCAGCCACCAATCAACGACCCAGACCGCGTCCAGCCTGGCAGCTCCACCCCAACGAACCCAGCTGACCCGTCCACCCCACGTTGGCACCACGCAGATGTCCGCCAATTCTGGAGCAGCTCATCGATGCACCACCTATAGCTTATTCAACACCACCCAATCCAAGAGACTTTTGTGCCCCCTATAGCTTACAGGATTTATGACGTAGTTTTATAATAAATATCACTGTCTTTGCTATTGTCAGACAGAGCCCTCTCGGAGCTTGCAGAGTCCTTTGCATGCCCTATATTGATTATATAAAAAACCCTTTTTACATCACCTGCACTCGGTCTTGGTCTCATTTCCTCGTGGGGTGTCTCCTTTATTGCCTCTCATAGTGGGGAGGATACTGCCTTAAGGGGGATGCTCGCTTTCAACGGGCAAGGTCACATCTCTCCTTGCCAACCTTTCGATTTCTGCCGCCTTTCTCCTTCTCTTGAACTGCCACGTGTTAGCTGTCTCATCGTGCTGTCTGCCATGGTCACCTTGCTCGTACTGTGCTCTCTGTCTCCACCTTTTATCCCTGTTGGGAAGGGAAAGGGCTGTCAGGTATGTGTGATTCTGATCAATTGCCTGACTTTGTGTGACCCTCGTATTGGTACATGTCAGGTAAACGGCTCTGGTGTTAGTCCGTTGTCCTTTGTGCTGTGTCAAAGTGCTTGTGTTGGAAAAGGCAGAGGGGGGCAGTGGTTTCAAACATCCTGTGAAAAAGGATGGGGAAAGGGTGTTAAAGGAAGGGGGATACTGCACATCACCCGCCGGTGTCCCAATCCCACTCCCCGAGGAACCCCCATCCAGGTGATCTTCCCTCACTGGTCCACCCCCAAGAACTGGATGCAGTAGTGATGGCCATATCCTGGCCAACTGGATGACAGATCCCTGGGGACTAGCTCGGGAGACACCTTCAGGTTTCTCGCATTGGGCAAACCCCTGATGAGTGACTTTCCACCAAAACTGGGGTACCTGCCTTAGGAGTGTGGTGATAGCCTCCTTGAACTAGCAACTCGAGTCTAGGTATTGGAAATCCTAGACCTGTTAGCTGTAGCGGGAAAACCCCTTTGTTGGAGTAGAGTGGAACTGTGGAAAGTAGACCGAATGTAGACCACTCTGGGTCTAGCCCCATGAGTCTTGATTCTCCAGCTGCCCAATCCCAAGATCCACTTCAGGAGCTAGTACTGAATCCACACAGTACTAAGCCAACTATGAGACCACATGGCACATGCTAAAGGGGCACGGAGCCATGCCCTTGCTATACTGAATCAGGTATTGTAAGAATGCTTTTGGGAATGTTCGTATGGAATGGTGTGGCTTCTGGGCTGTACTGGGACATGGCTTGAGTTACTGTTATATTGCCCTGACAGACATGGAATATACAGATGTTGGATTCAAGCAACATGGGTGGTCGCTGTTAGGCCTACATAAAGTATATGGCCCTGCTGTGATCTGTGAGCACAGTGTTTTGCTGATTTTGTATTTGTATGGAGTGGATTTTGTTATAGTTTCATTAGGAATTCACTCTACGAATGGTGCACTAGGATGTCTGTCTGTGACCTTATTTACTGCCTGTTCTCGTGCCACCATTCATCAGAATACATGGTGCCTCATTTGCTGAATCGTTAGCAGATTTGCTGGCACCAGCGCTGCTCGCCTACAACCCCCTGATTCGGCTGAATTGCATTGGGATTTTACAATGTGGGGTGAGAATATCGAAAACCTCGGAGCTTGAAAACCATGACTTGTGTCACGTGTCTCCAGGCCTGGTCAGGCAGACATGTATGACTACCTTTCCCACAATGCATCTTCAGAGCTCTCCTTCTCCGACAGTCATTTTTAAACACTCTTGTACTTTGACTACAATTACAAGAATTAAATTAACTAGTTAAATGTATGAATTGATTTGATATGATAGTTTATTTATATAGCGCCTATACACAATGTGTTTCAAAGCGCTTCAAGGCAAGGGAGGGAACAAGGGAAAATACAATGACATTCTTACAGGCCATGAACAGTAAGGATGTGAAATTAACTATCGTACTCGGCCTGACGACATTTCAGATAGTGCAAGAGCTAAGACATAGATAAGGAAGGGAGGGGGAGAGTGGGAAGGAAATGGAAACAGACAGGCGACTACCGTACTAGGCTTGACAACATTTCTGGTAGAGCCGGAGAGAAACAAGTGGTGAGGGCGAGCAGTGCAGAAAGGGAATGGAGGAACAAAACAAGAGACTATCATACTGCGCCTGACGACATTTCAGATAGTGCTGGAGGGGGAGTGGGGAGGAAATAAACAGTAAAGGGATGGGGGAGACGAGTTTGCTATCATACTAGGTGCCGGGACAATTCTGATAGAGTAAGTGCATAGAAGAAAGTAAGGGGAGGAGATAGTAAAAGGGAGAAGGGAAAGGAGGAGAGAACAGAGAGTTAGCAGTCAAGAGTGGAGAAGCAAGAGGGGAGAGTGAATACTACTATGCAGAGTAAAAATGCAGCCTTACTGCTATCAAAGGATCAGAATGGAGGGTTCATGCCTTGCACTGGGCATGAGTACATTGGATTTGTCTAATAAGCATGAGTTTGAGTTCAATGAGTATTCAGACTTCATTTCAACACATGCTGGGGAAAGGCGCAGTGATTTACGCAGCCACAACAGCAGTAGCAGCACGGAAGACCCAGGAAGTGGTGGTTGGCCGTGCACCCTGGTGGATAAGAATGGCACTGAGGCCCCGCACAGGTGAAGTCTGCAGGGGAAAGGGCACAGTGTTTTGCACCACAGGTGTTTGGCGACAAAGAGGAGAGGCATGGGAGAGTAGAAGAGCTGAAGCTGGTCTATCATTGCTACTCCATCCCCACCAGCGGGAAGCGGTAATCTTTCTGAGCCCCTGTTATGCATCCTCTGCCTGTCAAACACACTTTGTACTGACTAGACTGTTTAAGGCCCTGTGCATCAACCGCGTGTGCCCTCTGCATGAGTTGCTTGCATGATCGCATCACATGCACCAGTGCAGGCAGCCCTCTATGCTGACTGCTGAGAGTGCTTCGTCCGACGATGAAGCAAGCTCGGATGCTGCCTGCTACTACCATTTCAGGTGTGTGCAAAATTCTGGCCTTGTTATTTCTTGAACCCGTGTACAGGTTCTTCCTAACACCACCCCCACCCGACCCCTTCCTTGGGTGTGGTGGTTCTGTTCTTCTTTCTTTTGACTTTCCTGGTATTTTGTTCCTGAAAATCACATCGATTTCACAAGGCTTCGAGAATGGATTTACAGTGTCAGCTGGCTTTCAAAGTCAATCAATTTTGCTTTACTTTGCAAGGTTCTCAAATGGTTCCTTGACAGCTGAGGAAATCATTTAAGGCATGAGTAATAAAAGGGCGAGATAAGGATGCAGAGGGGTGTTGGGGGGTGGGGGTGTAGCCCACAGAAGCAAGAAAGAAACAACCAGCTACCAAAAGATGGCCCCCATGTTAGAAGTCAAATGAATCCGCCCAGGCCAACAATCCAGATATGTGTCTGAGCTACAGTCTCCCGTCCCGCTCATGCCCACACCCCCACTTCAGAAGGTTAGAAGGGTATTTATACCAAATGACTAATGCATGTGTGCTTCACACTAATGTATGCAAGACGCAAACCAGCAATTCACAAATATGGCCATTCACACTCTGAAGAGTGATGAACACTGCTCACTGCAGTTCCATATCTGGACGTCATTCAAAAGCGCTCAAAATCTACATCACACAGGAGATATAATTCAGGAAATGTTCCTACAGGGGCATGTGAAAAATATGGATGCAAGATTTCCTGTGACTTTTAGCTCGACATTTCGTAATGCATTTTTCTGCATCGGCACCCTTGAGTTGGAAGCTGCGTGTCTATGTACAGGCAGTGGCAGCCCCTCCACCTCAACTGATATATAGATAAAATGGTAGGTAGGTAAAATCGTTCACTCTCCTGTCATCATTGTAGGAATCAGGATTAGATTGCCTTTATTAAAAGTAAAAAGTACATTAGAAATATGGATCACTGCGCACGCTCCATACGTGCTACGGAGATATATTATGAATAATGTGTTTACAAAATGAAAATGCTTAAGTAAATGCAGAATATAGCACCCTGATAGAAGAAATAGCACAGTGTCAGATAAATATGTATTTTAAAATGGATACTCAAATACAAAATGGTATCCAGGCTTATAAAGCCAGGAGTGGGGAACTATAAACCATGCCAAGGGTTTTGAGATAAGCAAGAAGGACTGACACATGCATTATGGCAGCAAAATCAGCCATTTGGAATATTCAGAACTATTGATGATGGGAGTAAAGCAGTTTTGGCAGCATCTTGTAACAAGATATGATGTTTGTAGGTTGAAAATGGATTTGGCATAGAAATCCGACAAGAATGAGATAAATCTAGACAATTAATAGAAGGTTCTGACACATTTATCTATGTTCTTGGGTACTTGTGGAGAAAGTGTACAAGGCGTGCCATCTAAATGAGTTGCAAAGCTCAGCTGTATTATTTGGCACCATAAAATGAGGATATATATATATATATATATATATATATATATATATATATATATATATATATATATATATATATATATACATACATATATATATATATATATATATATATATATATATATATATATATATACATATATATATATATATATATATATATATATATATATATATATATATATATATATTTTAACGGTGTTGTGTACAAGAAAACTTGGCATAACCTCCGGAAGTAGATAAGTAGATAAGGTGCAGACATTGACTCATGAAGAATGTTCTTGGCAGGAGTTGAGCACTTTCATAGTTGTGTCCAGCCAAGTCTAAAATAGGCATATACATTTTGTGCATCAGAGAAAAATTGTGGATGCCAGATATGCTAATGTTATGTTATGTTGTGTTAAAGGTACTTATATAGTGCACCATCACCAACGGAATTGGTCCCCAGGCGCTCTGGCAGATCTGTAAACAGGAAGGATGGGTACTGTTATTCTGGAGGAGGGGAGCAGGAGAGTGGGAGAAGTGATGTGCTGTTGGCAGCTTCAGATCGGTATACACCGAGTTCTGGGCTTTGGTGTTAGTATAGGATCGGGTGAGATCTCGAGTGCTGTAGGTGATGTTTATGTGTTGTTGATGTGGTGTGGTAAAGTGCGTGCGGATTGCTGGGTGAGAGATGGTTGTGTGGTTTTGTGTGGTTTAAGTATGCAGAAGATTGAGGGCTGGGTTAGTAGGGTCTGTACCCTGATTCAGGTACTTTCTGATTCCGTTAGAGTTGTAACCCTGTCGGTTTGGTTGATGCCGGTTCTCATGGACTGACTTGCTTTGTTGGTGCTACGCTGACCCCGCTGTATCATAGTGAGTATTGTTTGGATTGCTAGGTGCGTCTGAATCTTTCTTCGAGTGTGGGACTGAGTTGGTAATATCTCTATTTTCTTGTTATCTGGTGTGACACTGCTCAGTTGAGGTTTTGAAATGGTTCATGTTGGAAGTGGTGTTGATGTGGCGTTCTAGTGCTTCCATCTTGGTGAGCCTGTGTATTCAGTCGTTCGTTTCCTCCTGTCGTGAATGTCTTTCCATTGGTTCATTTGTTTTTGTGGGGAGGGCATCCTAAGGGATGTTGTTAGTTGTAGTCTGTGTGCTGGGGCATTGTGCTTCCCGCTGTGTGGTAGGTGGACAGTGTGTAATGATGAAACATTCTGTTTCTTACCTACTGGATTGGGGCTCGTGGTGTAGTCCTTCCTTTCCCTCTCTGTCTGCTTAGGTCTGTTGGGAGTGGCTATAGTTTAAGGTCATGGTCCTCTTGGTGATTCGTCCTAGTGTTTCTGTCTTTGTCTTGCTATGTATATGGTCTTTGGTCGTATTGTGGCTCTCTCCCGGTTAGTCATTTAGTATGTTGTGGGATATTTTCCTGAGGGTTTTTCCCCCATTGATTGCTTGTTGTGCACATGTGACAAAGTTATCCAATGGTAATGGCTTATCATAGCCTACCATTTAAAAGGTGCTAATTTGCATACAAATGTTGTGTAATCTTGGAAAAACTATAAAGATAGGTTGGATGCAGACTTGCATTGAGTGTGCTCTTTTTTCTTGATGATTAAAGACATGCTTTGACTCCCAGGCCTCTGTTTTTCCCTGTCTCTGCCTAATGGATGGGAGCATGAGAATCCATGGATATCTAATGGAGGCATGGGATGCACAGGACAGGGGAAGGACCCCTTGTACATTTTGGTACCCAACTTGCAGGCCCTAAATCTTCATTAAGATTACAGGGACAACAGCCCAAGACCCCCTTTTTCTTAACGTGCGGTGTGCTGGCGAGCAGGAGGAGATCCCGGGAGAAGTGATAGGTGAGTGATAGCCTGCAGTGTGATCTCATCCTGTCAGAGTAAGTTCTCATGCCTGCCAGCATAACGCATGTGGAGACATGAAGGCCAGCTCCATGGTTTCTGGTAAATATATACATCATGTGGAAGACAAAGATAGGAAACACATATATATTTATGTGTATGTATATAGGTGATAAATATGTAACAGGATTTTGTGTGGATAAAGGAACACCTAGGTAATCCTATTTTAAGGGAGATAGAAGAAGACGTCTCAAATTCCAGTCAGAATATTAAGAGAGAGGATACCCACTGTAAGGACTGTGGAAGGTGACGTCTTAAACTCCGTATGTGGCAATATAATTGGAGGCGTAGGGAGAATACCCCTTACTATAAATATTATAGGTGAAAGAGAAGGTGATCATGTGGGTTTTAATGTTCGCTGTGTTCTTAATTGTGATTGCTATTTGTTGAAAAAAAAGCTTTGAAACGTGATAAACTGTGATTGTAGAATTTGAGTTGTTAAATTTGATTGTAGTAAACACTTGGCACCAGTCATAATTTATTGTTGTGTTCATATATATGTTTGTATAAAGCTTGTGTGTGTTTAAATTAATAAACTATAAAACGATAGCCAAAATAAATAAATAAAACACGATTTTTGGTACATCTTTTAAACAAATGATTGACATCAAGCAAGGGGTTTAAAGTAGATTAAATTAATATATAAATGAACATAAGACTCTAAAGATACTAGAAAAGTAAGAACAATAAAAATCTGACTGCTAGAACATATAAACGAAGGAAGAAAATGAACAGAAGGGAGTGGAAAATTCTGCAAGTGGGTTTTTCTATTTGCAAGCATGTTCTGTGTTTTGTGCCAAATAGAAGATAACACACTCCCAAGGCTGGGTCATGAGTTACCTTTGAAGAAATATCAGTGATTTTACCTTCTAATGAATACATGAAGACAGTGTGTTTAAACATGACGGGTCCAAAAGTGAAAGGAAAAATAGAATTATGAATTATATCTATTTTAGGCCAACGCGCGCACATTTGAAAAAATATGCATAGATTGCAGTGCGAGATTTACATTCCAAAAGACAGAGAATTCCTTTGCCTTGAAGCAGTCTAAGCTCTTGAAAGGAAAGATAAGATCTGGCAAGGCCGAGGGAGTGACGAGCCCTCGCAGAAAGCAGAGCAGCTTGCATTCCTTGTGAAAATACATTAGACGAACAACGGATGAGTTAGTTAACTCCATTGTCAGAGCAGTTGCAGCTTAGTTGTTTGTACATGAGCCATGAAGTACATGATATTATGAAGTTTTTAAATGTTTTAAAAGCTCCCGGCAAAAACATGGGAACCTTAGAGAAATGATAAGTGTCTTTGAATTAAGAAGGTTGTGGTGTTAAAGGCTCTGGAAAACTGCAGTTTAGAATGAAAATTATATCTATTCATAGATATTGGATTTTTAAAAAGGTAGGAGGTGATTGGTGGATATATATATATTCAGTGAAAAAACTTTGTTAAAGGGACGTTATGGTTCCAAGTAAAACCGAAAAACCCCTGAAATTCACCAGTTATGGTAAGCTAAGCAACCATAACTCGCGCCACCACCATGCACTGCTAAGCCTAACACCCACAACATCAAAGATGACATCACAAATGTCATTGATGACATCACTGATGACATCACATGTGTATGTACTTTTAATGAAATATGTGTACAAGGGATTCTTATTATAAAGTTGCGAAAAATGTGTCAAGGATCATTGCAATAAATATCATACCCTAATTAGTGCATTGAACGATGCATTGATATAAATAGCATTCTATTATGGGGTTCTATCTAGTATACTAATCTACTCATTCAGAAACATAACATTGTGCGCAGTGTACAAGATGAAGGTATAATATTCATAATGTTAATATGTTGAATAATGAAATGATAATTATTTTCTTAATAGATTTTTGTGTACTGTGAAATATGTAATAAGTAGCTAATAAAACCCATGTATTACATAATTGCATGACTATAGACAAAACACAAAGAGACAAGAACACATACCAATATGGGTATATGCAGGGAAAGTGAAGTTAGCAAAAAAGCACAAGTAGTAGCAGAAACAATTCATAACCTGATTATTTTCATACAAATAAATGATTGCTCTGTTTCAAAAACAACAGAACTATCAGAAAGTGTTAATAAGTCTATTGATTACTTTATGCACAAAAAGTATTGCTGTCTTTCAAGCTTATGTCTTCCCCTATGTATATGTTTCATATGAAATGACTGGACTCTAAGGCAATTACTATAAGAACCTACTTGAAGGATACGTCTACAAATAAAATAAAATGTTTAGTTTCTGACTGTTATTAAAGAAAACCATGTGGCCTAGATATGTCAGCAAAAGAAAAAAGAGTGAGCCAGACATGTGATGTCATCAGTGATGTCATCAATGACATTTGTGATGTCAACTTTGATATCGTGGGTGTTAGTCTTAGCAGTGCACGGTGGTGGCACAAGTTATGGTTGCTTAGCTTACCATAACTGGCGAATTTCAGGGGTTTTTCGGTTTTACTTGGAACCATAACGTCCCTTTAACAAAGTTTTTTCACTGAATTTCATAGGTTTTTAGTAGCACAACTTAACAATAATAACTTTGACTTTATGTACATGCAATATGGAACATACTGAACCCCTTCTACTGAATTTTATGTCCGCGGACATGTTCGGACAACAGTACCACTACCTAATAACTCTGGGAGGATATGTTTAATTGTTATATCATAACATAGTAACATTTGAAAAATTCACAAAGCAGCACACGTACATATTATATGTAGTAATACATAAGAAATGTAACCCATATATTTAACACACTAACCATTCATTTAAATACAATATGTTCTAAAATGGAATATACCAAAAGAAGATAAATTGGCTTCCAACAAAATTACCTCACAGACACTCCACAACTAAGAGCAAGACCAGACCTACAGAGTACTCAGAACATATCTTACCTGAAATAGTAAGTGTACTTCATTTTACTCATATATTTATAAACTTTCTGTATTAGATAAAAAAAAATATATTATCTTTTTTTTTTCTCACAGAAATGTCTAGTACTCTGGAATGGCTAGAGGAGCATTTCCCACATGAGGAAATGTCAGAAGATAGTGAAAGTAATGGTACACACTTTACAATATAAACCATTTAATTATTTTTATTTTATATACATTTAACATATATATATATATATATATATATATATATATATATATATATATATATATATATATTTTACAGAGCATACCAAAATAGAAAATACCTCTGAAGAAACTGTTACAGACAACACTCTTGACAGCATAAAAGAAAAAATTGATATATTGTTGACCAATTTTAATAATTTGAAAACTTTTGTTGAGGGAGCATTTTGAAACAAAAACCTCATACCATTGTCCCACATGTACTTGTCCCCCCTCACCATATCCCAGTCAATTATCCCCAAACCCACTCCATAACCCAAAACGTTTTGATGAGACTTCCATCCCTTCTTCACCTGATACCAATCATGTTGAAACCCCTAATTCTCCTGTTTTTGTTTCCGTTTCTGCCTCACCTTCTCTCTCATAAATTGTTAATTTATGTTAAATAAAGTTACATTTTTATATTGTGTTGTAATTAGTTTCAGTTTAAAAAAATAAAAAAAAACAATGTAGGTGTCCGTGGACAGCGTGGTTGTTCTAAAATGTTCATAAATAAATGAAAATGGAGGTGTCCTGAAGAACACTATACCTGTCCGTACTGTTCGCTAGCAAGTTGAAACTGTTCTAAGAACACAAGTGGTGTCCTGAAATGTTCGTAAATAAACGAAAATGGAGGTGTCCTGAAGAACACTATACCTGTCCATAATGTTTGCTACCAACACTCTATGCCCTGGCCACAACCACCACAGCATATCACACCCATACAATCAAACATTTCAACTATGGCCTATGGAAGCTTTTAATGTCCACGGACATTATGAGTGTTCTTAGAACACTTTCAACTTGCCAGCGAACAATACGGACAGCGTCTTCAGGACACCCCCTACGAACATTTCAGGACACCGCGACAGTTCTTAGAACACTTTCAACTTGACAACTAACAATACGGGCAGCGTCCTCAGAACACCCCCATTTATTTATTTGCAAACATTTCAGGATATCGCGAGTGTTCTTAGAACACATTCAACTTGCCAGCAAACAATACGGACAGCATCTTCAGGACACCCCTAAGAACATTTCTGGACACCGCGAGGGTTCTTAGAACACTTTCAACTTGACAACGAACAATACGGACAGCATCCTCAGGACACCCCCATTTTGTTTATTTGCGAACATTTCAGGACACTGCGAGTGTTCTTAGAACACATTCAACTTGCCATTGAACAATACGGACAGCGTCCTCAGGACACCCCCATTTTGTTTATTTACGAACATTTCAGGACACCACGAGTGTTCTTAGAACACATTCAACTTGCCAGAGAGCAATACGGACAGTGTCTTCAGGACACCCCCTATGAACATTTCAGGACAACGCAAGTGTTCTTAGAACACTTTAAACTTGACAACGAACAAAACGGACAGCATCCTCACAACACCCCCATTTTGTTTATTTACGAACATTTCAGGACACCACAAGTGTCCTTAGAACACATTCAACTTGCAAGAGAACAATACGGACAGCGTCCTCAGAACACACCCATTTTTATATTTGCGAACATTTCAGGACACCGCAAGTGTTCTTCGAACACATTCAACTTGCCAGCAAACAATACGGACAGCGTCTTGAGGACAACTCCTATGAACATTTCAGGACACCGCGAGTGTTCTTAGAACACTTTCAACTTGACAACGAACAATACGGACAGCGTCCTCAGGACACCCCCATTTTTTTTATTTACGAACATTTCAGGACACCACAAGTGTTATTAGAACACATTCAACTTGCCAGAGAACAATACGGACAGCGTCCTCAGGACACCCCCATTTTGTTTATTTGCAAACATTTCAGGACACCGCGAGTGTTCTTAGAACACATTCAACTTGCCATCGAACAATACGGACAGCATCCTCAGGACACCCCCATCAGGACACCCCCATTTTGTTTATTTATGAACATTTCAGAACACCGCAAGTGTTCTTAGAACACATTCAATTTCCCATCGAACAATACAGACAGCGTCCTCAGGACACCCCCATTTTGTTTATTTACGAACATTTCAGGACACCACGAGTGTTCTTAGAACACATTCAACTTCCCAACGAACAATACGGACAGTGTCTTCAGGACACCCCCATTTTCTTTATTTACGAACATTTCAGGACACCACAAGTGTTCTTAGAACACATTCAACTTCCCATCGAACAATACGGACAGTGTCCTCAGGACACCCCCATTTTTTTATTTACGAACATTTCAGGACACCGTGAGTGTTCTTAGAACACATTCAACTTACCAGAGAACAATACGGACAGCGTCTTCAGGACACCCCCTACGAACATTTCAGGACACCGCAAGTGTTCTTAGAACACTTTAAACTTCACAACGAACAATACGGACAGCTTGCTCAGAACACCCCCATTTTGTTTATTTACAAACATTTCAGAACACCACAAGTGTTCTTAGAACACATTCAACTTACCAGAGAACAATACGGACAGCGTCCTCAGGACACCCCCATTTTGTTTATTTACGAACATTTCAGGACACCGCAAGTGTTCTTAGAACAGTTTCAGCTTGCTTGTGAACAAAATGGACACATATTGTGTCCTCAGAACACCCCGCCCCATTTAGCAGACAAATCGAACACAACAAGAGCATCTACCACATAAAAAAACACAACATTTAACCTATCTCATACTCTCCCACCCTCCCCAAATACTCTTACACACCAACACACTCTACTAAATACAAATTTTAAACCAAGTTTCACTGCGCTGTCCGCGGACGTCCGCGAATCCAAGATGGCGGGCGCTACTGAAAATCTGACATGCTTCACGCTCCACGCCGTCCAATCAGTGAACACGTTGCATGTCCGCGGACATCACGCAAGCCGATTGGCCAATCAAGACACTGTCCGCGGAGCGAACACGGAAGTGTGTCCGCGGACCGAACACAGATATCACTAATTTTTTATGACCTACTTTTCGGTCATTTTAAAAGAAACTAATGGACAGATTTTCACCAAATCTGCAAAAGCACGCTTTCGGGACCAAGCCGCTACTCCTGGTCCAAATTTGGTGAAAATCCATCCAGTGGTTTGGGCTGTAGGCGCAAGCAAAGTTTTTTCCCCATTCAGTCTATGGGAAAAAAAAGTTTTGGGACCCCCCCCCCTATAACTTTGACTCCCCTGGACGAATCCTCACCAAACTCTGCAAAAGAATTCAGAGTGGGCCATATACTCTTTTTGCACAGTTTGGTGAGGATTCGTCAAGGGGGAGCAAAGTTAGAAGCCACCCAAAAAGTGTTCTTCCTCTGAAAACAGCAACTTAACCATAACTACATGGCCACTAACGGGCGTCCTACCTCTGTTTTACTACTGCCTTCCAGCCGTATTGTTTATTGATTTTTTTTGTTTATATGACACATTAAGTAACTTTTAGACCTTCATTTTGCTGTGAGCTGTGCTTCCTTTCTCCATGACCATGGCCTTTCAATCGGCCGCGGAGAGTGTGGTTCATTTTTATATACATATTGCAAAAGGGTGTCAGGAAAAAGGTACAGGTAGGCAGATGAACAACACCTCCAACTTTAGCCAAACTTGCCCAAGCACTCACGACCATTTACTAAGTTAAAAATTATTTTCCTTTATTTTATCAAAAGTTGTGCAAAACATCATAAAAAGCATACATTGCAATACCTGATCAGACCAGGCATAAGGCACCACTCACCCCAACGGGTGGAAAAATGCCACGCGTTCCGCTCGGCCCGCAAGCTTCCACAGGCTTGTAGTTGTTCCCAACTAGTGTGTTCCTGTGTTTATATTAACGCCTAGGCCATGTCATGTGCTTCTCCCAACTGTTACTCACACGTCACATGATACACAGTTCAAGTTTTACTGAAAAAGGACTCTATGGTTCTGCATGACGGAAAATTCGCCATCTTGGAGTAACTATGGTCTAATAGACCGTAAGTGTAAATATATGAAGATAAAATACTAAGAAATTAATTGAAATTGAACTAGCGCGTGTAGATAGCAGAAACAAAGGGAGTCAAACATGCCATGCCTGAGTGAGAAAAAATGTATATTAACTTAATGACGAGATCTCATGCCAGTGCGCAATTGCAATATTTGTTGCCTCACCGCGCGAGAAACATTCTCCGCGGTGTGGCAAACAATCCGCATGAAGGGGTGAGTGCAGAAAAAACAAATACAGCGGCTACAGCCCAATATCAGTAATGCCAGCCCGCACAATGCACGAAAGGAAGGGAATCTTCATCTATGTAGCAAGTGTACTCAATCAATGACGGGTTAGACGCAATGCATGTTGGACCTACTAGTCCCTAACTCGCCAGAAAAATGCAAGTGCATATATAGGGGATTGAAACAAATTCAGACAGAAATACAGACGCCTTTCATCCCATATGGAGTAATACAGTACTAGAATAGATGTTACCTCAGTGTATTAATAAAGTGCTAGTAAAAGATTAAAGCAGCATGATTTGAAGTTATTCGGACAAGTGTCCAAATTGATGACTTTATCTAAAAAGGTTATTTATGCTACTCTGAGAGCACTGAGATTCGACAGAAATAGCGAACAGAGTTCTCTCTGTCTCTAAGGATACCCAGTCATCTGTGAGCATTACGACCTGAAAGATATAGCGTACAGGATTCTCTCCCTCTAGGGATATCTCATATATCTCTGCCCACTTACTCCCTATCTCCCAACACTATGCAAACGGCATACCGATACTGGGCAGTATTTCACTGAGTGATCAATAATACCATCTTTAAAATAGATGAGCATTCCGCCTGTCATATAAAGTGACATGTGCATTTGATTAATTCTTAAAGTGCAAAGTGATACATGTGTATATAAATTCATAGAAACATAAGTGAAAAGAAGAAACATCAGATAACTACATGTTGACCCAGCTTAAAATCAGTTTTAAAAACACTGTCCATGTGTTCTGTCCACATCAGAAACCAACCTGAATACATTATGAGGTTACTTTCTAAAATAAGTGGTATGCAGAAGGAAAGTGTAACACAGATAACAGACATTGCACTGAAGTATGGAACAATCACTGATGTAAATAGCTTCAAGCACCTAATTAGTCATATAAAAAGACATATAACTCTGAGTCCACATTTAAACCGTTAGGTGTTAAGGTATCAAACCTACAGATTAGCTTGGCTTCTAGTTGGCGCAATTTGAGTTCCCTATTGCCCAACCTATTGTGCTGTGGTATATGTGCTAAACCTACAAAACTCATCTCTGATGTATTTTTATTGTGTTTCTCACCAAAGTGTAGCGCTAAAGGGTATGTCTGATCTCCATTTTTTATGGCTCTGTAATGTTGTAAAATACGCAACTTTAGCGGGCAAATAGTAGATCCTATATAGTGTAACCCACAGCTGCATGTTATTGCATGAACCACAAACTTTGTAAGACAGGTTATTTTGTGCTTATACTTCCATTCTTGCCCATTGGCACTGATTGGAGAATTTCTCGAGGCATATTTGCACATTTTGCATTTGCCACATTTTTGGAAACCTACAGATTCATATTTGTTAGGAAACCAGCTCGATGAAGAAACCTCGGTTATTACAGTACTCGGTGCCAGTATATTTTTCAATGTCAGACCTTTGCGAAAAGTCACACTGGGTCTCTGTTCCAATACTTTACACAGGTCTCTGTCAGTGGTTAATATGTTCCAATGTCTGTGCATGATAGCCCTGATGTGTTTATCTTGCTGGTTGTAGCTTGTTATAAATCTTATCGTTTCATTTTTTGATTTAGGATGTGGTTTGAAGAGATCTCTTCTTGATTGTTTTTCAGCTTTAATAAAACATTCCGTCACTGTACTTTTCAAGTATCCTCTGTTCACAAATCTGTTGCCAATATTTTTGGCTTCTTTTTGGAAATCTGCCTCATTACTACATGCTCTTTTCACCCTAAGGAATTCTCCATAGGGTATAGATTTTTTGAGAGCTGTAGGGTGGTGACTGCGAGCATGGAGCGTGGAGTTAGAACTGTTGTTCTTCCTATACAGGGTGGTAATGAGTTGGTTTTGCTCAATTTGCAAGGAAACATCCAAAAATACCAATGTGTTTTTACTGATGGTGCTTGTTAGCTTTAAATTTAATGCGTTCGAATTCAGAATAATGATGTACTTCTCTAATTCTTTTTCTGTTCCATCCCATATCAGGAACAAATCATCGATAAATCGATACCACCTGACTATGTGTTTGGTAAACTCTTCCAGCTCCTCACTCCATGCCACTGTCGTTTCCCACCAACCCATATAAAGATTGGCGTAAGTTGGCGCCATACAGGACCCCATTGCTGTCCCCTGGGTGTGTCTATAAATTACATCATTATAGAGGAAGTAAATGTGTTCCAGGCAGAATTTCAAAATATCCAGCAACATCTTATTGTTTTGGCGGTAGCTAACAGATATGCTATCCAGAAAGTGACATGTTGGTGCTATATAGATGTATAAAGGGACACTTCATCTAAGGAGACAAGAAAATAATTAGGCTCCCCATTGACCTCATTTAATTTTGACAGGAGGTCTGATGTGTCCCGAATGTATGAGTTTAGGCTTAGCACAAATGGCTGGAGGAAATGATCAAGGAATTTGGAGGTATTTTCCAGAACGCTGCCAATTGAGGACACTATTGGGCATACTGGAGGGTCTATTAGGGTTTTATGAATTTTAGGGTTGAAGTAGATTAGCGGGGTTATTGGGTGAGCATTCTTCAAGAAGTGGTATTCATCATCATTTAACAATTCTTCTTCACACCAATGGAACAGCAATTCATAATATTCTCTATTGGTGATTCCCAAAATCGATTTGTCTGCTAGTTCATAACAAGAAGTGTCACTAAGTTGTCTGTTTGCTTCTTTGACATATATGCTACTATCCATGACAACTATGCTCCCTCCTTTATCCGAGGGTCGAATGACTATGTTATGATAATTTTTCAATGTTTCCAGGGCTTTCATTTGTGTGGGATTAAGGTTTTTAGATCCCATGTTAACAGAGCCGGACAGGCCTTTAAGATCTTTCATCACCAGTTTTTCAAAAACATCTATTGCACTGCATTCTATATTTGGGCAGAAAATTGATTTTGGCTTGAATTTACTAAAGCAACTCATATTGGTGTTAATACCATATCGTTCCGCCAGTATGTTGTCGTCCATAGTTTCTTTATGTATAACAACAGAATTGGGATTAGACTGCAGTTCATCTATACAGATTAAGGTTGCCAAATCTTTCTCCAATAGAATGGAGGCAATTTCTGTATCAGAGTCTTTCTTCTGTGTTTTGTGCCCAACTTGTGTGGAGAAAAACTTGGTGAGTTTCAGTTTTCGTGTAAATTTGAAGAGATCTATTCTGGCAGATGTGTAATCATAGCCGTAGGTTGGGCTATAAAATAGCCTTAATGATAGGACTGATATTTCTTTCTGGGTGAGGCTTCTAGCTGAAATATTGAATATTTTTAGTTGTTCAAATTCTTGCCTCTCGGTCTCCCCCTGTGTTTGTTCCCAGAACTTGTGGCCCTTCCAATTTGATCTTCCCCGCTTTCCACGGCTGCCCCGCCTGGTTGTCCTCTTCCTGTCTTTCCTCTTGATCCTCTTTATCGACCGGCTGATTGGCCTTGTCATCTATATATATTCACTAAAAAAAACTTTGTTAAGGGGACGTTATGGTTAAGTTGCACTACTAAAAACCTGTGAAATTCACAAAAAAAAACTTTATAAACATGACATTATGGTTCAAAGTAAAACCGAAAAACCCCTGAAATTCGCCAGTTATGGTAGGCTAAGCAACCATACCTGCCGCACCACTGTGCACTGCTAACACTAACACCCAGGACATGACAGATGGCATCACAAATGTCATTGATGACATCACTGATGATATCACATGTGTAGCCCCTTTGTTTTTGTTCACTGCCATATATATATATATATTTATATTCAGTAAAAAACTTTGTTAAAGGGACGTTACGGTTCAAAGTAAAACCGAAAAACCCTTGACATTCGCTAGTTATGGTAAGCTAAGCAACCATAACTTGCGCCTCCTACGTGCATTGCTAAGACTAACACCCAGGACATCAAAGATGATATCACAAATGTCACTGATGACATCACTGATGACATCACATGTCTGGTTCTCTCTTTTTTCCTTTAGTGAAATATCTTAGCCAGTAATACTTACGAAGTACTATATTTGTAGACTTACACTTCAAATATGTTCTTACAGTAATTCATTTGGGGTTCACTCTTAGCATATGAAACATATCCATAGGGAGAATACGCACTTGATAGATACCAATGTTTTCTGTTTATGAAGACAATCAGTAAGGTTATCAACACTTTCTTATTGGTCTGAGCTTCTTGCTTTGCAAGAGACGATAAACTACATTTCCCATGAGGCATGGGGAGAGGTGTAGTTCTCCTATCGCACGCTACAACAGCTGCTCATTAGCAGCAACTGTTAAAACTCGCCGCCGCCCGTGCCTCGGTGCAGGTAATTAATGATTTTCAGCACGGGCGACGGCAGCTTAGGAGCAGGCATGCAGAAATTCTCAGACGCCGAAGGACTCTTGGAGTTTTTCCGGGCCGCGACGGTGACGAGCAGCTGAATAACCACGGGCCGCGGCGGTGAAGTGGGCTCCCATAAGCTTCGGGCATCGCTCTTCAGGGTCCGGATGTCCTTGTGAGGCATCCGGACCATCAGTTAAGTGTTTTCATATTCTGGAGTTGCTATATGCTTACTTGTTTATTAATTGACTACTTCAACGCTGTAGTGTGTGTGTGAGGTAACACACCCTAAGATACATGCCATGCATTAGACACACCATTTGGAGAAACATGTTATAAAACTCTGAACGGATAAAACTGGGCACTGGGAAGGATATAGAGACTATGTAAAGAACACGCATGGGTCCACACAGTACAAGGGCATGTTCGTGTGTGTCTTTTTTCCTAAATCAATGTTTGTGGCTCCATTGTGCCCGACGGGCTATGTGTCTCGTGTCTTCATAACAAGGGACACCCTTTTGTTTGTATCATTTAGCTTGTAAGCACATCTATGTGTGTTCAAGAAATGACTGTCCAAGTCCTACGTTATGTTCAATCCCTATGTTATGTTCAAAGTCTATGTTCTAGCTTATCCGCTTATATTCTGTGAGGTGCAAATTGGAGTTTAAAGAGCTCTTATGATTCGTATGTAACACGTTCATTACAGGTACAGGAGGTCAGGTTAGGCGTTCAGGAAATAGAGGTTCAGGTTCAGGAATATCACTGTATTGTATGTATTTGCTTGTGTATGTTCCCCTCCTTTCCTTTGTCACTCCATCCCCTTTTCCCTAACTCCATCTTCCCCCCATTGCCTGCCACGTGGCTTCCTGTGATAACAGTCTTCAGGCGCCCGTGCCAACCACGGTGGGAGGGGTCAATCTATTTGGCTTCTGTGGTTCGGAAGAGGGGATTGAGACCACTATTCCCTTTTAAGCTTGACAGAATTACCTGCCACCGATTTCGGGGTAATTGAACCACCCAGGCCAAATGGATACGAATCCTCCCCCTTTAGCAGATGTGCTAAAAGCACTAGAAGACATACAAGTAGAATTGGTACAAGCTAGGCAAGAGTCTAGTATATTGAAAGCTCAGGTACAAGGGTTGGTCGCACAAGGCACCCCGCTGGATGGGGCTGGGACTTCTACGGCAGGGAAAACTGGTAGAGTCCCGCCTACTGTAATTGTGCAGCCCTCTAATAGTGTGCCATTAGCTGCACCAGAAAGATTCACAGGAGACCCTAAGAAATACATGACCTTCTTAACACAATGTAGACTTCATTTTTTGTGCAAACCTAAGGCGTTTGAGACAACACAAGCTAGAACAGCATTTGTTATTTCTTATTTAACTGGAGATGCGGCAGCATGGGCTATGCCTTTGGTGCAAAAGGATGATCCATTATTATATAATTAGGATGGTTTTCTAGTGGAGTTTGGTAGGTTATTTGATCGCCGAGAGGTGTCTCTGGCTCAAGACAAAGAATTGTTAGCTTTAAGACAAGAAACACGTGACTTGGTTTTGTATGTTACCCAATTTAACAGGTTGGTGATTGAAACTGATTGGCCTGAGAATAAACAAACTGTGTTGTTTTATCAAGGGCTCAAAGAGGAATTGAAGGATGATATTGCTCAAGTAAAACCTCAGCCTAGTACATGTACCGCCATGATTGACTTAGCCCTAAGATTGGATCATCGTATTGGAGAACCCAAGGGGGAGAAGAAAAGACCAGAAGTGTTGTCTTTTGCTAGGTTGGATCGGGGTAAGGGAAACAGGAATACAGAAGGAGAACCTATGCAAATTGGTGGAATAAGGGGGCCCTTGTCTGTTGCAGAAAAATAGCAACGGAAGGCTAACAACTTGTGCCTTTATTGTGGACAACCAGGACACTTTATTAGAACTTGCCCGAATACTCCCAAGAAAGGAGCAGGGGTGGATAGAAGCAAGGTTGAGACAGGAAAAGGACTGGGCCGGCCTTAGTGGGAACGCAGGCGACAGACCCAGAAATTAATAGGTTCCCCAATTGGAGTACAAATACGACAGGGAAAAGAAATTCACATTTGTACATTTTGGTGACTTTACTTTTTGCCTGTACTAAGCAGCTAGTGTCTGCAATGGTGGACTCAGGCGCCACCGGTAATTTCATTGACATTGGATTGGCGAAAAGATTGGGTTTACCTTTAAGGGAAAAAGCTCAGGTTGAGGGGGTGCAATCAGTGGATGGATCACCATTGGTTTCAGGACCCATATGTCAACAAACTAAACCCATTCTAATGAGGTGTGAGTCCGGACATATAGAGGAAATTGTATTTGATTTAATAGCGGCACCTCAGTTTGGGCTCATTCTGGGCATGCCTTGGTTACTTAAACACAATCCCAGGATTGATTGGATTAAACGGGAGGTGGTATTTTCAGGAGTGGAATGTGAGGGTCACATGGAGGAGGAGGTGAGACCCGCATTATATTTGGCAGACCAGGTGGCAGAACCACAAATGGTGGGAGCAATGGCTATGAGTATTCCAAATCAGTACCAAGATTTAGCTAAAGTATTTGACAAAGGGGGAGTAGACAGGTTACCACCCCATAGATCTTATGATTGTGTAATTGAATTGGAACCAGGGGCTAATTTATCTTGTAGCAGAATCTACGCTTTGACTGAAAAAGAAAACCAGCATTTACGTGAATACCTGGATGACATGTTAAGTAAGGGATTTATTAGACATTCCACCTCACCTATGTCGTCACCTTTGTTCTTTGTCCCAAAAAAAGAGGGAACATTTAGGACATGCATTGATTATAGAGCATTGAATAAGGTGACAGTGAAGAACAGGTACCCCTTGCCTTTGATTTCTGTATTATTGGATCAAGTAAAAACAGCAGTGGTTTATACCAAATTAGATTTGAGAGGGGCTTACCATTTGATCCGTGTGAAAGAGGGGGATGAGTGGAAGACAGCCTTCAGGACTAAGTTTGGTTTGTTTGAATATCTTATGATGCCTTTTGGTTTGTGTAATGCTCCGGCAGCATTTCAATACTTTATGCAGGAGGTGTTGAGTGAGTTTCAGATCAGTTTGTTATAGTTTATATTGATGACATTTTAATGTATTCCTCTTCTGAAAAACAACACATAGAGCATGTGAGAGCAGTGTTAACAAAATTACAAGACCATCAGTTGTATGTAAAACTGGAAAAATGAGCCTTTCATACCACTCAAGTGGAATTTCTTGGTTTTATTTTGACTCCCTCGGGTATTGTGATGGACAAGAAAAAAGTACAAGCAGTTACGGAATGGCCAGCGCCTCAGTGCATTAAGGATATCCAGTCCTTTTTGGGTTTTGCAAACTTGTATAGGCGCTTTGTATCAAATTTTTCACAAATCGTTACCCCCATTACCAAATTATTGAGGAAAGCCACTAAGTTTGATTGGAACACTGAGGCAGAAGTAGCTTTTCAAGAGTTAAAGAAAGCATTTACATCAGCTCCTGTATTGAGACACCCTAACTCAGAAAAACCTTTCCAACTGGAAACAGATGCTTCTAACGTGGCTGTTGGAGCAATATTGTCTCAAAAGGATGAAGAAGGAGTATGGCATCCAGTAGCTTTCTACTCTTGCAAGCTTACTAGCTGTGAACAAAACTATTCAATCACTGATAAAGAGTTATTGGCGATTAGAGCAGCATTTTAGGAGTGGCTACATTACTTTTTGGGGGCCAAATATCAGGTTAAAGTGGTCACTGATCATAAAAACTTACAATACTTCAAGACAGCTCATACATTAAGTCCAAGGCAGTTAAGATGGTCACAGTACTTTAATGAGTTTAATTTTGTAGTCACTTTTAGACCAGGGAGAAAATATGGTAAGGCGGACGCTTTATCTAGGCAGCAAAATATGGAAAGCAGTGTAACCGAAGTGAAGACTATCATTCCTGCGGAAAAGGTTGTAGGAGCAGTAATGACTCAATTACTGAGACAAGTAAAACAAGAAATGAAAGGAAAGGTCCAATTGAATTGCGGAAAAAATCCAGCAGAAACATTCCACAATGGGCTTCCTTATCATGCAGGGAAATTGTTTTTACCGACGCTCGCCTTGCAGAGGAAGGCGATGCATTGGTGTCATAATTAACCTTTAGCAGGACATTCAGGAAGCAAAAATACCCAAGGGTTGTTGGAGAAATATTTCTGGTGGCCAGGGTTAAGACAAGATTCTATGAAGTACATTCAAGAGTGTGAAACATGTGTACGCAGTAAGTCAGACCATAAAAAAAAGGCAAGGTTACTCAAGCCACTACCCACCCCGGAGAAGATTTGGACACATATATCCATGGATTTCATTACTGATTTGCCTCCGGATGATCAGTATGACACAATCTGGGTGGTGGTGGATTATCTCTCTAAACAAGCCCATGTCATACCTTGTAAAGGAATCCCAGGAGCAGGGAGATTGGTGGAATTGTTCTTGCAACATGTGGTCAGATTACATGGGCTACCTCATAGTATTGTATCTGATAGAGGCCCTCAATTTACTTCCAAATTTTGGCATGCTTTTTGTAAAATGTTAGGCATGGAGTGTGCGTTGTCCACCAGTTATCACCCACAGACGGATGGACAAACAGAGAGAGTCAATCAGACGCTGGAACAATATTTACGGTGTTATTTAAGTGAGCCAATTTAGACCAGGCTAAGGAACAATATAAAAAATATGCAGACCGAAATAGGAGAGCTGCTCCTCAGTATAAAGTGGGGGATAAGGTCTGGCTTTCAACACACAATTTGCCTTTAAAGGGACCTTGTAAATTTGCCCCCAGGTTTATTGGACCCTATGAAATTGTGAAATGTATATCTACGGGGGCATGCAAATTAAAGTTACCTAATACGTTAAAGATACATCCAGTGTTCCATGTGTCTTTGCTTAAACCCGCAGCTCCGGGAACGCGAGTACAGAGACCTCCAGCAATCATCAAGGATGGACAGGCAGAATATGAAGTAAAGAAGATACTGGACTCAAGATGGAGACAGAATCGTTTATGGTATCTCATCTAGTGGGTAGGATATGGACCTGAGGATTGTTCATGGGAACCGGCTAGTGCGGTTCATGCACCCAGATTGGTGCGACAATTTCCTCTGCAACATCCAGAGAAGGCAAAACTTGGAAGGGGCCCTGAGAGAGGAGGTACTGTCAGGAATCGGAGGAAAGCTTCAGGTCGGCGCTTCTTGCTTTGCAAGAGACGATAAACTACATTTCCCATGAGGCGTGGGGAGAGGTGTAGTTCTCCTATCGCGCGCTACAACAGCTGCTCATTAGCAGCAACTGTTAAAACTCGCCGCCACCCGTGCCTCGGTGCAGGTAATTAATGATTTTCAGCACAGGCAACGGCAGTTTAGGAGCAGGCATGCAGAAATTCTCAGACGCCGAAGGACTCTTGGAGTTTCCCCGGGCCGCAACGGTGACGAGCAGCTGAATAACCACAGGCCGCGGCGGTGAAGTGGGCTCCCATAAGCTTCGGGCATCGCTCTTCAGGGTCCGGTTGTCCTTGTGAAGCATCCGGACCATCAGTTAAGTGTTTTCATATTCTGGAGTTGCTATATGCTTACTTGTTTATTAATTGACTACTTCAACGCTGTAGTGGGTGTGTGAGGTAACACCCCCTAAGATACATGCCATGCATTAGACACGTCATTTGGAGAAACATGTTATAAAACTCTGAACGGATAAAACTGGGCACTGGGAAGGATATAGAGACTATGTAAACAACACGCATGGGTCCACATAGTACAAGGGCATGTTCGTGTGTCTTTTTTCCTAAATCATTGTTTTTGGCTTCATTGTGCCTGACAGGCCATGTGTCTCGTGTCTTCATAACAAGGGACACCCTTTTGTTTGTATCATTTACCTTGTAAGCAAATCTATGTGTGTTCAGGAAATGACTGTCCAAGTCCTACGTTATGTTCAATCCCTATGTTATGTTCAAAGTCTATGTTCTAGGTTATCCGCTTATATTCTGTGAGGTGCAAAGTGGAGTTTAAAGAGCTCTTATGATTCGTATGTAACAAGTTCATTACAGGTATAGGAGGTCAGGTTAGGCGTTCAGGAAATAGAGGTTCAGGTTCAGGTATATCGCTGTATTGTATGTATTTGCTTGTGTATGTTCCCCTCCTTTCCTTTGTCACTCCATCCCCTTTTCCCTAACTCCATCTTCCCCCCATTGCCTGCCACGTGGCTTCCTGTGATATCAGTCTTCAGGCGCCCGTGCCAACCATGGTGGGAGGGGTCAATCTATTTGGCTTCTGTGGTTCGGAAGAGGGGATTGAGACCCCTATTCCCTTATAAGCTTGACAGTGTCCTAAGGACATTGGACCTGTCCGTACAGTCATCAGATCAGGTACGCACATGCGCAGTAAACCCATAAGTACTGCGAACATCCCGCCTGTTCCTAACGGTCCGTGTCACTTGTGTCGCACTTTTATTTAGTTGCAGGACCCGAACACTGTCCGTAGAACAGTGGCGCGCATGCGCACCTTTATTAGTCTGCATTTGCAGTCCAGTGGGCAGGCTTTTCCCTCGCAGTTTTGTTCAGGATGTCATCATGTGACCGCACCCACGCTGAGCGTGTGGACTAATTTGTACACTTTGTCTGCTTCCGCAACATTACAAAATAACTTATACACGCATGGGAAATTATTTTTCAGTATAAAATCACCATTTGACATGTCCCATACAATAGCTCTACCTGTGAACGTGTCGTTTACAATATTTGCAGCGCTTTTGAGTGATCAATATGGTCACAAGCCGCACCCCTCGACCCCTATAAATAGCCACACCCCTCAGCTCATCTTCATTGTGCTTCTGGCTATAGCAATTAGAGTTGTGCTGCCTTTACTGCTGTAGCAACTATTAGGCAACTAATCCTTATGGTATCCATGGCTGCTGTTGCTTCATTAGCCTCAGCACCACCCCCAAACCCTCCACAGCCACCACCTCCCCAAGGGCCTGCAGAGGGATATACGGGTGAGGATGTAGAGATCGAGGAAGAAGAGATTGAGGTGGAGCAACTCCGCACTACAAACACTCGCCAGGAGTCGTTTCGTTGGTGTGGCAGTTGTTTTCTGTTTTTTGGGAAGGTATCGAAAGCATGTGCGAACCTGGTCAGGTGCAACCAGTGCCAGTTGGTGCTGAGTGGCGGGAGACCTGGTGCGTACAGCTTTGGTACGACAACCATGAAGTGACACCTAACTTTGTTCCACAGTGCGGACATTCGCAAGGTGGTGCCATGTGAAGAACGTAGTAGATTGAGTTCCTCCACAGTATCCTCCGTGTCCGATCCTCTCACCACAAGATACACTCCTGTGGTGGAGCGCATCCCTCCAGCTGCCTCACAAGCCATTCGCGATGCTGTTCACCTTTACCTTTCGAGGGTCACAATTTTGTGTGTGTACTGTGATGCAGTACCCTGCAGGGGGAAAGTCTTTGAAGTGCTTTTGAGGCTACAGTCACTGAGCACCAGAAAACCTGCTCCCTACCTAAGTAAAGCCCACCCTATATCTTTCTCTCTCCACCTGGCCCTTCTTGTCCCCGTGGTTGGTGTCCCTACCTTACCCTCCTTTGCCCTCCTCTCCCAGTGTGTCGTGTCCATAAAAGTAGTAAACTGGAAAATTGCAAAAACTACAAAAAAAGCTCTTTTCAGAGCCGCCTTTCTCAGTTTAACAATAGAACTATCAAGTGACCGTCGTAGGCCCCCGCACATTTTTGGAAAAGTCCATGGACGTCGTAGGGCACACAAAAATGTAGGGTGCAAGCAATGCAAAACCAATGGAATTTTCGCTGGGAGTAAGTGGTGGCTCTGAAAAGAGCCTTTCGTTGGTGTTGTGTGTGCTTCAAAAACTGTAGATTGGAAAAAACGGATTGCCAAATAGGTGACTATGAGTCCAAAAAAAGTTCCAATGCATGTTGTACATTGTGAAGAAAAAAATGATTGCCAGCATATGTGAGATGGACTCCATCTCTGCGAAAAAGGAAAGAGCTGCGGAACAAAATGTTTTCATTGTAGAATGACGACATGCCAACATCTCTTAGAAAGGCACAAACAGCCTTATTCACATTGCGCCTCGCTATCTCCATTTGTGGAACAAATGTAGCAGAACACAGCCACTTTTGTCTTTGTGCAATACGGGAAAAAAATATTTGGCTTTTTGGAAACATGTCCAAGTCCTTCCTTCATTGCAAATTGCAAAGAAATTCCAGAGACATGGCCTAAACTGTTTCCTCCGCAATGAATGATAAGTATATCAGGATGACGCTCTGTCTGTAAAGTAGCGCAGAGGGGTACCAAGTCCAGCCACCTCAATCCACGCACGCCATGCCAGTGCACTTCCACACGTGGAAATCCATGATCTGCAGATAGACCGCAACTTTCTGCATGCACCTTCTACCAATGTATCCATGACTCTCCCAAAATCCAGATAATCTGTTTTCGAGCACACAGAGCCATGGCTGTCTGGACTCCTGTCAGGGGAAAGACATTCTCACTAAATTTCTCCGTACAGAACACACCCACTGAGCTTTAATGACCAATCCCTACCTTCGCACATTCTCATTTGCATGCATCTCCTCCCCAGAATCCCTGTTGGTAATAGGCGCCCCCTGTAAACTACCGCCATTTTCGCGGACACGTACAGGATCAGAGCGTGATGACTGTACATTTATTTATGATTCCCCTTTTCCCCTTTAAGGTGGGCTCTAAAAAGAGCTGTTTTTTATTTTTTTGGGCAGATGCCTTACAGACACCTGTTATTTTAAAAAAAAATATTGTTTGTTCTTACTTTACTCCTACAACCATTACAGAACCTTCTCCAAAGCAAGCCTTACATTACAAAAGAACATGCCATTTCCCAAAGAAGATAACGCAACACCATCTGCTTCAAAATAAGCTGCATTACTGGGAACAATGCACTTGTGGCTGCAGAAAAACATACCAGCGCATAACATAAAAGCACACATGCCGTGATTGATGTTACACCACCCAATACTTTGATCAGGACAGAAAACAGAACTGTTGTCCCATTTTCCTCTAGGGAGTAACCCAGAAAAAAACCATTTCGCAGTTGGAAAGATGTTCATGACTGCTTGAAGCAACTGTTCCAAATCTTTCAACAAAGTATGTGAACTCACGTAGCCCAAATGGCAAGCACCGTAGTGCAAAAGTACCACATGAGGAGTGGTCATCGTACACATCTCGGGGCAAACTTGGAGAATTGCAGCAACATTGCAATCAGTCTCAGCACTCCACACAACCTCCACTCCCCTCACTCCTCTCACATCAAAATGATGCGCCACATGCTTACTTTCGGCATAGTGCTGTAAACCATGGACAAAAAATATCTCCAAGGACCAAAACCTGACCCTCAGCGTCTCTGCCATCTTCAGTATACGCACCGTCTTTCGACACAAAAGAACAATGTGAACATCTGATTGGCTGACGCCCACAGTCCCCTTTCCATGCTGGATTTGCTGTAGAAACCCATATGTGACACGCCCTACCCATGGGCATGTGTTGTCTACGTGCGGCACGTAACTCTTAGCCAGTCCTTCTACCCTTTCCACATCACTCGCGAATCGATTTCCTCATTGGACACAGCTAAGCAGTCAAACAACCATCCAACGATCACATTAACCATCCCTACATCTAACTCCGTCTTCAAAATTTCTCACTTCAAATGTACTATTGATCACTCAGAATGCAAGTCGCATATCATTGCAAAGCCCCTACTTCAAAAACTACTGTGCAAGTGTCTACATAAAGCTCCATGCATGCGCACATGCATGCGTATAAACTACAGGTATGCATATTTTAATCAGAGAACATGTGAAACCCTTATAATTTAATTTAAACAAATTAATGCCACTAAATCTGCATAGCCAGTACATACCAATACTCCCTCTTTAAGTACAAGATGTCCGATTTTTCATTGACAACCACACTACTTCTTATTGTCTCCCACATAACCTATACATACATTACAACCCTCCCTATTTACTGCGAAACTCGATTATCCATTAGAAAATGGCACCATTTTTTACTGTGTACTGCCTACATAAATGCTACTTCCAATGCGATTGTATGAGAAAAAGTAAAGGCTCCCGATTGCTGTGGGGACATCTCCCTTTGAGCATCTCCCGATGTTTCGAAATCATACTTATAATATGAAAGTACAGAAATTATTCCCATTTACTATAATGACCTATCGCTTACAAACCTCTCTGCTATAGATAACACAGCTTAAAAGAAACAAGGCATTTTCATAACCTAAAAATTATACTCATTTCTGAATCACGTGCAACTAACATACTGCAAGTAACATGCAAAGGCAGCACATAGTGAAGTGAAATGCACACATGCACTGTGTTGAAATATCAAAGGAGAATACTCTGAAGAAAAATGCAAATTTAACGTGTACAATAACATCACTGCTTTAAACACACAAAGTTACTAACTTCTTCTTTTTACAATCGCAGTGAAGACTACTCTCCTGAAAATCAACAGCATCTACACTGCAAACAACATATCGGAAGAAACCTGATAATTCTGCAAAAAAAGTAAGTACAGTACGACCTTTATATTCTAACTCTTCCTCAAACAGACTGTGTGGGTTATGTATTTAATTTGTGCACCAAAGCAAACAGTGATTTCTGAACCATTCTACCCACAAATCCGCATTTATTTAACAAAGAATAACAGGTAGAATGACTCACAAATCCCTGTATGTTTGGAACTCAAATAACATACAGAACCCTTATAATGTTAGTACTAGAAAACAAATAGCTGTTTCAATTTTATGCCAGTACGTTCACTATTAAGGCTTCTCCTCATCACTAGCCCACTTTTTACTCTCATCTGAAGCAAATTGTAGTAGTATACAAACAGAAAAATAGCCTTCCCAAATCATTCTAAGAGGCCAATGCACATTCACACACCACCACAAAGACCTTGCCCATCAAACTCATGCACGCATGCACACAGCACACATACATTGTACAACAGACCAAACCATGCCTTCTTTTTTTCAACAGACCCCAAAAAATGCCTACCAAAAAGCAAGTCCGTAGAAAGGAACGCAGAAGTAGAGCAAATAAAAAAAAGTGTCCAACCTACCCATCCATCTGTGGCAGAGTTTGTAGAGAACGTTGGAACAAAACAGCTAATACAGTCGTTTAGCAAAACAAAGGAAGCTTCAACTACCGAAACTTTACCTCCTCCAACAAAATCTGGCACGAAACACAAAACTCTTCACAAAAAATCGGCTACCAGTACTGCTAACAATGCTCCTATTAATCCTGATATAGTAACAAGAACCTATAGTAAAAAAAGTATTTTAGCAAAAATGTTTCACCACAGAGTCCTTCAGAATCTAATAAGAAGAGGACCGAAATCATCCTAAACCCTTAAAACCTATTGTAGAAAATTAATCCTACAAGCTCTCGTGGACAGTGCATCATTCTCAAAAGGAAGTTGTTTATATTAGTGTTAAATAGAAGGAAACCACAAACAAAACTAAGTACCAAACTACAAAAGAAACTTATCAATTAACGGAATGTCAACAAAAATAACTTCTTAAATATTTTTGGAAGTGAATGGAGTCACACAACAACCACAGAACCATATTTCAATGAAGAAGCATACAAACAAAATCAAACAAACACAACTGCCATCCATAGCAG